>NW_023602073.1:107493466-108093466 GCF_014898055.3 Talpa occidentalis
AAAAGAAATAGAAGAAGACCAAGAATGGAGGACATCCCTGCTCAATGGATGGAAGAAAACATTATTAAAATTGCCATCCTTCCAAAAAGCAATATACAGATTCAATGCTTTTCAATCAAAATTTCAATGTCATTCTTCAAAGAAATAGAAAAATTATTGATGAACTTCATATGGAATCACAAAAAACCCCGAATAGCCAAAGCTCTCCTGAAAAAAAGAAGGGAATGGAGGCATTCAGACTCCCAGACTTCAAACTATACTACAAAGCCATAATCATCAAAACGCATGATTGGACAAAGAACAGACATACAGACCAATGAATCGAATAGAAAATCCAGAAAATAACCACAGATTTATGGTCAACTAATCTTTGACAAAGGAGCAAAGACTATGCATTGGAGCAAGAAAGTTGTTCAATAAATGGTGCTGGGAAAACTGGTCGCTACATGCAAAAGAATGAAGCTTGACACCCCTCACACCATACACAAAAATCAACTCAAAATGGATTAAAGAACTAGACATAAGACCTGAAACCATAAAATATATAGAAGGAAATATAGGCGAAACACTACGTGATTTGCACATCAAAGACATCTTTACAGACACATCACCCAAAGCAGTGATAGTGAAGGCAAAGATAAACAGCTGGGACTATATCAAATTAAAGAGCTTTTGCACAGCAAAGAGACAATAACAAAAACAAAGAGAAACCCCACAACTGGGAGAACATTTTTGCACCCAACACTAATGATAAGGACTGATCACAAACTGCAAAGAGCTGATGAGACTCAACAACAACAAAGAAAATAATCCAGTCAAAAAATGGGCAAAGAGCTTAAAAGAAACTTCTCTGAAGAGGAAATGCAAGGCCAACAGGCATATGAAAAATGTTCAACATCACTTGTCTCAAGGAAATGCAAATCAAACTACCATGAGATACCATCTTACACCAGTGAGAATGGCACATATTAAAAAACTGCAACAACAAATGTTGGCGAGGGTGTGGAGAAAAAGGAACTCTTCTGCACTGTTGGTGGGAGTGCAAACTGGTCCAACACTGTGGAAGCTGTGTGGAGATTTCTGGACCTACTAAACATAGAGCTTCCATATGACCCAGCAATTCCACTCCTAGGTATTTACCCAAAGGACACAGAAACATCAACTCCAAAGAACACCTGCACCCCTATGTTTATAGCAGCACTGTTTACAATAGCTAAGCTTTGGAAACACCCAAATGCCAAAAAAGATGACTGGATCAAGAAGATGTGGTACATATATACCATGGAATATTACTCAGCATTCAAAAAAGATAAAACAATGCAATTTGCTGCCATGGATGGCGCTGGAAGGGATCATGCTCAGCGAAATAAGCCAAAAAGAAAAAGAAAAATACCGGATGGTCTCACTCATAGCAGGAATCTAGAAAACTTAAATAAGGGACCAGGAAAATGAAAAACTATAAGAAAGTGAAAATCAAAATCAACAAAAAACTATGAACCAGAGACACTTTTAGGGGGGCGGGGGCGGGAGGGGAGGGATGGGGTCAGAATGGGGGGCGGCAATTGTATGGGGAATATAACAAAATTTTAAAAAAAAAAAAAAAAAAAATAAAATAAATAATGTAGTTTTTAAAATGTTTCCATAATAAATTGTAAGTTTTGCTTGTTTGAGCATTTAATATTAATCACTTGCTCATTTATTCCACATTGTTTTTAAAAAGCTTGCAAGTGCTATAGCTCACTCATCTCTAGTCTAATAATATTTGAGTAATTTTCTATAGTATTCATTAATTGAATGGCTATCAATGTAGTCATTCTGTTGTCATTGAAAAGTTGAAACTTTTTTCAACTTTTTGCTGATAGATAATTTGATAAGTGTTCTTGTTTATTTCTTCTGGTATGCATTTATATTTCTCTAGGGTACTAACAGTGGAATTTCTTTCTTTATAGACTGTCTAACTTGATATGAAGATGTTAAACCAAAGTAATTAAATCAATTTATATTCCCATCAATAGTATATGAATATCAATCAATGAAAGTCCTTACTGATATTTGACAGTGTCTCATCTGTATTTTTCTACTTGAGCAGTTATAAAGTGTCTCACTGTGACCTTAATTTATGTTTCTGTGATTACTAATAAAGTTGAACATCCTTAAAAAAAAAAAAAAAAAATATATTTATTTTAGGTTCTCCCATGAATACTCCCCTTCCAAAAAAACTGAAAAGAAACACATGATCTAATATTAAAAAAAAAAAAAAAACTTTACAGTATATTTATCTCCCAAATTATTTCACTTAGATGAAGGTAAAAATGTATATTAATTTATAAATAAATATCCATCATCCATAGTAAGCAGAAGCTTTAGGTATGAGGAGAAAAAGAAAAACTCAGTAGAAACAATTTAGAGTTAAAAAAGTCATTACAAGTATATATGAAAAACACGACAAAAAGTAACCACAGAAGAAGAGCTTGTATGGTGTTAGGTGGGAAAGAAATAGTTAGGTGGAAAAGAAAAAACATGAAAAGGGCCGAGTTTCGGGTTATGAAATATACATCCTACAACTTCATTTTAACACATTGCATTAAAATCTGGCAATTTTTTTTTTCTGTAAAAAGCCAGAATAAGTATTTTCAGCTGGAAATGTTGTAGCTTAGAACCAGCCACAGACAAAATATAAACAAGGGTGGTGTGGCTGTGTGCCAATAAAGCTTTATTTTCAAAATCTGGAAGTGGGCCAGATTTGACTTCAGGGCAGTAGTTTGCCAGCCCTGGTCTATAAAGAAGCAAAATAAAGGACAATTTGGAATAAAGTATATCAATGCACATGGACCTATGATAGAATAGGCAGATTCCTATTCTATCCCCCAAGAACCAGACCCATAACCAGAATTTGAAATTTAAAATGTTCCTTTGTTGTCAAAGTTCTGTATCTCAATGAACTAAAATGCTTCTGGTGGATTCCTAATTTCCTCTAAAAATGGGACAGCCTACCTATTTTAAAACACCCAGAATGGCTTTTTTTTTTCTTCAATAAAAAATTTCTTAGGATTCAGAAAAGAGCTATCAAAAGTCAAGTTTTTATTCTAAGTACTTCTAAGTTGCTTCCCAGTTGATTATGTGAATAAAATCTGGATAAGTAGCCTCAAAGATGCATCACTTCAATAGAGGCTGGTTGTTGCTGAGACTCCCAAGGAATGTACAAACCAGCTATTAGATGGGAAAATGTCTAGAAGATACATGTGTAAATGTAAAATCAAGTGAACACTTCACATGAAGAGCGCAGTTGTGAAAAAAAGAAAATCTTTTTTTTTCTCTCTCTCTCTCCTGATATTCTCTTGTATATAAGGGAAAAATTTGGAAGGATAACTCTTTTCACCTCTGAGATGCAAGATTCCAAGTTTCAAAATGTTCATATTTTACTTTATCCGCAACATTATTCAATACTGTTTTACATTTCTTAGAGTAAGCATGCAATAGTTTTGGTTTTAAGATAAATGTGTTGAGCTTGCAATTGAAAAACTTATTGCCTTCATTGAGTCAATTTGAACACCAAAGTTTTTAAGTCTACTCACTCAAAAAGACTTTTACCCTCCCAAAAGAGAATCAAATGAGGAGTCTTTATACACACAACCCATGAGAGACCATCTTTGCATGTAAAGGTTGACAGCAGTAACCTACCTCAACTCCACCCATCCATTTGGGCTCATCAGGAAACTCAGCACACAAAACATCTTCTGACTGATCAGTCCCCAGGACGTGGTAGCAGAGCTTTTGGTGGAGATTAGTGGATGTCTCTGTGCCTGAAGGGGGTAAAAATGTACACTGAAATGCAGTTGGGGATTTTAAGAACGTCTATTCTATTCACATTGTATAACGCTAGAAACATTTAAAAAGTACCATGTTGTAGAATACAAGGTTCATATACAAAAGTTAACCACTTTCCTCTATGCCAGCAACATACAAGAGGAATTTGAAATTAAAATACAACACCAGTACCATTGACAAACCCCCCACAATAAACTACTTAGATATAAATCTAGCAAAAAATGTGTTAAGGGGCCTCCCTGGTGGCGCAGTGGTTGAGTGCTGGGTTGCAAAGCTGCCCGCAGCCTTTGCAGCACTGGTGCGATCCCTGGCTGCTCCCCAGCCACCGGAGGAGGGTCCCACATGGCGCGCAGACCTCTCCTGCCACCTGCTGCTCCCCTCAGCAGTGTACTTCGGTCCTTCTGCCTGCTCTGCTCCCCGCTCTGGCTCTGATGAATTCTCTCACCCTCCCGTGCTTCTGACTGTACCCAGTGCTTGTATGTATAAATAAATAAATAAATCTTGGAAAAAAAAAAAAAATAACGTGTTAAAGACCAATATGCGCAAAACTACAAAACTCTGATGGAAGAAATCAAATAGAGATGCTCCATGTTTATGGATAGGAATATGCAACATGTCAGTTCTTCTCAACTAGATCTAAGAGTCAACATAATTCCAATCAAAATCCCAGCAAATCATTTGTGCCTAGCAAAAAATTATTTCATGGATTCCAAAGTTCATGTAGAGAGGCAAAAAAAAAAAAAAAACAACCTCAGAATAAACAACAAAATATTGAAGGGAGTGAAAAAGTTGGAGGACTAACATTACCTGGCCTCAAGACTTAAATAAGTAATCAAGACAGTGTGATAGCAAATAAACAGACAAATAGATCAATGGAACAGAATAGAGAGGCCAAAGTAAGAGTGTATCAGATATGTGTATATTATATTCAACTGATTTTTAATTAAAAAAAAAAAGCACAGGCAATACCATGGAGAAAATATAGTCTTTTCAACAAAACAAATGGTGCTAGAACTACTGGACACTCACATGCAAAAAAAAAAAAAAAAAAAAGAGATATAAAGAAAGAGGGAACACTTGAACACAATAGAATCTTTGTGTAATAGAAGAACAAAGGTGTGTCCAGGAAGTTAACAAGAAGAAAAGTGTCAAGACAAATGGAACCAGTGGAACTAGATGACCTGAAACTTCTGATTTTAGGAAGAGATGCCATAGGGAAACTTTCTCATTATTCAACATCACTAAATATGTTGGCATTGTCAAAATAAAACAAAACACGTCCATGATCCCCTTATAAGAGGCAATACATTTGTGAAGGACTGATTACAGTAATGGTCCCAACATTTTACAACTCCCTATTTGCCCACCTCTTGAATAGAGACTAATCCCATGACTTGCTTTGGTTCACAGAATGCAGTGAAGTGACATTGTGCCAATAGCCAAGTCTAGGCCTCCAAGAAGCTGTGCCTTTCAGACCCCCCTCCCTTAATCCCGCTGAGCTACCATTAACAAACCCAGGCTAGTCTGCAAGGGGATGAGAGAGCACATGGAGCAGAGCCAAGGCCCCAGATGTGAAAGAACCAAGCTAAGACCAATCACTAACCTACAGATAGTGAGACATAAAACTCAGCTAAACCCAGAACTGCCTGGCCAACCCACAGATGCACAAGCAAAGACAAATGGTCATTAATATAAGTCATTAGGTTTTGGGGTGATCTGTCACACATCACTGTTAACTCAGAGCACTTTGAGGAAACCTGGTTCTAGACCAAACAATCTCTATACGGGGTTTAGTTTCTTCTTAAAATCATGTGAAACCATAATTTCTATTTTATGAAAAAGATACTTCATCTGAAGACTTAGCTTACCATCACTTTTTCCATCTTGTTGGGGATATGAATTGTAGAACATTCCCTTCCCATCATGGGTCCAGGCCATACAGCTGAACTTGACTCTTTCGAGCACATCTGGAAGCTCTTTGGCACCATCGACTTTCATGAACTTGATCGTTACCCAGTCGGAACCACTGGCACTTAGACCATAGGCAAAATATTCACCATCTTCACTGAATGCATAGCCTATGGGACACAGGAGAAATTCCCAAATGGTGAACGTGAGGACACAGCCCCTAGCCTTGCTCACTACCCTTGCTGCTATGTGACAAAGCTCTCTGTTATACTTGGAAGCAGATCATGATGAAAGAAGGAATAGGAAACTGACAGTTGAGGAATGCTGAAGGCTAAGCTTTAGGACCTTTATGACACTGGACAAGTTTCCTAACCAATCCAGGTCTTAGCTTCTTCATCTGTAAAATGAAACATTGGATGGTATCTAAGATATCTCCATGTTAAAATTTCTATAATTCAACAGGCAGTTCATTTAAAAGCAGAGCTTACCTGGGACTTTTGACATATTTTATTTATACTCCAAGACAAGGAGGGGGAAAAGGAGTAAAGAGGCTACTTTTAGAGTAATGAAATTATGTCACATACTATGTAACACAACTAAATTGGAGCCATTAGGTAATTTTTGGAATGGATTCCCAACTATTTGAAATCATTCGTCACAACCTCATTTTCTGAGCATTGCTGGCACTCGAGGATTAACATGCACACCCTCTGACCATACCAGCCAAGGTAAACAGTCTGGGGGCTTGCAAGGAAGGCTCACAGCACAAATTCCACAAATGACCAAAAAAAAAAAAAAAAAAAAGAAAAACAGTGCTATCTACAGACTGCTCCACCAGGTCCAAGTCTACAGTCAGGACAGACAGAATGTTTTAATCACCATGGAATGTTTCTTTACAAATACTTACATGTTTATATTGGCTTTTATCATTATGAAGTAAATATACCATTTGATACCAGACACTGATAACAGAGATTCCCTTTTATGATGCTTGATAAACATCACTGGGGGCTGAAAATTATCCTTACAAACCCAACTATTTTCAGAAACGTTCTACTATTTTACATGGAGTTTCTATTAATGGGAAATAAGTTTAAAATTTCACAAAACCTACTTATTAATACAATTAATTCCTATAATGTATCCAGGTTCACATATATGTAAATGCAGAAAAGCATCTAGAAGGTGACAGGGGAAAAAATACATTTTTCTCTACATAATATTGTAGTCTTTGGATTATTTAGATAGAATTAGAGCATTTTCAGGAAAAATTAATTACAATATTTTAACTTGAAATTTATAGTTAAGAAAAATAATATACTATCAAAAGAATCTGAATATCAACACTGTGACTTCCAGTAATGTCATTCTCAGAAAACCAAAGCTGAGACCAGATCCCCTGGCTGATTTCCCTTTTCGTCTATCAGGGCGGTGCATGATGAGCAGTCCTTTAGAGTTTCTAGAATGAGCATAACAGGAGATGGAACTTTGGTACAATGAAGTCTTTTGATGAGTTGCAAAATATTCTTAATTACTACATGAATACCTTTACAGGGTATAGTTTTGCACAGAACCCGTGAATTAAATTCATTTACAACTTTGTTCAAATTCATGCAAGAATAACTTGTAAGTTGGCTGACATTTTCTTTTTAATACTGATGATTTTTGATATAGGATCATCATTTTACATACAAAATTTATTTGGGGAAAGAAGAAGAGGACTACTAGATGACTAAAGTGACACCTTTATTAAATGACACCTTTATTAAAGTGTCTTTGCACAGATCTGTTGGAACAGGGCTCTTGAATTCCCACCTAATCAATTACAAAGCTTCACTATTCCAATTGCTCAGTTCTGCAGGGTTGAACCCCTCCTCCACCTATGCTTTTACTATAAAACAGGAGATGTCACAGAGAAAATGGTGAGCTAACTTCACTAAAAACATCAAGGATGCTAACAAGAGATGATTCTCAGAGTATACAATTATGAAATGACAGAACAGCCAATGTCCTTGCCCTAGAGGTAGTGCTTATGGCATAAACCTGAGGTAACATCTTTATGACTTGTGGCTGGTGTTATCTTGGAGACAGTTACTAAGGAGATATACAGCAACTACAAGCAAACATATCTATTTGGATTTTTCAATGTGCATCTTCAGGGGACAGGGTACCAAGTCATCCAATTTCTACAAGATTTGTGTCTTACTAATTCTAACATACCAATGGCTAATTAAATTTTAAAATGCTTATCACTTCTCTGCCCTGCAAAGAAAAAGATCTCATAAATTCTTTCATATGATTTATATTTAAAGTTGGAATATATATCATATAGCTTAAATTCCTCATAAGAGGATTAATTTTTTGCCAATCACAGATAGGTCTCAGGGATGCTATGAGAAAGGATAATAATATTCAAGATCCCAGAAACCCTAGAAGCTAATTTGAGTGTAGTGTGAATTATTCTACATTGCTGTTTCATGCCACCAGAAGAATGTGATACTTGTGTGCTCTAAATATACTGTGCAAAAATTAGCTTTCCTGACATTGTGTGTGCATCTGTTCTGCAAGCTGGTCTACATTCTGTCTGGTATTTCAAAGGAGGGGTGACTGCAAAATCAAGCTGCAGCGAAGGTTCTGGACTCCCTTGGGTAGCACTCACCTCGGAGTGCCACTGTGCCATCATCAGAGAGTATGTTGGGGTCAAGGAACACTCTGGCTTCACCTTCTAAGGAATCCTGTACATATAATACTCGTTGGTTCTGCAAACCTGTATTGTAAAAATAGAAATACCTGGGGACAGAGATGATCTGTATTTAGCTGTATAATTTTCTGTTTGTGGAGCAAAACCAAACACATACAACCAAAAAGAAAAAGAACAACAACATAAATAGTACAACTGCAAACAGGTCACATCCAGGACACTGGGATTAAGGAGGAAGGTCCCAACATCTTCCTACAGCTTGAGTTTTACCTGAATTGCTTCAGATATTCAAGTAACTTACTGTAATTTGGTATCTGAGCTAAACAGAAACAAAGCCTTGCTAAAATAAAAAAAAAAAAAGCAAAAAAAAAAAAGCAGTGACTTTTCTTTCAATGGAGAAGAAATTAGATTTTCTAAATAAATGCTGGTTCCCTTTGTTAGCCAGACTGCTAGGGACAGGGTCACCTTTTCTATGACAGGCAAAATTGCAAATGTTTTATGCTTTGGAGGCCATATGGTCTCTGCTACAACTCAACCCTGCAGTTGTACAAAAGCAACCATGGTTAACACATAAACAAATGGACGTGGTTTTTTCCTCACTAAAATTTTGTTTATAAAACCAATTGGTATGCAGGGCTGAGCTTGCAGATCATAATTTGGTGATTCCAGCAGGAGGAGGTGTCTAAGAAATTCTAAAATAAATTTGTGATGGGTGGCTCCAAAGAGACTTAAAAAAAAAAAAGGAACAAGAGAAAGAGTTTAACTGGGTGTGAAAGGCAAAGGAACAAGAGAGCTAAATTATTAGGTGCCACTTCTTGGTCCATTTCCATTCTCGGATAGAAGAAATGCATATAATAACATGTTTTCTAGTAGTGTAAGTCAATGATAAATTCACAGGCAAATAAATCTCCATTGCTGTCTATAAATCCTAACTCACAAATTACTAGCCACCAAGACAACTAGCCACCTCAAGACAAGAATAACTCCTACAATTTAGATTTCTTCCTAGGATATAATGCCAAGTAAATTTCTCCATCTTAAAGAGTTTGGACAATAGCCAACAAACAATAAAATATTCCTCATATTCAAGCAAGAAAATAATTGAGTCTAATGAAATTTCATAACCTCTAGGTTATTTAGAATTTGTGTTTTATCATTTAAGAAAGCAGTCCATAAGAAAAGGAAAATTAAATGAAAGCAACCTGACATACCGTTTTCCCTTCTTGAAGTGGCAACTATACTTGGGATAGTCATACAGCTCAGTCATTCTCTCTTTGTATAAACCTCTGATAGGACACTGTTCAAGAAATGGCACAGTAATCTTGTTCTGGGCTTCCACGAAAGCCTGTAGTGAAAATTTCAATGGGTAAAGCAAGTCAGACATAAAATTTTCTATGTGGAAAGTTATTTATTAGTATGTATCAGTAAAAGCATATTTTCCCTCAATAAATAATATCTAATGCTAACACGGCACTATCTACCAAGGAAACATTAATTCATTTAGTACTCATAATTCTATGAAAAAGATTCTTTTATTAGCCCAACTATACAAAAGGAGAAACTGAGGCTCAGAATAATTAAAAAGTTGTTCCAATATCACACAGCATAGAAGTGTAGTTGGTTCCAATTTCATGAAACTATACTGCCACTCAGATCATATACTGTCAGACTACATTCACAGAGTCAAGGTTTCAGGCTTCTTAGCAGCCAGGGATCAGAGAAACAGAGGCACTATTTGATCAATTTTATTTTTAACTTACTAACTTTTATTTATTTTATTTTTTAAAGGTTTATTTTTATTTATGCATACAAGAGCTAGGGTACAGGCCAGAGATGTGGAGGGTGAGAGGACTCACCAGAGACAGAGTGAGGAACAGAACAGGCAGATTGACCAAAGTACATTGCTGAGGGGAGCAGTGGGCCAGTCAGGAGAAATCTGCTGTGCCATGTGGGTATCTCCCTGGCCGGGATCAAACTTATGCTGCAGTGGCTGCAGATAGCTTCATAGGTTGGATAGCTTCATAGGTTGTGTCTTAACCCCTTGCACCACCAGGGAGGCCCTAAATTACTAACTTTTAAAGATGTGCACTCTTAATTTCACACAACTTTACTAAAAAGTGAAACTAAAGAATACATGAACAAAAAATGGGTGACTGAAATAGACTATCAACAACACTGGTTACAAGACTGGCAACATGGCCTACAGGAATTCTGGAGACTGGTGGCAAAGGAAGGGGTGGCTTTTACAAGGGGCCAGATGTATCCAAGTATATCCCATTTATAACAAAACAGTTATAAAATTTGTAGTACTATAAACACTTGGCCTCATAATAATTCAAAACTGTCTATTGGTAAGAAATGAAACAAGAATGTATCAGCTCTCCAGGAACAAGTAAAAACTTAGGAGAAAACTTTCAGATATGAACATTTTGAATGGGTCCTTACTAGAGTCTACCTCAGGATGCAGCACCCAGGTCCACAGATACATCTGAGCTCAAATGATCTTTTCCTGGTCTCTTCTACGCACACAAACCGCCAGCCCTGCTCTAGGCAACCGCCATTCTGTGTGAGAGAAAGCTACTCTAAACTTTATTCATATTTATAATATACTTGAAAACAAGAGAGTAAGTATGAGTATAATGGTGAGCAACATTTTTTTTTGCAAAAGGATCAAGAAACACAACTTTCATGTGTCACATGGCTTATTTCATTCAAACAGAAGATAAAACTACATTGAAATGCAATTCCAACTGATTGCCAGGGACTGGCACACTTCACCCTGGCCTGCTTCCTGATGGTACTCGTGGTAAGAATAGTTGTTTTTACAGTTGGGGGAGAGGAGGTGCAGAGACCTATGTAGCTCACACCACCTAAGATATTTAAGATATAGATAGCCCTTTATGGAAAAAGTTTGCTCAACAATACTCTACCTCACTAAAAAGAATGTCAACATGGAAAATGGCTTTGTTTTTAGTGACAAAATCCATGCAGAGTTGTAAAGTCTCACCGGGGCAGGGGACTGAGGTGGACTCCATGTCTGATGCTGGATGTGGAAACAAAGCAGACCCACTCAGATGGAGAAGGGGGAGCAGCCTGTGCTTCCTATGATCTTCTCCTCCTGCTTTCTGGGATGGGTTGGGCAGGGCAGGCATGTCAGGGCACTGGAGTGTCAACAAAGTTTAATAAGAACCTGGTGTGTACTGTGGATAAAGGTTAGTAACAGGTCTAAGACTACGACCCTGCCACCATGGAGCTAACATTCAACAGGGCACAAAGCACAAGTCAGAGGGCTGCAGGAAGCAGCTGTCTTAAGGACATGCTACCCTGTGTGACATCCACAGCCCGCGCTGGTTCTGAATTGTTTGCCACCAGCCTATGATGAGCTGTATAAAGTGAATAATGTTGAATAATGTCATTTCATGATAATGCTGATGACAAAAAAAAAAAAAAATTCAGCTGACACTTAACAAGGACCAGCTTTGTCATGTCATTTTTGCTCAAAGTGGCAATTTCCAAGAAAGAACCCATGGAGAGTATCACATGAGGACTTGCAGAGAGGCTGCTATAAATGATACAACATTGCTTGATGTCTTTGTTACATTTTACAAAAATATCAATGCAGAGTGGTTTGGAAATTGAAAAAACAGGATTCACCATACCCTGGGCTGCATGAGCACAGAGAACCCCTACTTCAGGGAGGACCGCCTTCTGAGTTTTGCGGTGAAATCTAACAGGCAAGAGGGAATAGCCATGCAAAGACAGGGAATAGCAATGGCAAGCGGAGGGCCCTTGGGGGTTGGGAGCTCAGCAGTGTAAGCAGAATGAGGTGGCAAGTGAGGCTGGGAATGAGTGAAGAGGAAACACCAGCCAAGGGCAGACATCTAGTCAGGAGCGAGACCATGTGGCACCAGGTGGGCAGATGGAAAAAGGCTGATTCTTATTCCTAAGTGCAACAAGCTATGATTGATTGGGGAAGGAGAGTGTTATATTATCTGGTTTGTCTTTTAAAAAGACTACCCTGGCTTCAGGTAAACAATAAGCAATAGGAGGACAAAAGTGGGTCCAGAGAAGCCAGTTAGGGAGCCGCAGCAGTGATCCAGAGAGACAAAGCCAAGTGGATGACTAAAAGGAGTGGCTCCGGGCATCCCGCGCAGCGGTTAAGCGCTGAGTTGCGAAGCTGCCCGCAGCCTCTGCAGCACCGGTTCGATCCCCGGCTGCTCCCGACCACCGGAGGAGGGTCCCACATGGCGCGCAGACCTCTCCTGCCGCCCGCTGCTCCCCTCAGCAGTGTACTTCGGTCCTTCTGCCTGCTCTGCTCCCTGCTCTGGCTCTGGTGAATTCTCTCACCCTCCCGCGCTTCTGACTGTACCCAGTGCTTGTATAAATAAATAAATAAATCTTAAAAAAAAAAAAAATAAAATAAAAGGAATGGCTCCTAAAAGGAGTGGACAAGCCCAGAAACTGGAGTAGGAACAAAGAAAATGGGCACAGAGCCCATTTATGGGTAGCGCAGATAGCTATTTCTGTAGAAGGGCCTCCCTAGGACATTGTAGCTACTGAAGGCCCCACCCTGAGACCCCAGCTGGCTGAGTTCTGGCTGGCCCCTCCCCTTCCAAGAAGGGAGGGGGTCACCTGGAGAGGTAGCCCTGCAAACTTCATTCCCCTAATCCTTCTGGTTTATAAAAACAAATTATATGAGGCTATATTTGGGGCTTAGCCAGGTTCCAGGGTCATTGTGGGAGAGAGCCCTGGAATGCTCAGCTCATTTTCCTCTGAAAGTTGGGGCTGTGTGCTGCAATTGTTTCTCTATTTGCTTTGCTTCTTTTAGAGGTCTCACGTACAACCACAACTGCTGCGACAGAATATGTCATGCTGAAGTGGACATACTGGCATTTCTCGTTAAAATAGTCAGAAAACTGTTAACCCCAGGCATGATAATGTTCTTAAATAACTAAATAACTCTGGGCCTCCCTGGTGGCGCAGCGGATGAGTGCTGAGTTGCAAAGCTGCCTGCAGCCTCTGCAGTGCAGGTTCTATCCCCGGGCCGCAGGGCGAGGGTCCCACATGACGCGCAGACCTCTCCTGCCTGCCGCCGTGTACTTCGTCAGTCTGCCTGCTCTGCTCGCCCCTCTGGCTCTGGTGAATTCCCTCACCTTCCCGCACTTCTGACTGTACCCAGTGCTTGTATAAATAAATAAATAAATCTTAAAAAAAAAAAAAAACACCTAAATAATTCTAGGATTGTTTCATCCATTTTTGTCACCTCCCACCCACAAATGTTAGTCGATTACTTTAAGTACAGTAATATTTAAAGACTGCATGCTTCCAACTCAAACATCTAGATGCAAATCCAAACAGTGTTCAAATTCCTAAAAGTCTCACGTTCCTTCAGATCACACAGCATTATAACTTGGGCAAATGGTTTTCATGAAGGTGATAGCAACTATTCTATAAAAGGGCTTTGTGAAATTTAGGGCTTCATGGGATGCCAGTAATATTTCTGACATTTTAACCAGGGAAGTACCTTCTCGTTCATTTATGAATTTAATGCTTTGGATTTGTCAGAAAAAGTTGGGGGAAAGAGAAAAAGAATTAAGGATAAAGAAAAAAAATTTGGGGTCTCCCTGGTGGCGCAAGGGGTTAAATCTCAGCACTATGAAACTATCAACAGCCACTGCAGCACGAGTTTGATCCCCAGCCAGGGAGCTGACCCACATGGAACAGCAGACCTCTCCTGTCTCTCCTGCTGCTCCCCTCAGCAGTGTATTTCACTCAATCTGCTTTTTCTGCTCCCCACTCTGTCTCTGGTGAATCCTCTCACCCCCCACCCCCACCTCTGGCCAACACCCCAACTCTTGTATGCATAAATAAATCTTTAAAAAAAAATTGGAGGAATCACATGATGATAAGGTCCTCAAGGACCTTATCCTTGGTCACTCAAGGATATCATTAGAAAACTCCAAGTCCATTAACGACCCTGCAGCTGAGGCAATAAAGAGGACCATAGTATAGATTGTATAGCTATAGAGGAAACTGAACACATTTTCCTTATGAACCACAGCTGCTCAAAACTAAGAAATCCTATGCATATCTTATTTTGCCTGGACTATTTGACAGCTTGGAAGCAAAGCAATGTCTTGGTTATGGAAGATGACTAAGTTCTGGAGACCTGCTATACATTGTACCAATAGTTAATAACACTACATCATGCAAGCATAAAACTTTTAGCAGGGCAAATCTCTTGTTAAATTAAAAATCAACAAAAAACAAAGGTATCTGGCAAAGGGCGGCTCAATTTGGGAGTAAGAGATTTCTTCACCCTTACTTACAGTGCATGTGGGGGTAACAGCCAGGGTGGGCCGGAACAGTGGGGCATGCAGACCATCAAGGTGACCAGGAAGGGCTTGGAGACCAACTTGGGCATAGTCATCAACCTTGACTCTTCCCAAATGCCAAGAAAACTAGGAAAATGGTACTAACTACAGCCCACTGCGTGCGTGCGTGTGTGTGTGCTGCTTATTGGTGGAAGCATATAACAATCTCCTCTCACTGCTAGGAGGGTAGCAGAATTTAAAAATCACTACAAGTCATCAAAAATAAGGAAGAGATGGCAAGAGAAGCCTGGAACTCAGGCTGAGGCTGCAGGACCCCACGTCAAATGGGCTGGTCACACAAAACTCTCCAGGATATTATTAAGGCAGGCTGTGTCACCTGGAAAATTAGATGTGGCTACTTCTGGAACATATGTAGAAAATGAGACTAAGAAAGAATGGAACTATATTAACACTAGAATGAAGAATCTATGCCCAAAATGGTACCTCTTAATTTCCAGTTTTCACTGAATACTTACAAAAAATTAGCAATATGCCAGAGAAGGGAACCTAAAATTTCTAGAAGAAAGTTTGCGTGGGTCATAGTTGTGACCACGGTGCCATTAACCTCAAGTGAGTGAGGTGCTTTCTCTTCCTGCTCAACAAAGGCCTACTCAAGGAGGAGAAATGCTGAATTCTGTTAGTAACAGCCCAAATCCCCAGGGCTTATCTTTTAACTTCAAATATACAGATTGTGGGATCTCCCCGGTGGTGCAGTAGGTTGAGTGCAATGCTATGAAACTGTCCGCAGCCTCTGCAGCATGGGTTTGATCCTGGCCGGCCAGGGAGCAACCCACATGGTAAGGCAGACCTCTCCTGTTGCACCTGCTGCTCCCCTCAGCAGTGTTTTCATCTGCCTGCCTGTTCTGCTCCCAGCCTGTCTCTGGTGAATCCTCTCACCCTTCCACACCTCTGGCCTGTACCCCAGCTCTTGTATAAATAAAAAATAAATCTTTAAAAAAAAAATAGAGTGCGCGGTCTCTTCTCCTGTCACCAGCTACTCTGAGGCATGGAAGGCTCCCAGTCAGCTTCCAGCTGTGCGACAAACAGACCAGGCAGGCCTTCCAGAACCAGCCAGGTCTCTTTCCATTCTCTTCCTGTTCCCTTAAGGACAAATCAACATCTTCCTGCTGGGCTAATAACTACCCACCAAGGCGGAAGGAAGGAAGCAGAAACACTCCTCTGGACTTTGACTTTACATTCCCACCTTGTTCTTCAATATTATCAAATCTGAGGAGCCCATTCAAAGCTGAAACTTGAATTCCTTCTGGCTCAGTTCTGCAGCACATACACCACTGGCTAGAAACCTGGCGAGGACAGGGAGACGTGCACTTCAAATCCAAACCTAAGTACCTGCTCATGCAGAAGTTAATCCACACACACCCTCTCTTTCTCTCATAATTCTTGTATTGATAAGAGAATCCGTACTTGGAAAATAAGCATTATTTAATAAGACCATTAAGAATTAAAGTTGTGTGCATAAATAAAATAAATCTTTTAAAAACCGAAAAGTTCAGGGCATGTGGCAAACACACTTGGAGCTGACGTCTGTTTCTTTCTGGTAATTTTGAGACGTCCCACTGGCTGAGTAGGGGAGTAGTGTGTGGCCTTTGCTGACCATCAGAGCACCCCTCTTTTGGGTGCAGGCGCTGATTTGGGGCCAGGTAGGACATCCAGGCAGGGTGATGCTGTCTGAGGGCTTGTTATCACGACACCCACACATGTGGGGTGGCAGAGTTGATCCAGTCCCAGCACCGAGTTCAGGAGTGTTCCTGGAACGTGTGCAGAGGCAGCACCATTGCCTGGGTGTGCCCGGTACTAGAGGACAAGGGTTGCCTGTGATGAAGTACATACAGGCACAGTGCTCTGTATCCTCGTAAAAAGGCTGTATTTGGAAAGTGACAGTTCTATCTTCAGGAAGGTGGGGTTTTCCCTCTATCACATTTTATGATTCTGGGCACAAGGAGCTTACAAAATTGTCTGTCATAGCTAATGTCACTGACGCTTAGTCAGTATTCTAACTAACTTCTTTCTACATTCTTCATCTAAGTAACCCCATCCATTTTCACAGGCAGTCTCTTTATCAATTCTTTCTACCAGCAACAGTCAATAAAGAGAACTCAGGCAAAGCACCCAAAATCCTTTTTCAGGGACAGAGGTGAATACTGGAAGACATAAGATCTAACATCTCATCTTAGGAGATCTGGGGCTATAAAAGCTGTGTGAAACCTAAAGAGGCAAAGCCCATCTTTTCCTACCGCATGGGGAGGCAGCTGGAAAACAAATCAAAGCAGACAACCTGTGAGACAAAGAAAGGCAGGTCTCCAGACACAGCACATGCAATCCCAGGTCAGGCTGTACCCAAGGCACATGCCCTGGTCCTCAATTATGAGAGCCACTGGACTCCTTTTTATAATGAACTAGTATGAATTGGGCTTCAGGCACCACTGAGTCCTGCCTAATACAGGTTTAGAGTCTTTAGACTTGCATACTAAGGTGTGGCTGGTTGAACCAGCAGGTAACAGGGAGGAAGAGACCAGAAGCTTGGCCAATGGCTGGCCAGGGAAGGCTGGAAAAAGTATTTACACTAAAGGTGTTTAATCAGTACATGGCAAAGTGTGAAATTAAACATTAAAAAAAAGTATTAAAGTAAGGAAAATGAAATTAGTGAACTAGAAAATTAAGAATATGTTTCTTCTAAGTCCTAGAACTGGTACTTTTAACAAGGAAAAAAAGGCACATTCAACCAAAGGTCTGGCTAAGCTAATTAAGGAAAGGGAAGAAAAGCTTCAATAAGAGATATTCAAAATTAGAAGTGATAAACTGACACAGACAAGGAAAATAAAGTGATTGTAAGAAATGGTATGCATGGCCTCATGCCAGTGAATTTTAAAATCTCAATGATCTGGACAATTTTCTACAAAACACAAGTGGCTAAACTTGATCCAAAGAAAAAGATCTAAATAGAGCAATGAATATTGTTTAAAAATAAAAGCTAAAGGGCCTCCCCGGTGGCGCAGCGGTTGAGTGCTGGGTTGCGAAGCTGCCCGCAGCCTCTGCGGCGCCGGTTCGATCCCCGGCTGCTCCCCGGCCACCAGAGGAGGGTCCCACATGGCGCGCAGACCTCTCCTGCCGCCCGCTGCTCCCCTCAGCAGTGTACTTCGGTCCTTCTGCCTGCTCTGCTCCCCGCTCTGGCTCTAGTGAATTCTCTCACCCTCCTGTGCTTCTGACTGTACCCAGTGCATGTATAAACGAAACAAACAAACAAATAAATAAATAAAACATGCCTCTATTAAAAAAAAATAAATAAATAAAAGCTAAAAAAAAAAGCTAAAAAAATTAAATAAATAGAGCAATAACCTGAATGAAAAGAGAAGAGCCCAAGAATTAAATGCAATAAAATAATTTGCCCCAGACAGCTCTAAACATGAAGGCTTTCAAATTATCAGACAATGTCCCATGCTACCTAAACTATTCAGTAATGGCAAGTGTTCTTAAGCACTTATTTGTCTCTACCACTTTGCTGCGCAGTTCAAAAGCCCTGTCCCTTAATTTTTACCACAACCATTCATAGTAGTTTCTCCAAATTATAAATCAGAAAACGGAAGCTTAGAGAGGTTAAAAACATGACTGATGTCACACAGCTGGTAAGATTATGGACTTAGGATGCAAACCTGATTTTTCATGCACCTAAAGCTGCTCATTACATGATTATACACTACTGCCTTCCCATGAAACCAAGATCTCTAATAAGAGTTCTCATGGGGGTATCAGATAAGGAAAAAAAAAATCTAGAAGAGGGGAAACAAGTGAGGAAACTACCAAATGTCTAGCTCAGCGGCAAAATATGCCTAAATGAGAACAAAGCCAGCCAAGAGAAAAACAAGGAGAAAGGTATGAGATTCTATGGAGGCAGAAATGGAATTCTAGGGACTCGAGTGGTTGATTAAATGGAAAGCTGATTCAAACAGTCAGAGCGCCATATAATAATACATATAGGAGTCCAGAAGTTTATATCATGATGCATATTCTGGTTACCCCACTGGGAAAAATGAGAATCACAAACAATTCCTCCTATTTACAAAGACACCGTAACAACTGTGGGGCACCCATTTAGAACCACAGCTCCTTTCAATAGGAGCCCTACATAAGCCAAAGGTGTTATTTCCTAATCATGTCTGAGCATTCTCCAGGGCAGTTTTCCCAAGCTTTTTGGATCTTAAGAATTACCTGGTGAGGTGCTTGGGAAACAGTTTTTACTGAAATCAGATGCTCCAAAAGCAGCGCTTGGGTATTTGCATTTTTAATAAGTGCCAGGTGATTTGTATGACTAGACAAGGCAGAATGGGGTAGTAAACAGAACTTCAATACCGTGTATGAAATGGGAAAAGAGGCTGGAAGAAATGAGAGTTATCTTAGTTCCTTAGTTAGTTGTTAGTTCTTTAACAACTATTTTCTCAAAGAGATCAGCATTTGTCATGGAAAATGCAGAAGAAATCAAAGCTAAGAAATTGCCCACAGGGAAAAGAGCCTGTTAAAAATATACAAGCACTTTAAATATTTCATCCATGGTATGGGGTCTGCTTTTCTAAAATGGAGTGTTCCTTGATGGGGAACAAATGAGACTAGAATCTGAGCCTCTACCCAAGATGTGGCTCAGTCTCCTTTTGACACTGAGCTCTAGCAGCTCAATGCATAAGTGGCTTGCCCATCTCTAATTTCTGCTCCTCCTGGACTGGAAGGTAGCTCTTTGATGGCATGAGCTGTTTGTCTTGCTTATAACAACATATCCACCCTCTCCCAGCCTCAAGTGCTTTCTACCTGTCAGGTAGCCAAGGGTTAGCCACACAGGTAAACTCAGGACAGGGGAAGAAAGGCAGGGAAAAGGAAAGGGAATGACCACATATTTTCTTCAAATTTTATCGATTTGCCAATCCTTTACATAACGACCTCATTTTGGTAGTACAACTTCATACCTCCTGATGTGCACATGCTTCGCGTGAATGAGCGCACTTAGGGAAGTGAGAATGAACCAGTGGACCTGTGGCAAATGGGGTAGGCAGCAAACTCTGTCCCTCCCCACTTTCCTCTGCTATTAGTGAATAGTCACTCCAGATAGCTGTCCTGATGCTCCAGAAGCCAAAGAGGGTCCCCAGGATTCCTAGAAGCCTTTTTCTCACTGCTACAGTACACGTAACAGGTGAGCACACGTCTGGACCTTGGCCAATTAAAACTACCCCTGCTAGGACACAGTTGCTTGAATGAGTGATAAAGGGTTGGTGACTGGCGATCGCTGAAGCAATTAGCAGTGCTGATGAAAACTGGAGATGCCTGGCTGGGACTCTTGAACTATATGGATCCTTCCTGCTCCAAGCAGGTCCTTCAGTTCATCTCAGGAGCTGGCCTCATATCCTTGCCATAAAGTCCCTACTTGTATAACTTGGCCAGAATCAATTTCTACTGCTGCTATCAAGCATCCTATTGCACAAAGCAAGAAAAAGGGAGAAAGAAAAAGAAAGAGTAGTGCTTAGAAAAGATGCTCCAATATACAGAAAAAAATATGAAACCATCAACACAAAAACCTGTATGTTCCATGCAATTTGCAGCAACATGGATGGAGCTGGAAGGGATCATGCTCAGCGAAATAAGCCAGAAAGAAAAAGAAAAATACCGGATGGTCTCACTCATAGCAGGAATCTAGAAAACCTAAATAAGGGACCAGGAAAAAGAATAACTATAACAAAGAAAAAATCAAAATCAACTAACAACTATGAACCAGAGACGACACACTATGGGGGGGTGGGGTGGGAAGGAGGGATTGGGGTCAAATAAGGGGGTTGCAATTGTATGGGAAATATAAAAATAAAATTAAAAAAAAGAAACAGGAATAACACCCTCATTTAATAAATGATTATGATTTTATCATTCATTGAAAAAAAAAAAAACCTGTACGTTCCAATAATGTTTCAAAATAATGTCTACCAATGGATAACAGGATCAAGACCATGTGGTTGGTATATCTCCACCATGGAATATTACATAGCTATAAGAGAGGATGAAATGCAGCCCTTTTTTCAAAAAAAAAAAAAAAAAAAAAAAAAAAAAGGTGGGAATTTTGGAGAATTATGTGCAGCAAAGTCAATCAGAATTAAAAAGAAAAATACTGGACAAAAGCAGCAGAAAATGTGAATACATAAAACACTTCTAAAAACCAGTGGTCATCAATAAACACCCTGAGGAGGGGGGGCAAGAAAGGGACAAGGGATGGTAGAAGGGTAAATAAATAAATATTTAAGAAAAGAAGATGGCCCAGTATCAGCAGCTCCCTCAAACTTTTGATGATTACCCAGCCATGGATCAAAAGACAGTTACTGCCTAAATATATATTATGGATTTAAGAGATGGTGTGTTTACAAACTACAAGATTAAACATTTCCATAGGAAGTGGTGAAACATTTAAGACTTTAGAAGTCTTGGAAATTGAGATAGTATGTGGCAATGTAGTTACCTAAATCATTGCCTGTTTCCACTACAGAAGGGATGGCACAGTAGTAATTCTCAATCCAGCTCCTCACATGAAACATTAATGAATGGGTGGAGGGTCACTTCACAGGCCAGCTTGGCCAGTCAGGCACACAAGGCACAAATTAAAAGGTACGCTACCAATAACTGGAAGGTAATCTTTGACCTACTTTAATCCTCACACTAAGAACAATGAAACCACACTCATGGTCCCACTGGGGGGAAAAAGTGCAGAGAGTAAGTTATCATTTACTAACAGACTAGAATTCAAAAGGAAAATCCTGTTTATTTTATAAATGAAAACCCACTCTTTAAAGCTCAACATTGTAAATAAATAAAAGAAGCAATTAGAGGACTAATGTAGAAAATGTATATGACAGTACATTTAAGCAGCAGTGCCCAAGCTGTACCATCTTTGTATAGAGCTTTGTTGTGTTGGAAAATGAATTCTTACAAGCATTTTTCAGTTTGGTATCATTAAAACCTTAGGGCTACCTCAATTGAAGATGACTATTCATGTTCTGGATTGAAAAAAAAATTAATCTCAGATTAGGTACTTTGCTATGATCACTGGAAATGAAATGGAAGACCAAGGGCTATAATATGTGTCCTGACTTCTAGTCCCAGCTGGTAAATACTCTGTTCCTCTATATCGTCTCCTAACAGAAGCAACATCAGAAATGCCTGCGAGCTCACAGGATGAAGGAGGTTATCTGCAATGAGGATCTTTACAGTTGGTCTGAAAATCTTCAAAGAATCAGAAAACCAAAACCAATCTTTTATGCCTTCCACTAATTTCCAGTATTCCCCAGTGACACTGTAAGCTTTACCTGCTCTCTTTTGGCTTAGAGACACTGAACCAGGCCCTCATGGTACTGGAAGTACCGGCCCTCATGGTACTGGAAGTACTCCCACTGTTTGCTCTGTGGCTAGATGCAGAAATGCAACTGGACAAATGCCTCCCTGCTCACCCAGCTCCCCACTGGTGCTTCACATGTTGGCTCTGGTTCGTTGCTGAGGAAAGACCTAGCCCAGACCAACAGAGCAGAAAACTCAAGGTACATAATTCTAGAGTTAATATTAAAGAACAAAAGCAAACGTGAAAAACAAATGTCAGGATAGACAAGAAGGAGGTTGGGTAAAGCAGGTGTGTGGCCCTCCCTAAACTCTGCTCTCTGCTGACCCCTGTGACATTAAAATACCTATAGAGAAGTCCGAGGCTACTTAAATATCCTAGAGAAGATTAGATTTTAAGATTTAAATCTTCCTGCCAAGGAAGGCACGAGAGCTGAGACAGGAAAAGAAAGGTGACATTTCCAGATGTCTTACACTGTGCTGAAGGACTTCTGTCTCTTTTCTCCTTTTCACAATCCCTTTCAGCAGGCGTGATGGGGCACCTCTAGCTCGTCAGCCAAAGGGAGAACAATAGCAAAACAAATCATGTCCTAGAATAGATGAGGTATGTCGCATATCCCTTTGATCTTCTCGGAAACAAATGGTAATTTTACTTTTTTTTTTTTTTAAAAGGAGCCAGCATAAAACCATTCTTTTGGCTGTTTCTCATTGATCCAGAACACCTCCATTTCCATTTTTCCATTTTCCAAAGGAAATGGAGTTGTTGTTATTCTCATTTTGTCCAGGACAGTATTCAGGAAGGAAAAAGAAAACCAGTCACCAGATAAAGGCAGCTGATAAGGCTAGACTTGGTTCTTTCATGTATCAAAGCCCTAGGACAGTTTCCTTGGAAGCCAGATTTGACAATTAGGTACAATTAAGACATTCCATGAAAGGTGTGAATTCTTCCTTTCTTAGTGTACATTCCCTTAGTAATGACTTCTGGAATAGTCAACTAAGAGACTGAAGCCACAATTAGAGTACGATAGGAAGACTCCTCAAGAAGTTGTAAGGACTTGCTTCCATCTGGACCTTGAGGGTGTGAGACCAAGCCCAGTGGCGTAAAGAGAATTATCACTATCAGGAAGGGGAGCTGACAGTGCGGTGTGAGGCCCACAGAGAGATCAGGAAAAAGATTCAGCTGGTACTCTGTACTCTTACAATGACCTGAAAGCAGGCTGGTGGGTGCCTCTGGGATGAATGCAATGTCAGCAAATTCCAAGGGCCTAAGAGTCCATGTGGGGTTGAGGGGCAGAGCAGCTTCAGGCCGGTGTACCTGTCAGTCTCTACAAGCCTCCCAGACATGTGTTCATCTCCCCAGTCAAGGACACATGACGTTTTAAAGTTATTGGATTTGGCAATTGCTGAGAACGGTTTATAGCGACAGGAAATACAGTGACAAAGGAAGTGGGAGTTCCAGGTACATCAAAGTCCACCGTATGCAAAGAGGGGAATGTAAGATCTGAAGTAAGAGCTGAACAGAGCACATGCGAAGAGACCAGGAGATCAACCGAGAAGCAGCAGGTTGCAAAGGCAGAGGTGAGCAACTGGGGTTCACTTGTCATAGGATACAGGTGTGAGTACTAGAGGGAAATTTAGGAAGTTAAAAACTTGGAAGTCAACCATATACACGGTAGTGTCAGTGAACGGGGCCAGACTATAGCTTCAAATGACCTCAATATCAAAGTATTGAGTTGCAACAAGACTACTATAAACTTCCTCCCATCTACAAAAGAAAAGCTGGAAATTCCTGCTGAATGGAAAGTTAAAGCTACCTGCCTGTTGGGACCTGCTTATCTAGTCTTCAAATCATTTTTACTGACTGCAAACTCCTTCTCTGGCACTCACGCTGAAAACTCCCGCGGTGCCCCGGTGACTCGCACATGTAGGTGAGATTTCACCACAGCTCAGACATGTCACAAGCATACCCTACTTAGGACTTAGGAGACATCTACATTGCTTTTAACCCAGAGCTTGCCCTTTATCTTGTTTTTTGATTTTTTTTTTTTAGTTTGCATTTCCATAGAGATCTTCCTGGAATGGCTTTTACAAACATAGTTTTAAAGTTCTAACCACATAGAGAGCTGCATTCTCATAACCTCCTCAATATCCTTAATATCTACCATTAAAATGTTTTCATGTTAGTAAGCAGTCTTTAGCGTTCCATATTTTAACAGACTACTTCAACAAGCAGATTCACCACATCTGGCTTAAACACTGCTCTATTGTTGGAAATGCAGATTGTTTCCAATTTTGCACTATTATAAATAAATGCACCAAACTGGCTCCTTGCTAGACCTCCATATTTCTGAAATGACATTATTTTCCCTGTAGGATTGAAATCTCCTCCTCATGCTCTAGTATTTGCTCTTTGTTGTAACTATCACATGAGTTAATTTTTCATTAGTGACAGTATATATGAATAATACTGATTTTATATTTATTTTGTACATCCCACCTAGCTTTACTGAACTCATTAATTCTAATAAGTTTTTGGCTTGTTCCCTTAGGTTTTCCAGATAATCATATAATCTAAAATTAACGATAATTTTATTTTCAAATTCAAACTAAAATTTATGTACAAATTTTAGTTCATGTTTTATTGTACTGGTCAAAGCTTTGCAGTATACAAAAATAGTTGACAGAGACAGTCTAGCCTAGCTTGTAAGATGTTTTGAATAATATTTCTCATCTTATTAAAGCAGAGTTTCTACTTTTAGTTCTGGATTTTCTTTAATTTCTTTGTAATATGAATTAGGATAATTACATCGCTTTATTCAATTGGTTCATGTACTAATATTAAACTGTTTTTGAATTCTTGTGACAAACTGCATTTTAAAAATCTGCTAAGATGAATTTATAGTCTATCTATCTATATTAACAAACAAGGTTAGTCTGTATCTTCCTGTGGCTACTGAGCACCTGAAATGTTGCCGACCTGAACTGCTACAAGCTATAAGTGTAAAATATACATAGGGTTTCAAACACTTGTTTGAAAACAAGAATGCAAAATATTTTAACAATATTTGATACTGAATACATGTTGCAATATTGGTGTTTTGAGTATACTCACTTAAAGCTATTATTACAATTAATTTCATCTGTTTCTTTTTACTTTCTTAAATATGGCTACTAGAAAGATGGGATCCACCTATGTGGCTTGCATTTTGTGTGTACTGTTTCCTCTGTGCAAAGCATCTCTGTTGAGTACCTTTGTTCATATCAAGGCTGGATTTATCTCAGCATCAACTGAGTTATATGGGATCTCATACATTCTGTAACATCTACTATCAAATAGAGTGACATGAGCCTTGACAGCGTAAAAGGATTCACCCAGATTCAAGTCCCCCCAAGCACTAAGTTACAAGTCTGCTCTGATATTCTTTAATGAAGGCTAAATCCTTAGATGCCAGATACTATCAGAAATGGATAATCTATATTAAATCAAACAACTATGGACAGCATTTCAGACTTAGTGTAAAGGAGTCACAAAAGCCCCATACTTCCTGACTGATTTTTACTGGAAATGTAAGAAGCAGCCTTTTGTTTTGAAGGCTACATGTTAAGATTCTCCTTTTTACACCAAAGTATGGCTAACACACCCTGTGCATATGCTTAGTAGAAAATGTTTGTGCTGCTCTTCTGTTCATTAGAAAAACATACCCTACCCTTTGGGTCTGAGACCAAAATTTAACTTATCAGATGCCAGATGACAGACTAGCCTTTTCAGTAGTAAGTTTGTTTAGAGAGGATTAAAGAAGGTGTGCACGGATGATGCAGAGGAGAGGCATAAGCTGCACAACCCCTTGGGACACCTGAGCATCTAAACAGGTTAGCATGGGAGTGGAGGGACAGTCCAGGATCCATGGATGGGGATCCACAAAATCTCCCTGCAAGCACAGACATGAATGTATTCCTTCAGCTTACATTCCCAAAGCTATTACACCCAGAGTTTCTACTTTTTATTTTATAATGTGAAGTTGGTAACTACCCGAGCTACCTAGGTTATACTCCTGGCTCCACACATACTAATTGAGTGACCTTACACATGTTACTTAATCATTCAGGGTCTCAATTTCTTGATCTGTTAAATAGGAAAAATGAAAAAGATCTATTTCGGAATTTGAGAAT
Source organism: Talpa occidentalis (assembly GCF_014898055.3). Classification (NCBI taxonomy): domain Eukaryota; kingdom Metazoa; phylum Chordata; class Mammalia; order Eulipotyphla; family Talpidae; genus Talpa; species Talpa occidentalis. The sequence continues at coordinate 107,519,822 of NW_023602073.1, forward strand.
AACACAGGGTATGAAAAGTTACCAGTAAAGTGCCTAACACAGAGCTAAGTAATCAACAGAAGCTTTCCAGTAATAAATGTATCCTCCAATGCCATGAACTACGATCAAACGCTGACTGCAAGATCACTAATTAGCAAAGTTTCATCTACTAAGTAACCTATCATCTTGGGCCCAGGCATCATCAATTAAGAGACAGCAAAGAGTACATTCATTAACACAAAAACTGGGTCATCTTGACATTGCTGAATCACTCAGACAATCCCCATCTGAAGAAATCCAGCTTGAACCCAATAACTCACACAAAGTAATTATCGCAGAGATAGTCCTTGGGGACAGTCTTCCAAGAGATGCACAGGAAGTTCAATCCCTCCCCTGGTGTTTTCATCTATTACAGGTTATACAACTGTCTGTGGGTCCCTCCCTGCCACAGCTCAGCCCAATTCTAGATGATCAAGGTCATCCATGACAGAATCGAGGTCAGAGGCAGCCCCACACCTGCCTATTCAGGCACCTATTCAACACCTGCTCCCTGCTCCTCCTAGCCTTACCTGAAGATCCACGGTTTTTATCTGTTCCTAAAATACCCAACTGATTCTCACTTCACAATCTCTACCTCTCTATATTCTAATGTTCCTTGAAAAGTAAAAACCCAAAATGCTGATCATCCTTACCCACCTGTGAAACCTTTGTAGCTCTTGCAGGGAATTAGGAAATGGAGAGGAACTAAGAGAAAAACCACCAGAAAAATCTCAAAATAATGGCATGCTCACTTCAAAGGATATGCAAGAAGTTGTAAGAGCTTCTCAGTGGGCAGGGGAGAGAAAAGCTAGAACAGGTGAGGGAGGTAGAAAGGAAAGCAGACGAGCCAATGAATGCAAGTAAGGACGAAGAAAGATGGCATGGAGTTTATTCAAGCAGGAGCCTCTGCCTGCCTCTAGTTTCTCCTCTTCCATAGATCATCATGTCCAGCTATGCCCTTGACCTCACACCACTCCTTGTCAGGATCTTTCTCAAGGATGTGAAAATGGTGGAATTTGCATCCCTACCAAGAGGGGAGATAGGTGGCAAGATGGGAAAGCAAGAATTCCATCTCTACCAGCCAGGTTCACATCAGGAGGGAATGTTTTTCTGGCAAATCTGCACTGCCATGGAAATCTGAGTTCAGTTCTCCAGAGAACTCTGATATATATGGTGGCAAGGGACCACAAGACATAGAAGGAGCTAAGATCTACATAGGTTTTGGGGGGCTGAACCAGAAAACTATCCATAACATGTAAATAAAGTTCTAACTAAGAGTCAAAGAAATTAAGATGGAATGAAGAAACACTGTCCGCTCATCCACACAAACTTAGCTAACCATATACAGTACATATATATGACAAGTCCTGGACACTCCAAGGAAGAAGAAATGTCCAAGAAATACAGCCTTTAGGAACAGCTCCACTAACAAAACAAGATATCCGCTAAGATACAATGTGTTTCTCCAAAAGACTAGGAAAGCTTTCTGTGTTTAGGAGAGCTAAAAATTTTCCCCTACTTCTAGAAAATATAAGAATGTCACCATATTTGTAATCTAGTTTGTTTCACAGTTGTTGCATTAACATAAATAAGAAGTCTAAGACCAGCATTCAATTTTCCAAACCTATACTTGTTCAATTTTCTTTCCTTTGCAAAACATATACCAGGCAATTTTTTCCCTTCACATTATTTTTCTCTAGTAAAAATCAGTTTCTTTCTAGTATTTTTACTATAAACAATGGGTTCACCAGTGTCACTAAGCCATAAAGAAGGCAATTATTTGATATGCTGTGGGACAAAAAATGCTTTCATCTTTTTTTTTTTTTAAATTAATAAATTTTATTTTTATATTCCCCATACAATTGCAATCCCCCCATTCTGACCCCAATCCCTCCCCTCCCGCCCCCCACCCCCAAAAAGTGTCTCTGGTTCATAGTTTTTGTTGATTTTGATTTTCACTTTCTTATAGTTATTCATTTTCCTGGTCCCTTATTTAAGTTTTCTAGATCCCTGCTATGAGTGAGACCATCCGGTATTTCTTTCATCTTTTTCTCATGAGTCATTTGACAAAAAAAAAATGGTAGTACCCATGGGTATATTCACACCCAACAGCAGAAACACAGGACAAGACCAAGAAGGAAAAGTCAGTTACCGACATCTAGAGTTAGGGGCTAGCTCCTAGGGCTGCCTTCTCGTCGGTTCTTAAGTCCTCATTACCTTTGTCTGCTCACTGTCTGGGTCTTCAAGCCAAGCGTAAGGGTCGCAAATTTTATGCCCATGATAATCCTGTACCTGCAAGAAAAAAAAAAGACAGAAAGTGCCATTAGATAATTACTGTCTAACCCAAATAAATTAGTATTTTCTGAATGTGATGGAGAAACAGGAAAGGGTCACACAAAAAAATACCCCATTTGGCTCACTGGCAACATGTCTGCCCAAATTATCACATGAACCAAAGCTGGCAGGTTCTCAAAGGTGTCAAGCCACCCTTCCTGAAAAGAATGTTTAAGCTGGAGAGACAAGAAAGATGAAAGAAAGTCAGAATAGGAAAGCAATCTGTACAACACAAAACAAAGGCCTGCTGCTGTGCTAAAGAAACTTGAAAATGTATTGTCAGGGGCAAAGCAGAGAATCACACAAAGCGCTAGAGCTCAGAGGGCATGTTTGTGAAGGAACCACTTGACAGGGTTATTTTCTTGCTCTTGCTAAGCTTACCCATGAGTAGAAAATCTGCCTGCAATATACAAGAGGATCTGTTTTGCACTTAAGTTTAAACTGTCAACAAGCAAGTTGTTAATAGGTAGTAACATGATTCCAATTGTTATCAGTTGAAAAAGTAGACTTAAATACAATGAAAGCTCATTTCTGAAACTGAAGCCTGCCTTCTTCCCTTTGGTGCACTGTCATGAAATAGTTTCTTTCAGTTTCTAAAAGGCAGTACGAAGGCATCACCCACTCACACTATCCCGAAATTCGCAGGAATAAAACTGCTGGGTGAGCAGGGCCTGGCTGAGGAGAATTGTTCTGGAGCTCCCAAGGGGGCTGATCAGCAGAACCACCTGGGAATTTCTGAGTAGCATAAATGCCTGGGCCTGGGCCTGGGCTCTGAGACTGAGTCTAAAAGAGCAACTGGAAGCCACTGCTCCCCAGGTGATTATGCCTGAAGAAATTATCCGGAAATTATCCGATAAAGATCATTATTACAAGACCTCTCCATTTCCTACTATTACAGAGGAGCAAAAATCTGCCACTCAAAATGTCTTTTTGGCAAAAAGTTGATAGCATGGGAAGGATCTAAAAGCTGGGTGGCAGCTGCCTTTGAAAAAGACATTACTATGTAAACTGCTCTCTGTAAGCATGTCTCCCTCACTGTACTGGGAAAACCTAATCTTCTATCTCCTTTCTATGGAAAAGGCAGAAATACTTCTTCCGTGGTAGCCTCCGCAACTGACCCCACCTTCTTGCCCCCCAACACCTGTGTCCTAGCTGAGCTATTAAGATGGCATCTGAGGCTATGTGGCAAGTTACTCAGCTTTGCTGGGTCTCTCCCATGCAACAGGAGGTATACATGTTCTATATTCAATTTCTTTTTTGGCTTTTTTCTCATTAGTTACCATGATGCTTGATTATTTGCTAGTCTAGAGGAACCAAGAGGGGTATGAGATGATCTCCCAAGATGATCAAGATTAATCTAATTAATTGAAACCACATCTTTCCAATCAAGTTTCTGAACAACACTAATATTCTGGTTAAGGCTTCTCATACAGGGCTGTTGGGAGGACTGCATCACCAGTAAACTTTTACTGTCTCCTTCTTGCTCTCTACCAGGTGGTAAGGGCCGTTCCCCAAGGAAAGCAAACACTCTCCTGGAAAAGGAAAACCTGAATGCTGTTTTTATTGCTGGTCAAAGTTCCAGCGTGGCTATTGTCCAATAGAGAAGATTTCCCGGTGCCTAAAATTATAAGGCTTTCCACAAAGGGTCTGCATCTGTCCTCACGGTGTCCCAGGGGAAATGACACCAGCAGAAATGCATGCCTGGAAGAACAGCAGCTCAGGTGGAACACTAACCAACAAGCGCAGGGATATAAAACTAGCCTGAAATCTCTCCTAAGGAGGCAACACAAAATAACCAATGTTCAATCTTTTCCTAAAGCTTCTCTAAAGTTTAGCTGATTGTCCCAATGAAGGAAAGCTTTTATCTTTTCTTCTCACTCACAAGTCTTTTACATCTTGCACACCTTTAGGGCGTTATAAAATATACCTAAAATAAGCAATTTTCCCCTGACAATAACAACAAAAAATCCAGTTGTAAAGGATCTTCCAATCCAATAGTTTTAGGAGCAATACAGGCACAAGATGGCAACAAGCCCAGGGCTACGCTTAGCTGAGAACCAGGCTGGAACTGAAGACAATCTGCCATCAGAGACTGCCCAAATATACCCTGGAGGAGACAGACCAGACACTTTAAAACATTCCCTGATTATAAAGTTACTAAATCTCAGACATGCCCAGAGACTTAACTTTTTATAAGGAAATGGAAACAATTCACTGGATGTGTTTAATGAAGTGAAGGTGTTGCCAAGTACTACACCTAAAGCAATGAAGACCCATTGAATATTGTTAAGCTTGATGTTTTAAAGAAACAGACAAGAGAGTCAATGAAATTCCTATTTTACCTTTCATGAATGCAATTCAGAGAGGTTAGTAAGGGGAAAGAAAACAGGTTTACTACTGACTCAGAAACCACCGTAGATAGAGTGCCATAGACTTCAGACAACTCAGCGGATCCTCTCTAGGTTAGTACTAACTCATTTTCCAGATGCGCAAACTGAAGTTGAAGAGAACAACTGACAAAAGTCTGATGGTTAATAATCAGAAGGGCTATGACCCACTTTGTGCCAACCACAAGATCTTTGGACTTCACCTCTTGGTTAAGCTGGGCCAGGTTTAAATTGGCAGGTGCAGAGCTGACACTGACTCAGCGCGTCCTCCATGTGCTACCTCCCGAAGGTGTTTACACCAAGGAAACATCCCCATCTTCCTAGAACCAACAGTGACCACCTGAACCACACGGAGATCAGTAACTGACCATTTTTTTTATATATATAGAGGCATGTTTTATTTATTTGTTTGTTTGTTTATACATGCACTGGGTACAGTCAGAAGCGCGGGAGGGTGAGAGAATTCACCAGAGCCAGAGCGGGGAGCAGAGCAGGCAGAAGGACCGAAGTACACTGCTGAGGGGAGCAGCGAGCGGCAGGAGAGGTCTGCGCGCCATGTGGGACCCTCCTCCGGTGGCCGGGGAACAGCCGGGGATTGAACCGGCGCTGCAGAGGCTGCGGGCAGCTTTGCAACCCAGCGCTCAACCACTGCGCCACCGGGGAGGCCCGTAACTGACCATTTTTAAGCAGGATAAGACACTGATTCAAGATAATCTCACAATCTGAGGAGACAAGAACCCTCCCAACATTTTTTCTTTCACGAAAGCCTCCTAGCCACATCTTCTGAACTCAACTTAATAGTACCTGACTTTCCCATCTGATTTAAACCTGCAAACCATTCTTCATCTCTCCCAAGAAGCTTTAAAAATAGAGCTCTGATAAGGTACTGTTACTATTCAATATTTTACTTGTACTGTTCAACAGCTCGCTGCTGCCCTAAAGTGCACACTCATACAAACAGCAGGGAGGGCCCACCAAACCTGGCCCTGCTTTTTCCCTCTCCCTTTTTTGATTTTCCAGTGCTCCCCACTCCCCAACCTGCCCCCCCTCATCAACCTATGAATGCTCTGATCACATTGGCCTTCCTGACATCTTGCAAACAAATGCAATTCCACAACCATCCAGGTCTGCCTAACTGTGACTTTATTTTAGTCACACAGCCAGGAATGTCCTTTCAACCTTATCCAACTGGCCAACTTCCAAGCTCAATTCACATACTATCTCCTCCTGATGGTAATCCTATATTCTTCCCTGTGTTCTCCCCTCACCCTACATACTCTTCCAACCCCTGTAGCAGGACTAAATTTCCTAACAGCAGCACTCTTGGGGGATGGTCAAGCAATTACACAGGGAGTGTCAGGGTTTCCAAACTTCTGCTCAATAAGCCAGAAATCCACCAAAATGGGTTTCATGCTCCCACCCCACAGTTCAGAGACTGTCCAGTATATTGCTGAAAGATGTTCAAGCAAGAGAGACAGAGAGCTACAGCAATCTCCAGCACCTGTGTAGAGAAAGAAGTCCATTCTAGAAATCAAGGCTACAATTAGAGCAAATGCAAAAAGCAAGACCACGACTTCTTTCTTAATCAAGGCTCTGGCCCAGGAAAAAGCCTATGTAGACCGTCAGAGCTGTGATAATACACTGTGAGAGCCACAGAGCAGGGTCTAGGATGGACCAGAGCTACAGCCCTTGGCCAAGAGGTTTACGGTTATTACAGTTCTTTGGTGAGAAGGAATTGGAGCGTTAAAATCTACAGTATACCCTTTCAAATTAATTGTTTACAATTGATATCTTCATAAAATCCTCACTTAACCCTTTCAGGAACTATTATTAAGCAAAGATAAATGAACTACAGGATTTTGGTACCAGAGTAGGGAAAAAGGGAAGAAAAAATTTTAAATTGCACATAGCAAACCACATCATGGGTAGTTCCTTATATTTTCATCCTGAAAGCTCAAATATCTTCAAAAACTATTTACATCTTTTACTATGAAAGTCTGGGACTCTGCAGAGCTATGAATGAACGATTGTATTGTTACCACAGAAGCAAGTAGGCCCTGTGGTTAGCCAAGCCAGGCCTAACATTTCATACTGGGGGGCGTGGAGGCGAGTTGGGTATGGTGGGAGAAGCTTAACAGGTAAGAGATCTGGCAGAGGACATCCAGCCAGCGACACAACCAGAACTAGTACTCAGGTCTTCTTTGGTAGTCTGTCTCCTTTCCATTCTGGCAGGATCACTTTGTTCAAAGGAAACAATCCTTTGAACCAAAGGAATAGAGCTTCTTAGGCTGTTAAGAGCAAATTTAATAAGCTGGCAGCTGAACAGATTGAGAAAACATGGTTCCCAGATGGCCACTGGTCAGAGACCATGAATGCATCAGTGCATTTGGAAGTCTTACTTTAAAACAGTACATCCTATAAAACCTCACTATCCTTTACCCAAAAGTGAGGTGTGCTTTCAAGTACACACTTTCTGGCATACTCTGGGTCAAAGCAAGAAAAAAAAAAAAAACACTAGAGCTTCATTATACAAAAATACTTTGATTCTATTTTCAGCAAGCTGAGCAATTTGGCTATTGCTAGGAGAATCCTGCCCACAACATTTGGATTCCCTTCAGTGCTTAAAATGCCAAATTAATTTTTACACAAAAAAAGGTGTCTGCACAGAGAGCGCGGTGCTGTGCGGCTAAGTAGCCCCTCTCTGCAGCCGAACAGCCTCCTCCTGGATCTCCCCACTGGTTTCTCCCCACTGGATCTGCACCATTACCCCGAGTTCCTCGGAAGCGTAGGGAAATGGTGGCTAATGCCTCCACTAGGCAAAAGTTAAATTCTGGAAAGGTCATCACCTCACCCTTCTAGGTCTCCTTTCAACCCCATCAACTCCTTTTCTTGTTTAGGAAAACTTGGGTAAGTTGCCAGTCCTCCCTCGCCTCTGCATCCTCAGCGCCCAAACCCAGATCAGATCTGGGTGGGGTAGGGCAGACGCTCACTCCTCCTTTTAGAATCGAATGAATGAACTTCTGCTCCAAGGACTTTCAATTTGGAAGTTTAAAAACTTTGCTTCTGTTTTTAAATTCCCCATCATCTCGATCTCTCCCCCACCACATTTAAGCACGCGCTCCCCCCAGTCAAAACGCAGCGGCACGTTCCGTCTTCCCACGCCCTCCCTTAAGACACCCACGCCTCCCCGGGGTCTGCCCTTGACCCCACTGATGGCAAGAAGCGGCCCCGCCGGGACCGGCCCAGGCTCCGCCGCCAGCAGCCAGACAGCGACCGCCGCCGGGATCCCCGCAGCCGGGGAGGAGCCCCGCGCCCCCAGCCCGTCTCTCGCAAACAAAGGCCGCGGGGGAGGGGAGGGCAGCCGGGGAGGGGGCTTCGGGGCGCCGAGCCGCAGGCGGCCGCGGGCGCGCACGGGCCGCGGGGAGCCGCGTGGGCGCGGGCGGGGTACTCACGGCGGTCTCGTCGCGGAACACGTCGGGGTACTGGGAGGACAGCATGGTGGGGGCGCGGGCTCCGGGGGCGGGCGCGAGCGGGCAGGGCGCACGGCGGGGCGCGGCCGGGGCGCGGGCAGGGGCCGAGCGGGCGGCGGCAGCGGGCGCAGGGCTCTCCGCCAGGGCTGGCCCGAGCGCACGGGCAGCGCCGGAGCGAGCAGGGCAAAGCAGGAAGCGGCTGTCGCGAGGCCGGGAGCCCCTCCTAGACAGGCGGGTCCAGCCGCAGCGGCACCAAGAGGGAGCTGTTGGGCTGCAGAGAGCGGCTACCTCGCCGCAGAGAGCGGCTACCCAGCCGCACAGCACCCCTCTCTGGCAGCGCGGCGGCGCAGCAAGTCTGGAGGACCGCTCGGGCGGCGCGCCCCAGCCCCGTCCCGCGCGCCCCAGCCCCGTCCCGCGCGCCCTGCAGCCTCGGGCCGGGGCGCACCGGTCCGGGCAAGCTGGGGGGGCCACCACGCCTGCTCCCTCTCCTGAGTCCCTCTGCTGTTCTCGCCGCCCGCCGTGGCCTTGCTAGCTCCTGGAGCCTCCCTTACTGAGCATGACTATCAGGATTTGCTTATGTAGGGGCAGTGGGAATTTCTTTACCCCTCTGGTTTCTTCTCCGATGGGTCAAGCAAATTAACATCAGACATATTCGTGGGATAAAAAGACTAAATGTAATTGCATATGTGTGGAGAATTTACATGGTTGTAAATTCTAGATTAAATAGGACAGGCTGAGGGTATATGAATATATGTGTGTATATGTGTGTGTGTGTACATACATATACATATATCTATATCGAGTTAAGGAATGGGATAGGACGTCTGGGGCGTCAAGGGCGAGTGTCTTACATGAGGAGAGGGTGACTTCCTATGACAAAACTCTGCTTCTCAAAGTTTGCCCTACTTTAAAATGGGTTTCTACCATAAAATAAGTCATTTCTGGAGATAGACCCTAAATTACCACTGGGTAATCTGTATTCTAAACTAATAAGTAACCATTTTGCTTAAGACCTGCAGGGTTTCAATTGACCTTAGTTCCTTCTGCCCAGGTGACATGTATTGGAAATAACCTTTTGGGATATTTTGGCGGAGGCTGATCCTTAATCTCCCAACTTCCTGTAATATGGAAAGACCTTGCCGCTCCCTTGCCTTGAAAGCAGAGGGCTTGAGGTAGCCTAGTTTCCACTGCCTGGTGTCCTGAACTTGGAAGGAAAAGAATAATGGTTCATGATGACCATGAAGAAAACTCATTTCTTTTCACTCCAACATGCCTGACAGAGACTGAGTTTTTCAGCATCCGATTATGGGGAGACTATGGATGGTTGTCAGGACAATGGAAGACTCTTCATTTGAGATTTACCAGTAGAGAAGAGACCAAAATGGGAGCACTGGAAATCATCTAGGGTCTCTGATTCATTCTGCTCTTCCTTTATTCCTCGCCTGCCAACCTGTTTATTTATTGAGCACCTATTATCACTCCTGCAGGTGGTGGTGCAGGGAAGGAAGGTATTAGGCTGCTTGACTTCAAACCCATGAAAATGTAACATATATTTCTTCATCCTCAGGCTGGTGATGATACATGTTCTGGTCTTCTTTTTGGATCATTGGGAAAAGTCTTTATAGCCCCAGTTATCAGAGCTACAGTGTGTGACCCATGTATTTTGTATTTGGCTTCTTAAAAGTCCTAGGAGGAGGGCCTGGGTGTGAGGAAAAAGTGCTTCACAACCTGAATTCCAAGTGTACATAGCAGTGATTATTTTGCTATTTTGTTTGTATTATCATCCCAATTCCATGCCTCACCCATAGTTCAGTGTTTTTTGTTCACAGTGGGATATTTGATAATCATGTTTTGCATTTGTTCTCAGAACTCCTTTGTTGGGAGTTCCCTAGAATTCTCAGTTCTAGGAGAGCTCATAGTGTTGATGCCAATCTTAGTGCAAACAAATGCAAAGACATAGCAGGCTGCAGCCCAGCAATGCTGACCCAGTTACCTCCCCCTGCCTTGCACTGTCCTATGCTTCTGCCTCTTTGACCCAGCAGACCACCTTATAATAAAACAGTAAAATTAGTTAATGCTTATTGAGTGCTGCTTATAAACCAGGAAATTATTTTACCTAAGCTTTATGAGAATCCAATTCCAGTTTTATAGCTGAGGAAAATCTACCAATAGTAGATTGTCTGCAACTGGAGTGAGGTAGAGTGGAGAGGCACATACATTTGTCATGCACATATGTGTTATCTCCGTCTCCTTTAATTTTCCAACAAAGCCCTTTTTACCGACCAGGAAAAGGAATCTTCACACTTTTGAAGGCTTTTGTCTGAAATCAACACATAGCAAAGACTGAGCCCAGATTCAAATTCATTGGTTGACTGCAAAGTATATGCTCTACTTTGTCCATTGAAAATGAAAAGAAAGGAAGAATCTAATTCATCTCAGAAATGAATGTACTACTTCCAGAATAAATACTAAAGTACTCTTTGATCTCTGTATGTATTTCCAGGGGAATGATAGAAATATGGCTAGGACTCATGCTCTAACCTAGAACCTGTTTCCACAACACCAGGCCCTAGGGGTGGGGGCTAGCAGAGACACGCAGGGCATCCAGGGCAGCCTGCAGCCTTCCCTCTATTGTCTGATCTCAAACTTTGTGCCCCACTCAATTTCAGAGTCAATTCTAAGAAGGCAGGTTAGTGATCATTGGCTGACTTTACCCTACTTTGGGTTCTTCTCCAAGCATTCCTTCCAACCACACATATTAGTCTCCAAGGGAGAGGACTCCTAGTAAATACATAAGGACGGTTAGTATGGACTGAAACCCATGTCACTCTTCACTTGCCACACAGACATGGGCACTGACTGCATTCACCTGGAGAAAGGGGTGTTTTCATAGTCTCACGAAGGTCTATTGGCAAGGAGTTGAATCTCCCCAGGGGAAATGTATTTCTTTAATTCACACAAGACTCATGTCTTGTTAGCACCCCTTAATGATTGATGCCTCAGGTGCTCCAGATTATCCATCCTTTAATTTGATTCTGGTTTCCAGGTAGCTTGCTAACCTCCTGACTGGGGAAGCACAACGATTTCCAACTATTTTCCCCCAAAGATTTGTGTGACTTTTTGCAGTGTGACTTTTACCCCTACCCAAAGTAGGATTAAGACATCCAATTCTTGGGCCTCCCTGGTTGAACACAGGTTGAGCGCAGCACTGTGAAGCTGTCTGCAGCGCAAGTTCAATTCCCGGCCAGCCAGGGAGAAACCTGCATGGTGCAGCAGACCTCTCCTGTCGCGCCCACTGCTCCCTTCAGCAGTGTTTTACTCAGTCTGCCTGTTCTGCTCCCCACTCTGTCTCTGGTGAATTCTCTCACCCTTCCTCACTTCTGGCCTGTACCCCAGTTCTTGTATAAATAAATCAATCTTCAAAAAAAAAAAAAAAAGCCATCCAATTCTTATATAATCCTATATATCTAATTTCTGTAAGACATCATGGAATATGAAATAACACATAACATGAGAGATTGTCTTCCTGGCCCTGCCGCTACCTGTTTCACTGCCTTGGAAAGTCCTTACATCATCAGTATTTTAATCTACAATGACAGAATTGGAAATCAGATGTTTAAAGGAATTCTAAGATTCTTTGGTTCTAGGTGAGCACAAAAATGGAGATGTGGGAGCCTCAAAACTAACTCTGGAATTAAGAATGAAATAGCCCAGAGGGAGTACTGTCCATGTCTTAAGGCGGTCTGAGAGTGGGGAAGTGGGGCTTTTCCGGTTTTCAAACCATCTACAAGGGATGAATCAGAGACCATTGCTGGGCCTGCTGCCAGGACTATATTCACAGATCTAACCTTTTCAAGAAGTGTAGCTGCTCCTGCTAATACCCTTCTCTCCATTTAGGCATGTGGTGTTAAGGATATATGAGGCATCTAGAATAACAACCGTGAAATCTAGGTCTTCACCTCTTCCTCCCCTTTTCAACTTGATGCCTGACTGAATTAAATACTGAAAGGACAGGGCTGAATTCAATGCAGATTGTAAAATGTGGGCAGAGAAAGTAGATCAAGAATCTACTGAATCTGAATTATTTTTCTAGCTCAGTTCATGGAATTTATTTGTACCATTTCTAAAGTTCCCAAGTTAGAAGTTCTAGATCAGAGAGAGGAATCTTCTTTCCTAGTCTATTAGGAGAAAAAAAAAATCAGGTGTGGCTCATTAATGTAAAGGGAATTTGATTAATTTAGCAGAGAAAGATGACATGATCTATCCATTTATTTTAAATTTAAAACTGAGGACATAAAATGTCTCACTTAATACAATGTAATAGAAAAATGTGTCAGTTCAAAATTACCCGCCATGAAATTAGAGAGGTAGGAGATTAGGAAGGGGGAGGGAGGGAGGGAGAGAGAGAGAAAGAGAAAGAGAGAAAGCAAGATGAAAAGAAAGCATCCCAGATTTGCTAATTTCTTTCTTTCAAGAAAGAAAGACAAAGATGTGCACAAAGTGTGGAGATGGACAACACATGACAATCCATGCAGAAAATCAGAGTTGGACACGGAGAGTGCTCATGGAATGCTCATCTATGACTTTAAGAATATTAGAAATTTGGGGCCTCCCTGGTGGCGCAAGGGCTTAAGAGGCAACCTATGAAGCTATTCGCAGCTACTGCAGCACAAATTCGATCCCCCACCAGGGAGATACCCACATGGCACAGCAGACCTCTCCTGACTCACCTGCTGTTCCCCTCAGCAGTGTATTTCAGTCAGTCTGCCTGTTCTGTTCCTTATTCTGTCTCTGGTGAATCCTCTCATCCCCCACACCTCTGGCCTGTACCCCAGCTCTTATATGAATAAATAAATCTTTATTTAAAAAAAGTTTAAAAAAGAATATTAGAAATTTATAATTGGAAGTTTACAACTCTGGGATAATTAATGATGTAACTTTGGGTGTTTTTCTCATCAGTTCAGATTAAGCAATATATCTGACCTGCATACTCGCCTTTGTCCACCCTGTCTAATTTTCTCTGGAGTCACTGAGTAGCTCCCAGAATATTTTTCCATTTAATATGGCTTTTTTAATGCTCTTCACAGGCATCATCTTGAATTAGCTAATTCTAAAGAACTAAATCTATATTGAGGTGCTGATTTTATTTGACATTTGTACCTTAACCATTTCCCTGTAAATCACAATGTAATAGCATAGCCTCTGACAAGTAATGTGTGCTGGGGAATATCAGTCTTTAGTCCATCTGCATTTTTGGAGCTTGGGGGTCCTCTAAAACCCCAACCTATAGAACAGACTCAGGTCTGTAATTCCTCTGTTACTGAGAGCTTACATTCTATTCAAAGGTAATTGACAAAATCCCCAACTCTGCTGGCCTTCTCATTTCTCTCTCTTTCTCTCTCTCTTCCCACACTCCCCACCTTTCTTCCCTTCCTCCCTCTTAGAAAGACGTAGGAAGAAGAGTAGCTTTATTGTTTTAATAAATTACTACATGGAAACTTCTAGTTTGGACAATACAACAGACTAGATAGGTCTACTAAAGAAAGACCTGTGATTACATCTCTAGGCTCCCAGGAACACTTCCCTTACTTCATCCAAGGAGACTGGTCATTAAAAGATATAAGCTGAAAATAGAACAGACACAGTCTGATTAAGAACTCCAAGAGGCATTATTTGCATTGTACTCTGTGTCAGTGTTACCCTCTGGAGCTGGGCAATGTTGTTTCCCTGTACTTACTCCAGAACAACTGGCTTGAAAAAAATTACTATATCTGAGTTATCTATTATAAGGGGCCCTCTTTGAAGGAAAACATTCTAAAGTAGGCCTAGAGGACTTCTGTTGATTGAATCAACCACGATTTAATTCATAATCAATGAAGATGAAAACCACACTGGCTTTTAGTTAGCATTCAGTACCATCTTCATACTTCTTTGTTATCCTCTATAATGCAAGGGGCCGCCAGTCTAAATTCTACATTCACTAAATTCCCTTGTCAACTGGTTTCTTGCTAGGTCCTGTCAATGAAAGAAAACAGAGATGAGAAGGGAAAGGAAGAGACTTCTTATTTTGTTTAAGAGCTGGTAATGGTAGCCAGTGCAGGTCACTTCAGGCTGCAGCACAGGTGCATCAATGGTGGGGACGCTCATTTTAAAGGGACCACGGAGCAGCATCAGTGGGCATGCAGGCCATGGACTTCCTGGGGAGTAGTGGCCATAATTACTGACACTGGTGCTGGTGCAGTATCACTCATGGGGTCTATACTCATGGGGTCTGCATGGCATCTCTTACTTTTTGCTCCCCCAGCCTCAGGAAAAACAATGACTTCCGAAAGTTACTAATGTCTAACTAACACCACCTTTCTTTTTTTAATCTTCAGATCATTCCACTTGGATTAAAAAATTCTTATATTAAATTCCCTCTGTCTTAAATACCTAGAATCTTTTCCCTACCTAGATTGTTTTTCATCATGAATAAGAGTAATAAGAAATAACAAGCAAAATGTTTAGACCATTGAGGGTTTTAGGTATTGGAAAAGTCAAATATGTAATATAGAAGTTCAAAATAGAAATGTTTCAAGAAAAAGTTATCATTCCCAAAATAGCAAGTTACTATAAAGTTTGAAAATGATCTGTTGGATTTAGAGGAAAACCTTCACAAAATATAACTTTTAGAAGTGGAGAAAAAGTTGATAAAACAGAAAAATCACAGACAGATTAAATATCACATTAGGAAGTAAAAGAATTGGTGAGCTGGAAGTTAACAGGGAATTACACTAAATGAAACAAAGAGGCATGAAGAAGGAAAATCTGAAATAGAAGAATAAACATGAGTTAAGACAATAGACAAACCATTTCGTTATATTTATACATTAAACAACAAATGTCCATATTCATTCATGGGAAAAAAAAAGACCTCTCAAAGAAAACTAAGAGAGGAGAGACCTTCCACAACATGATTAACATAATTATAAAACAAAACCAAAAAACCCCAACCCTGCACAATCATTTAAAAAATGGAAGCATTATCCATATGATCCAGCAATTCCACTCCTAGGTATTTACCCAAAGGACACAGAAACATTAATTCCAAAGAGCACCTGCACCCCTATGTTTATAGCAGCACTATTTACAATAGCTAAGCTTTGGAAACAACCCAAATGCCCAAAAATAGATGAGTGGATCAAGAAGATGTGGTACACATACACCATGGAATATTACTCAGCATTTAAAAAAGATAAATACATGCAGTTTGTGGCAACATGGATGGAGCTAGAAGGGATCATGCTCAGCGAAATAAGCCAGAAAGAAAAAGAAAAATACCTGATGGTCTCACTCATAGCAGAGTCTAGAAAACTTAAATAATGGATCAGGAAAAAGAATAACTATAAGAAAGAAAATATCAAAATCAACAAACAACTATGAACCAGAGACACTTTATGGGGGGTAGGGGGTGGGGAAAGGAGGGATTGGGGTCAAAATAAGGGGGTTGTAATTGTATGGGGAATATAAAAATAAAATTTAAATTAAAAAAAAGGAAGCATTAGAAGTTTTCCCTATATAATCTCAAAAGAAAAATAAACATGCTACTATTACCACTTCTATTCTACAAGGCATTGGAAGATCTGAAGGGAGAAAGTAAATCTGTGCTCTTTTGTACATGATTGTTTACTTAGAAAATAAAAATCTATAAGACATTATTCTATGAATTGCTTATTGTGACTGGATATAGGATCAGAGTGCAAAACTCAGCTGCATTTCTAGATACAATTAGAAATTTTAGTATTTAAAAAGACCCTACTCACGGAAGCCATAAGGACAAAATATAGGAGAATAAATCTTTAAAAAAAATGTGGAAAAACAGACTATAGTAAATATGAATACTTTCCTGAAAGATATTACAGGATATATATCCCATGTTCATGGGACATTGAAGAGGTTGTCAAATTTTCACAGCTGATTTGTAAAAACAATGCAAATCACAGTTAAAATTGCAATACTTACATTCATTTATATTTTGGTGGAACTTTATAAACCAATTCTACAATTTATAGGGCTAAGAACTATCAAAACACTTCTGATGAAGGAAGGAGGAAATTTTCTTACCAATAATTAATATAAAGTTATAGTAATTGAGATATGGTATAGAATATGAATAGTCAGTTGTAGAGAAAAATGACTAGTTGAATAGAATAAAATAGCCAAAGTAAGTGCACACAAGTATCTGGAGTGATGTCATCAAGATGACAATGAGGATGTTCCTTGCTTTGTTCCCAAAATGAACAAATTATAACTAGCCGAAATGAGACACCACTGAGAGAATTGCATAGCATGGTGGTGAGGTGCACCCCCTGCACCTCAGATATCCACGAAAACGGCACTAGAGGAGATGCTGAGGGGACCTATAGATCAGCGGTGATAGAAAATGGGTGGAAAGAAACTCATGGAGGTGACAGTGGGGGAGGGAGGTAGACAGAAAGAGGACTTCCGGCCCACCAAGGGCCCTACAGAGAGGAGAGGGGAGATGACTTAGAGGCACATGCAGGCTAGGACCCTAGCAGGAAGGACAACAGAGCAAGTATTTTACTATGTTTCCCTCTCCCATGCTTCAGGACCTGTGCTGATGCTGTGAAGTGCACTGGCGGCAGATAGGCGTGTCTCAGATGAGGTCCCCAGAGAGGAGGGTTAACACTGGTGCGAAAAACACAATACAGGCCCGCCCTCCCCCCACTCCCCAACATGTTAATAACATGCTGTCACAGCAACTGCTAAAACCTACAGAAGCCAGCTAGAACCAAAGAATTAAATAAAATAAAGCCACAGTGCCACCTGCTGGAAAAGAAAAAGATAAGTGGTTTAGCTAAAAATTGCTGATTCAGATTTTTTAAAAGTCAGGGAAACTTAAAAGTAGCAAAACAGGCAGCGAAACAAAACAATTAATACATGACAATTGAGACCTCAAAGGAATATGTCATCACAAGGGGAGAATAATTTTCCAGAATCCAACTTTGAAGACATGGAAGAGTGTATTTCCATCAGAGAGAGATCAAAATAACTATCATGAAGAAATTCAAAGAAATACAGAAAACTCAGAAAAGCAAATTAATGAACTCAGGATTACTTTAGCTGTTACCTTTTAATTTCTCAAAATATATGCATGGCTCATTAATCTTCAGCTTTTCTTATTTTAAAATATAAGCAATTCAGTCTATATTTTCTCTCAAGTTTTGCTTTATCTACAAACCACAAGTTTTATTTTTCATTTTTGAGAAATTAAAAGATAATAGTGAAAGTAATCCCCAATTAAAAAGAAACAATAGAGGGAAAATGATGTAAAGATACATTGAGAGTAACTAAAGAGCCAAAATTTAGTTCTTTGAAAATGCTGATAAAGTAGATAAAACTCTGGCAATGTTAACCAAAAGAAAAACAAAGAATGGAAAAATAAGCAAAATCAAGATGGGAGAGTAGACAGGACTATGGCTGGTACAGACAAAAACGACATTATGAACTATTTTGTACCAGTAAATGAAAATTTTAGTAAAATGAGCAAATCTTAGAAAACTGGCACTTTGAACACTAACATAAAAATCAAACTAGAATTGAACTTTAACTATTAAGTAAATTAGCAATAGAAAACATCTACACCTAGGTGATACTCAGTTTATCAAACATTGAAGTAGAAAGTAATTAAAATTTCATACAAAGTAGTCCAGAGTATAGAAAAAGTACTATTCATTTTACTAGGTGTACATAGCCTTGATATAAACAAAATATGATTGCAACAGTATGAGAAAAGAAAACTATTATGGCTAATACAGCTAGTTAACTAGATTCTAAAATATTAGCTGTATATAGAATGGAGAGTCTGTCATGGTCTAATTTATTTGTCCCTCAAAGGAAAGGTTGTTTTGATATAAAAAGTCATAATTTGACATATCAGGATAATACATGATAAAAATTATATTATTATTTTAATTTTTATTGAAATATATTAAAATTTAATATACATTCATGAGTTATGAATATAGCATGGCTATGTATTTGTATAATTTTTAAAAATATATACAAAAATTGTTAGAATAAAATTTAGGAAATTTCTCATTACAAGATAGATATATAAAAACTAATTATATTTTTATATATAATAAATGTGCTAAAATAATTAATTGCATATTAATATGGAAAAGCTAAAATTGGACTTAAAGTTGAAGTCCTATAAAGAAATATATTCCAGGTAGATTAAATATCTCACAAGAAAGAAAGAGCCATCAACATTTTAGAAGATAAAATGGAGGAAAATCCTTTAGTTTTAGGGGGGTAAAGGATTTCTTAAACAGAACACCAACCATAAAAGAATGATAACTAATAAAATTAGAATGGAGAATCTCTGTCCATTGAGATACATCATAAAGAGAGTGGAGTCTATGTATACTTGTATTACAAATAACTTGAAATTTGTTATGCAGAATATATTTAAATATTCCGAGAAATCAATAAGAAAACATTTACTAGTCCAACAGAAAATGTGCAAATTATTTATATAGATTCTTTTTTGTTTGTTTGTTTGTTTTAAGTTTTATTTATTCATTTATGCAAGCACTGGGTACAGGGTGAGAGAACTCACCAGAGCCAGAGCGGGGAGCAGAGCAGGCAGAGGGACGGAAGTACACTACTGAGGGGAGCAGCGGGCGGCAGGAGAGGTCTGCGGGCCATGTGGGACCCTCCTCCGGTGGCCGGGGAGCAGCCGGGGATCGAACCAGCGCTGCAGAGGCTGCAGAGGCTGCAGAGGCTGCGGGCAGCCTCGCAACCCAGCGCTCAACCGCTGCGCCACCGGGGAGGCCCTGTTTATATAGATTCTTCATGAAATCTATATAAATGTGTGGCTGATTCACACATGGAAAGATGTTTAACTCTACTGATAATTAGGGAAGTGCAAGTTAAAACCACAGTGAGTTTCAATTACAAACCCACTAGATGAGAAAAATTAATTCCAAAAATACTAATTGTAGGAGAGGATGAAGTGACAGGAGAATGCCACTGATGTACTTCTTGCAGGAGTGCGGGAAACCACTGTGGACAAAAGGGTCTTTCACCCCGGTGGCTGCAGTCTGATGGGAAAGGGCTTTTCAAGTTCTACAGCATCACTGCAGCAGCCCTGCAAAGTCTATGTCAAAAAGGTGTGTGTAGAATCAAAACTACACCAGTGAGAATGGCTTATACTGGCTTACACCAGTAAGAATGGCATATATTTAAAAAACTAGCAACAGGGCCTGGTGGCGCAGCAGTTGAGCACTGGGCTGCGAAGCTGCCCGTAGCCTCTGCAGTGCCAGTTCGATCCCTGGCCACCGGCGAGGGTCCCACATGGAGCGACAGACTTCTCCTGTCTCGCCTGCTGCTCCCCTCAGCAGTGTATTTCATCCTGTTCTGTTCCCCGCTCTAGTGAATTCTCTCACCCTTCCACGCTTCTGACTGTACCCAGTGCTTGTATGAATAAATAAATCTTTAAAAAAAATGAAATAAACATTTGTTAAAAAAAAAAAACTAGTAACAACAAATGTTGGTGAGGATGTGGAGAAAAAGGAACTCTCCTGCACTGCTGGTGGAAGTGCAAACTGGTCCAACTACGATGGAGAGCTGTGTGGAGATTCCTCAACCTGCTAAAGATGGAGCTTCCATGTGATCCAGCAATTCCACTCCTAGGTATTTACCCAAAGGACACAGAAACATCAATTCCAAAGGGCACCTGCACCCCTATGTTTATAGCAGCACTGTTTACAATAGCTAAGCTATGGAAACAACCCAAATGCCCAAAAATAGATGACTGGATCAAGAAGATGTGGTACATATACACAACGGAATATTACTCAGCAATCAAAAAAGATAAACTCATGCAATTTGTAGCAACATAGATGGAGCTGGATGGGATCATGCTCAGAGAAATAAGTCAGAAAGAAAAAGAAAAATCCTGGATGGTCTCACTCATAGCAGGAATTTGAAAAACCTAAATAAAGAACCAGGAAAAAGACTAATTATAATAAAGTAAAAATCAAAATCAACAAGCAACTATAAACAAGAGACACACTATTGTGGCTGGCGGGGAAGGGTGTAGGATCAAAACAAGAGGGGTGGGAATTGTATGGACACTATAACCAAGATGAAAATGCATACATTGTGCAAAAATGAAAAATAATCTTATATATATATATATACACACATATATAAAGGTTAAGTTAAAAAAAAAAGGCGTGTGCAGGAGAGAGCAGTGTGAGGGTATCACTAGGCCAGAGGATCTGGGGTACCTGTTGCAGATTCTTGGAAGAGTGTCAGGGGTACAATGTGTTCTGGTCTTTTTCTTCTGTCTCTGGCATCAAAAACAGGAGACATTGTACAAAAATGATGATAAAATAAAATAATATAATTTAAAAAAAAAAACAGGAGCCAACTGCTTACTGGCCCACATTCTTTGAAGTATGAACTAATTGCTAATTGTTACACTTCTAAAATCTACTCATCAGAAATGTGGGCTCATTTCAGATGTTTTTAAAAATCTTTTCAAAGCAGGCTCAATTTCACAGGCAAACTCTAACCCTTATTTGATAACAGGCCTATTTTATATTTGTACTTGCCAAAATCTGAGCCCCAGACTGCTATCCATTTCAGAGTTCACTGCACTGCCCTCTGCTGGCAGATTCTGATTTGGTAGCTGTGCTTTTACTCCAAGCTGGGGTGGTTCCTTTTGTTAAGTACTGGTCTTGGCGATGAGAGCATTGCTCTCCATCAACTACTTAGCTAATTCTCATTGCACTTTGGGTTCCTTTTCTCATCTGGTGAAGTTTCCAATACATTGGGAGCTGGGAAATGCTCTTGCTATTGTGCAATTTCTGCAAATACTGCCTGAGGCTCTTAGAAGGTGAGCTTTTCATTCTGAAGGCAGCTCATCTGCTCATGGCTTACTCCCTCCAGTGACCTTTGCTTCTAAAGCCAATTGTGAGGCATACTCTACTTTCCACTTTTTTAAAGATTTATTTATTTATGCATACAAGAATTGGGGTATAGGCCAGAGGTGCAGTGGGTGAGAAGATTCACCAGAGACAGAGTAAGGAGCAGAGCAGAACAGGAGGAGTGACTGACATACACTGCTGAGGGCAACAGTGGGCGAGACAGGAGAGGTCTGCTGCGCATTTGGGTAGCACCCTGTCCGGCAGGGGATCGAACTCATGCTGCAGAGGCTGCGGATAGCTTCACAGTGCTGTGTGTAACCCCCTGTGCCACCAGGCAGGCCCGTACTCTACTTTCTAAAGCACAGTTTTTCTTTTGGTTCTCCAGTATTTTTCCTAATATTTCACCTATATTCCTGGTAATCCCTGAGATATTATGCCTTGGGAGTTTTGAAGTGTGAACTAATTGCTAATTGTTACACTTCTAAAATCTACTCATCAGAAATGTGGGCTCATTTCAGATGTTTTTTAAAATCTTTTCCAAGTGATCCCAGTTACTTCCAGTCTATTCTAGGACCATTCCCATGAAAACGAATATCCTATCACCTACAATTGCCAAGTACACTTAGGTGTATTTTGTTTAAAAAATATTTGTTGAGTGTCTCCTATATTCCTGGCACCACACTGGAATGTGCAGATTCAGTTATTAGATAAAATGCTTCATGTTCTTGTGGAGTCAGGAGGAGAGACCTATAAGATCAAGATCAGTGGGACCTATAGGACGGGGTGCTGTGGGAGCTCACAGGTCATCTAATTCAGGTTTGGATGGATAGAGAAGGGTTCCCCAAGAGAGTACTGTCTAAGCAACAATTAGAAGAATGAATAGGAATTATCCAGATACAGACAGAGTGGCAGAGGGTGAGGTGGGAGGGGCAGGTAAAGAATTTTTAAGGGAGCAGCCTGTGGAAATGCTGAAAGCTGAGGGGAGACACTTGAGGTGTCACTTGAGGTGTCACGAAAGATCAGTATGGTTTGAGCATATTCAGCATGTGGGGAGTAAGTGAGGGGAGATGAAGTTCAAGAAAATTGGTCAAACCAGGCAGGTCTCCTACATTATTGCTGGCAAGGCACAGATTGTTGTGTGCTGGTTCTATAGCAAATAACAGCGCGCGAGTCAGGTAGTGTCACGAATGGGATAAAAATGGATAAAAAGGTAGATCTTATGGCCATCAACAAAGACATGCTAAAATTTTAGTGACGAAGAGAATGCAAAATTTCTCTCTTACTTTACAGGACCAAGTGGTTTCAAGTCAGGGGCTGGGAGTAGGAAAGGAGGGAAGGTGGGCTCTGTTCCTTATAGAGACCCAGGCTGACGTCAGCTGTGCTGCTGATAACACTTGGATTCCAGTGTCACCACCACAAACAGCTAGAATGGGAAAATAAGATTGTGAGTATGTGGCTTTTATGGGCTAGGCCTCAAAGGAGCACATGGTGGCTCCTTTCTCATTGCATTAGTTAGAACCCAGTCACATGGCTATACTAACTGCAAGGAGCCTGAAAAGTCGAGCTCAGCTACATGTAGGAAGAAGGGAATTGGGGGGACCAGCTGGGAGCTGATAATGGAGGGAAGAGCTGGTAGACTGTGATTCAGAACACTTGCCCCTAAAGTTCTTTCTCTGCTTGCCTCTATCTCTTAGGCCTTGTCTTCTTTCAATTTCTAATCCCCCATGCAATGTACATAGGTGCCTTGGATTATTTATGTCAACTGTACTCATCAGTCTTCCCTCAACTCCCTCAGATGCTTCTAACCTCATCTCTGACTCTCAACCCAACAGGCTGTTTGCTTGTCCAGCTCAACCTGCCTGAAGAGTTTAATGTGCTGGTCAGTTAGGGAAAACCAGAAATGCTGGTTGGTGAATCAGTAGGTGGCACTCTGTGTCAGCAAGACGCCAAGCAACACACAAGAGCGGAGGATGTAGTCACGCTCAGGAGAACACAACAGCATCGGCTCCTGACCTACTTCCTCAAGACTAAACTTTCAAAAAGAGCAACCACACCCAGACTGACCAGTGGATTGTTAAAAGCAGGGATGTCAACATGCTTTGAACTGATTGCCAACAAAAATATTTCCTTTGTGTGGATGCCTTCTTCATACTGCACTCAGGAAGGGCAAAGAAGTTTGACCTGTCTAGGTTGGAAAGCACGGTCAACTGGTCCCCTCGGGATTTCTCTTCAGGAGTTGGAGAAAGAGGAGTGTGGGTTGTTTTAATAGGAGTTGGAGCTATTCCTTTCATAACCACTGATTAGTCCTCTTTGCTATTTGGAAATCCCAGGGCTCTCTGTCAAAGGCCTCATTGTTTGGTTCCTTTTTTCTTTCACTTGTCACCCTGCCTGGTAAGGTATCCTTTCACTCAGCACTGTCTTCTGGGTCATTTTTCATAACTCAGTTAATATGTGAGTGAAAGTGTTAAAATAAAGATTTGGAGATACTGTTTCTCATCAGGCGTTTTATATTGACAGTCAGCATAATGAGGACAGATGGGAAATTTGCAATGAAGAATATTTTTATTTGTTTCTGACTCTTGGATCTCTCTCAGTTTTTTGTCGATTTAGATTTTGAAAAATTATATGATTGTGTTTCATAAAGTCTTCATGTTAGGCTTTTATTTTCTCCCTTCATTTAATAAACAGGCCTCATACAATGCAGGTGAAAGTTAATTTTCCCTAAAGCCAATTTAGGCATGATAGTATATGCATGAGAGATTAGTATTTTGATATTATCAAAAAACACACAATTATTATTGATCATCTGATTCTTAGATATATTTCAAATTAGTTAGTCCTGTGAACATAATATTCCTTTCACTAGCAATGCTCATCTCTTATTCTTTTTTTTTAACTTTTCCTCAAACCACCTCCTCCAAGAAGCCCTCCTTCAGTTACTTCCACTTGATTCATATAGTTCCTTTGTATTTTACATTGGTATCCCAGACAGATGTGGCTAGGCCCCACGATCAGCCAGGATAGGCAGGTAATGTTGAGATAATAAATAATCCCCAAATATCAATAGCTTAAATCAACAAAAATGTTGATTTAAACATACTCCACAGCCAGTGTGAATTCTGTTCACATATTCTGTTCACTCAGAGACCTGATCTAGACAGAAGCTATCATCATGTTAGGGTGAAAATATAGAAAAATACACACTGGCTTTTAAAACTTCTGATTATAGTGTGTCACTTCTCTTCATATTTCATTGACTAAAGGAAGTCACATGGTCACAATTAACCAAAAAGCAGTCAGATGCAAAGGAAAGTTCAAACAAACACTCTACCTCCCCTTAGAATAAGTCTTACAAATTTAGAGCATTTTTCATACATCTCAGTTAGTGAGGGTAGATTAGTGATATCCTTATTTTTCATATGAGAAATGAAAGACTTAGAGATATTAAATAATTTATTTTGAGGTCAGACACCTTTCTTTTAGGTTAGGTTCTCATGATTGGCAGGTGGCTTTTTTCTTAATTACCCACAATTTTTCAACATCTTATTAGTAAGGTTTGAATAAACAAGTGCCAGTGCCGTGCATTAGCTTGACATTTGGAGTAATCTAACAACAGTAAGCAAACATTTTTCTAGTTCTAGCGCCATTAGCAATCCACAGAGTCTGAAATCCTTCAAAATCTTCCTTCTCAATTCTAGAAATCCCGGGGGGATGTTATCATCCGGGTACCTTGAGGTCCTCTGTCTTTGCTCTGACTGTCCATGGTGTCTCCAAGGACACTAAGTACTTGATGCTTGTGTTGGAACTATGCTACAATGTAAAATGTGAAGACATTGTATGTTCCCATGTATGTCAACTTTTTCCCCCAACAGACTGAATACAAAAATACCAAACTCACACAATATACAAAAAGAAAATTTTGAAGCTGTCTGTCTATCACTTCTTGTGGAACAGGATGTGCCCCTTCCATCTGGATGACAGTGCCTGTGGAATGGGTTGAGACCTCAGGGGCACTGTCTCCTTTCATTTAGGAAGCCAGGGCCTGAGTGTTTGTTTCATAGATGCGTGGCAAGCTCCTCTAGTTTTTAATTGACTCTTTTGTTTCAGTTCTTTCTTTTTCAGATTAAACATGTGCCTTTAGCAGCCCTGTGACACACAGGGTCTCCATGTCCTCTTGGGTCAGACTTGTGAATCTCAGCTCTTCTCTTTGGAAGATGAGCCTTTTCTCACAAGACCCTTAAGTCGTGCATGCAAACAGATGCCTGGTGAGTCCACCTTCTCTACCTTCCAGATATGCCTGTACTTGTTTGAATGTCATAGCAAATAGACTTACTCCCTACAATATTTTTGGGAAAAGCACAGGCTTGTTACTCAAGAATTTGGTAAAAATATTACTAGTTAATACAATGGATTAAGCACATCGGTATTCCATGGTATGTACAAAGCACACCATCCTTTTTAAGTCTTCTGCCACCTAAACAATTAAGAACAACTGAACTCCAAGGCCTGAGCCTGCATTTTAATTTCAGAGTGATGTTGGGGAAGTCACTTATCCCTTCTCAGCCCTTTGATCATTCAAAAAAATGAAGTAGTATGGATGCATTTCTTTTTAAATTTATTTATTTAAAAAACATTAGTGATTTGCCATTGATTTATAATGCTATTTATAATAATATGGGTAGATTTCTAAGGCCTTATTCAACTAAGGAAGCTTGAAATTTGTGGAGAAAGATTTATTATTTGCAATTATTGTCAACAGGTGGCAGCAAAAACCCAATCTTTAGTGAGCTAAGAGAGCTAGTTGTTGATTTAACCTTATAATTTTAGAGAACATTTCATTAATTTTGGTAATTTCATATTACATGTGTTGGGAGAAAGTTGATATACATAGCAACATATAATATCATGATATTTTATATTTTATTATAGCTTAGTTCTCATGAAAATGTGTTCCAAAGAGCTATTAAAAATGAAAACCTGGGCCTCCCTGGTGACGCAGCGGTTGAGCGCTGGGTTGCGAAGCTGCCCGCAGTCTCTGCAGCGCTGGTTCGATCCCCGGCTGCTCCCCGGCCACCGGAGGAGGGTCCCACAAGGCGCGCAGACCTCTCCTGCTGCCCACTGCTCCCCTCAGCAGTGTACTTTGCTCCTTCTGCCTGCTCTGCTCCCTGCTCTGGCTCTGGTGGATTCTCTTACCCTACAGCGCTTCTGACTGTACCCAGTGCTTGTATAAAATAAATAAAAATAATCTTTAAAAAAAAAAAAAGAAAACCTTATTTGTTTATTAAAATTTTGTTGATTTTAAGTGAACTGAATGGGCTATTTATGGATCTTTGACATTTTTATTATTCATAATTTTTTATTGCAATGAACTAGAACACTAATTTCAAAATAAAGTAATTTTTAAAATGTCAGTGCAAATGCATTTATGCCACTTGATTCCATTTCATTTTATATTATTAAATGCTATGGAAAAGACTTAAAAATGGAAGCTATATTGTAGGCAGTCTCTTAAATAAATTTTTAATTCTAATAAAATGAACATTTAGTATCTAAATTTCATATCTCGAGTATGTTACTCTATAATAATTAAGAGAATATGCAAACAATAGTCCTGAGATCTTGCTGAATTACAGACTTTTACATTCAACTGAAGTTTTGATTATCTATACGTAGGCATAATATGGATCAAAAAAGGTCTAGTTTGGACAAAAGAAAACTTTATGTGAACATCTAACATTAATTGATTTAGATAATGAGGTCCTTTGGGAGATTTAATCACATTATTTATTAGCAGTCTTCATCAAATTCTTAATATTTAGAAAAACACATTACTTTAAATCAGCCACCAAGTCAACCATCAAGATCACAGAACAAGGAAGACTTTAGTGAGAGGAAGATTTAAAAGTCTGTAAGTTACAATCTTTGTTAGTTGAATAGAAATATATGATTCATATAAAATTTTGAAAAATACTCTTAAATTTTTATTGTACTTCCTTCTTAGATGAGTCACAAATTCCAACTTTACAGCTGAAGAGATTTAATGGTGATCTGACAAACAAAAATTTCCATGCTCTCCAAACTGCCTATTTTTTGGTATCTAAACGAGTGCTTACTTTGATCCATGTATTTCAATCCTATTACTTTTCAACACATTAAGGTGCTCAATGAGGTATCCTTTAGTACATGTGGCAATGTAACTCACTTAAATGTGAATCAAATACAGCTGAAATTTAATTCTCAGTAATACCTTCATTTTGTCTTACACCCTTTGGGGACAACCAATTCCTAAGCATACGTATTCTTGCCCAAAGTATTTTCAGCCTTCTATATTTCCCTATTTTTTAAATAACAGAGGTAATTTTTATGATGAAATTTAAAAATAATATGGAAGTATATAAAATATACAAATGGAAATCTTCCCTGATGGCATATGGTAGAATCTGTTAGGCACTGCCTAGATGTGGCTACTGAGCACTGGAAATGGGACTAGTATGAAGAATGTACTCTATTATTTAGTATTACATTCTTTTTGGCTTTTAATCAAAGATACTGGTGTTATTTTAGTTAACTGTTATAACATAGTATACAGAAATTAAAAGAGAAAAAAGATTCATTTAAAATTGATTTGACATCTTCATTGTTCCTTTTAAAAGCAAATGTTTCATTGAACGCTAACTACGTTAGGTTCTAGCACAGATGTAGGGGTTTAAATGATGCAAAAGCAAATTATCTGCCCTTGAAGGAACTTATAGAGAGACAATTTCTATAAGTGACAAAGAAATAAACAAACTGTCTTCATGCAAGCCTGTTTGTCACATATGGAACATTGAAAAAACATTTTTTTGCCTTGTTAATAAGAGTATGCCTTATTCACAATATATTTATGAGTCTAATTAGTATATTTAATTAGAACAATATTAAAAGCTCTTGACTTAATTTTAAAATAAGTGAGAACTGATTCTGCTTAATCATATGTGATACTTTCACTATTTTTCTGAAACTGCATGTGGTAATTCTTTTTTTTAAGATGATGAAAAAAACCGTTTTTTCCCACTGAGCTTGTCATAAAGAAAGGACATTGAATCTAAGATCCTAATAGTTTCCAAATATATTGAGTGCACCACACTTAAAGTCTTTGGTGACCAAAAATTTCTATGGATATTGGTGCCTTATCTCCTAATATCTCCTTGTTGTCTATAATGATAAAAGAAAATATACCACTGGCAACAATCCCTTGTACACTAAACATGTATTAATTTTATTGTAAATTATCTATGATAGAATCAGATCTGAAGTATTGTATGTGGAAATTCTAAAAGACAAAAACATCCAACAGAGTCTATTTCTATTTATTTATACATCTTTTAATATATATAAAATTACTTTATGATTGGTCTTTTGTATAAGCAGAATTTTACAGTACCTTTTATTTTATGCTTAAAAATCCTTTTCCATATCCACCCAACACACTTGTTTTCATGATTGCCTATTGTATGCAGCGTTACTATTTTGTTATTTAATTTGCCTCTATTATTGCAAATTTAGATTCTTTCCAGTTATAGATAATATGTATAATAATGCTCTGAGAATATCCCTTTACTTAGAGATATTTTCCAATAATTTAATTTTTCTTCCTGAATTATTTCCTTAAGATACATTTCCAAAAATAGTGTATTAGATTGTTTGGCATTTGATATGCATCATCAACTATTTTCCACAAAAAGTGCTGCCTATTTCCAAAGCCTAAAATACTAAATGGACAAAATTGCTTTCCTGATGCCCTGCCAATACTATCATGATGACTTTCCATTAGTGCATGCAAGAAAACTCAGATTGATTTCTTATTGTACTGGTGAGTCTGGAGATATTTGGAAACCCCTCTTTACTAATGTGAGACACAGGACATGAGCCCATAGGCCATGCCCCTAACACCAGGGCTGAGTTCACAGGGACCAGAACTCACTGCAGCCCCCTAAGCACCTCCACTGAGATGAGGTGTCTCCTCACACCTGCCTTCTTCCTTCTTCCTGTCCCTGGACTGCTGAACTGAGAACAGACCCAGACAGGTGACAAGAGAACAGTGGGCACCAAAAACCTTAACATGTTTTCTACTATCTGAAAGCGGCCTATAAATTTTTGGTTTTCTACAGGGAAGAGGAGAGGATGGCATCACCTTCCAGCCCTGGACAACTTGCCTAAAGAGAAGAGGGGGAAAGCTCTCACTTGGGCTTCATCTCCCTGAGGAAACACACATATGGTTTTTGGTGGTCATAAAGATAAAGAGAATCACACTAATACAAAGGGAAGAAAGAGTTCTAGAATATATTCTGAACCAAATGAATTGCTTTATAAATTATAAATGATATCAGCTCCTAACCAGGACATAGCATTACTACTAAAATACAAGAAGGGTCTTTATTCAGATGTAAGTTTCTAAAGAGAGTCCTCTAAGTCCCACAATCTGTACTCTGACAATTATATGAATTAAGGGACAAAGAAGGGGTTATCGATAATAGTCAATTGGGGTATGTTCTCTACCTTTCAATGTGTCTTGAATGTTTCAAATGGTACTATTGTCTCCTTGGCTAGAGCTGGACAGACATCCCCCCATATTTCCCCTTCCCCCCGAATCTTTGTTGCCTTCCTCGAAAAACATTTAAAACAAACAAGCCCCTTTCTCTTCCCATAGTCAGTACAAGCAATATTAATGGGTATCTACCTGTGATAAGCACAACAGTCTCATTTTACCTGACTTGAAAGAGTCATCTGTACTGTCAAGCCCAATTAACTTGTCTTACTGTCACATAAAGAAGGAAGGTTACCGAAAGGCCACATCTTGTCCTATATCTTGGCTGCTCTGGTACAATGGCATGATCAAAGCCCATCAAAGCATCAGGCCAACGAAGGCAGACCTGGCTGTTTTAGGATACTGGCATAGTGCCACACACAGAAACCTGTGGGTTCTTACTGAAAGGCTCAGACGCCAAGACAGGATTTTATGTGTTCAGGCCTCTCAGAGGTTGAGAGAAGCCCTGGGCCACTTCCCAATTTTATAACATGGTTATAAATAATTGTGGTATACTTTAAATGTTTATGGTTAATAAATTAATGCCTTTAATACAAAAGCAATGCAATATAATTGGGCTTTTCATAAGATAATTATAGGATTTATAAAACATTTTAAAGTACACTATAGGTAGGATGCCTATAATGGGCCAGAAGCTTAAATTTGAATGAAGATCATCTGTCAATCAAACACTTGCTTTAAGGAAAGAACCAAAAGCCCACATTTGAAGCCTTGAATGAATGGGAAGACTGGCACCCCCTAAAACAGATCCTCGATGTGAAGATTTCAAGCAGATCACAAAATTCTAATGACTTATCTGGTTCATAGAACCTGTCAGTGCTAAGGATCCTTTAGATACTAGAATATTTGTTAGTATGTTTGATTCTGTTTCATCAATTTCAAATACTGGTAGGAAATAAACAAAGAAAGTCAATTACTTATTTGCCTGTTTTCAGCAAAGCTGGACTCTTAAGTCCCCCTAGATGTTTAAATACATATATAAGTATAATAACTATGTAATATATAATAAATGCAACTTTTCTGAAATCTCTCATACACACACTCACACACACAAACATTTTGACTACTCGTTTCTGATGAGTACTAGTCATGATTTGGATTTTAAAACTACAACAACTGAAAGTATCTCTTTTAAATAAAGATCTATTCTACTGTCTTGAAGCAGTTTGTAAATGTAAGTTCAAGGGAGTAGTTGGGTGAAATGGGTAAAGCAGGTCAATTGTATAGTGATGGATGGAAACTACATTTTTGATGGTGACCATGATATTATGTATACAGAATTTTAATTATAATATACTCTTGAAACTTATCAAATGTTAGAAATCAATGTCACCTCTATACAAATGTTTTAAGAGAGAGAGAGGAGGAGAAAGAGAGAGTGTGCAATACTCAGGAAGGAAGAAAAGTCAGTAAGAGATGAACCTGGCATTATTATGAGTCACGTTGGCTGAGTAAGAAGGCCTCTGGGTCTGTTACAGCTCTAGAGAATTTTGTCCAGAGTCTCTCAGTGCTCCTTGAGCTGATGGTCCTCAGCTCAGGAGCCATTAGTGCACATAGTAAAGAAAAGGAACAAAAGGTTGGCAGGAGCTGAGCACAGGACACATCACTGTGACTGTCTCATTTCCTTGCCTCTTTCCAGGTTAGTAGGCACAGGTGTTCCAAGTAAGTGCCAATACTAAGGTATCCATTGCTGGTGGGTTTAGCAATTTTTGCACAAAAGAGAGACTTATACCTTAACTAGTAGATCTGTTGAGCAAATTGTTTCAAGAATTTCTTTTGATATCACTGTCTACTCTGGTAGGAGGATTATGTCCCCCACAAAGATGTCCAAATTCTAAAACCTGAAACCCATGGTGAATATGTTGCTTTATAGGGCAAAGGGATATTTAAGTTGTAGATGGAAGTAAGGATGTTAAGTCTCTGGTTTTTAAAACAGATTTCCTGGATTATTCAGGAGGGTCCAATATAACTACGAGGGTTCTTATAAATAGAAAAAGAAATCAGTAGAATTGGTCAGAGTGAGGCAGCATCAGAATGACTGGATCTACTTTTGCTGTGTTTGGAGAGAAGGCAGAGGACCTGGAGCCAAGTAATATGGGCAGTCTCTAGAATTTGCAAAAAGAAGAGAAACAGATTCTCTCTTAGAGCCTTCAGAAAAAAACACAGCCTTACCAATACCTTGATATTCATCTAGTGTCACCCTTATTGAACATCTGTTGTACAGAATTGCAAAATAATTAAATTTGCTTTGTTTCAAGCTAGTAAGTTTGTGGTAATTTGTTACTGCAGTCCTGGAAGCCTCATACGCCTACTTTGAAATTCCAGATGCCATTCCTCTCATACACTAAGCAGTTCATTGGATGAGGAAAACCAGGACCATGATTATTTAGTGGCAGGTGCACATGTACCATTTCTCCCTGGCCATGAGGACTATTTGTGTAACTCGATTCTTCCACTGTCAAATAGAGAAACTGATCAACCTCACAGCAAAGTATACTTGCCTCTCCTGACTTTCCAACAAAAGCCCTCCTCACTGGTTCCTAAATTGATTTTGTTTTTCTTTCCCCACAGAGCATAGTTAATAAAAGGCATTCACATGCATGACACACCTTGTTGGGAGTACTCAGTTGGGCTCACAGCCCTGTGACAGTGCCCTGACGCTAGTTGTGTTCCTTTATTTCTTATTCAGGATAGGGGACACAGTGAGAGGTGAGTTTTTATAGACACATCCATTTTGGTTTAAGTAAAATATAAACCCATGCAGAACAAATTCTCAAAACCTGTATTCTAAGACAGAAAGGAAATGGCAGTTTAGGTCAGTGAAGAAGTGGGCTTATTTTCCTATCCTATTTGATTTTTTCTGGGTGCAGTTTTGGTTTATTGAACTCACTAATATTTAACAGTGAGAACTGTTGAATATTATCTCTGAAGGGGATAAGGATATCATTCATTAAATCATTGTTGGCTTTTCTGTGAGACCGTAGAATGATCTCATGCTTTAGCACAAGAAACTGATGGCAAGTCTAAGAAAGCTTTTGCATCACATCCTGTCCTTGGGAAATAAGATACTTTGAGATTTGAGTTGGAAAACCCTAAATGCCCTTTGCTCTTACTAAATGCTACATATTATTAGTCTCTTTAGCATTTTTGGTGCTATGGCAGCAAATGTTCATTGTGTGTTTATGTGAATTATTACATTCCATCCTCCCGTGTTAGAGAAAATGAAGCAAAAAGACATGAAAGAAATTGCCTTGGATCGTATGATTAGTACTTGGTGAAACTAGGATTTAAATCCAGGCCACTGGGACTTTACAGTCCTGGTTTTTTAATCACAGAACTTTATCACCTCTCAAAGAATATCCATCCCCTGCTTGAGAAAGGATAACATTAACATGCAATGCTCTTGCACAACATACCTCACAGAGGCTGGTCCCCTCACACCAGAAATGGTCCTAACTTTCTTCTCCACCTACCCAAACCCTACTTAACACTCAGGGCCCAACTCATCCCTTACCTCAGTCATCAGGTCTGTGGGAACTGAGTTCTCACTGTTGTATCTTTGGCAGCATCTAGTGCAGGCTGTTGTACATAGCAGGCAGCTGCTGGGTAGTGGAAATCCCCCTGGTTCTTCTGTCAGAAGAGCGGGATGTGAATCTTCACTTTCCCATTTACTGACAGTGTGGTCTGAGATTCTATGACCTCACCTAAAAAAGAAAAAGAATTAAGAAAAATATTTATATCACAGACTTGTTATTCAGATAAAATGAGCTATTGTTTATCAGAGTACTTTGTAAATTAAAGCATTATTTAAATATGAGGGATAATAGGATTGATTCACATAAATTTTTGTGATGCAATTTTTGAGCTAGTCCTGAGGTTGTTGTATGCCATTCAATTTTGTACATGAGCATGTTGGGGTGGATGCCTTACAATGCCACTGAGGAAGGCTAGGAGATCAGGGATTGTTTACCGCGGTAAGAAGAAGGCTGAAGTGAGTTTTCAAAACAAACTCTTAAGTGTTTGTCTACTCAATAGACAATTGTGAGCAACTCCAGAGCCTCTGGCCTCAAATTAGAGCAAAAAGGGATCTGATCCAGACATAAGGAAATGCTTCGAGAATATAAAGACAGCAAAACCTACTATTAAGGGAAATTGTGGAGACAAATAACAGCCACAAATAAGTTACTTCATGCTGCCAAATTGACCAAGGAGAAAAAGAAACATGTTTATTTTTCAAAATGTGGATGTTCTGAAGCAATTATTAAACATCTTTCCTCACTAAATTGTCAATTTCTGGGGGTCTTTATGGTACTATAAATTCAATTCTTTAAAAGAGATTTAAAACATAAGAGACAGCATCTCTTGAGGATAAACAAAAATGAAGAAATTAAAGATAGAACTACGCAAAGATACATATATGTGGATTTCTAGAAAAACTTTTGCGAAGAGAATAAAACCTCTAGGAAATGGTCTCAATGAAATGAAAACCATCCCACATATATCTCTTCTCTTCCCCCCTCAGGAGGATTCCCCTCCCCCATAACAATCAGTCTCTATTATTTGAGCATCCACCACTATTATGCTAAAATACCAACACCCTACTTGGTATAGCCAGAAGTGAGCAGGGCAGGGTGGCCCCTAATACCTATATACATGTTACACAGAACAGGTAAAAACCCTAATGCCAAGGCAGGCAGCTTTTCAGCTGAGATATACTTCGTATTTGTCTTTCAAAAGGATGGGACCATTTCTGTGAGGACTGAAGACTGACAGCAAATGTAACCTGAGTCCTGCTAAAGGTCACTGACAGGGCCTCATGCTCTACAATAGGCTTATCAGGGCCATCTCTTGAACTAATAGTCACTTCCAGGTCTCCTTCATCTTCTTCACTCTTTGCCTTCCTCCCTCCTCCCTTTCAGAGCCGCCCTCCCTCCCGGGTGTGTCCCTCAGTGTGGTTCTCTCTTTTCTTGGGTTTTTCCTGTTGACATCACAAAGCCCTCAGTGTCCTTTGTGGAGTATCTTCATCTAACCTTGAGTCAAAGGCCATTATTGCCTCAAGAAAAAAGGAAATCTCATTTGAATGTCTTCCTTCAACAAGGAGTGTAGTTTTAAAATAAACACTAAAATAATCTGTATTGAAGGAAAATTCAAACTAATGTCATTCCATAATTTTTTTTAAAGATTTATTTATTTATTTATTTATACAAAAGCCTGGGTACAGTCAGAAGCAAGGGAGGGTGAGAGGATTCACCTGAGCCAGAGTGGGGAACAGAACAGGCAGACTGACAAAATACACTGCTGAGGGGAGCAGTGGGCATGACAGAAGAGGTCTGTGCGCCATGTGGGACCTTCGCCAGCCGGCCAGGATAGAACCGGTGCTGCAGAGGCTGCGGACAGCTTCACAGCACTGCACTCAACCACCTGCGCCACCAGGGGAGGCCCTCCATAATTTCTTTAGAAAACCTGCAAGTGAAAAATGTTTCAAACAATGTGGTATCTGCCATGCAGACAGCCCATGTAGTTGACTCATGGTTCTGTGTAGAAGCAGATCATTCAACAAATGCTTCTGTTGACTTTGCCAAAATGATCAATACAGACTTTTGTGTATTCCTGCTTCAGGTCTTATGACATTTCAGCCACTTATTATGTTGAGCAATTGTGTTCCAAGTTCTAAGATCAGCAATTATATGAAAATAAAAATGATCAGTTTTAATTGTAGGAAATATAACTTGTTGACTGCCAAAGGCAAGTTTATTTGTAGAGAATTGCCAAAGTCTCTAAGTAAACATTATACACTTTTTATAGTTGGGTTTACCTAATATGCCAGAGTTTATTTGCAGCTTATTCCAGTTTCTTTAGTATGTCCATAATGCTAAAGCACTACAGGAAACTTGGGGTGAATGAGACTCAAGCTTTGTGCTCCGTGGCAGGAGCGATTCTGAAAACATTGAAGCTGGCTTCTTCACTTTGACCTACAAAGCCTATATCATCTAACTAGACCCTCTCTGACAGCATCTCCATGGACTTTCCTCCTGTCCTCCTATATTTTAGCTACACCAACCTCCTTCCTTTTCCTTAAACTTGCCAAGTAAGTTCCAGTTCAGGGCCTTTGTCCTTATCCCTCTGCCTGGCACTTCCAGATACACAGCTACAGAGCTCTTTATTTTCTTCATTTCAGTCTCTGTTTAGATTTCCCCTTTTCAGGGGCCTCTTGGAGCATCCTACCTATGAGGGCATCCTGTAACTCACCAGCTGCAATCCATGCTTGAATTTTTCTTTAGAGGCCTTACAGATTTTATTTTGTCACAGCTCTATGTCCTTGGTACCTGACACAGTGTCTGGAACATAATTGGTGCTCAGTAAACTCACTAAACTAGTAAATATCAGTACCCATGGGTAGATGGATGTTCAACCTAATGGGGGGACTGGATAGATTCATAGTTAATTACAAGTACTATCGCTGCCAGAATTCTCACCTTCCATCCTTTGATGGTCCCTTTTATGCCCATCCACCCATTATTTAGCATCATGAGGCCTCAGAACTTCCCTTCTGCCACTAGGCTTATCTATTATGAGGTGAGGTGTTTTCCCACTATGGATGAAAAATTAAGCAATTTCTTGGGTAAGGTCCATTTAAAGATTTTAGAAATATTTCTTTTCTAAAAGGATTTATTTTTAAAAAATTTTTTTAAAAAGATTTATTTATTTATTTATACAAGCACTGGGTACAGTCAAAGCGCTGGAGAGTGAAAGAATTCACCGGAGCCACAGCGGGGAGCAGAGCAGGCAGAAGGACCGAAGTACACTGCTGAGGGGAGCAGTGGGCAGCAGGAGAGGTCTGCGCGCCATGTGGGACCCTCCTCTAGTGGCCGGGGAGCAGCCGGGGATCGAACCAGCACTGCAGAGGCTGTGGGCAGCTTCGCAACCCAGCGCTCAACCGCTGTGCCACTGGGGAAGCCCTCTAAAAGGATTTAAATGTAAATGAGGGCCCCATCTTTACAAGCTTTCCACTTAACCAAGTTTTCTATTTTGGGAATACAGAGGATCAGAGTCAAACTTAGTTCCTTCAAATCCTAAGCTCTTATCTGAGTAAATTTAAGCTGCAACCCAGATGTGTTCACAATTTTGTGAGAGTTTTTGGAAACATCCCTATGGCCTGAGTAAGGCCCATAATGTTCTTTCAGGAGAGTCAGCTACATGATTCTGGGGAGAAAAGAGCCAGAGAGTTAGTATTGCTCAAGTGCCTCCTGCATTTTCTGCAGTGGCCTGGAGATTTAGAATTTCACTTAGGCCTCCAGAGAGTTCCTGTTTGTTAGACACTACTTGAGAGAGCAATGAGAATACCAGTAGCTTATGAATTTACCTCTGATAGGAGATGAGGTGGGTGTGTAAAGGGCACCAGGCATAGTATGGAGTCTGCACATTGTTTAACTTATGACCTGTTTGCTCTGAGTTAGCTTCCCAGCCCAGGAAATGCCTGGAAGAGTGAGCGACACCATTACTGTCAGAGACTGATGTGTCCCAGCAGCCTGGGAAGTACTCCTGAAATCCAGATACCAGAGAGGGGGAGCTGTGGAGAGACTGAGAGCAACAAATTCCCTGAATTGTTAACTGCCTGGAGTGAAAGCCCCACTCAGTGATAATTATCTACCTTTGTTTAACTCACTATAAAATAGTCAGCTAGAGATGAGGTGTTAGTACGGGTTCTTTGTAGCATGATACTTGGCTGTTCTCAGATCTGCTGGCAAATCTAATGAAAAGTGGGAGTTAACGAGACTCAATCTGTCTCATGCTTATTGGCTTTCTGGCCAAGGCGGCAGAAGGACCCTGATTTTTCTTGTAACACCTCTAGTACTCCAGGCATTCTATGTCTTGAGTCACTGAGCATATGAATTAGTGTGGACCTGAAGTTGCTATATCAAAGAGCTTATAAAAGACATCACCTTAAATAAAAGAACAGTTATTTATTATTCATGTGGCAGCCCAAAGGTGTCCAACTAGGACTGTCTTTTGCCAAACTCCATTATTAATTGATTGAATTTTAGCCTGAGGTGTAAGTCCTCTGGGTGATATAGCAGGCATTCACATGTTTTGGCCTGATTAAAACCTTTTTGAACAACTTTTTTGAGTTTGGAGAGTTTCCCATTTTCTTACTCCTGGCTCCCCGTGAATAAAGATGATAGCTTGTTTTTCAGCATATCTTGCAGGTAGGACCCAGGTGTGGGATCCAGGCTCTGCTGACCTGATCCACTGTATAAGGAGGAGCTTTCAGAATTAATTTTCTGGAGGCTGGTGACAGTAGAGATATTTGATTTGGGGACAGCAGGGGTACCAGTTTCGGTGTCAGTTATTTAAGCAGAGATAACGCAGAAGAAGGAAGTTTGACTGCTCATAGTCAATTAGAAGTGTTTCCTTCCCAATTTTTGTCTCGGTTTAGATTTTGTTTGCTTTGGATCTTGTAGCCAGATCACAAATAGAAACTGCGTGTTTGTGATTTCCCCCCTAGGCTCTTCCTAGAGGTAAGGATTCTAACTAACTTGGGATAGGGATTTTGGTTAACTTTGTAATTGGTTATGTCTTGGAATTGGTTTCTGTGGGATAAAAGCTCTACTTGTATCTTAGTCATTATGGACAGTGAGTCAATTCAGGACCTTAAATGAGGTTTATTATCTTCAGAGATTAAGGCAGTAGTTTTTGAACAAGTTAAAAAAATCTCGCTTAATTAAAGGGCTTCACAGGATCATGTTCTTCCTCATCAGAAAGTCCTGCTGCTGGCTGTCATTTCCTGTGTCAAACTTCCTCTTATTCCCCAGGTTTGCATATATGACAATTAGAAGGGCTGTGTCTCAGCCACTGCCACCCATACCTCCTGCCCACTGGCACCTATAGGACAGAATGTTAAAGAGAATTCACAACCTATGGCCTGGATGGGAAGAGCTAATAACTTATATTTTTATCTTGTTTCATTAATGTCTCATCACAACCTATACCTGCTATTCCCTTAGAATCTTCCCTAGATTCCTGTCATAAGTCAGGCCCATAACTGAACCCAAGCTATTGGGCATAAGAAACACAACAGGCATTTAATAAGCACTGACTGAATTGAATTAAGTGGGATTGAAATATGCCCCTCTGAGACATAAGCCTCCTCGGGATTGTTTGCAAAAGTTGGAAGCCTAGATGATTTGTTAAAGTCAAAAAGGGAAAATTTTTTTTGAAGGATACCTGAATTTCTTTAAGAGGGAATATATGAGAAGTGGAAACTTACTGGGAATGAACATGCATGCTTTTCTTTTAATGCCTCTAATAGATTTATTCAAGGATTTCACAGAACTTCGGACTTATACCATTCTTTATCATATACATTTCACTGTCCGCAGGGAAATTTCTAACAAAGAATGACAGTAATTTCCAGAATGGAAATATTCATGTGAGTTGTAGATTTATGAGGATGTTCTACTCCATGTGAGAGTCTTTTGTTACAGAGGGAGCTTACAAATACAATAAGAAATGGCGTAAATTGGTAGATATCAGATGACTTCTAAAATTATTGTTTTTCGTCTTTTATTAACTTTCTAATTCTCATACATTGTTATTTATTTTTATACAGTATCTGATTTCTCCCCACAGGTGTAGCCCCATAAATATCCCACTACCATATCCCCTGTGAACCATCACATCATCCCTTGTGTTCATCCCGTTTTGATCCCTCATCCTCCCCAATTCCTGCTGTAAGCCTCAGATCTATAGTTGCCTACAAGTTTTGGCTTTTGTTTTTTGGACCCTTCATTTTCTTTGCTTTGGTGGATGAGTCCTCAAAGATCTTTCTGAGATGCATGTCATTGAGTGTTTTGCCTATTTTTCTTCTATATATTTTATGATATCAGGTCTTAAATTCAGATCTTTTATCCATTTTTGAGTTGGTTTTTGTGTATGGTGTGAGGTAGTAGTATATTTTCATTCTTTTGCATGTAGCAGTCCAGTTTTCCCAGCACCATTTATTGAAAAGATTATACTTGTCTCAGTGTGTATTCTTTGCTCCTTTGTCATAGATTAGTTGACCATATATGTTTGGCTTTATGTCTGGCTTATCAATTCAATGCCATTGGTCTGTGTGTCTGTTTTGATTATTATGGCTTTGTAGTAATGCTTGAAATCTGGGACTGTAATATCAACATTCTTCCTTTTTTCAGTTGAGAGAGCTTTGGCTATTTGAGATTTTTTTGTGATTCCATATGAATTGCACCCATATTTGTTCTATTTATTTGAAGAATGCCATTGAGATTTTTACTGGAATGGCATTAAATCTGTAAATTGCTTTTGGTAGGATGGCCATATTGATAATTAATAATTAATTAATTCTGCCAATCCATAAGCAGGAAATGTCTTTCCACTTCTTTGTGTCATCTTCTATGTCTTTTATCAATGTTTTGTAGTTTTCTTTGTATAGGTCTTCCATCTCCTTTGTGAGGTTTATTCCCAGGTAAAAGGTGCATACTCTTTAGGATTGTAAGTTCTCTAAAAATTTCCTCTATTTCCCCCTCTGCCCCCTTGCTCTCCTACCTTCTCTTTCTCCACCTGACTTTTTTGACTTCTCAGTGTACATGACAGCATTTGGCAACCCCAAATCTACATGATCTCATTTTTCAAGTGCTCAGTGTACATCAGCTATAGCCATTTTGTTCCCAACACCTAAAACAGTTAGGCACCAGTTTTCATTTGACAGACATCATGGTCAAGCAGAATTCTATTCTATTTCTCTTGGATGTTGCCTCACATTCTTTTCAATACAGAGCTCTAGATAGCCATTACCAGTTGTTTGATAATGACCATCTCTGTTATAATTCCTCTTTTACTGGATAGTCCTAACATTTTTAGATAGGTATGGTGGGTTTTGGTGAGTATGTTGTTCTAAGGCCCAGTACCTATAATTTCTTGAGTGATATGATGTGATTTTGAACTTCCTTACTTTCCTGGTTCCAGTAGAATTGCATTGATAGCTCATTTAACTTACAGAATTTAATGATATCTGCCATGCATCAAACTAAAGGGAGGGGGGCATGAATCCCCATATCCTCCTCTTCCCATTTATACTCATCATT
Source organism: Talpa occidentalis (assembly GCF_014898055.3). Lineage (NCBI taxonomy): Eukaryota > Metazoa > Chordata > Mammalia > Eulipotyphla > Talpidae > Talpa > Talpa occidentalis. The sequence goes on from NW_023602073.1 coordinate 107,560,661, forward strand.
CCCATAAGATTCATGGTGAAACAGGGTAATTAATCCACATAGAAAATACACAGGAAAACAAAGAAGTAAATTTTTGACTCCTGATCTTTCCATTACCCAGGCCCTGGCAGTATAAAATCAATTGAAAGAATTTCCAAAGGTTAAGTTGACCTTTATGATTTTTAGTGAGGTGACTTTAGAACTTATACCCTACCTCAAATGAGACGCCACTCTAGTCTCTTTTGAAGGTGATCTTATTTGCCCTTCTTTCACCTATAGAATTTTAGACTATGTGGTCTCAGCAGTGGAAGACAACTTAGTTATCATCTTGTCAGTTCTAGGTGCTACAGCTCTACTGATGCAGCATCTTTGCAGTTTAGTGTCTATTGAAGACCAAAATCCTGTATCTTCTGACACTCAACTTCAATAAAACCCAAAAAAAAAGCACACACTCATAACATGAATTCAAATATCATAAATTAGATCCCATCTGGACCTAGTTCTCATTAGCCATGCATTATCTTATCTCACTATGTAAAAACCACACCCAAAGGACGCAAGATAATTCAAGCAAAAGTACATTGAAGAGGACCCTGTACCAAGAAAATGTCTGTCTCTTCCAACCTCAGCAGCTGCTTCCTTGTACACAGGAGAACAACCATTTTATCTCATTGCCTCTGGTTCATAGTTCAAGTCCATCTTGCTCTTTTCTGATCTACTTGCCATCATCCTTTGTCTTTGCTGTTCATCCCAGGTCTGCATTCCCCTGATTTGCCAAATGACTTTTGACAACATTTTCTTATCTTTTCATGTGCCCCAATGAGGTGGGATATGGAAAAATAAGATATACCTGAAGCAAAATACATTCCTGGTAGATATAAACTTCTCTCACACTGTATAAACAAAGTGTCATATACTTAAAAACATTCTAAAATGTTATTTAATGATTAAAACTTAACCACATATAGCAAGTTGAAATGATAGAACACAATCCCCATAGTTGGTCTTCTGTTACACAATGAATATTCTCAAGTAGCAGAAGAGAAATAAAAGAACAGAGAATTAATATTTTGTCATTCACCCACATTCTCTCAAGTCTAAGGTTCACTGTCAGGAATCTGCTCATTCTCCCCTCCTCTTTTCACTCTGATAACCCAGCTTTGGTTATAATCATGCCTATATGAAGCCTGCAAATATAACAAAGCTAGAAAGTGCAAAACAATTTACCAAAGACTCTGTCAGGAGATTCTACAAATGATTAAGGAGGGCAATAACATAGAAAAATGGAGGCCTTCATGTGATTTGAGATATCCTGAATGAAGAGAAAATTTATGCTTATTATTTCAGGAGGTACTTTGATGCCATGTGATATTAAACACAACACCCAAGTGTGGGTAGATAAGAAGAGAAAAAGAAACCAGTTTCTAAAAGAGGGGAGCGAGCTCTAACTTGTACTAGAACAATGAGCATCATGATGAGAAAGGCTCAATTTATTAGAGATAATCTAAAAATAGAATTGGAATGTTAAGCTCCAATATGACCCTCCTGCCTTGCAATTTCTGAAAGTGAAGTGTTTAATAAAAACACAGTGGTTAATGACAAGCACATTTTATTCACATACATGTACATGCATATCCGTATGCCTAAATATATATTATATATTATATATGATTAAAACTAAACTATATCCTGATATTATAAAAATTTTGAGGTAAGTAATATGGTTGAAAAACTAAGGATCCTGCACAATTGGGGAAAAGATTTTTGTGCTACTTGCTTTATGGTTATAATACTACATAAAACAAATACTCCAAGGAGTGATGTGGGATAGAGAACTATCCATGATAGGGCATATAGCATCTAGAATCAAGATATCTGACGTTTGAGTCCTTCCTTGCCCAATTCCTGCTTACCTTGAATAAAATTTTCTGAGTTTCAATTTTCTCTTATTTTAAACTGGCATAACAGAGAAATGACAATATGTTGTGTTCTGTGAGGTCTATGCAAGTTATTTATTATTAGGAAATGTTTGTTCATTGACTGTAACACTCTTAGCCAAGAGCTACCAAGATTCATGAATATCATCTCCTTCCAATTGTTTAAGTAGGCAGGAAAATTAACACAAAGAAGAATTCCATTTCTTGAGCCAAGAATTCATGGCTGTGCTATTTATGTTTATTCGACTGATTTTTTTTTCATAATTTGGAAAACCAGAATAATGGAAATACAAATAAAAATAACCTAAAATATTACCCAGAAAACCAATTTCAGTGTGTTATGTTTTTACATTAGAAAATATTTCCCTGTTTAATCGAGGAAAATAGATACTTTTAAAAGTATTGCCAGGACTAGAAGCCACCATAGAATCTCAAGGACAACTTGTAATGAGATCAGGATCTCAGATAACCATAGATGCAAAATTAAAAAAAAATTGGCAAACTGAATTCAACAATACACCAAAAAGATCACACACCATGACGAAGTGGGATTTATTCCAAGAATACAGAGATGATTAAACATCTGAAAATCAACCAATGTGATATAATATGTTAAGAAAATGAATGGTAAAAATATATGATCATCTCAAGAGATAGAGACAAAGCATTGGACAAATGCAACATCTTCATGTAGCTAGCTGTTTTATGATAAAAACTATCAATAAAGTGGGTATAGAGGGACCACAATGAAACATAATAAAGGCCATATATGACAGGCTCATCGAGAACAGAATTGTGAAAAATAAGTTTTCACTTTAAGCTCAGGAATAAGACGAAGATGCTCACTCTTGCCAATTTAATAAATATAGCATTACAGCCCTAGCCAGAGAAATTAGGCAAGAAAAGAAATAAAGGCATTCAAATCAGAAAGAAGTAAATCTGTCACTATTTATAGGCGACATGATAATATATATAGAAAACCCTAAAGCAGCACCAAAAAATGTTTAGAATACATGAACACAATAAAGCTGTAATATACAAAATCATATACAAAAAGCTGCTGCATTTCTATACAGTTGTAATTTCTAATAATTATTAGAAAGAGAATTTATGAAAGCAATCCCATTTACATTTGCATCAAAAAAATAAAATATCTTTAATAATTAAACCAAAGAGGTAAAAGACCTACACATTGAAAAACTAAAAGATATTGATCTTATAGCCGCCAGAAACAAATAAAAGGAAAGGTGTTCCTAGCTCATAAATTACAATATTTTAATTCTTACAAAACTCTATAGAAATGAAACCAAACTAAACAGATTTTAACTGGTATTGTTAAAATGTCCACACAACCCAAACAATCCACAGATTCAGTGTATCCCTGTGAAAGTTAATTTTTTTCTATAGTAATAGAATAAACAATCCTAAATTTTGTATGGAATCATAAAAGATCCAAAATAGCCAAACCAATTGTATGAAAGAAGAACAAAACAAGAGGTATCATGCTCTCTGATTTCAAACTATATTACTAAGCTATAGTAATCAAACTATATTACAATGGCATTGGCATACAAATGGACATAGATATCAATGGAACAGAGAACTCAGACACACACACATAATGGTCAATTGATTTTTGACAATGGAGCCAAGAATATACAATGTTTACTATATGGTGCTGGAAAATAGGATAATCCCAGACAAAAGAATGAAACTGATCCTCCATTTTACACCATACATAAAAATTAAATCAAAATGGATAAAAAGACTTGAATCTACGACCTGAAACTATAAAAACTCCTAGAAGAAAAATAGGCATTAATTTCCCTCTTTGGCATATCACTTAGTGCTTATACTTTGAATTTGACACCAAAAGACAACACAAGTAAAAATAAGCAGGACTATATCAAAGTTAAAAGCTTTTTCACAGCAAAGAAAACCATCAATAAAATTAAAAGGTAACCTATCAAAGGGGAGAAAATATTTATAAATATTTTCTTACAAGGGGCTAACATGCAAATATACATAAAGAACATGTACACCTCAATAGCAAAAAAAAAAAAAAAAGCAAACCTCCTTTGAAAATGGGCAGAAGATCTGAATATACATCTTTCTGAGGAACACATATTGATGTGCAACTGGTACATGAAAAGGGTCCACATCATTAATCATCAGGGAAGTGGAAGTCAAAACCACAGTAAGACACCACCTCACACCTGTGAAAATGGATATTACCAAAAAGCTAAGAAACAACAAGTGTTGGCAAGGATGCTGGTAAATGGAAACTTATGTGCACTGTTGGTAGGAATGTAAATTGTGCATTCACTATGGAAAATAATACGGAGTTTTTGGAAACAACCTAAATGTCCATTGTACAAATACCATATGATCTCAATTATGTGGAACTGGAAAAAATACCACAAAACACAAGCTCATAGATAAAAAGAAGAGATTGTGGCTGTCAGAGGCAGGGGTTTGGGGGCTTGGAAAACATGGGTGAAGGGGGTCAAAAGGTACAAATTCCCAGTTACAAAATCAGTAAGTCCTGGGGATGTCTTGTGCAGCATGATGACTAGAATTAATTATACTCTATTGCATAACTTTGCACTTTATATTGTATGACTTGGACTCTCAAAGTTGCTGAGAGAGTTGGTCTTAAAAGTTCTTATCACAAGGAAAATGCACATTAACTAGACTTACTGTAGTGATCATTTCACACTATATGTACAGTATCAATCATTATGTTACACACCTGAAACTAATATAATGTTACATGTCAATTATACCTCAATAATAATAATAAAAGAGCAAATGACATTAACTTAAGTAGCTTTTCCAATACCCACCCTCCTCTCAATAGCTTTGTCAGTAGGAGAAAAAAATGAAAATAACAAGTCATTTCTACTAACATTTGCAGAGAAAGAGACACTAAGAAATTTCAAAGTGTTACTAAGAGCAAGTGTCCACAGTGTAAGAGGTCACGCACTTGATGGTTAAGTTTTAACTACTGAGGTGATGATGGAATTTTGTGTTCTTGGTGGTTAGGAAGACAAAATAAAGCATCTTTTTATTCATTTATGAGCTTTGTACACGGGAGACGTTATGGTTTGATACAACCACTCTGCCTATTCAGTGTATAATTTTAAGAATGATAAAAACAAACAAACAAAAAAACAAGTCAAAATAATCTTTGCCACTAGAGAGAGAAACAAAGAATTATTTACTGTCATTTTTCCTTTATATTATAGGAGTTTCCAAACCAACAATTTTGGTGGCGTTTAAGTGAAGTTGAAGGAACTTGGAGATAATTACCCTGCCTTCGGTCTGGAAAGTACCCCAAACACTCACCTAGGGAGTGACTAGAGAGTGCCTGGGGCATGCCACCTCTGGGAACTTGAAATTGAAAGTTGTCTCTAATGTAACACATTTTATAAAATTCAGTAGACTGAATCTTACATGAAAATAACGACCTTTTCGCTGCATCTTTAATATAGATTTCTTTCACAGTTTTAATGCGAAGGTATATGTACTGACACTGTTCATCACTGCTACCCTTTCTCCTCTGGTACTTGGTACCCTCCTGCAGTCCTAGGCAAACAGTTAATATTTTTTTAGTTAACAGACATTATTTGAACTGCCATCCCTATCATATTCAGGGTCTCAGGCAGGGAGGGATTGATGTGCATGTATAAATGTGTCATCTCTCCCTGTTCTTGCTCGTATTCTGGGAAGCAAGTGATGGCAACAGGCAGGTCAGCCCCACTTTCTCCACCTGGTACATGGGCATCCGTTGTTCTCAAAGTGGTTTGTTTCTGACGGTTATGGCTGCTGGATCAACACTTATTTTCAAAATGACTCAGATTTTTGTGCTCTGTAGCTTTAGGGTAATACCTATGACAAATATTAGGACATGATGGTGCAGGGCTAGAAAGAGTGGACGTGACAGCTAGCACTCGCTTTAGGAAGCAGTTTCTGAAAGCTACAGCTTTTCAGGTCTGGTGACTCAGCCGCCCGAATCCCAGATACCTATATGTCATATTCTTACACTAGCCAATATGCCCTCAGTTAATACATCTTTTAGAGAATAGAAGTAAAGTTTTATAACAAAAACTTCGGTGTCTGAGAGTCCCTTCTGGAACCATGAGGCACAGTTGTGAACGGCGTTAAGTATGGATGGTACTGTTAATAATTTCTCATATCTATTGACACGTATAGGCCAGCAACTGCCCTACAGGCGTATGTGGGACAACTCAGTGAAATAGGCACTACTGTTATTATCAAGATTATTCCCATTTTAGAATGGAAACTGACACTGAAAGTTTAAATGATTTGGTCACGATCACAGAGTAGTCATATTGTCAGAGTCTAAATCCCAGCCTTTGGGATCACATTCCTCTCCAGGATTTCTTTTAATGTGACAGTTATGGTTCTGGCCACCCAGCCTCAAAATGTGAAATATGGAAGGGACTGTAGAAGTTCTAGAGTAACCCATTCATGGGAGGAATGAGGAAAGTGACTCCAAGAGAACATTGAAGGACAGTCCCGAGGAGCCTTATCTGAATCATAGAAAAATCAAGACGAACTATTGTTGTTTTTCCTATTACATCATACTTTGGTTTTTCTCTCTGTCCTTGTTTTTTTTTTTATGCTAATGAATCATCAAGTGTTATTCACCTCACCTCCTTCCTAACTTTTTTAGCCTCTGTTCTTTCTTTCTATATCCATCGCTATCACCAAATCCAATTGGGTAGAAATGAGAACAAAAGTAGTTAGTAATTATAAAATCCACCTTTCAAAAAATGTGTATTCTACTCAGTCATTGCCTAAATGTTGTTGAATTTCTTCCTTGTAATGGCTAATTGTTATTTTTTAGACATCCTCAAATATTACTAATGTTTAAACTCTCCCTTGAAATTAGATACAATTATTAAAACATAGTTTATACTAAGCTGGACTTTTTGTATTGTGTTATATGAATCCTACATCCCTGCTAACTTGTTCCTTGTGTTTGACAAAGATTACTAAATTTTGTTCAAAACTATTTTTTAAAATATAAAATATGTTCATTATCGACAACACAGTGCATGCAAATAACACAGCAGAAAAAATTAAAGTGCTTAGAATCTTTTTTTAAAAGGGTTTATTTATTTATTTTTAAATTAATTAATTTTTACAAGCACTGGGTACAGTCAGAAGCGTGGGAGGGTGAGAGAATTCACCAGAGCCAGAGTGGGGAACAGAACAGGCAGACTGATGAAATACACTGCTGAGGGGAGCAGCAGGTGGCAGGAGAGGTCTGTGCGCCATGTGGGACCCTCGTGCTGGCGGCCAGGGATAGAACCAGCGCTGCAGAGGCCGCAGGCAGCTTCGCCGCCCAGTGCTCAACTTATGTGCCACCAGGGGAGGCCCAAGTGCTTAGAATCTTATTCATTCAAATCCAAGCTAACACATCATCATGTACTGTTTCTTTTCTGTTTGTAGATTTTTATTTTTTTCATGTGTGAATGTGGGAAAACACCTAATTTTCTTCTTGCATCAATGTGGATAGTAATAGTTCTCTTATGAGTTTGTTGGCTAGATAAAAAGAACATGCGTAAATATACCTGGGACATAGTAATTGCTCAATGAATGGTAACTATGAGCTATTTCTACATTTACCTCCCTGTCTTGAATTTTGATGTCAAGAATGAAAAAATGGAATAATATACTTTCTTCCCAAAATGGTTAAGTAATTATTCAATTTTTCAAAATTAAACTTTTGATATTGAGATGTTGGTAAGTTTGTAATAAATAATTGAGATCTTCTATGCCTCTTCCCAGTCTTTCCAGTGGTAATATCTTGTAAAACTATATAATATTAATTGGGACATTAACACTGTTTGGTTGATACAGAACATTTCTGCCACCACCAGGATCCCTCCTGCTTCCATTATAATGGCATCCCCACTGCCCTCCTTTTCCCATCCACCTCCTTAACCCCTTGTAACTACTGATCTGTTCTCCATCTCTATAATTCTGTCATTGCAGGACTATTGTATAAATGTGATATCATATGCAACTTTTTCTTGGATTGGCTTTTTTTGCTTAGCCTAATTTGCTAGAAATACAAATTCAGGTTCTCGCTGTATTGTGGTTATAGTAACAATTTTTCCCTCTATAGATTAATTTAGGGACACTAGACCTATTTAGAAGTCATAGTATCTCTAAGGATTAGTCTGTTTTGGATGCTATGGAAAATATTTTGCCATTTTCTTTATTCGCCATAAACATTTTTTTGGTAATTTTTTTTTATGTAATACACAAACACAAGTATTATGGGTTGACTTAACTTTTAAAATTTATTGGAAATACACTTCTGAACCTAGTCTGCAAAAATTCTTGGTTAAAAATTGATGTTTTCTCAAATACTCTGGCACAGTTAAGTTTATAGTTCTAATAGTTTTTGGTTTGCACTGGTTTCCTATATTAAATTCCCATTTGAGGTTTCTGACAGGACCTGAAGTGATATAGGTGGCATTCTGTTTCTGTCCTCTTCCTGTAGGCCCACCTTTACCCATGTTGGCTTAATTTTAATAGAAATTTAGTTCCACATTCCATTTACTAAGAAAGAGAAGTGAGTGAATCTTGCTGAAAGAGAAAAATATTTGAGGAACTGAATCTGAGGCATGGCATGTTGGGTTAATATCTCCTACAGACACAACCTACTCCTTACGTAAGCAATGACAGAACATAGTATATGTTGTGCTTTTTAAATACTGGTTATATTATAGGTTTTTTTTTTGTGAAATTTATCTATTTAAATTTGAAATCACTGTGAATTTTATGACTGCAAAGAAATAAATCAAGTCCATGTTTTCGGCTCTCACTTAATCTGATGACATATGGTCTTAATTCTACAAATACAAATACTTAAAATCAAATTTACTGTACTATACCTTACATACAATAAAATATGCCTGTTTTAAGTGTAAAATTCAGAGTTTCAACAAAGGTATATACTTGTGTAACTACCAGCACTACCAGGATAGAGAACATTTTCATCACCCCGATTCCCTTGTGTCCCTCCCTAGTCAATTTCCCCTAGCCTCTGGCATCAACTAATTTGCTTTCTGTCATTATAGATTAACTTTTCTAAACATTTATAGAAATGGATTTGTATCTTTTGTGCCTGTTTTTTTTTTTTAAACCCAGCTGAATGTTTTTGAGGTTCATTCATGTTATTGTATGTATTGCTCAGAATTTGAATTTTTATTAGGGCTCCTCAACCCTTCCTTCAAGAAAAATATGCCAAGTACTTACTATGTGCTAGCAACTGTTCTTGACACCTCTGCTCTCATGCAGTGTGCATTTTAGAGGAGGAACTGAGGGATTCCTGTAGGCACATACAAATAAGATTATTGTATAGAGAAAAATAAAGAATGGGAAACTTTAAAAGTTTTCTGGGAAAACTTCACTGAAATTGTGATTTTTGAGTACAGAAGGACATGCATGAGCAAACATAAATATATTTTGTAGAAGAGCATTCTAGGCAGATTTAAGTGCAAAAGTCTTGATACCTTCCTGAAGAGTCGATGGAATCCAGTGTGGCGAAGTGAGTAAGGAAGGGAAATGACGTGAGCAATGAAGTCAGAGAAGTGGGCAGTGGGAGTCACACAAATATTTAAGGATTCTATGAGTAGTGTAAGGGTTCTAACATTGAATAAGAGAGCCCTCAAGGGTTTTGAATGGTAGAGTGACATGGTCTGATTCACATTTTTAAAGGATCATTTTAGTTTCTGTATTGAGAAAAGGCTGTATGAAAATAGGGAGACTAGAAAAGAGGAGAGGTCTAAGGATCAAACTATGAGATACTCTAACATTTAGAGTTCTGAAAATGAGGATGAACAGGTAGACTATAAGAAGGGGTTAGTGTAGTGAAGGTAATCCAAGAAAGCATATCTTCTGGAAATTAAGTAAAGAATGTGATGCTAAGAAATCACTTTTTAAATGTCAAATGTTGTTGAAAGTTCACACAAAACAAGGACTGAGAATTGGCCTTTGGAGTTATCAACAGGGAGGTCATTGGTGACTGTAGCCAAGATTGAATGAAGTGGTTGGGAGTCAGACCCATATTAGAGTATATTTTAGAAAGAACAGGAAAAAAGATACCAGCGATATTATGGACAAACTTTATGAGAAATTTTGCTAGAAAGGGGAGCACTGAAATATCAAGGTGACTAGATGAAAAAGTAGGACCAAGAGAAGAATATTTTTTAAGATGAGGGAATTTTTTTTTCCTAGTGGGAATGGCCCAGTAGAAAGGGAAAAACTGGGGTCTCCCTGGTGGCACAAGGGTTAAGTATCAGCACTATAAAGCTATTCTCAGCTACTGCAGCACAAGTTCGATCCCCGGTCAGGGAGGTGACCCACATGGCATAGCAGACCTCTCCTGTCTTTCCTGCTGCTCCCCTCATCAGTGTATTTCAGTCAGTCTGCCTGTTCTGCTGCCCACTCTGTCTCTGGTGAATCCTCTCACCACCCGCACCTCTGGCCTACACCCCAGATCTTGTAGGCATAAAACTAAAACTTTTTTTTAAAAAGGGAAAAACTAATGAAGCAGAGGAAAAGAGACACCAACGTGATAGGGGATGGACTCTAGTACAAAAGTGGAGGGGTTGACATTAAATAAGAATATGGAATTTACCCACAAGAAAAAAGCAGAGTAGGTGGCCCCAGAGGAAGGCAGATGAATAAATATGATGGGGAGTTCATAGAAATTATCTTTTATTTGCTTCTATTAAAGAGTGAAAGGAGCACAGGTCAAACTGAGTGAGGACGGAAGATGATGCATTGGCTGTCTGAAAGAGGCAAGGTAAAAAGGTGAGACTATGATGGTGTAGACAAGTGAGTGAATGGATTAAGGGCATGTAGTAATAGTGTCCTACATCACTGAAAGAGTCCACTTAACATTTTGGTTATGATTTAAAGTGAGAGCAGTTGATAGGGTTATGTGATTTTTCTCCTGCTTCATTCAGCTTTGGGAGTGCACCATGCCATATTTGCACAAGGGAAGAGTGATATTCAATTATAATTGAGGTGTTTCGATTATCTATTATTTCAAAACATATCCCACAACATAGTATTTTTTATACAATAGTAATTCATTATTCTCACAAGTTGGGTTTCACTTTAGAATGGGTTTTCTAATTTACAAGGGCCAAGGAGGGATGCACTATGCCACACTAGCCCAATCATATCTGTGATATCTTGGCAGGAGGACTGGAAGATGGAGTTTAGCTAGGGTTCTGGGATGACTGTACTTCTCTGTCTCTGTGTAGTTTTAGAGTCTCTTTCATGCTACTTGACATATGCAACAGGGCAGTCAGATCTATTACATGGCAGCTCAGGGCTTCAAAGATAAAAAAGAAAAGCTTTCAGTATTTTATTTTTTTTTTTTTAAAGATTTATTTATTTATTTATACAAGCACTGGGTACAGTCAGAAGCACGGGAGGGTGAGAGAATTCACCAGAGCCAGAGCGGGGAGCAGAGCAGGCAGAAGGACCGAAGTACACTGCTGAGGGGAGCAGCTTGCGGCAGGGGAGGTCTGCGTGCCATGTGGGACCCTCCTCCGGTGGCCAGGGAGCAGCCGGGGATCAAACTGGCGCTGCAGAGGCTGCGGGCAGCTTCGCAATCCAGCGCTCAACCGCTGTGCCACCGGGGAGGCCCTCTTTCAGTACTTTAAAGAATACAACATCACATCTGCCACATTCTATTGGTTCAGTGGGGAAGAGAATTATATGGAAGCATGATATATTGGGGGATATTTTTGGAAAATAGCTACCAGAGTCCATCCTCTGGATTTCATTGATTCACATCTCTTCCATATGTAAAACATATCCACTCCCTTCCCAAGACCTCAAAACTTTAACCTCATGATAGCATCATAATAAGCTTTGAAGTTCAGGATATTGTTATTGGTTATAGACAAGGCATCTTGGGTATCTCTCCTCTAGAGCCAGAGGCTTGTGAAGTAGACAATATAATCCCATCCCCTCCATTACCCAAAATACAATAGTGTGATAGGAACAGGAAAGTTATAAGAGACTCTCTCATTTAAAAGGAGATGGGATTAGACAGAAAGCATACTAGATTCACCGGTCCATAGCAATTTTGAAATCTATCTAGTCACATAACAATAAGTTTTCCTTTTCCAGGCACAATAAATACATAATTGTTAAGGCAGAATTTTGCTCTTTGGAATTTTCCTTGGGTATACGTGCTCTCGCTCTCTCTCAGACTCTTTTTTTTTTTTTAATAATAAATTTTATTTTTATATTCCCCATACAATTGCAGCCCCCCCATTCTGACCCCAATCCCTCCCCTCCCACCCCCGCCCCCCTAAAAGTGTCTCTGGTTCATAGTTTTTTGTTGATTTTGATTTTCACTTTCTTATAGTTATTCGTTTTCCTGGTCCCTTATTTAAGTTTTCTAGATTCCTGCTATGAGTGAGACCATCCGGTATTTTTCTTTTTCTTTTTGGCTTATTTCGCTGAGCATGATCCCTTCCAGTGCCATCCATGTTGCTGCAAATTGCATGTGTTTATCTTTTTTGAATGCTGAGTAATATTCCATGGTAAATATGTACCACATCTTCTTGATCCAGTCATCTATTTTTGGGCATTTGGGTTGTTTCCAAAGCTTAGCTATTGTAAACAGTGCTGCTATAACATAGGGGTGCAGGTGTTCTTTGGAATTGATGTTTCTGTGTCCTTTGGGTAAATACCTAGGAGTGGAATTGCTGGATAATATGGAAGCTCTATGTTTAGTAGGTCCAGAAATCTCCACACAGCTCTCCACAGTGGTTGGACCAGTTTGCACTCCCACCAACAGTGCAGAAGAGTTCCTTTTTCTCCACACCCTCGCCAACATTTGTTGTTGCTAGTTTTTTTAATATGTGCCATTCTCACTGGTGTAAGATGGTATCTCATGGTAGTTTTGATTTGCATTTCCCTGATGACAAGTGATGTTGAACATTTTTTCATATGCCTGTTGGCCATTTGCATTTCCTCTTCAGAGAAGTTTCTTTTTAGCTCTTCTGCCCATTTTTTGACTGGATTCTTTTCTTTGTTGTTGTTAAGTCTCATCAGCTCTTTGCAGATTTTTGTGATCAGTCCTTTATCATTAGTGTTGGGTGCAAAAATGTTCTCCCAGTTGGTGGGGTTTCTCTTTGTTTTTGTTATTGTCTCTTTTGCTGTGCAGAAGCTCTTTAATTTGATGTAGTCCCAGCTGTTTATCTTCGCCTTCACTATCACTGCTTTGGGTGATGTGTCTGTAAAGATGTCTTTGATGTGCAAATCACGTAGTGTTTCGCCTATATTTCCTTCTATATATTTTATGGTTTCAGGTCTTATGTCTAGTTCTTTAATCCATTTTGAGTTGATTTTTGTGTATGGTGTGAGGTAGTGGTCAAGCTTCATTCTTTTGCATGTAGCGACCCAGTTTTCCCAGCACCATTTATTGAACAAACTTTCTTTGCTCCAATGCATAGTCTTTGCTCCTTTGTCAAAGATTAGTTGACCATAAATCTGTGGGTTTATTTCTGGATTTTCTATTCGATTCCATTGGTCTGTATGTCTGTTCTTGTTCCAATACCATGCAGTTTTGATGATTATGGCTTTGTAGTAGAGTTTGAAGTCTGGGAGTGTGATGCCTCCATTCCCTTCTTTTTTTTTCAGGAGAGCTTTGGCTATTCGGGGTTTTTTGTGATTCCATATGAATTTCATCAATAATTGTTCTATTTCTTTGAAGAATGTCATTGAAATTTTGATTGGAATAGCATTGAATCTGTATATTGCTTTTGGAAGGATGGCCATTTTAATAATGTTTATTCTTCCAATCCATGAGCAGGGGATGTCTTTCCATTTCTTTGTGTCTTCTTCTATTTCTTTTAACAGTGTTTTATAGTTTTCTTTGTATAGGTCCTTTACCTCTTTTGTTAGATTTATTCCCAAATATTTGATTTTTTTTTGTTTCAATAAAAAAAGGGATGGTTTTTTTGATTTCTTCTTCTTCAGATTTATTGTTTGTGTATAGGAAGGCTACTGACTTCTGCGTGTTGATTTTGTATCCTGCCACTTTACTGAACTGATTGATGAGTTGAATTAGTTTTTCTGTGGACTTTTTGGGGTTCTCTATGTATATTATCATATCATCTGCAAATAGTGATAGTTTGACTTCTTCTTTTCCTATTTGGATTCCTTGGATGTCTTTCTCTTGTCTTATTGCTCTGGCTAGGACTTCCAGTATTATATTGAAAAGCAGTGGTGAGAGTGGACATCCTTGTCTTGTTCCAGATCTTAATGGAATTGCTTTCAGCTTTTCACCATTGAGAATGATACTGGCTGTTGGCTTGTCATAGATGGCCTTTATGATGTTGAGGTATGTTCCTTGTATCCCAAGAATTTCAAGGGCTTTTATCATGAATGGGTGTTGCACTTTGTCGAAAGCTTTCTCAGCATCTATTGATATTATCATATGGTTTTTATATTTCTTTTTGTTGATGTGTTGGATAACGTTGATTGATTTTCGGATGTTAAACCATCCTTGTGTCCCTGGAATGAATCCTACTTGGTCGTGGTGAATTATCTTATGGATGCATTGTTGGATTCTGATAACTAAAATTTTATTGAGGATTTTTGCATCAGTGTTCATTAGGGAGTTTGGCCTGTAGTTTTCCTTTTTTGTGTTGTCCTTGTTTGGTTTTGGTATTAGTGTAATGTTGGCTTCATAGAACGTGTTTGGTATTGTCCCTTCCTTCTCAATTTTTTGGAAGAGTTTGTGAAGGATAGGCACTAATTCGTCTCTGAATGTTTGGTAGAATTCATTTGTAAATCCATCAGGTCCCGGGCTTTTGTTTTTGGGGAGGTTTTTGATTACCATTTCAATTTCGCTGCTTGTAATTGGTCTGTTTAGGTGTTCTATTTCTTCTTTATCTAGCTTTGGGTGATTGTAGAGTTGTAGGAATTTGTCCATCTCCTCTAGATTGTTAAACTTGTTTCCATATAACTGTTCATAGTAGTTACTGATTATTCTTTTGATTTTTGCTGTGTCCGTTGTGATTTCTCCTCTTTCATTGATGATCCTGTTTATTTGTGCTTTCTCCCTTTTTTCCTTTGTGAGCCTGGCTAGGGGTTTGTCTATTTTATTGATTTTTTCAAAGAACCAGCTCTTGGTTTCATTGATCTTTTGGATTGTTTTTTTAGTTTCAATTTCATTTATTTCTGCTTTGGTTTTTATTATTTCTTTTCTTCTACTGGTTTTGGGGTTTTTTTGTTGTTCTTTTTCTAGATCTTTGAGCTTCGAGATTAGGTTGTTTCTTTGAGTTCTTTCTTGTTTCTTGATGTGAGCTTCTATTGCTATATATTTTCCTCTTATTACTGCTTTTGCTGCATCCCATACATTTAGGATATTGGTGTCCTCCTTGTCGTTCAATTCAAAGAATTTTTTAATTTCTTCTTTGATCTCCTCATTAGTCCAGTGGTCTTCCAGTAGTGTGGTTTTTAATCTCCATGAGGTAGGAAAGTTCCTTGCCTTCTTTTTATGGTTTATTTCTAGTTTGATGCCTTCATGATCAGAAAAGATGGTTGATATGATTTCAATCTTGGTGTATCTGTTGATGTTTGTCTTGTGCCCCAGTATGTGATCGATCCTGGAGAATGATCCGTGTGCGCTTGAGAAAAATGTGTACTCCGTTTTTTTGGGGTTTAGTGTTCTATAGATGTCTGTTAAGCCCAATTGCTCTAGGTCCTTATTTAGAGCTTTGGTTTCTTTACTTATTTTTTGTCTTGTTGATCTATCCATTGTTGATAGTTCTCTCAGACTCTTGCTGCACAGAGACCACTCTTTCTTTTCCATAAGAAATGTTTCATGTTTGCATCTGAGTGGCATTCTCAGCCTGATCTTTGTCTGTAAGACTAAATTCTCTTTCCTTTTGAATTGTTTCTGTCCATTTCATTCCAAGTTGATATCCTTTAAAGATTTTGTGGGTTTCTGTGTATCAAATCTTTTTTTTAAGATTTATTTATTTATTATTTATTTATACAAGCACTGGGTACAGTCAGAAGTACAGGAGGGTGAGAGAATTCACCAGAGCCAGAGTGGGGAACAGAACAGGCAGATAGACCAAAATACACTGCTGAGGGGAGCAGCGGGCACAGCAGGAGAGGTCTGCGCGCCATGTGACACCCTCACTGGTGGCTGGGGATCAAACCGACGCTGCAGAGGCTGCGGGCAGCTTCGCAGCCCAGCGCTTAACCACTGTGCCACCAGGGGAGGCCCTCTGTGTATCAAATTTTAATATACTCCATCAAACAAAAGTCTTACTCTGCTTGGAAATCTCCTTAGTCAGGTCCACTTTATCATAGTCACCCTGTCTATCTAGTGATACATAATGGGTGATGGCCTGACAGTTAACTGACTAGTACATGGCCCAGGTTTCCTGGTTTTCAGCTTTCAGCTTTCTGTCTGGTCTCACAAACAATGGATTTTATGTTTTATTATTTTAGCAGAGAAATTATAGGGACCAATTTCTCTTTGTCTATTGCTGTACTGTAAATAGCCTGAAAACTTAATGGCTTACAGCAATGTATTATTTCTCACAATCATGTGGTTTGACCAAACTGTTGTTTTTTTTTTTTTGCTTTATGTGGTATTGGCTGGGGCTACAGTCATCTGGGGTTTAACTGAGATGGTGCCTTGGCAGAGAGTGCTGAAAAGCTGTGCTCCACCAGGAAGCTTGGCTGGCCAGGCATCTCTTCTCATATGTGCTCTTCATGTGATATCTTCACAGGGACTTTCCTACAGGGTAGCTGAATATCTACTTGGTAACTTAGTTTCCCCCAAATGCAAATATGGAAGCTGCCAGATATTTTAAAATATTTCTCTGGGCTGGCCCAACATTAATTATAATGCATCCTGTTGGTTAAAGTGAGCCACAGATCAACCAAGTTCAGCATGGGAGGGCACTACAAAAGGGCATGAAAACTGCGAGGTATCTTTCATTGTTGAAGACCAGATAGCATACTAGCTGTGATGGTGAAGTGGAAGGGACCAAGGAAGCTGAGAAATTATGCGAGTACTTTTAATGATGAGCAATGGAATTGAAACTGAATAGGGAGCAAATAAAAGTTTGGGGACAGGCTCTCTATAAAGATGGTAGACTCACTAGTTCCTCATGGGATTAAAAGTTATTGAGATACTAGAGAAAGTGGACTGGAAAGATAGGAAGTAGTGTATGAAGAGTGAGAGGCTTGAAACTGGATTATGGAGGAGTTGTAGATATTGCTGATGCTATAATTTAAGGCAGTGATTGTTATCTCTGGTTATACTTTGACATCACTCCAAGAGCTTTTAAAAATTACCAGTGCCTGGGCCTTTCCAAAGATCAATAAATCAGATGTCTGTGGTAGGTCTGAAAGACACACACACAGAGACACACGGCCTTAAGGCTTATCAGCTGATTTTTAACATCTCTTAGTCCTGTGGATTGCATGTCATGAGTGAGGTACTTAGTAAGTGCCCACCTCAGTAGGTCCCATGATAGCCTTAAGTCTTTACTTACATTCCTAACTTTGTACTTATGGAATTCTGTGAAATACATAGTGATTATTTTCATTGCGCAGATGAGGAAACAAACTCAGAGAGGCTAACCAGGTTCATCTGACATGGAAATCACATTCTTAACCTCATTTTCCCCAATAAGTGTGTGACTTTTGGACAGAGTGAAAGATACTAAAAATATTATTAGAAATATGTTTAATTTCTTCTTCTTGTGCATATTGATCATGTTATTGCTTTACACAGTGTTTGCTTTATGGCCAGCTGATATCGCTTTCTTATTATTCAAAACTTATGGAGTTTGAACCCTATTTGATAGAAGTGGTTCCAGGAGCATTCTCACAAAGCACTCCTACCCATATGCCAGCATAAAAGTTGTGCCCAAGTGTTACAAGAGGAAATCTGAAAAAAATATTCTGTATTTAGTACATATCTTCCCTTCAAAAAAACTAAACTGAACTCAAACTATGAAATAAATTAGCGATTGCCAGACAGGAAGGGGGTGGGTGGCTAAATCAGGTTAAAGGGGTCAACTATATAGTGAAGGGGAGACTTGAACTTCTATTGGTGAAATAATGTAGCCTATAGACAAGCTAATTTTTAATGATGCACACCTGAAACTTGTATATTATAATACAATCTTACTTCAATTTAAAAAATTTCTATCACCAAAGAGATAAAATGAAAACACAACTTGTCCTTGTAGTATTTTTAAATGACCCTATTTCATTTGAACTTCCTTATAACAAGGGCTTTAATTTAATTATGCTAGGAATTTTTAGAAAGTAAGGAACTAGAGGGAAATTTAGAACAGAAAAATAAAAACCATATAAAGCACTTGGGTATGAATTTAATTTGACTAGAAGAATCAAATAGCTGACTCCCCAGGGACTATAGTCCCTTTGAGTCAAATCTCAACTCAGAAGTATCATTTGATACTAAGATTTCCATTCAGAAGGAACAAGAGTCTAAATTTTTGATAGATAAGGGAGGGCATTTTACTTTAAGAGTCTCCCTGGCAATCTATTACACCACTGTGTTTATTACTAAATGTGGGCTCAAACCCTACTTCTTCTAAGAAACTTTCCTGATATACTGTACTCTATCCTAGGTACTCCCTGGTGCTCTGTTGGTTCATATTTATGGTAAAAACTCATGATGCCAGTTCACCCCATAATTTGGGTGTTTCTCCAATGAACCACAAACTTCTTGAGGTCAAAGAGCCTATATTTTTCTTTTTTAATCTTCTTGCTGAGATGCTCAGTATAGCACTAGGACTTTTGCTGGCACTCGACTAATAGATAAGCATTGACTGACTTAATGAATAAATGACAAACACATTGAGGACTTGGAAACCATTGAAGATAGCATCAGGAAGGAAAAGCTAGGCACTTTCACACACATCATTTAGTCATCACCATAACTCTATGACAGAGATATGAATATTACTAGTTAACATAGGAAGAAAAGGAAGTTTCTAGAAATTTAATAATGTCTAAGTTTGCATGTCTGAGATAGTCATGATTCAAATCTGGAGCTATTTCATTCAAAAGTCTTTGCCCTCCCTACCACTTAGAATTGTTGCCCTGTTGGTCAGGATGTTTTTTTCTAGCACAGGTGATGGAAAACCAACTTAAACTTGTTTGGGCTAGAAACAAGTGTGATTGGAAAATCACAAAATAACAGGAAAATCACAAAATAACTTCTGCAGAAGTCAGGGTTACTCTGGGCACACGAGAGAAGGGAGCAGGGAGAAGACTGCCAGCTGGTCAGCCCTGTCTGCTGGGGCTCCACTTTCTCCCGGAGAGCTTTACTTTGTGTGTGTGTTCGGGATGGGTAGAGGAGCTGGAGAGAGGTATGGTGATCACCAGCAGCTTGGACTCAAATTCTTCATTCATTACTCCAGAGGCCCACATGCATGTATTATCTTTTAAAATTTCATTTGTCCACTGATTCAATATGCCTCACAATAAATATATTTAAAGAATCCATGGTTTTAAAATACACCAACTTGAAGAGGTGCAGTATTGATCTGGGTGATAGGAAGCCAGTATCTTTGTGTTCACCCAAATCACCATTTTGTTATTATTAGTTGACAGGTTTCCAAAAGATACACATAATTTTTTTAAAAAAATCTGATACAGTAATAATAATAATCAGGTTCTAAGCTTTAAGGACAATAGTGATAATATTTTTGTTTATAATAATTGGCTTTCCCCAAAACTGATTAAATCAGCTGTACAGAAAAATAGGTGTGAACTAACATCATCACTGTTGCAGTGTTTTCTGGTTATTTTAAGGCAGCAGTATATGTAGGACAACTGCAATGATTTTCCATTTTGTTCTTTTACCTTCTTTGCCATGGATTTCTAGGTTTAAATCAAAGTATACCCACTTTTTCAATAAGTAAAACAGATAGAAGCAAGACTTTTTTTTTTCTGAGAGAACTCAGAATGTGGCACAACCATCTTCTCCCCTTGACTGCTTCTTGTAGGAGCCTCAGAGGAGGTTCCTTAGCATAGAATTTGAGCCTTGTTTATGGAGTGGGAGGAGTTTGCCCTGAAAGCCAGAGGCTTATGTTGAAAATCTGGTTCTCCTAGTAATTAGTTGTGCAACCCTCAGCAAGTTATTTAACTTCTATCATTTTCCACTGATAAGATGGGGATAATAATATTTTCTCATTCCAACTTTGAGAGTGGTTGTTAGGATCAAATGAAATGGTGGATACAGCAGTGCTTATATAAATTAGTAAAAACATGAAAAATGCCTCATTGCATTTACATATCAATAAATATTTGTTGCTACAGGTTGAACTTCATAATTTAGGAAACAAAAATCTTACAAGTGCCCATTTACAAACTTTTTGTAGCTCTAGTAGTTTTGAGCTAGAATACAAATAAGAATTTTGAAATAGAATATATTTTTAAGGTTTATAAGCAGGACAATGTCAATTTTACTAACCATCTAGTATTAGCAAGGTAACCTACCACAACTTGGGTACTTATCTTAGAAATACCTTAAGTCTAGGGAAGAAACGAGGAGGAAAAATCTAGAATATAAAGATAAATTACATGAGCAGCAATGATAACTCCCATGAGCTCATGGGAAAAGAACACTTGAAGCAATTGGCATCAGCATCAATCAAAGACTGTTAATTGCTCTAGGAATAGGGTGTACATTCCATGCAATGAAAACTGTAGAATATCAATTTATTTTAAGATGCTTTTGAGAAGGTAATGAGTAGCACTGATTAAATGCTCTTTTTCCATTTGCCAAATGCAACAATTACATCCACACTTTTATAAATTACCTTATGAAGTGAGTATAACTTCTCTTCAACAGTTTCATGTCATTGGTTCAAATGGCATAAAATTTCTTACATAAAGAACTTAAGAGAATAATCCATTAGGGAAAGTTAAGGAATTTATTATACTCCAAGGCTATACCTTGAAACAGACCTCAACTGTACTAGAACAAAAGACAACTTTGTGTTTAAGGATGGTCAGTGCAGGGTTGCAAGAGCATTGTAAGGAACCCACAATCTGTACATGTATTTATCCTACCTCTCTTTCCACTAGCAACTGTGCTACTTCGTGTTTACATCTCACCTAATGCCTAGTAGCTCGTTCCCAGATTAGTGGAATGATGTAGTCCCAGGTCAGCCATTACAATTCGATTTTTATTTATTTTTCCAGTAAAATGTGTACTTTCTTCATTTCTACAACTGTGGAAAAAATAAGATCTGTAAACAGACACACTATTTCTGTTGACCACCTTGGGAACTTCCTGAAAACAACAAAATAAGCTATATCATTGCCCTTGAATGTGCTGTTTTTTCCCTCCTTTTCTCTAGGGACTAAAGAGAAAACCATTCTTCCTTCCATAAATATCAATAGTTCAGTGGAAAGCTGTTTATTTTTCTCCTGAAGCACATTAATGCTACCAACCAACAACAGTGACTTTTCAGACTCAGAATGAAGCCAGCCACAACTCTCCTGCAGTAAGAGCAAATGCTTTTCACCTCAGGCTGTTTGTGAAAAAGGATTTTGTGTTTTTCTTTTAAGACCTCATTTCCCATTCACTGACAGTCATCCCCAACCCTATTTCTGGGAGAAATAAAAAAGGCTCAGGGACTGAAGATTGGGCTCTTGGAAAGTTGAAAACATTAAATGGCAGGATGGCTTTGGATATAGCGAGTTAATGTTTCTCACATCAGACTAGATTAAGATGTATTTTCTCACAGCTCCCTTGATTGAGAGTTTATTTTAAAAATACATTTAAATATAAAAACTAAAATTATTTTTTTTATCAATGATCTGGAATATTCAGGCTTTAGTTAGAAAATCTTGGTACAATGTCAGAAAATTCTAGCCTTTATCCAGGGAACATTGATTTCCAAGAAACAATGATATCTTAAGTTTAGAAAAGCCAACCATTAGTAAAGGTTAACTCTCACACTGTGGATTAAGTGTGATTTAGAAAAGTTTAGAAAAGCCAACCATTAGTAAAGGTAACTCTCACACTGTAGATTAAGCAACGTCAAATTGGATATATTCCATTCCAGAAATGGAAGTCCTATCCTGGGTGGACAGGCAATGCTTTCCTCAGCAGCTCAATCTTTATGAATCTACTCTCTGTTCTTTATTACCTCAGTCTGTAAAAATTGCTGTTGCACTTTCTATTTATTTTGAAATATACTGAATCCTTTCCTCTATCTCTCAGTTGTATTTTCCATCAGTTTCAGTAGCGACAAGTCTACACTAAAATTCTGAGAGGAATTGAGAAAACCCATGCACCATTAAAACCAGAGCAATCAGACAAGTGACCCAAACTTTCAAGGACACAGTTAATTTTTGCCAAGTCATTGGAAAAGCCTAGAATTCTTGACTGTGCTGACCCAGTGCTTTTCCTATCACATTAGTCAGATAATTTGTGGATGTAAAACTGCAGTATTTCTCCATAAATACAGACTTTTCTTCCCTCCCTGTGTCTCCACTCTCTGGACTCTTCTATGCAGAGAAGGAACCACACCTCATTCATATTTTTTTAGAATCAGCATCCCGTACTGTGCCTGACACTTAGTAGGTGCTCAATTAGCTTGTTCATCCCTCCTGTTGAGTATTTAATCTTTCTCTACCTGGCTCATGAATGTGTTTCCCCAATTTGAGTATAGCTCCTAAAGGGCATAAATCTTATTATTTTGAAGATAATATAATTCCTAGCAGCATTTAGCACATGTAGGCATTAAAAAAAAATAAAAACACAGAACAATGTCACAGAATAACAACAATTCAATTTTCTGAAGAATTACTTAGGAAGGTTGAATAATAGCATCCCACATATGTTCATGTCCTATGTAACCTGTGAATATTGTCTTGTATGGCAAAAGGAACTTTGCAGATGTAACTACAGTAAAGATATTGATTTGGGGAGATAATCCTGGGTTGTTCAGGTGGGTCTGCTGTAATTGCAATGGTCCTAATAAGCAGGATACAGGAGGAGTCAAAGCCAGAGAAGATGATGTGATGATGGAAGCAGAGATGAGTGATGTGTTTTGAAGATGGAACAAGGAACACACACCAAGCAACACAGGTGGCCACAGAAGTGGAGAAAGCAAGGAAGCAGAGTTTTTGTTCAGCATCTCCAGAAAGTACCGGCTTTCTCAATACCTTGACTTTAGCGTGGTAAGATAATTTTGGGCTTCTGACCTCCAGAACTCTGAGAGAATACATTTGGGAAACTGTGTAAGTCACTAAATTTGTGATTTTTTTTTTTTACCATAAAATCACAGGAGACTGATACAAGTACCGTGAAAGCAATTTCTGCAAAATGAAATAAAGTAAAACACACAACCACATACTTTATGAATATACTGAATAATAGATTTAGGGAATGTTGAAAAGTTATCCTTTCTGATCACCTGACCTGATGCACAGTATAGTCTGCAGAATGGTGAATGCTGGTCCATTATGTTTTTTAAGCTCCCCAAAAACAACGGCTACATTCCTTCTTGGTTTTTTTCTCGCTGGCAGAAGATGAAATTCTGCTTGCT
This sequence comes from Talpa occidentalis, assembly GCF_014898055.3. Lineage (NCBI taxonomy): Eukaryota > Metazoa > Chordata > Mammalia > Eulipotyphla > Talpidae > Talpa > Talpa occidentalis. Next base: position 107,584,224 of record NW_023602073.1, read on the forward strand.
TTTTATTCACGTAAAATACATATAAGTTTTTTTTTTATCTTTTTCCCAAAGGAGAAAAAAAGCCAAACTGTGTGGTTGGTAAACAGATAACTTAACCTGCAGTCTTTCTCATATAGATTTGACCTTGATGATAACAAGTAGTAACAACCAAACAAAACAATCTAATAAACAGATAGTTCTAGAGACAAAAATATGTTGTTCTCTTTAAGTCAGTCCACTTTTGTTGTGGTCTAACCCTGATCTCAATTCTAATTTCTAATCACACAACTTGTGTGTGTGTGTGTGTGTGTGTGTGTGTGTTATTCATCTGAACTAAGCTAAACACTTGGCTTATGAAACATGTGATTTGGAAAGCTGTTCTCAAAATGAGTTCCCTGCTGGAGGATTTCCCAAGCTCAGCCTGCTTTAATTACTTAACCAAGAAGTTTTCAATGAACTGTTTTGAACCTGGCATTCACAATATACTTGCCTTCTACTGAGCGATAGCTTTATGACAGGAAGCTTTGTTAGTTGGACCACCCGGGGAAGGTAGTTTGAATGGAATATGGCTGCCTGTCGACTTAAGAATGTGGGCTCCTCTGGACATGCCACACCTGTGTTCCCTTAGCTGCTCCCACTCCTGCTAATTTCCCATGCAATTCAAGGTGTTGAATTTAATCCATAGAGGTTTGCATCAATAGCCTCATTTATGGCTCCTTCTTAGGCCAGGGCTATGCTACAAACTTCTTCCCATATAGTCTGAAGGGGCTTGAAGATCGTATAGATTATGTATTCAAATGATATGTGAGATATGATGTAACTGTGTCTATGCAATCAGTCCAAAAGAGTTTGTGGGCAAGATCTTTAGGAGCCCTTCAATGGCCCATATCAGATTTGACTGAGTTTACCTTTTTCACTATCAAAAGCAAAAGCATAATTTAGGCTAAAAGAATCAAACTAACTTGCACACACTTTCTATTTTTGATGGAGGTCCCTATGATTTCTACCCATTTGATAGTGTTTCAAGCAAATCAATTGTCATCCTGGCCTCCTTACACTGAATTCCTTCAGGCAACATTATTTTTTGGTTTAGAACCTCCTCATTCCCCTTTCATGGTAGGTTCTAAGGGGAGAACACGTTAACCAGATTGAACTTGATTCCTTTGGTCCCAGTAATTGGTTCAGGGGTGAACATATGATGTAAGATGGGCTGATAAACTTTTAGATAGATTTTTGCTGTGAACTTTTAGATAGATTTTTACTCTTTCAGATAGATTTAAAACTGCTTAATGTAATCCTTGAATCTGCTGTCAGGGATTTGCTGCCAATCCTGAGAAATGGGACCTGGAACTAGAAACTGAAACACTGGTTCTTGGTGATATGATTAGAATCCTGAATAAAGTCTTTCCTGGACAGAAGGAAATTTCCTGAAGGAAATTTCCGAGTATGAAATTCCAACTTGCAGGTTTTTCTACCTGCCGCTATCTTTATGAATGGATTCTATTTTTATTTTTATCTGTCTCATGATGAGACTTTCTAGAGATTTAGTTATGTAAACTTTAGCACTTTTCAGTTGGGTTTTTGTCCCTAGCTACTGTAGGAATAATTGTTATTATGCTAACATTATAATGATATAGAAAGCTCAGAAATTATTCAGATCCAATGGCTTAGTGATGTCTATGAAAGTATAGTGATTGTATGCACTGAGTACCCAGCCCTTGAATTTCTAGGACTTTCTTAGAATCAGAGATTTTGGATCCTTGGCTACTTTCGTCATACTTAAAAATACAAAAAGCATTTATTTACCGGTGAAAATCTTTTCTTTATTCACAGGTAAGCACATGTTGATCTCTGTGGGGAAATGATTAAAATGTTTGATCCTATATTTGGGCCTCCCTGGTGGTGCAACGGGTTAAGCACAACATTATGAAGCAATCTACAACCTCTGCAGCAAAAGTTCGATCCCTGGCCGGCCAGGGAGAAACCCACATGGCGCAGCAGGCCTCTCCTGTCACGCCCGCTGCTCCCCTCAGCAGTATATTTCAGTCAGTCTACCTGTTCTGTTCTCCACTCTGTCTCTGGTGAGTCCTCTCACCCCCAGCATCTCTGGCCTGTACCCCAGCTCTTGCATGCATAAATAAACAAACCTTAAAACAAAAACACAAAAAAGTTTGATCCTATATTTGTTTAAGCAAATCCCATTTCGTCATCATGGGTATGAGAGTTTTGGGTAATTCTTGCTGTAAAATTTAAATTGGAAAAAAGGTAAAAGTATATTCATATTTATTCATGGCATTACTGTCAGGATTAACATGTAATATTAGACAAATGGTCAGTTTTTAGAATAGAATTACACAAAATTTTAATTGATAAATTTATCAATTTATTAAATGTATCAATTTAATTGATAAAATAAATTATACAATATTTTTTCTTGATGATTCTTTTCTCTTTAATATTAACTTCAGCTTTCAGCAGATATGACCTGTAAGCTTTTATAGTTTCCTTATTAGAATCTGAGCTCTTGAGCATTGAAATTTGTCTTTAGTTGAGATTTATTTTGCCTCTCTTCCAAAGGTAAAAAACAAAGACCCTTTCAAACAAATCTGCCAAATTGTTGCAATGCTGTTTTTTTAAAGCATATTTCTTAGTTAAAAAAATTGTAGATGACTGAAAACTCAAATGAGTAAACATAAGTGTTAACATAATTATGTTGTGATAAAGATATTCTTAGACACTGATTGATGTATTATTTTCACAAGTTCTTTTTTTTTTTTCAGATTTATTTATTTTATACAAGAGCTGGGGTGCAGGCCAGAGGCGTGGGAGGGTGAGAGGATTCACCAGAGACAGAGCTGAGAGCAGAACAGGCAGATGACCAAAATACACTGCTGAGGAGAGCAGCGGGCGAGACAGGAGAGGGCTGCCATGCCAAGTAGGAATCTCCCTGGCCAGCTGGAATTCAACCCACACTGCAGTGGCTGCAGACAGCTTCGCAGCGCTGTGCTCAACCTGCTGCGCTACCGGGGAGGCTCTATTTTCACAAATTCTAAAAACTAATAGCGTTAAGGAGGAAATCATTTTATTTTATTTTATTTTATTTTATTTTTTTGCTTTATATATCTTGAGATTTATTTTATTTTTTTTTTAATTTTTTTTTAATTTTTTTTTTTTTAATATTAAATTTTATTTTTATATTCCCCCATACAATTGCAAACGCCCCATTCTGACCCCAATCCTTCCCCTCCCGCCCCCCACCCCCCAAAAAGTGTCTCTGGTTCATAGTTTTTTGTTGATTTTGATTTTCACTTTCTTATATTCATTTTCCTGGTCCCTTATTTAAGTTTTCTAGATTCCTGCTATGAGTGAGACCATCCGGTATTTTTCTTTTTCTTTTTGGCTTATTTCGCTGAGCATGATCCCTTCCAGTGCCATCCATGTTGCTGCAAATTGCATGTGTTTATCTTTTTTGAATGCTGAGTAATATTCCATGGTATATATGTACCACATCTTCTTGATCCAGTCATCTATTTTTGGGCATTTGGGTTGTTTCCAAAGCTTAGCTATTGTAAACAGTGCTGCTGGAAATCATTTTATTTTAAACTTTATTTCCTCTTTGTGTCTGGCTCCTGCACAGCTTCCCTGCCTGTCTTTTCTTTGTCCCCCAGCTTCTTTGATACTTTTTAATTCTCTTTTCACTCTACTAATTTATCAATATGAAACATATGAACTTGACATTGTTATAGGTTAAAAAGTGGTTGAGGGCCTCCCCGGTGGTGCAGTGGTTGAGCACTCTGTTGCGAAGCTGCCCGCAGCCTCTGCAGTGCCGGTTCGATCCCCGGCTGCCAGCGAGGGTCCCACATGGTGCGCAGACCTCTCCTGCTGCCCACTGCTCCCCTTATCAGTGTATTTCATCAGTCTGCCTGTTGTGTTCCCCACTCTGGCTCTGGTGAATTCTCTCACCCTCCCGCGCTTCTGACTGTACCAGTACTTGTAAAAATAAATGAACAAATCTTTAAAAAAAAAAAGGTTGAATTGTTCAACAACTTCATAGTTAAATCTCATACAATTTACTTTTTAAAGGAAATCTCACAATTTTAAATTTCAACTTCCAGTTTCTTTTTCCTGACATAATCTTTATAAATGGATTCTATTTTTATCTTTATGGTGATGAGATGCTCTCTTTCTAGGACAAACAAAAAACAACCAACAAATTAATTATCTGAACTAATCTTAGTACGAGCTAAGATTAATACCAACTGGGGGCCTCCCTGGTGGTGCTTGGGGTTAAGCACAGCATTGTGAAACTATCTGCAGCCTCTGCAGCATGAGTTCGATCCCCTGTTGGCCAGGGAGCAACCCACACGGTGCTGCAGACCTCTCCTGTCTTGTCCGCTGCTCCCCTCAGCAGTGTATTTCAGTAGATCCCCCTGTTCTGTTCCCCACTCTGTCTCTGATGAATCCTCCCACCACTCCCCAACCCCCCGCACCTCTGGTCTGTGCCCCAGTTCTTGTATGCATAAATAAATAAATCTTTAAAAAAATACCAGCTGTTATGGGTTGAATTATACTTCCCTCTTCCTGCTCTCCCCCTCCCCCACACCTGACTCAAGATATTTTCAAATCCTAACCTCTGGTACCTCAGAATGTGAATTTGGAAAGAGGATGCTTACAGAGTGCATCACACTAAAATGAAGCCACCCTATTCTAGTATGACTGGTGTTCTTGTGAAAAGTGGACATCTGGACATGAGACAAATACAGAAGGAAAGTTATGTGAAGACACACATAGGGAGCGAATGGCCATGTGATGAGTGAGGCATCTACAAGTCAAAAACTGGCCAGGATAGCAGGCAAACACCAGAAGCTAGAAGAGGCAAGGAAAGATTCTGCATTAGAACTGTCAGAGAGCCCATGGTACAGACACTTTAATTTCAGCTTCCAGAACTATAAGAGAATATGTTTCTGGTTTTGTTTTGCTTTTCAGGTCTTTTAGTTTTTGGTAATTGGCAATAGCAGCCCTGGGAAATGAATGCAGAAACTATTGGAGCATGGACTTTGCAATGGTTTACCCGTTTTCAGCAGAAAGACTGACAATAAGTGACAACTTTTTTTGTTTGTAGAAATCAAAGGAGAAGATGAATAGAAAAGTCCCTCTTGTTCATTCACGTCAAGAAAATTTCTTTGCAATATTGTTTGAAGGAATATAGACTTCTAATGGCAATTGTTTGTTTGTTTGTTTTTTAAAGATTTATTTATTTATACAAGAACCGGGGTACAGGCCAGATGTGTGGGAAGGTGAGTGGATTCACAGGAGACAAAGCGGGGAACAGAACAGACAGACTGATGAAATACACTGCTGAGGGGAGCAGCGGGCGTGAAAGGAGAGGTCTGCCATGCCATGTGGGACCCTTGCAGGCCGGCAGGGATGGAACCAGCACTGCAGAGGCTGCGGACAGCTTCACAGAGTGGAGCTCAACTGCCTGCGCCACTAGGGGAGGCCCTGTTTTCTGGCAACTCTATTCACAGTTATGATCTATGTCCTGTATAAAATTCAAGACTGATTTTGTAAGGTCAACTTTAGCCCAATACATATTTAACTGGTTCTTAGTGTATAAGAAAGATTTTAATAATAAAAAATCATTTTAAAGATTCTGTCAAATCACAACAGACTGAGGAGTTTTAAGGTTGCATAAAAATATCAAACCTCATATATCTTTATCTTTGTGAAAAGAGAAATTACATTATAACTGTACTATGGCTGAAAATTTCATATTAGACAAGTAAATGTCTACAACTACTCAATTTACACATGCCTCACCTAAAAACATCAGTAAGGAGAAATTTTAAATGGATTTTAAATAACAGATTCCACAAAATATAAAGAGGAAATATTTTGAGGTATTTGACTGGATACATAGTATGTCATTTTTTAAAGTAGAACTCTACTATGATGATGACAATAATATGGCTACAAACATGAAATGGTTTTATTTTTAAAGCATTCAAATTATTTTTTTAAATTGAAGTTAATGTTAATATTTTGGTATCCTTCCTAAGTATAGTCCAAAACTTTACCAACAAATATTTCATTAAAAAACAAGTAGTCTGGAAAGGGGGAGGGCAACCAAATAATAGCATATTTCTTTAAAAATAGGTATAAGGAATATAGGTCAGGTAATCAAAATTCAAGAATTGGAACCTTTATCTTAACAAAATATAAGTGATGTTTCTATCTGCTATGGGCTTGAAGAGACTGAAGAAGTCCAAGATAAATTCATTATGGAGATGCAACTTGCTTCTCTATAGTTGAACTGTGATAACTTGTTTAAACCAATTCTGTGTTTTTCTTTGTGTGTTTTCATTGATTTTTTAAAAAACTATCTACTGACAAAAAGTGTAGCTAAAGCTTGGAATTCTCAAGTCATGGGCTTGTTCACAGTTACGTTTTACGTTCTTCAAGATTGTGTAAATCTTTGAGAGAGAAGATACAAAACTACCCTATTTAATGACATATGGATATTCATTTTTAAATACATAGGAAACTGGTGCTGATATAATCTGTATATTATTCTGTGTTTTATCTGACTATTCTTTGATGGTAAGTTCCAAAGGTGAAGTATGTATATAAGATGATTTAAGAAAACTTTTAATAAGTGAGAGTCAAATTCCTTAAAAATGTTACCAACTTAGGGCCTCCCTTGTGGCGCAGGCAGTTGAGTGCAGCACTATGAAGCCTCTGCAGCATGGGTTTGATCCCTGCTGGGAGATACCCACATGGCACAGCAGACCTCTCCTGTCTCACCCGCTGCTCCCCTCTGTCGTGTATTTCAGTCTGCCTGTTCTGTTCCCTACTCTGTCTCTGGTGAATCCACTCACCCTCCCGCACATCTGGCCGGTACCCCAGTTCTTGCATGCATGAATAAATAAATTAAAAAAAAATTACCAACTCAAACCTGGTTTGTAAGTTGGAAATGTTATCAATTATGAAAAAGTTAGTTATACTCCCAAGGTATATACTAATGCCTCAAATAAATAAAGATTTAATATTTTACTTATAACATTTACTTATTAAGGAAATCAATGAAACATCACAGTAGAAAGTTTTTTGAAAAAGCATATCAGGCTAAACAACTATTAGAAAGGAATTAATTGTGAAGAGGATACTAAAAAGTCTGTCTGACCTCATTAACAGCATCAATCATCTATTTTGTAATTTTTTATGGTTACTTTAAATATCTCTTACTTTAAATATAACTTCTTTAGTAATCACAGTTCATTATAACGTAGTTCTCCAATTTCTGCAGAGTGTGCTAAGATAGTAATATGAGATGTAGCTAAATGCATACCAGAAGGTAGGGTAATTTGAAATGCATTCCAGAATCAATTACGAATTCATCTGGTTATCAGTGGAGGTGGGAATATAGCTACAGGCCACTGAGAACTGACTGTGTACATGTGTTCATATACTTGTGCTCCCGTGCATGTTGATATAATTCTGTGAAATGAAGTGTTGTCTTCGGCTTTATTTTATGGTTGGATATTCAATTGATATCACAGGTTACAATAGGGGGAGATGGTATTATTTAATGAGATCTAGCTCTGTTCGCTAAAGTCAGTTTAGGGTTCATTCCAGTGGTGGTCTGGCTGACCTCCAAAACCCCACTTGGGAGTTGACCTTGTTATTTTTCATCTGCATGTCTCAACCTACATTGGGCTTAAAATTGTAGTATCTGTGAAATGGAACTATAAATTTTCCTATCTTTTTTTTCTTTCTCTTCCTCTACCCTTCTACCTTCTCCTTCTTTCCTTTTGGTCCTTATTTTCATTTTTTTGTCTTCATGTGTATTATGATTTTCTTGAGGTTATCCAGGCCCCACAGTGGATCTGGGCAATGCTTGAGGAAATCCTAACTAGAGCACAGCACATCTAAGTGACCTTTTATTTCTGCACTGCTTGTCTTCTTGAGAAAACATGGAAACCTTTTTTATTCAAAAGCTTGTTCATCTTTCCTTAAATTGTCTGGCAGATTGCCTTTTATCTAGGAAGGTGTATGGTGTTCGAGTATCTGACTCTATGACACCCTAAGTCAGATGAATGGCCTCAATTTCACTAACTTTCACTTTGACATACACATTTTTGAAAGCTTCCCCCCTCATTTCTTCCTCTTAAAAGTCAGTTGTATCAAACATGCCCTGACTGCTTTAGTTTTGCCTATCTGGCTGGTGAAGGAGTGCTGGAAACTTTACATTTAAGTAGCACCTCCAACGTTCTTAATGATGTGGTGCTGAAAGGCTGCTGGCACAAGGCCAAGTCTGGGGTTTCACTGTTTAGACAGGAAGGTCAGTTTAGTCCTAAGGGGAAGGAAAAAAACACTCTACTCTGGATATCCTGCAAGAAAAAAATTACAAATTTAGATGTAATATTTAAAATACTTCCTTCTTAATTTCAAAGTAATGGTTTTTAGTAGCCAGAGAACTCCCAATGGTTAAAATTATTAGTTTAAAGACATTTTGTTTTAGTTTAGTCAAAAACCTCTAAGTGCCCTACTTTCATTTTCGTCTGGTTGAACAGTTTGTGGTTATAATATTTAAAATAACCTTTTAAAATGATCTTGGTGAGGGGGTAAAGGAGTTAAAAAAAAACCACCAAACCTCAATTTTTGAAAACCTTTTTCCTGAAGACCTCTGCCTAATTGTTCCAATAAGGACAAAAAAATCTTCTATCAAGTATGTGAGTTTCTTAGAGTCTAGGAAACACCAGAAAACCAAAAATAAGCTTTATACTATTTCTTAGATTAGCTACTCATTTTGTTTTTCATGAATTTAAAAACACAGTTATGCTTCTATGGGGTGGAAAGAAAAGAAGGTGTGACCCTACAGGTCAGAAGGAAAATCTTAGTGACACTGGACCACATGCCAATGGACAAAGGCATCACTTTGAGACTAAGGTGTTTGCTAGTTATCCCTGAAACTCCCTTATGATGATTAACTGTCTGATTGGGAGTTGAAGGCTAAGACAGACAGATTAATATAACAACTTCCTTCACAACTAAGTCATTTGTTAAATAAAGTCAATGGGAAAGCTGATGCCATAAAAGAATCGAGATAGTATTATCACGATGTTATCACTCTTGTTATCCTTGAACTCTAGAGACTGAATGATCTTCAAATAAGTAGTATTTAAACAAACCCCTTTTGAAACTCAATGAAGGGCTGGAGAGTTTATTTAATAAATATCATCACCATTAAGTAAGTGATATAAAAATTCTGCTTTCTTGACTTCATTTTGATAATGACCGAGGGTGCCAAGTAATCCTGAAGTTCAATATAACTCCAACTTTCTATTGCTTACTCTATTGAAAATAATGATGGCTACTGCTTCTTGATTTTCCAGCATATATCATGTTGCTTAATGTCTACTGAAGAAAGCTGGTAATGGAACATGAATCATCTTAGAAACTGCTCAAGGATAGACCATATAACACATGCAGGACTGAGGAGGGACCCTGTACCTTCACCCTTGCACAAAGCACAATAGGAAATACGTTGTAGTTCTCTGTCCAAAGAGTCATGGCATGAAAAACAAAAAGGCTGCAATCTGTTCTGTGATTTACTGAAATATTTTGATCATTCTGTTTGGTTTCTTTATGAAGAGAATTTTGTAAAGTCTGGGATCATTCCAAAAGGCAACCATTTAAATATGACAGTTTTTTGTCTATTGGCAGATCCCTGTTTAGTGATGTACCTTAACTTTCCTTTGGATCAGCGACTGCTTTGAGAATTGGTAAAAGCTATAAAATCCCCCCAAAATGTACATAGATGTGCACCAACATGCACACATGCACATGCACACACACCCACCCACAGAAGTTGCTTATCTTGTCAGGGAATTCGTTCCCTGAAGTTTCCTGCAGCTTGTCCATGAACCCCTGTTTCATACAGATCTGTATGATTTATGAATTCATCTTGCATTTTTATAAGCTTTCTAGACCCCTTGCACTCTATTGATTTTTTTTGATAATGGAGCCAAGAAAGTTTCAAAAATCCACACAGACACACACAGTGAGGTCCCTTGAAATGGAAAGGCAAAAGCAAAACTAAAAGCCCAACAACTTAAAGATTCAATTTCTTTGGGAAAACCTGTATCATCAGCCACAATTCCAGGTTTTGATATTTTATACTTAATTGGTGGGTTCCAGTCTGTCCCTTCTTTTCTGTCACTGTCTCCACAGGCTCTTTCACCTGCCTCCTCACTGACTCCAACACCCCAACACTGCCACTTTGTTATCTGTTCTGTTCTAAACTAGTGTGACAAACTTGCTAAATGCATGCTCATTTAATTTGATCTCTTTCCTCCAAAGTATGCAATTCTGTGTCACAGAGTATCTTTCACCTTTGTTCCAGGATAAGTTCTGAACTCAAAATATATTTTCCTTACTCAAATTGGGTAGAGATACAGTGCTTTGACTCATTTCAAATGTAAGAGATTGTACATGTTTTCATCAGTACTAGCTGGCTTTAACCCATCAAAGGGTTAAATTATACGCCCGTTTCACATCTCACTCCCGTTTTAGCACCTGTTCTCATCTCCACACCCAAAAGAACTACATTTGTAAGAACCTTTGGGTTCCCATCTATGGGGGCCAGTAACAGTCTCCTATTTAAAGGGGTTCTCCTTAAGTGCAGTTTTCCAGTTTTCCACTAGTTGGGGCTCTATACAAAGGAAAGAAAACTAAGGGGGCTCTTAGGCAATTATTTACTAACAAAACGTTATACATGGTATCTCTAAACTATTTGTGTCCCTGGAAATAAGGTAGTAAATTTTTATCCTAGTATACCAATCACGAGATTGTATTATATTGTCAGATCAGTTGTGTTTGCTTACCTTGGTTAGAGAAATCTAAACCAAGATTAGAACTTTTGGTATGATTTGCAAGGTTTCAGTTCACCCATATATATTGCACTTATTACAATATATGAAATTATAAAATGCATCAGCGAAAATTTGGTACATAAGCAGCAACACTCTTCTTTGTAAGATTTTTCCTAGTACAGCTCAGCAGCCCCTGATCTTTTAAACCTCAGGACACAAAGTTCCACACAAATCAGACCCTTAAAGAATATGGTTTGTTTTCAGTCTAAGGACCACCATTTAGACGAGGTTACCCAATATCAGTTCTTTGGAAATCTGTCCTTGTCTATGATAACATCTGACTCTCTCTCAGTTTTACTCTGTCAGATTGAAAGATCACCTTGGGTAGTCACAAATAATCAAGATCTCCCAGAGCTTTGCGTTTTGTTTTAGGTTTGTTTATCCTGTCTCTTTCCACCTCCCCGGAGATCCTTTGGCAAATCTGATAAACAATGCCTTTTTCTTGCTCAAGGCAGAAAGTCCAAGCGAATACAATGGGAGGCCAGACTTGGCTGAAATGCAGGCTGCAGGTGTTCTCCTCATTGTGGTCATCTAAACCAGATGCTGGGGAGTTGTAGCACCTGCTTCCCTTCTCTGTCTACACACCGGAGACTACACTCCTGGGTAGATGGGGCCAGAGAACCAGGCTGAAGCAAATCATGTACATACCACAGCATCCTCTGACAGATAAAGTGAGTTGCCCTAGAAACAGTTTCACAAAGCTCCCCCTTTAAGTCCTCAAACACATAAAGTTTGATTTTTTCTCTTTCCCCCTTTCTTGATCTGCCGTCACCAGTTTCTCCACACACACACACCCCACACACACATGACGAGAGTCTACTAGAACCAGATACTCAGAGGCAACTTAACTTTTCTCTGGATTATATTATCTAGAAAGCCAACACTGGTCTTGGACAAGAGGGTGATGATTTTTATGGTTCTGATAACAATGAGACAGATGCCAAAGACCTCGCACAGTCTCAGATTTTATGAACATTTCTGTAAGTGCCATAAATCTCTGAACAATCCAGAAAGTTCGTTACATATTCTGTTTTGAATGTTGAAGCTTAAGTGAGAGATCAGGGAGAAATTGGTCCCTGTGGGAAGGTGACTATGCTATAAGCACTGGCTGCCAAAGAGGTTGGTTCTGGTTATTTTTTATTAAGAAAATGCTATTATTTCAGTTTTAAATATTAATAATAGATTGACTGCAGGCATGTGCATATGCATTCAAAACCTTAATGGGAAGCCTGTAACTGTCAAGTTCTGTCCTATTGTCCATATTTTTATTACCAATGTCCATATTTCTTTTTTGTCACAAAAGTTCTTTTAGGATAGAGTTAGTACATTGAATTTACATTTTCTAGTGTACTCTTGCACTGTATTCCTGAAAGTCCATTGAGAAAGCTTTTGCCTTGAGAATTGTAGTTTCAACCTACTGCGCAATGGAGGTTTCTATGCGAACACACATGGGGAGGCCTGCAGGAGAACTTGTACTGGGGCTGGGTCTCTGTCAACACCATGTTCTCCTCTCTCCAAGAAATACTTCTCTGTTGTCTGTGAGCTTCTACTGATAGCAGAGCTTAAGGAAGCCCTTTAAATTTGTTCCTTGTGGTTCTCTAATGCTTTGTTGCTGCATGCCCAGACCAAGTCTACACTGGAAAGGATAATTAATGAAGGATCTGGAGGTAGGTTTATGGGCATGAGAGAGAACGAGGGGTGGTGGGGTGAGAGAAGAGTAACAAATCACAACAAACTAGTGGCGTCTACTTGAAATGAGGGCTATGTGGTATTTGGTGAAATTCTTTGAAATAAACCAAAGAGTTCACAACATGCTTCTAAACAGAAAAAAAAAAAGCAAAACTGTCTCTTCTTCATCTCATGCCCACATTCTTTGTGGCCAAAGAAGAGGCACTTAGCAAAACTAGGGAAAGAAAGAGGGTGGTTCTGGTAAGTGAGAAAGGGAACTATAGATACTGAGATCTGCAGATGTGTTGTGCAGTGGAGTTTGGAATCCACTTGGGGGTAGCTAATGGGCTGGAGGGGGTTGCTGCGATGGAGATGAATATGGAAATGGAGATTACAACCTAAGATAAATAATGCATCTTTCATTTAATATCATTGGAACTGTTTTCACTTATCTGCATGACTCTTTCTTTTGTGCCTCTTAATTTGTCCTTGAAGTTCTGTATCTAATCATTAGCTGAGCAACCAATAATTCTCCCTCAGTCCCCCACCCCTTTTTACAACCAACTTTAATCTTTCAACTCAGTGAAAAACATGTTTCCCCTATCATAACTGGTTTAACCAAAATTCTCTTTCAAGTTTAGATTGCTCAGATACAATGGCTTTCCTGCAGCTTCATGCTAGAGAAAGGAATTTACATTAGAAAAGAGAGATTTATGATAGCATTGAATTTCCATTTGAATATGGAGAGTTAATAACATGCATATGTTTTTTTATTATTATTATTTTAAGGTTTAAGCTATGCCATGGGCAAGAGGAAAGCTGGAAACTGTGGGGCTGGCAGGACTCAATGAATAATTTGATCTGGATTTCATTCACAAACAGCAGCTCACTCCTAGGGAAAGGACCGGTGCGTTTCCCCAGATCGGAACTGGAGTAAGTGCCAGGATTTCCTGATTTGTTTACATTTCTCAAAAAACTTTTTTCCCCGGGACTCGGACAGAATTAGACTTCCTTTTCCACTTTTGGCTCCTTCCAAGTTATTCTTACTCAAGGTATTTGCTCCCCTTTCCCTGCATTCTTCTTTGTTCAGGTCTCAGCTGGGTTCTTTTGTCTCCCAACAACACTGAGAGGTAATGAAAGATGTTGGTGAAAGAATAATGATCCTCTTGACAACAATAAGCCCACCACAGACGGCTTTTCCTGGACACGGCACCCTTTGAGTGACCTCTGCATGTAAAATCTTCCGTTGGGGTCCGTCTCTCACTAGGGCTTGGAGGGGATTCGGAGAGGCCAGGGTGTGATGCAAGTGACCTGCCAAAGTACTTCTGTGCTAAATAAAGGGAGAAACTGAAATCACCTCCATTCACACAAGCCCTGCTGATGACATTTGTCACTCAGATGGTGAAACTTCAGCCAGATGGACGCCTACGACTCCACAGTTTCATCTTCAGTGGCTTGGAGGACCCTGGCTAGAGGCCTCTCCTCCACCCCCCTGTCCTCCATGCCTTGCTTGGTTTCACTTTCACCAACTTGCCCATCTATATTTGTCACAAAGGCTTGTTTTGAATATTTACTCCAAGTTCATCTGTTTATAAATGTTTGGCAATCCAGGGATCAGTTCCTTTTCTTAACAAAGGAAATGTAGGCTGTGGTGAATGGCCATCTGCATGTATAAAAAGCTACCCGGTTTTGTTGAGGGTCCACAAACAAGACTAATACAGAGCAAAACGGATGCCCATATTTGAAGGAAAAAAGGTGGGTTCCTTAAAAGGGAGCAGCAATTCTCTTGTTTATTGACGTTTGTATTTCTTTTTTCCTTCTCTCTTGCTTCTGAGGCTAAAGGTCTTTTGACTTCACTAGTTAAGTCATGTCTGTTTTGAAACATGTCTGCCACTCTGGCCGTAGGGATAATTGTGAAAATTGTCTGGCAGCAACCCTGCCCTTTCTTCTTTGACACCTTTCTTCTGGTTTGTGGGCTTTCCCAGTGTCATCTGTCCTTTCTGTTTTCCTGGAACTCAACCTCAACTCTCCCTAGAAAATCAAGTAAGTTTACTTGCACTGCAGTATGATTCTAAATATTAGCACCATCCCAGACTTATTCATATCATATCAGAAGGCATTTTAAGTAAGGAAATGAGTCTGTAATTGTGGAATGTATGCCTTTGACTTAGATACTCAAAGTAAGATGTCTTCCAAGTGCTCCTCAAGTCACATCACGTTGTGACTACAGATCACGACATATGATGTTAAAAAGATGGGTACATTTCTATCTCTGCATGTGCATCTACGCCTGGATATACACACACACACCCCGACATAGGTCATCACACAGATCCTGCTGCTACTGCTGTGCTGATTGATGAATGACCAAGGGCCTTCTCTGAACCTTATACTAAAATAATTGAGCCAAGACAATATTTAGATATTCTGAAAAGCCCTTTCATAATACTCATGCACTGGTTCAAGTGAGCATGGGAAGAAGAGCAAAATAGGCTCTCTTCTGTGACCTCCTGCAAGATAAAGCTGAACAAATGGCAATATTTTACTATAATCTAAACACACATTGAGATGTGCTTAGTAGACTAATATGCAAAAAGAGGGGTGAAATGAACAGGAGCACATTCACGGACGTCCAAGGAATAAGGTTTTTCTTTCCTCTGTTAGTTTCAGAGACACTGCCCCCAAGCACAGGTGTTAAAAAAGAAACTGAGGTTTAGCTTTCTGATGATTTCAATCTTACTTTGGATTACCTTCTCCAACAAGCACAAGTGAAATGATTGCTGAGAAGTTTAAGCACATATTCTAAAATCACATAATGTCATCACCAAGGTTTAGGGAAAGATACAAAAAATGAGTAATGACATGAGGTTCATTGTACAATAGATCTACAGGGTGTGTGTGAACAGAAAAAAAACAGATTCAGAACAATGTTAAAACCTAAATATTGTTTAAATCACATGAAGGCAAATTATGTAAACTAGATGGTACAATATGATACATTTTATTTAGTTGGTTTAAAAACTACCTTGCTTCATGATTGGCCTAAAAGCTATACCTATTTAATGTTCACAGCTCCATGGTTTTGGAGACAATGTGATACAATGATATATTTTACATTGTGCAGGTATATACAGTAGATATCAGTATTTTCTAATATGGTTCTTACAGTGTTGAACATTCCTATTTCCAGGTCTTCATTTCAAGAGAAGACCAGACACAGGCAGTTTACCTGAGAGGGTTTTCCTCTCCTCTATGAATAATCTGTAGGTCCCTCAGATATTTTCTAATTCTTGAAAATAAGACAGCTGGCTCTTGTGAAAGGAGCCTCTGGAGTTCAGCTTGGGTTCACCCCAGGAGTTTTTCTGGACTTGTCTTTAATGTCTCCAGAGTCCCTTTTCTCAATATGGGATGGAACTTACATTCTAAGGGCTTATGATTTATTTTCTAAAATTGGAACTGGGACAAATTCAAATTCAGACTCCTGCAGAGAGGAAACAAGATTGGCTCCCCAACAGCCTCAGTGTCCTAGGTGCAGTGATGCTGAAGCTGGGATGGTTTCTGAGTAGCAAATAGATGTACTGGCTTTGCCTTACAATTGTCAGAAGGCTGCGTAGACTGATGTACTAGGCCCAGGAGTGTTTACATCCTGGTTGGCTGTCTGCCCTTTGCAGTCTGTTACTAGAAGACTCTTCCTCTCATGCAAAATATACCCTGCCTTTCTCTGGGAGTTGACAGAGTTAAGAGGCTGCAAAGGTACACATTTTCTAGATCCTGCTTTCTGTCTTCAGCAGACACAAAACTAGGTAGCTATAGTAGATATCAGTAAGATGTAAAAATACAGTAGTTTCTAATCTTAGAAAAAAAGTTAATCACACTTACATGACTTCAAATATGTACATGTAGGTGACTCAGTGAGAGCAGAGTCCAGTTTCAGGTAAATGACTTCATGTTCTTCTAAAAGAGTTACCTTGTGCTTTGTACCTATTTGCACTGGGGCTTAAGAATCTTCACTGAACCACCAGCTGCATTCTCCTAAGTCTTTAGGGAAGACCTGGAGACAGGTCAGCTACCTCCCAGATTCCTAAAGGAGGCTTAGAGGGAACCGCTGCCTGCAGCCCTGGCTTCTGTGATGTTTTAGCCTGTAAGAGATCTGCCATCTCTGGGTACACAGGCAAGCCAAGCCAGAGTTCGGCAGGTGAGGGTGACACAGTGTGGCTAGCAGAAGCATGTCCTATACATTTGGGGCCAGTCTGCATTTTACTTCTTCACTCTATAGTCAGCGTCTGTGAGAGACTGAATGACAGTCTGGGGTTCCATGACCATGAGAGGTGAGCTATGGGACCCTAAGACTCAGAAAACTGCAAAGCAGTGTAAGTACGACTAACATGAAAATTTGGCCTTTCTGGCAAATTCCCCCATTCCAACTTGGCAGTGAGTGGAAAAGTCTCCATTTCAGGGGAGAGAAAGCTAGAACACATGGGGAGGATGTGATCACTCAAGGGCATTTTGTGATTCACTGGCAAAACAGGATGAAATCACCCAGTTTCCGACAGTGGGACCCAGATGAGCCTAGGCATTTTGAACCAATGGCAGAATTGTTTTCCTTATTTCCTTTACCCCACCCCACCTAGCTCTGATACCTCTTCCCACCACTTAAGCTTGACACTTTCAGCCCCCCTGGACAGAAAGGGACCTTGACTGGGACAAAGTCTATACCCACGCCCACTCCCCTTGGGCTGTCTTGTTATCTCTCTCTGGAGTATGATTTAGTACCACATGACACTGAGATATGATAAACTGAACTCTCTATTACTTTGAGAAAGACTACTGAGCAAAAAAAAAAAAAAAAAAAAAAAAAAAGAATGAAAGAAAAAAATGCTGGTTGGAATAGCTCCGTTGATTATAGCTCTGAGGTGTTATCTTGGGAGAGGATGAAAAACAACCCAGAGCCAAGGGTTGTTTTGGATGGCTAAAGTGAATTCAAAAATAGATGAAGATCTGCCCACGTGTTAAGAAAATCCTCAAAGACAGGACAACTGTCAAGGTTGCACTTCTTAGCAGTTATCGCCTACTTTTTTTCTTTCTGCTTCATCAGCTCTATAATCCTGCAAGTTTCATTATTAGGATTTCCTGCTACACTTTTAGTTTTCAGTTACAGATTGACTAGGGACTGCCAGTATGTCTGGCCTACTGATGTTTGCTGGTAGATTATCCTCGTAAAGTTAGTCTTGTGAGGGTTCCTATTTTTAAGGTAATGAAGAATGGCAATTCAAACAAACTCCAAGGCCTCAGGGTGATGATCCAATAACTACCAATAAAATGGAAAGGTGGCCTCATTTTAAACAAACCTTGTTTCCACTAAACAAACAAGCAAACAAAACAAAACACCCCACGGTTGCAGACCCCATGAAAGAGTTCAGACTTTGTCCAAGTCAGGGACTCCTAATGATATCCAGTTAGGGGATTCATTTTCCCTTTTCTCAATATGGAATGGAACTTACTTTTTAAGGGCTTATGATTTATTGTCTAAAATTGGAACTGGGACAAATTCAAAGCAGAGTGAAAGGAAGTCTCCAAAACAATAGCACGCAAATTCTCCCAGGACTGTTTCAATTGTGAGAATCTAGTGCACCTGAGTTGCAGCACTGGGGCGAGGCACAGGCCTGGATGCAGTGGCAGTGTGCCGAAGTGGTGTATTTTTGAATCCCATTTCAGGACGTGGCCTCCTTTGGTGGCATGAACATTGATAAGGTTTTCCTCTCCCCACCCCCCACCATTTTGTTAAAAATATCCTACAATTTCCCAGGGATTAAGAAGTACTCAGGCTAAGCAAGCTCTGCTCATAAATGCAAATGAAAGCACATGTGCCAGTCCTCAATATAAAACTTCAAGGTTCTGAGCAACATGCATGACATGAATTAATTCACTTGTTCTTCACAACAATCTTATGTATATTAGTTACTATTATTATCTCTATATTACAGATAAAGAAACACAGAGGTTAAGTAACCTGTCTAAAGTCACTTGACCCGTGAGTGTGCACCCAAGTCAGGACTTGAACCCCGGGCAGTCTCTCTCCATTCTCATACTTAGCAACACTGCCTGTTAAGAAAAATAATTTGCTTAGCTTAAAAGATACTAGGCAGTGAAGGCCTAGTGGAAATGGATTTGTGGTTCAAAGAAGCACACCATGTTCAATTTTAGAGATGAATCCTGGTAGCTGAAAAATGAGGGAGCCAGTTAACTGGGTCCGGCTCCGTTCTTGCTACACAAGAACATATTCCAATTATGGCATATTCCAATTATGCCAATTATATTTCATTCTATTCCTAGTCTCTCTTTCTGAAAATGCAGCAGCTTACATACACAGACATATCTTTATTGCATGCCTCTACATACAGAGCTCGAGTCTCATTTCTACCACCTCTTGTCTTTGCTGAATTCACATCTTCATGCACTCAACTATCTACACTGGACTTTCCAGCGTCAGCCTACACTAACTCTTTATTTGGATGTCTCTATCTCTGTAATTGTGTCATCCAGTCACCCAGACGATGAAGCTCAGGGTAAGTTTATTTCCCTTTTTCTTATACTGACCCTTCCCTCAACCTCCTCCCTGAGCAAATAATCAGTCAAGTTCTGTTGCTTCTCTCTGTCCCTACTGAGCCCTGTTACAAAGAGCCAGATTTTGAAAGTCAGATTTTGGAAAAAATTACCAACTAGTTAGCCCACTGATTCAGGCTCTCTGCCTTCAATATAGTCTCCAAGTTAAAATTGAGAGTCAATTCCTTTGATTGGAGTTTATGTGTTTTGTGAAGTGCCAGGTACTGTTCTGAGTTGGAGGGACATCACCCCTTGCCTTGCTCTCACTGTTTCTTGGAATAGCCATCTTCACCTTCCCTTTACTAATTTCTGCTTTCGGCTGCCACAGAATTCTCTGCCTCTGCCAATGGGTGAGGTTCCAGGAAACACAAGTCCCTACTTCCCCTTTACTGTCCTGCCCTGACCTGAGGCAGAAGGGATTTAAAGAGCTCACCTGGGAGTGTGGTGGAAAGTCCCTCTGTGATAACATACCCTGTCTACCCACCTCAGTTTCTGCATTGACTCCAAGGAATCAAAGGACCTTAGTCCTCAGTCATGGTGCTTGAATTTGTGCCATTTTGTTTTCTGAGTCCCTTGTGGTAACCTCCTACTTCATACCTCTCATTCAGTGTCCCCTTAATATAGCCCTGCCTCTCAACACCACTCCTGCAAAGACTCCAATTTCCTCTAAATTTTGCAGTTCCTGAGAGTCTATTTGCCTCTCTGGAAACTGAGTACTGTGGTTCATTCATTCAGAAGACAATAAATGTTCACGGAGGCCCTCCTAGGTAGCAGGGCCTGCATGACACAACAGAACAGTTCTCTGTTCTCATGCTCATTTGTTCATTGAGGCAAGTGTCTAAATGAAGAAGCAAGAGAATTTCAGATAGGGAGGGAATATGAAAAAAATAGGATGGGCTACTAAGGAAGGGGAGGGAGAGGCTGGTTTGGATAGGACACTTGAGCAAAGCATTTTAGGTGAGAATTGGCTGATGAAATGGAGCTGGAAGAGCATTAAAAACAAGGGAAGCATATTCCAAGCAGGGAGACTGCAGGTGAAAGATCCGACTGTGGCCCCCAGCCTGGCATGCTCCAGAAACAGGAGAGATGCCAACAGACCAGAGCAAAGAGGGGAGAGAGGCAGGAAATAGGTGAGCAGGGGGTAGAGCATGGAGGCCTTGTTGCTGTGTTCCTGAGAAGCAGTTTTGTTGGATTTTCCCCAGTTGCTGGCTAGCTGCCTGGTTCTCCAGATTTTCCTCAATGTTAATCCCCTTTCAGGCTGCCCTACCTCAATGGCAGGTGTGGTCATAGATTCCACTGCCCATCTCAGAGTAAAGTGGGCAATACCCACATAGCACATCCAAGATGCGATGGTGCCAGGGCACATACTACCTGTCCTCCAAAGCCCAGTTCCCAGACCAGTTTCTTCAGGATGTTTTCCTAAATGCTCCTTCCTGGAAAAAGATCCTTTCCCTTGTAGGGAAAAAGATCCTTCCCTACATTAGCCTGCCCCGGTCTGAGTCATCACCCAACATTCCCCACGCATGCTAGTTTGTACTGTGGTATCACCTTCTTTCCCAGATGGTAGGCCTCTGAAAGCAGGAACTGTGTCTGGTATAATTTTGTTCCACTCAGATTAAATAGCATGGTGTCTTGGTCTCAATAGCCATGGAAGTATGTTTTAGAGGATAAACTATTTGTGATGCTATCTGGCTATTGTCATGAGAATCAGGAATATTTGTGAAGCACTTGGAATGGTATCTGGCATATAGTAGGCTTTATATAAATCACAATGCTGTGATTATTAGCATAGTTATATGACTGGGCATAACTCTATATGATTTAAATGATGCTGCTGGACAAAGTGGTTTATAGAAAGTTATCTAGTTCTAAAATTTGATCATGACTTAGATGAATAACCCAACAAAATCTCAGGGAAAGATATAATCTTTGGTTATTGGGTAACTTTTCCCCAGTGGGAAGATTTATAGGAGATTCTTTTATGGCATTGGTGAAAAGTTATTATAGGTTATTTTCAATAATGAAGCAATTGTATATATAAACACTTAATAATATTTCAGGCATTTTGCATGTAGAAACAGTGATTATACTTTTTTCACATGTGCACCTGCAATATAGCAAGCACTAGCCAGAATGTGGATTAACCAAGATTCTCATACATTTCTGGTGAGTGTATGTGTCAATCCAACCATTGAGAATGAATAGACTATAGTTAGAAGATGATGCACATGTATGTGATCCCACAATAGAGAGAAGCTCTGGCGCATCTACATTAAGAATACTGAAGAATATTCATGGAAACTCTGCTTATCTAAAAAAATATGATGCAACCCAAGTATCTACAAATAGAAGGGATAAATTGTGGTATATTCAAACACAGCTATTAAAATATGTAGTAAATACAAATGTCAACATGGCTAAGTATCAAAAACAATGTTCAGTGAAAAAAAAAATTACAAAATCATAATACAGAATGATGCCTTTGAAATAAAGTTAAAAACACATAATATGAAGTTATGGATATGAACATATGAATCTGTAAGAGCATGTATGGGGAACATCAAATTCAGAATAGTGATAGACAGAGGGAAGTAAGTGGAAATCGTAAAGGGGTGTGTAAGGGATTTCAATTGAATATAAAATATCTTTTTTTCCTTAGAGATTTGAAAGAACAAGGGCAATATATTAAGATTTGACTAAGCTGAATGCATTTTTTGGCTATCACTATTCATCTATTCTTTTGGTATACTTGTAAGAATTAGTAAGACAACATAGCTATTAAAATATGCCTGTAAATTATTGGACTAAACAGAAAACATAATTTAAGCTATTAGTGAAGTGGCTAGCTAAAGCCTCAATCTTGGTGCTTGTCTTCATGTTCCCTCAGGAAAAATAGCCAGATTTGGATTTTGATACTAAGTATCAATAATTATAAAGAATAATAATAAAAATAATTAAAATGACATACTTTGAAAAGCATTTCTTTCTTACTCTACATCCTGGAACTGTAAAGTATTATTTTCTCTTAGACAGATTTTTATCTCACCAAATTCCAATTTTGCTACTTAATTGTGTATTGTCCTTTTCCTTTCATTTAGATATTTCATTTGCCTCTTTCCCCAAGTGAACAGAACCAGAATCCTGCTCTTCCAATGCTTTAGTCTAGAGATTGTTCAGTCAATAGCATGCTACTTTCTTAACAAATGCTTCTGGGGAGATGAATAAATAATCATAATTTTAACATATCAATTTCTTTATATAAGGAAACTAGGCGCCTGAGCATAGCAGAATTTACCTCCTAAAGAACTTAAAACTATTTTCTAGGGAATAGGTATACCAATTTGCAGAGCACTACAACAAGCAAGCTAATGAATCAGATTGTTTATTTCAGAGTTTATAAAAATGCCCACTTTCACTCTTTCTGGGAGACACAACTGGCCTCCCAGTCACCCGCAGTACCTTGAGAAATGGCTGCACCACGCTTTGGGATGTCACTGTCTCTCCTCCATCCAGGAAACACATACCTGCTCTCCTCTGTAGTACTGTGATTAATATTTGTAATTTCTCAAAAGTAAAAGTCAGACTTTAGCATTCAAACCTGAATATTCACTAAACTCTCAATGATGGCAGGAAAAATTAGAGGATACTTGCAAATGTTTCAAGAATGTTGGATGAAAGCAATTTTTATTTTTCTCTAATACTGAGTCCAGCTTTGAGGCTGTCTCGTTCCACCAGATATAAAGCCAAACCTTTGTAGTGCGTTTTTTGTTGTTGTTGTTTTTTTTTTTTTTTCTTTTTGATGTGAGCTGCCATCTCTTGTGAAAAGATAAAGGCATCAATTAACTCTACTACCAAACCCCAAGGATAAAAGCTATTGTTGTGAACAGGAGTTAGGCACACACATGGTATCAAGGAAGGGCCTGGAAACATAGAGCTGCCAAGGAAAACAGATGTCTGTCTCCTTTAAGGAGGTCAGCGATGTGTTGATTAGCCAAGGGTAATCTCCTGATTGACTTCACAATGCTGGTATTGAGGAACCAATTTGGGTTGAGTACAATCATTGCCATTACCACTCTCACTAAAAAATTTAAAACGGATTCAACCAACTAATAACAAACAACAACAACAACAGCAGCAGCAGCAGCGACAAAGGAGCCATCCTGAAAGAGAAAAGGATACATCAAATCCAGAAATGACAGCAGGTCAGAGGCTCGGCTGCTGCCCTTTGCTGTAACGACACTAGTCCAGATGTGGGCAGGGGAGGAATTCCCCCACATAACAATGAGTAATAACGGCTAACTCACAATCATAGGATGCATGACACAATGATGAATTGTGTATTTCAAGTCTATAGAAGACAATCAAAATGGTCACTTTCTTCCTAGTGGAATACACTGACAAAATCTGGACCGAAAGAAAATTCTGCTGGAGGTTTTGCATGCTGTTTTTCCTGTTTTCCTGACGTGGTTATAACTAAGAAAAAGTACAGATGCTCAGACTCGCCTATCACATGATCAAGTTTCATCCTTATTAGGTTGTTCTTATTGTTCCTTTCATGTTGTTGTTTTTAAACAACAACTCCCAGTTTTTAAACAAGTCCCCTGCACATGCTGTCTCCAGGGCTCCTCTCTTCCCTCTCTGTTTTTCTGTCTTTTCCCCTCCTTCCCTTCTTCCATCCTTCCTTTCTTGTCTTCTATATTTCTCATTTCTTGGGCTTTTTGGGAGAAGATGGAAAGGTAAGTTAGGCCTAGGTCTAAACCAGACTCCAGAGGAGCGGGATGAAGAATGTCTATAAAAGAAATGAACTATCTTCTGGCAAGGCCCAGTTTACTCTGTCTTCTTAGTGGTTATTCAGTCCTTGTTTAAATTCATACTAAAAGCATATCTAGAAATAGGTCAATTTGAAGTTTAAATAGTTTCAGCAGGACCATGCTAGTCATGAGAACTTGGAAAAGTTCTGCAGTCCTTTTAGAATTTCAGGTTCACTTTTGGGAAGCAGAGGGTCTAATTTGGTATGTAATACCTACTGTCAATACAAGGTTTAGACTCAAACGTTGACTTGCTTCACAGCAGAGCTTCTCAGCTGCCCACGTCATTTAGGAATGAAATAGAAAGAGGTCTGCTGGTTGGGTGAGAGATTGCTGTCATTTGAACAGCAGTGGACCTTGTTGCATTTTTCTTTCCTTTGTGTCAGTTCCTCTGTCAAAGTCTTACTAATCCAGGCATTTGATTTCAACCCTTTCTACTTTCACCTTACTCTCATGAATCTCTAATGAGATTCACAGTTCCCACTCATGGTCAGGAAAACTGATGTTCAAGTTTCTGGCGTTATCTTCCCAACAGTCCAAGCTGTATCTACAAGATCCCAAACACCTAGGTATTTCCGGATTTCAGATGTTGGTCGGCCTGATGTCAAACATCTGGATAGTTGAAAACATCAGGATGTTTGGCATCAAGCAGACAAAACATCTGGATGACTGCTTGAGTTTTTCACTTTTTAACTGGATGCTTGGTGTTATGTAGACACAAGCTGAGACTCTGACTTCATCTTGTAACAGCTCCCAGGCTGCCGGGCTGGCTCCAGATTCCTTTTATTGCAACTGACATTTTTACAAGAAAACTTTGCATTCTGTGTGATGCCTGTTGTTCTTATGCTCAAAAGCAGATTCATTACTCAGGGAAAAAAAAAAAACAAAAAAAAAAAAAAAACACAACCAAAACCAACCTCCAAAGGCCACATGCTTAAGCAAGGGTTTGAAGCTGGAGAATTTCAGAATCACCCAAGTCTTTGTGAGCCAAATCATGACACAATTCTAGTAAGTGGGGGTTGCTGGAGAGAGAAGAAGGTCTCCAGAGTGGTAAAAGCAGCCCATCCATTCAGTCCTCACTTGGGCTCACTCCCATTTCAGTAGAGAAATATTATTTCTATGCTGGCAAAGGTGGTGTTTTCTATATTGTTGGATGTAGATGAATCGCAAACGGCCAAGCACTCCATAAAACACACCAGTGATTCCACAGACGAAAGAGTGGAGATAGTTTAGAAAATACAATTTTCTCCAGAAATTTTGCAAATGTGATGCTCAACTTTGCCTGTTTGGAGAGTTTCACAATCAAAACAAGGGCTTATACTACTTACTTCCCCACTTTGGAACAGTTGAGCTAATGATGAAAGTAAATTATCAACAACTATTTATTGACCACGTTCTATGTGCCTGGCTGTCATGAACTGCCTGACTTCACACCCTTTCTCATCCCTGCTCTTGCCAAATGTACTTATTAGCTTCTCCAATGAGCTCATACCTGCCCACTCACTGTGAACAGCCCTGCTCTAAGGCACACAAGGCTCCCTGGCCTTAGAAAGTTGTTGGCCTAGGTTCAAGCTCCACCCCTTCCTCTTAACCCTCCCCGCTGATACACAAGATCCCTGGCCTGGATCTTGCTCCTTGACACCTTAATCTTTGGCCAGTGTTTTCAGTCTCCACTGAATACTTCATCATTTATTTTTTAGTCTCAGAGACTAGATTCTTTATCTCTGGGCTCAAATCTCCCCTACTTTAGATGAGGCGTATTAACTATTGGCATTACAGAATTTGCTGCTTTTTGCCTTTCTTCATAGCAGCCACTTGTTGAGCACAGGATCTAGCACTGACTAAGCTGACTTTTTTTAATACACTTTCGTATGGAATCCTAATGTGAGGTTGGTAGTATAAAATGTTATTTCAGAGTAGAAATTGAGCTTCAGAGCAATTTAACAACTTGCCCAAGTTGCAAGACAGAACTAATAGAAGCAGAACCAGAATTGAAAGCCAGGGTTGACTCCCCGGCCCAGACATATAGTCAATCTTCAGGACTGCCTCAGTATGTCTTCTGGACTCTAACCCTTGTTTGCCTGCCCTAAAATGCATCTCTGCCTTCACTACAGACTTTTCTCTGCTTGACTGACTTGACCCTATGGCTGCCATGAATTCAGTTTCATTTACTGGGAATATATATTGACTGCTCACTCTGTGACAGGCCCTGGGTTTCATGCTAAGAATAAAATGATGAATAAAATAAGACCTCCTGGGGGAGACTCAAAGTAAAAGGAGAATTTCCATGCAGGGCAGAAATACAGTGACCAAAGACCATTTGTAGTGCCACTAGCTCAATTACCAGTCCTGAGCACTGCTGGTCTTCCCTGCAACTGCTCCCGTCTCACCCCTGTCATTTCTCCCTGACTCAACTGGCATTGGTTCATTGGAACCTCCTGCCAGCAGGTGTTTCCTACCCTGAACTGGAAGGTCAGCAGCCACAGAGCCACTCTCTGGGGGGTGGGGGGAGGTGGACCTCAGAACTGAGTTGTTCCCTAGATCTAGAACTTGGTGGTTTAGTCATAACTCTGGGGCTCCTCTAGTGTCTCCCAGCCTCCTTTGCAGCCTGAGATGTACAGATTCTGGTATTGTAGGTATGAGCTTTTTTGTTGCCTGAATTTTCATCACAGTCTTAGAGTTTTTTAAATTTCAGCCGAAAGTTTCAAATTTTGGCTAAAATAACTTCCTAATATTTTCTAAGAAGTTTCTAGGACTGTGGCCATAGTATTCCCTCACTCCAGGATAGGGGGCCCATAACTTCTCACTTTGACTGCTATTCAGAGACTTCTGAATTGGACTGCCATGTTTTACCTGCTGGATGGAACTTCCTGATGCCAAGAGTTACCCAAATCACGTGTGAATTTGCTACACACGAATCTATATTGAGCTCAGGGCCACTGAGCTATTCCACCTAAATGGCAAATGTTGCCCTTGCCCTATGCAATGCTGGTAATATTCCTGGGAATATAAAGATCTAAAGGTCAATGCAATTTTGCTCAGAACAGGGATCATATGTATAAGAAAATGCTCAATAAATATTTGTTGAATAAATTAAAGCAAATAAAGTGAAAATAACAACTGGTGCCAACACTCAAGCAGCAGAGATTCTCACAATCACTGGTCACACAATAACCACTTGCTGATTTGAATTTGCTTGAATTGAACTATAATATATCTGAGGAGATAAGGTTTATAGACATGAAACAATTAAGAACAATAAAAGACAGCATACTTAGATGTCTCTGTATCATATCCCCTGCCCTGTGGATATAGGAGATAGTCCTGGGGATCAGAATTGTCACCAAAATTTAAAGAAGAGGAAGGACTTGAGATGGACTTTGGGCTGCTAATGCATTTCACATTTTCCAATGAATTTTTCAAATGATTCATTAGTAGATACATCATTTCACAAAATAATTTTTACAAAGGGTTAAAGAGATTATACAAAGGCTATTCACATATGAAATGATTTTTTAAAAAAGATTTATTTATTCATTTACACAAGAACCGGGGTACAGGCCATAAGCACGAGAGGGTAAGAGGATTCACCAGAGACAGAGCAGGGAACAGAACAGGCAGACTGACGAAATATACTAATGAGGGGAGCAGTGGGAGAGACAGGAGAGGTCTGCTGCGCCATGCGGGACCCTCGCCAGTCAGCTGGGATAGAACTGGTGCTGCAGAGGCTGGAGACAGCTTCACAGCGCAGTGCTCAACCGCCTGCGCCACCAGAGGAGGCCCTGAAATGATGATTTTGTTCAAATTTGGCAAATATCAATTGCCTACTATGTCCTATGCCTTAAACCAAGATTAAGCGTATGAAATCAACAAGAAAGATATGTTCTCTTTGGGGGGGTGTCTCTGGGGACATTGGTGTGTCAGTGATAAAGAAGTTAAAGGACAAAGTACTAAGTTCTAGGGCCTCCCTAGTGGTGCAAGGGGTTAAGCACAGCACTGTGAAGTTATCTGTAGTCTTTGCAGCAAGAGTTTAATCCTCGGCCAGCCAGGGAACTGCCCATATGGCACAGCAGACCTCTCCTGTCTTGCTCGCTGCTTCCCTCAGCAGTGTATTTCAGTCTGCCCCACTCTGCCTTTGGTGAATCCTCTCACTCGCTACACCTCTGGCTTGTACCCCAGTTCTTATATGTATAAATAATCTTTAAAAAAAGACACTAAGTTCTAAACAAGAATGATGTATCAAGTACTATAGGAACCCCATGAATGAGTGATACAACCTGCCTTTCTGACGTGACATAAATCTCCAAGGTTCTATTGTAGGATCTGAATTTTCAGAGATGACCTTTGGTTCACTGTTCAGGGGAGAGAGAAAGTATCAGAGAGGAAATTGCAGAAGTGATGACTTATACTGAGAAAGAACACGGCCTTCTTTGCTAATGGATGGGAAAGTTAAGAATACTTGCCAGAGTGCCTGAGGAGAGAATTCTGAACATCATGCTGGCTTATACTTCTAGATTAGGGATTCTAGAAGTGTTTTCTCTCTACTTTTGTTCTCTCCACCTTAGGATTTGGACCTGCTCTGTCTCTGCTAGTTCTTACTGTCTGACTCATTCATGTGTAGAGACCAGCACTTGCAGAGCCCAAGCATAGAACTGTGGTCCCTGTCAGAGCCCCACAAGATGCCTATAACCTCAGACCATCTCCAGAAAATCTTTCCCTGCCTTTGTTTTCATGGGACCATCTCCAGGAAGAATGTCCACGATGTACTCAGCATCGGAATAATTGGCCTTGCAAAATTCCTAATGTCCAGGAAAATTCAAAGCACTTTACAGCATAGAAAGGACAGAGCTGAATGTAGTTATTTGACCCCTGGCTCCAAAAGCATTTATTTTTAGATGTGAAAGGATCCAAGCCAAGTGTGCCAATTATGCCTCATAGTCTATGGAGTTGTAAATATGATTTTTTCTTCTCAAAAAATATTGGTCAAGTAGACTTTCCATTTTGGTTGGGTGATGGTTTTTAAAAATTATTTCTTTTGGAAGTCAGAGTGGCCTGACAGAAAGTATCTCAAAATTCATTAAACCATGGAGAGGATCATCCTTCCCTCTGGCCCCCTGACAATGCACTCCAAGAATCCCAGGTGCTTATTTCTATTCTTGGAGAGGGCTCCAGTTTGGAGGTTAGCATGGTTCATTAAATTATCTCTGTATCCTGCTGAGCCTTCCTGGTATGAGCCGAGTCCTCCACATGAGCGTGAAGCTGATGGAATTCCCTGCCAGGAAAAATAGAGCCCAGACTAAACCCGACACATCAGGGTTTCACCCCTCACCTCATCTTAAAGGAAATGGTACATGCAGGGACCAAGTCAGGATTTCTGCTTAACCCTCCACACATCAGACTGTCTGCTGTGTAGTTCATGAAGTCTTGCCCACTGCTGACTGAGTTTAGAAAATGGTACTCTACACTCATAGATTTTATTTTAAAAAACTATACTTTTTCATTTTACATGAACTTTATTGATTTTTTTGGTATTTCTTAAAATATTTATTTTTAACTGCATTTTCTCCAAATTTCAGATGGGTCAGCCAGATTTCTAGTCTCCCTTGATTTTTTACCTAGTGTTTCTCAACTTTTAAAGCATATGATCATTTTGGGGGTTTTGTTAAAGAGAAGCCTGTATTTTTAGAAGGTGGTGTTGGGGGTGGGGTTGGGTCTGAGATTCTGCATTTCTAACAAGTTCTCAGGTGATGACAACACCTCAGGCTCATGGTATTGCTTTCCTGGTAGTACTACCTTTGAATACTGAGCCCCTTTGTACTGAGAACACTTTGGGAGAGATAACACTGGGAGAAATAACAAGGGCAGAGAGGCAAGAAGACAGAGGAGTATTTTACATCTTTATAGCCAGTATAAGATCCCAATTAGCTCATCAGTAAAACCTGAATTTACTCTTAATTAAGAATCATGTGACCTAAAGTTGAACTTCTTCATCTAATTCTATCTATAGATTAATGATATATTCATAAACAGTTTTCTAACTTTCCAGGAAATATAATGTGATCATCATTATGACCACAACTTGTTCCCCTTTGGGATAAGGGAAACACATAATGATTTATTCCTGGGGCGGGGGTGGGGAGTGCTTCCCGATCTTTTTTTGATCTTTTTCATTTCATGATATAATAGAAAAATAAAATAATACTGTGTCTTCCCAGGGGAAACTGCTTGCCTCTGGAGGGACATCTGGTCTTTGGAAAGCAGCTGGCCCAGCGGCTGCCCAATGGGGATCAGAGACTTGGCATGCCAATCACCCACACACTCGGGTCCCAATTGGCAAGATTTGCTTTTTTCTGAAGTTTCTCCACATCAAAAAAATAAAATCATCTCCAAAATGAAAATGCCATGGGAAGGAGAACACCAAAGTCACAATCAGCTAAGTCTAGATCAGAATGAGTGCTAACCCACAGAAAGGTGTGACAACCTAACATGGGTACAACCTAATATGTCAAAGAAAATGAGGAGAGAGAGAGAGGGCAGGGCAAGGGGAAAGGGAGGGTGGGGAGGGACCAAAGGTAATTTCACCTTCTTCAAAATTTACCAAAGGCCTCCCTGTTTCAACAGTGGTAACACTTGCCCTGTATATTCCACACCCTCCACTCTTCTCCTACCGCAGCACTTATTGTAAATCTGCAAACCAAGGGCTAAAAAGTAAAAGGGTAAGAAACATGGATGGGACTCTGTGCTTGTGTATACTTCCTCCCCCACGGTGAGTTGAAGAACAATTCAAAATTCTTTTGAAATGTTTCTATAAGGAATTAGCCACCCAAGCCCATATAGATGTATAATCCCCTCCCTTGTAGATCAAGGTCAGAGTCACATGTTCCCCAGTGGGCCAGATAGCAAATATTTTAGCTGTGTGGTTTATACAATATTGCTAGCAACTATTCAACTGCTATAGCATCCAAAGATGGTGCATAAATAAATAGACATGGATATGGTCCAAAAAAACTTGATACTATCAGGCGGTAAGCTGGATTTGGTCCATGGACTATAGTCTGTGACCTCTGTTATGAATAAAATCTTGTATGTTAGTTTATTAGAAAATGAAAGTTGAGTGTGGTAAAGAACAGAACATATGTGCTTGCAGGGTAAGGTAGACAAACACAGGGGTGTGAAGATAGATCCTTCCTGAGCATCAGAATCTGAACATGAAAACCTAGCCAGGGTCCCTGGAAAATAGTGGTGGACTGGGCAAATCACCCAGGAGCAGGATGTAAGTGGGGAAATTGAGGTTTAGTCAAAGCAAATGTTCTATGAAATAACCTTTCAAGGCTAACTTGACAGATTTGAAACTTTGCTATTTTGCTATTCTTTGAGAAGTTTTTCACCAGCACTGTACCATAGTAGTTGCCACACATGAACTAATATTGAGAAGCAGTATTCTGCAGAAATTCTGCAGTTGATATAAGCGTATTTTCATGTTTTATTAAAATTCTTCCTTGACTACACACCAATTTATCTCTGTCTTTGAGCTTATGAGACTGTGCTAATTTGGATGTCTGTGGTTTATGAAGTGGGACAATTAGCAGTTTAAATTTTACTCTCCAAGTTTCTTAAAAGAGGCCAGAGAGATACACTCTAGATAAACATCTCAACAAAATACAATTGCTAGATGAGTATACTTGTTTGGATTGGAAAACATATATGTACATTAATTATACATACTATTTAAATATACATATTTTTAGAAGTCAAATTTTTCTTCCTGTGTGGTCCTACCTACAATAACTATTAAATTGCATTTTAAATGTAAATTAAAGGTACCTAAATACAAGGGCTATTATGTTAATTGCACAAGTAACAATTTACTCCACTCAATTATGTTTCCATTTTTGTTTTGTTTTTACAGGAAGTGAAATCCCTGTCACCAGATAGAACAGTAGGTAAGACTGGGATTTCTTGTTTGTAATAAGTGTGTTGTTCACATTATGCCTTTTAACATTTATCCTAAATCAACCCTTTAATCTAGGAGTCTTTGATCCTAGTTCCTTTCTAGAGTCTTCAATACCAGAACTTCCCCCAAGTTATTCTTGTGTAAATCGATATCATGGATGTTAGAAGGCAATAAACGAATAATGCCACATCTAGTATTTATAACAACAGGGATTATTAACTTAATTACCTTATCCTTTTGAAATATCTGAAGAAGAATTATGACCTCTAGGACACCAGTTACAGTCACCTAATCTATTTCTTCAATTATAGCAGCAAAGTCTCCAGCAGGCATCCCTACATGGTCTGGCTTATTGCACCACTTTTGTGGCATTAAGCAGTGTTCTGTTGTAGAATTCTAAAGGCAAAGTGATGATTTCAGAAGCTTTGAATTTTTTTACAAAGTAAAATTCAAAATTAAATTTGGGGGCCAATGTGGAAGTGTCAGCTTTTTATTTGGTCAGGAGAGGACACTAAGTACAAACTCCACCTAGTGTATCCATAACTTAAAAGAACAGGGCATTATTATTACTGTTGTTGCTGTTTTATTTCAAGTTGTATAATTTTTTATTGAGGTGACAGTGGTTTACAACATTGTATATGATTTAGTGTGGATCTATAAACTCCTACTTTCATTGCAGTGCTATTTACAATAATCAAGTTAAGGAAACAACGCAAGTACCCACGACAGATGAATGGATTAAGAAGATGTGATATAAATACACAATGGGGCCTCCCTGGTGGCACAAGGGTTGGGACACAACCTATGAAGCTGACTGCAGTCACTGCAGCACAAGTTAGATTCCCGGCCAGCCAGGGAGCGACCCACATGGCGCAGCAGACCTCTCCTGACTCGCCCCACATGGTGCAGCAGACCTCTCCTGACTTGCCCTGCTGCTCCCTCAGCAGTGTACTTCGGTCAATTTGCCTGTTCTGTTCCCTGCTGTCTCTGGTGAATCCTCTCATCCCCCAGGCCTCTGGCCTATACCCCAGCTCTTGTATGCATAAATAAATAAATCTTTAAAACTAAATACACAATGGAATACTACTTAGTTATAAAAAAGATAAAATCTTGCCATTTGCAACAACATGATCAGAACTCAAGGTGATTATGCTAAGTAAAATAAGACAGAAGGTGAAAGACAAATACCACATGATTTCACTTACATGAGCAATACAATGGAACAAAACAAAGTCACAGATAAAACTAAACCAAAACAAACACTTGAAATCTGACTGCAGAATTGAGGCTAACTGGATGGCAGGGTGGGGATGGAGAGAAAGGTGTAGAAGGGTCCAATGGACTGTGGTGGAATAGTATGGGTGCTTAGTGTTGGCCTGGGGGCCCCTTATTTTGATAATGTGCTGTGATGAGGGAACCCAGTGGGAGCATTTACTAAAGAAACAAATGGTTTGGGAGACACTAAAGCTATCTTATTATTAGGGTTATCAATAAAACTGCTGTAAACATCAACACTCAAGGGCATTTTAACACCTAAAATAGCAAGTAAGAAATAATCTCAAACTCAAGAACAGCTTTTATGAAAAATCTCATCATAGTTTCGATTTTGTGTTTTTCATTTTAATGTGGATTGGGGAGCAAATTAATTGTAAAAGGAGACAAAGGGAATCAGGAAATATTAAATAGAATTAGAAGGGTTATTTTATGTGTTTATATTGACTTATTTAGAACTATTCCTTTATAGTAAGGGACATTAAGAGAGTGAATGACTGAAGGTTTAAAAGGCATTTTCTTTAAGCATTGTAACTCAGTGAAACATGTCCCTTTAATCGGATGGAAGTTTCCTTCAAACATCATTCCTGGATGAATTAACACTGAAGAGAAAGTTATCTCAATATTTTCTAAAGTTTTCAGGTGGTCAAATGAAAGCCATTATTCAAGAAAGTTATTAATATGGTGATTTTAATTGATAGTGATAATAATAACCATATACAAATATTAAAGAATAGCGGTCCTTCTATATAAAGCAACACTTCTAGTAAATCTATTTTTGAAACATTTTAGATGGAAAATGAATTTACCCCACACAATAAAAATTTGCTGAAGATGTTTTCAGCTCCTTTCCTATCCAATTCTCATTTCCTGTTCATTGGCCTCGGGGGTATAAGCCAAGCAAACTTTCAAAAGTTCTTGGAAAAGCAGAAACTGTGTGTGTGTGTGTGTGTGTGTGTGTGTGTGTGTGTGTGTGTGTGTGTGTGTGTGTGTGTGTGTGTGTGTAAGTGCTTGAATATGTTAGGGAGGGAGAAGGGCAGTAAATTAAAACCGATTAAAACTATCCCTTATTTTGTAATTTGCCTATCTCTTCCAAAGGCTCAGACACACAGACACACAGACATACACACACAGAGTGGTTTTGTGAATTTCCCTGTGATAGGCAGAGCCTGATTGATAATGTGCTGTGATGAGGGAATCCAGTGGAAGCATTTACTGAAGGAACATAAATGGTTTGGGAGACACCAAAGCTATCTTATCATCAGGGTTATCAATAAAACTGCTCTAAATATCAACACTCAATCCATTACATAGTAAAAAACACAGAGGAGGCTAACTGCAGCCCTGACTGGGTGGGAGCTAATGATTCAATAGTCTTTGGAGTTGGAGGGTCAGAGCTGGAGGCTGAGATATTGCAGAGAAGCTCTGCTGAAAGGGTGGGAGCAGCCATGCCTAGAACTAAGAGTGGTGTGGATTCCCCCATGACAGTGCGCAATGCTGCATGCATGGGCTTGCAGAGAAGAGATGACTGAAAAATGAAATCCCCGCACTGTGAGATTCTACAGCAATACAGGAAATCAACACTAGGTTCTGTGGTTTCCTGTTAATGGGGAATCTAAGAGAACATTAAAAACAAAGTCACATGTTTCAACCATCCATGGAAATGTTAACTAAGGATTTCTCATTCTGTGAATGTCAGGGACAGACATGTGACATGAAACAGGAGATCACAGACCAGTAATTCTTGAAGATAAGAGTAGACTATGTATAAAATATTTCCTCCAAACATTGATGGTAGCCTCTCAGGATGGCTGGTGGGCTACCCATGGATGGATGGGACTGCATGGCTAATGAAGGGAGGGCAATGGAAGTTAAACTCATATTTACTCTGTTTCAGGCACTGTGTGAAGGACTATTCAGTTACCAAAGCTGTGCTTCTGAGAGGACAAAGTAGATTACTAAGAAAACCCGTCTTAGGTAGCTGCTCTTTGTTACCCCCATTCCAAGCGATTAATAACAATAGATTATTTGCTGGTTGTTAGACAGAATAAAGTTTAAATATTGAACATGGTAAACAACACACAGATAAATATTTTTAAATGACCCAGATTTGGAAAGCCCTAGTACACTGCCAGACTTTCAACATTTTCCTTGCCACAGAATGACTCCACTGAGAACAAAGAATTGCTGACTTCAAAGAATTCTGAGGAAGTTCAGTGGATGGAAAGAATTTGGACAAAAACTGAGTGAATCAAAAACTAGAGTGTTTCTATTTTATGTGTGTGTTGCACATGAATACTTTTACAAAATTTAACTCACAACTCACTAACAGATATTTTTAAAATCAAGAATTCAATGGAAAACACTACTGGAGATTCTGATTTGTCCTGTATGTGGGCCGGTCTAGGCAGTGTTAGTTACAGACACTAGTGTTTGCCAAGCCTAGCTGGGCTTCATAATTTCATGAAAGGCCTTAGATGTATCTATTCTGGGGCATCCTTGGTGGCTTAGGGGTTAAGTTTCAGTGCTATCACTATTATGGCATGAGTTCGATTCCCAGCCAGGGAGCTAACCCACCAGGTGCAGCAGACCTCTCCTGTCTCACCCACTGCTCCCCTCAGCAGTGTACTTCAGGAGATCTGCCTATTCTGCTTCCCACTCTGTCTCTGGTGAATCCTCTCACCACCACACCATTCCCCCACCCCCACCTCTGGCTTATATATACCCCAGTTCTATGCAAAAAGGAATAAAATCTTTTTAAAAAATATATCTATTTTTGGTTCCTACCAATATGCACTCTTGAGTCCCACTGATTCAGGATTTCCAAGGGAGCTGGCACATACGTAGATCCATATCTGTGGGATGCTAACTCCAGTGCGGGTGTCCTCATATTTAACTCAGCGTGACAATATTGTGAAGCATTTATTTAAGCAGCTCAACTGACACTCAGGTTGTGACTGCTTTCTGTTCATACTGAAGTTATTCCCTTAATAACAGCAGATCTGGGTAGACCTCTCAAGAGTTTTACTGCTAGTCAAACAAGCTTATTTTACAGATAGGGAAATTATACTCTAAGAATGCCTGTTTTAGCTCTCACTTTTATGTGCTCTCCATAAATAATATTTTTTCCATTTTGATCTCTTCTGACATTTCCTCATTTTTTAGAGAAAGCAAAATAAAGAAAACATCATTCTATAAATACAATAATTTGAAGCTATTTTAAGAATTTTCTTCAAATTTAGGAATTTTAAGGATAAAGGCTATAAATTCAAATTATGTGTATATTTATAGCATCTTTTTAATGAATAAATCAAGGTGTAATGGTTTATAAGAAAAAAAAAGAGTTTTACTGCTAATAAACTGGCTCTTCCCCACTGCCACATGAGATCCTGCTTTGCATTCTTGTCTTTCAAAGGACATGCCCATTGTGAAATCCTGAGAGATGCTGGCCAAGCTGGCTTTGAAACTGCCTGACTGATGGACTAATGTCTCCCAAATGGATTTAGGGAACATACCTTAATATCTGCTCTTATCAAGATGCCAACTTGGATTCCAAAGAAGTAATTCAAACCTGGAAAATCTCCCACAGATGACATGAAACATTAGGGAAAACTCTTAGTTCCACTAGTTTTTCCTTTTTTAGTTTTTTAAATTTATACTATCTCTTGGTTTTTGAAACCTTCCTACTACAAACACAGCTTATCAGGTTATTAGAGCTCACCACTGGACAGAATTGTAGCAGGAGCCAAGGATATTGAGCTGCCTGCTAATAAGTTCTGACACAATCACTCTTTGAATTTTTCGACCACTAAGTCTCACTGGAATACAGTCTACTTCGATTATTAATTTTAACTTCTTAAAATTAATCTCAGTAAATCAATTTCCACCAGTATCTCACATGATGTGTCAGTGAGTTTGGTAAAGCAGAGCAAGGTATTGTCAAGAATTCAATATTCATTCCTTGCCTGGAGAGATAGGGAAATGTGTCCTTGCCACTCCTGGAGAAATGCCCCTCAAGAGTCAAAAATGCATTGCTCTCAGCTAGGGTAGCTTCAGAAATACTGCCTTTCTGCTTCCTATTCCAATCCTCCTTTTATTTTTGGGTCTCAGCAGTTATGGAATTTGGGAAGAAGGATCACAAGACTGCATTTACTCAATGATCAATTTACCCCAACATTTAATTTTCATTGTTATGTGCCAAGCACTTTGAGGGCTGCAGAATGAACCGCAGAGAGTGATATAATAGTAATGGAATATAATATAATGTAATATAAATATTGTACAAGTGATGCTCATACCATTTGGGTATACTCACGTATGAGTCAGGGTGGCAACAACTTTATAAATATATAAATTTCTAATGAAAAGTAGAAAGTGATCAGTAGCATGATCACAAACACAAAAATTGCTCTCTAATTATGAACACCGCTCATATATGATTTAACACAGACCAAACTGGGTGAAGGCTGCCACCTGTGGTAGGGGCACTGGACCCCACTCAGTCCTGCCATCACATCTCTTCCCTTCCCAAGTCTGGAATCTTAACAATGCCCCAGGTGCAGCATGCTGTTGGCAAAGATCTTTGTCTGGTTCTACCCTTTGAGAAAGAAAAGGGGTAAAGCCACCATATAAGACTTCATCAAATAGGGTTGCCTTTATTTGCAATGGCTTCATTACAGAGCTCACGCCCTTATTTCAGAAAATGCACGATCATCCTATGACTGATGAGGGGCGCTAAGAACCAAGTTTTCTGTGGTACATATTCATGCCATTGTTTTCTTTCAAGATATTAAAAATCACTCCTATCTTTCACTTAAAGTAACTTTCATTGGCTTAAGGATGTTTTACTAATAGTCTACCAATCAACATCGAATTGAATATTGGATCATTAAGTGGACTCATAATGTCTATGAAAAGTTGTGGCTTGAGGTATTCAGATGACGTAGTCAATTTAAATTACCATTATTCTCCTGAAATACTTTCTGTCCTCTGAGATAAATGTTTATAGGTTATATTTCCCTTTAACATTTAAAGTCTTTATCCTGATCATTCGGATCTTTGGGCTTTCTTCTTCAATGCTGTGATTCACTGTTTCCTGTCATTTCACTTTGTAGGGTCTGCTTTTCCCATTGACAGCCTGCCCTCTATTCTCAGCAACAAGAATTAGCCTGAAGTAATTTGGGGCTGAGATGGTGGCTCCCTGACTTGTTTGGGTCTACAGGGAGATGGCCATGACCAAACAAAACAACAACCAAGAGGAAAAGCTACCAGGTCCTCCTGTATTTGGACAGCCCAGATGTTATTTACAGCCTTGTTTATGAATTATTTTCTTGACCCTCCTGGCTAGGATCCACACACTTTGTCATTTTAAAGTACACACGTCCTGTCACATGGTAACGATGTGCCCTGAACAAGTAAACAGGCTGGAAGACTATTATAAGGGTAGAAAAATCTTTTAACGTAACTCTGCTTCCCTGTACCACTTCCAAAAAAGACAAAGGGAAACAGAGGAAGAAAACTGAAAACTGTTTTATTTTTAGATTTTCAAATAACCCTAACCAATTGCTGCCATTCTGAGCCTATTACTAGGAATAAAGAAGTTGGATAATCCATGAGCCCAGTTCTCAAGACCCTCAAGTTACCATTCCAGTCAGGGGCGGATGTTAACATACAGTGAACCACATGCAATCTGAAGGTGTAGCTTTTGTAATACTCAGTGGTGATACTAGACAAATAGTCATTTTAGTCATTTATGACTAGGAATTTATAGACTATCACATTCCCTAATTAAGGGATGAATTAACTAAATTAAAGTTTGTCCCTACAATGGAGAACTGTGCTGACCTGTTTACTTCCATCACCACTAGAAGCTTCCTTTGCTAAACCTCTTCCCCGGCCTCCCCATGTCAGTTTATATTCTGTAGTCTGACCTAGTTTCCAATGATTCCAATCACTTTATAAACCCTCTACCACGCTGTTGTCACAAGGATCCTCTACATCTTCCTCTGGTGCCCGGAACTTCCTCACTCTACATGGAACCTGCGCATTCCAAGGACTGTGCCACAGCCCACAGCTCACTTGGGGGGGATGCTGTGGTCTCCTGCCCCAGCCCTAGAAAAATAGTACACATATTTTTCTATTTTCCTTTCTATTTCACTCATTTAATATACACATATTTATTAATGAGTACTATATGCCAGACAGTATTATGAATTCTGGGAGGAGCAAACAAGGTCCCTTTCTTTTTTGGTGATTACATTTTTGGGTAAAAGGCAACAACAAATCAATAAGCAAATACATCTGCATCATAATATTAGACATGGAAGTTGTTATAAGGGAAAGCTAAGCCATGACCAGAAGGTGGGGTAAATTTTTAGGGAGGATGTTCATGTGGGATATCTCTCGTTAGGTCTTACCAGAGATCTGAATGAAGTAAGGGGTAGACAACCTCTCTGTATTTCTTCCTAAGACTAACACCTTGTACTCTGGATCCCATCCTACTTTTCTTTCTTGGAGACCTTTTTCCTTATAAATTTCACCTACATCCTTCTTGAATTATTAATATCTCCTTCTTTAATGGATCATGTCTGATAACCTACAAACATGGTAGAGCACTTGCCATCTTGTCAAAAAAGCTTCTGAAATCCAATCTCCTTTATGTTCCTCTTTATTATAAAGCTCCCCAGAGTTTCAATATTGTTTCACTCCAAATCACTATGATCATGTTTTCATTCCTACCAACTTCCATCTTGTCCAGTAAAATGGTCAATTTTTAACCCTTAACTTATTTGAATTGCTAGCAACTTTTAAAGCAATTGGTAACAAACTCTTTTTAAAAATATTAGTTCAGGTGACTTCTCAGATAACCCAACCTCACTATCTTCCCCTAATCTTGATGAACTCTCACCCTCAGTTTCTAGGTGTCTGAATATGGGAGCATCTCAGGGCTTAATCCTCAGAACTCTCTGTCTCTGTATCTACACTCACACACTAGGTAACCCCACTCTGTCTCACGGCCTTACAAAGCACCCATATGCTGCTGATCCAGATTTTATCTCCAGGTTCTCGGAGCTCCAGACTCATGAGTATCCAATTTCCTATCCAACATTTCCACTAACAGACATATTAAATTTAATGTGTACAAAACCAAACTTGATTTCCTTGCCTTAACAACTTCAATGTTCATCCCACTCTTTGCCATCTTATTTACCCCTGGCTGTACAGCCTAAATGTTAGATATTTGTTGTTCTGGACACCTTATGTCTTTCCATATCCAAAATCTAGCCACAAATCCTAAGAACATTAATTTCAAATCATGTTCTCCATTTAGCACCTCTATTGCTGTTTTCCTAGCCCAACCTCCAGTGTGTTTCAGCTGGCAGGAAGCTTCCGAAGAGGCATTAAGTAAACTTGCCTGACTTCCATTGTTTATTCTGCATATATTAACCAGTTGATTTTATTTAAGTATGAATCAGACCATGTCATTCCCCTATAAAAAATGCTTCAGTGACTTTCCATTATATTTGGCATAAAATCTGAAGTCCATGAGGCCCTGTGTTATCTGTCCACTACTCATTTCTCCACTGTCAGGTCTCATCTCTCTGCTCCAGATACCCTCACTGTCCCAATGGGCCCCACCAGGACAAGTGTGTTTCTAAATCATGGTCATACAGTTGTGCTACTGTCTGCCTGGGAGGTTTTTCCCCTCTGCTATTTGCATAGCTTATTCTCTCACTTCATTCAGGACCTTGTTCAATTTTTCTCCTCAGTGAGGATATATCTGACATAATTTGAAATAACACTACCTCCATCCAATCATTTATCTTCTAACATACTTAGATATTTGAAGAAAAGCATATTTTATTTATTTATTTATTTTTTGTGTGGGACCCTTGCCAGCGGCCAGGGATTGAACTGGAGCTGCAGAGGCTGTGGGCAGCCTCGCAGCCCAGCACTCAACCGCTGTGCCACCAGGGGAGGCCCCCGAAAAGCATATTTTAAAGAAAAACATTCATTAGCACCTGATACTATATTTATTGGTTTATTATGTCTTTTTTCCTAGAACATAAATATCAAAGCAGAGGGAGTTTGTTCTTATTTGTTATTTTAACTAGGGAATCTAGAACATGGCAGTTATTAAATATTTAATTAGTTGAATAAAACTTAGGTTTATAAGTAATTTAAATACATGGTGGCGCAGTGGTTGAGCGCTGGGTTGCAAAGCTGCACGCAGCCTCTGTGGTGCCGGTTCGATCCCCGGCT
This sequence comes from Talpa occidentalis, assembly GCF_014898055.3. NCBI lineage: Eukaryota > Metazoa > Chordata > Mammalia > Eulipotyphla > Talpidae > Talpa > Talpa occidentalis. The sequence continues at coordinate 107,625,704 of NW_023602073.1, forward strand.
GCTCCCCGGCCACTGGAGGAGGGTCCCACGTGGCGCGCAGACCTCTCCTGCCGCCCGCTGCTCCCCTCAGCAGTGTACTTCGGTCCTTCTGCCTGCTCTGCTCCCACTCTGGCTCTGGTGAATTCTCTCACCCTCCCGCGCTTCTGACTGTACCCAGTGCATGTATAAACAAACAAACAAACAAACAAACAAGCAAACAAATAAACATGCCTCTATAAAAAAAAATAAAAAAAAATAAATACATGGAGACATTTAGAAAATAAGGTTAATAATCAAAATAGCTACTGATCTTGGGGCCTCCCCTGGTGGCGCAGCAGTTGAGCGCTGGGCTGCGAAGCTGCCCACAGCCTCTGCTGTGCCAGTTTGATCCCTGGCCACCAGCGAGGGTCCCACATGGCGTGACAGACTTCTCCTGCCACGCCCACTGCTCCCCTCAGCAGTGTGCTTCGTCAGTCTGCCTGTTCTGTTCCCTGCTGTGGCTCTGGTGAATTCTCTCACCCTCCGGCGCTTCTGACTGTACCCAGTGCTTGTACAAATAAATAAATTTTAAAAAAAGCTACTGATCTCTGAATGTATTCCAAACAGTTTGCTAAGTGCTTTATATACATGATCTCTTTAATCCTTAAATTAACCCTGACAATTAATATTCTTCACTTAACAGATGAGAAAACTAGAGCCTGAAAACTTTCAGAAACTTGCCTAAGTTCATTTAGTAATAGGTCAAAGATTTGATCTTGGAAAGGAGAAAAAAAAAATTATCCCTGAGAATTTATAATCATACTATGGAATGGTTAGCTGTTAAAATTCATACTTTAAAACTGTGCATTTAATTTAAATAGTTCCAAGTTGGCAGCACCTTAAGGTAACTGACACAAATCTAGAGGTTCAATGCAAGCCTCAGTGATTCCCCAATAAAAGTTTTAAGGAATATGAGCAATCCCCAGCTACAAATCACACTAAAAAAACAACAAAAAGAAGGATTTCAAAGAACTGTCATTGGCAACAGACTCTGAAAAACTTAACCAGTTTAATTTGCCCAATGTTGAATATAATAAACAAGTATACTTAAGTTTGAGTAAAAGAGAAATTAAAAATATGAAAGGAAATCAGAATAAAATGAAATGAAATCAACAAAATGTTAAATAAAAAGGTAATACTTGAATATAAATGTTGATTGATTACTTCATCAGCAGATGAATTACAAATGAATAAAGAATTACTAAGCTGAAAGATGAAATTGCCATTTAGACAGCCATGGCTAAACTGCAGAGCCTGCAGGTTTATCATAGCAGGTGACAGAAAAGTAGGGGAAAATCACCCAGGGCATTCTAGTAGACTTCATAGAAATTAAAAAAAGCCTGATCTCAAATTGTCCAAGTAGCAAGCAAAGCATGGAGGCCATGGGGATAAACAGCTTCCAGGTGATAATAGGCAGCTCTGTATTGTCTGATAGCAGATACTACCAACATTCACCAAAGGAGCAGTACAAGACCATGGTATCTTTACCCCTTAATTCCCTTAAGGACACATAAGTCACACATCACCCTCCATATACTTTAACTCTCTCAAGGGGTATGGCATTCTCTGAGGGTTCAAGCATTTTATCAACATAAGACACTATTATTCACTTTTGTGAAATTAGCAAATTATATTCCTGTGAAATTACATTGAAAACTTAATTAACTTTATCCACAAAGCAGTTAGCATTGTGAGTAAACTATATATTTTAATTATAGCAAAATTATAGAACTACATTTTCTCAGCACATCTGTATATATAATATCATTACATTTGTATATTCTTTATTTGGACCTGTTAAAATTCCATTTAATTACAGTCAAATCTATCCAGTCTAATTTATTATAAATTTAAAATATTGATTGGAATATAAAACTAAAAATATAGAGAAAATTACATTTTCATTGTTTCAGTACACATGACTCTAGTTGGGGATTGAGAATGCAAGTTTTATACCTCATCTAGACTGTCTGTTAAGCAATTAGTTGTTTGATTCTTTGGCATGGTCCAGAGATCTGACTTCAGCAAACCTTTGAAGTGATTCTATAAGTTTGGCAGGAGAAATGCTAGGGGCGTATAATTATTAGAATTATTTTTTTCAATTTGTATTTTTTTCACTTGAAATTTCACTTGTACTCTGTTAGCATCTATCTTAAATGCCATCTCTTTTTAAAAAAATACTTTCTCTAAAAATGATGTTGCTTTGAAAATGTGTTAAAAATATCCCCAAATTTAATGTGATTCATTGCAAATATAATATTAAATTCACCACAAGCTATAAAGAATAAATGAACAAAATTGAAGCTCCAGATAACGGAAATGAGTTAACTGAAGACAAAGAAGATAGCTCCTGTTTCCTTTAGGAAGAGATCTGACAAGCATTTCTTATCCCCTTTCAGTACATGTTTGTTTAATTTTTAGATTAGCTCTAAAAATTTATTTCTACCTCTGCATTCCTGTTACCACTTACAGTTAAGATTTTATCATCTCTTGCCTGTATTCTTACGAAGTCAAAAATAAGGAAGCAGAGGGAAAAAAATCACTAATTGGAGGTTAACTATGCACTGGCATCTCATTATCTAGGGAAAGGAATAAGACACAGCCCCTGTCCTAAAAGAATTCACACTCAAAAAGGAGACAGACGCACACATAAGTACATTAAAATATGATTAGAACAAAGGCAGTAATACATGAGACATTAGCATTGAGGAAGAAATGATTAATTTCCGTGTAGAAAATGCTTTCCAGAAATCACTTCTGAGTTAGCAGTGAAGGGAGTGAGGCAAGGCTTTCCAGGAAGAAGGAAAAGTAGATTTCTGGCCTGCTGTGGAAAATCTGGCTTCTGCTTGCCTTCTCTCCTTTTCACATGCACGGACTCAGGCACTGTTATGCCCTGGGAACATTCCATGTAGTTTCATGCCTTTATACTTCTCTGTGTTTGTTCCCTTCATCTCCCACCTTTATCCTGTAAGTGATGATAGCTAGGGAAGATTTCCGAGCAAAATGAAACACAATGAAACTTGGGTTTAGTGGTTCTGTTGAGTCTTAGTTAAAGGAGGAAAAAATGCAATTAAAGAAACCAGTTACAATGCTACTGTCTAATAGTTAATCAAACTCTAACAGAGTAGTAGTAGTTCTGCCTTAATCTAGGGCAGAATGGATATGAAATATTAATTGACTCAACAGTACTTGAGTGAGAGCAACAGGGAGGAGATATTGGGTGGAATGAGAGGAATCCATGCCTCCTCTTAGGTTTCCACCTTGAGACATTGGGTATTTGGCATTGAGACTGGCCAACGTAGGGAATATGAGATGAGCTCACACAGTGGTGATGGTGGGGTTTAATTACATCTTGGATATAAGTGTCATGTGAATCTTTTGAGTAGAGATGACAGCAAGTAGCTAAAGTTGAGGCTTTCAGTAAAGACAGAGTATCATCAAATAGGGGATGGTTAAAATAAAGAGAATGCATTTAAAAAAATAGAGAAAATATGGGTAAAACTCATGAGTGACTTCTAAGGGGATGAACTCACTGGGATCACAGCAATTACAGAGTCTTTTCTCAGAGTAACCCAACTGAACGGAATGCTATAGTCCCCAAAATAAAATGGATATCAATTTTTCCAACCTGAGGTCACTAAGAATGACCCATCAAGGATAAGGAAGGTCCACCTTCTCAGATGGAGGCTCTTTTTAATCCTAAAAGTAGGATTATCTTCATGCAAGAAACCTTCCTGGACATGCCATCTGAAAACATGATTGGTAAATAGTTTAATGAATAACGTATTTTCCTCTCCAAATTATTACATAAGATAACCAATTATGAAAATATTTTAGAAGGAAGAATGCACATGACATAGTAACAAATGTGAAAAAAAAAATATATTCTTAGTGTGGTAGATGAGGCCCAGAAAACTGCCTGTATCCCTCCAGTTACTATTTTAGATGGGAATATAATGATTTGCCAACACATTAATGCAGTTGGCAGGAAGACAGTATCTTAAAATAGTAAAGAGGGATATATCTAGCAACTGTAGTGAATAAAATATGACTTTTAGGATCACTCAATATTTATTCTGAAAAGCACATAGTAAAGCCTTAAATTCTTGTTAAATTAATGACTTAACAGTACTCCAGTAGGGATTGGGGTCAAAATAAGGGGGTTGTAATTATATGGGGAATATAAAATTAAATTTAAATAAATAAAAGAAAAAAAATACGTTAAACAAACAAACAACAACAACAAAAACACAGTACTCCACGCAATCTTCTAACCTTCATTTGCTTTCCAAATAAAGTCCCCTTTTAGAAAGAAATGGTGACTATTGGACTTGGCTATATATCTGCTGTTAGGGATATCCCCCTCATGTATCTGGCACATGGTAGGTGCTCAGTAAAATATTTTGGGAGGAAAAATGGTTGGAAAGAGAAGGAAAGATTAAATAAATTACTAATCTTCATACTTACTTGCTGTCAAGACCGGCTGTGTGAGTGGTATGTCTTAAAGCAATGGTTCTTGACTTTGGCTGTGTATGAATCATGGAAAAGCTTAGAAATACAAACTCTATTCAACAAACTCTACCCCAGATCCACTGATTCAGAATTTCAGGAGGTGACATCAGGCTATTTATAAATTTTTAAATCTCTGCTTATGATTGATTTTGTTGCACAACTTGGGTTAAGAATTGCAATCCTTAGATCTGATCGATCCTGGATACATTAATTAGTGAAGTTCCAGGTCTGTAGAATTAAGAGATCAGATCTTGAATGCAAAGTATCCTTAGTAACGTGCAGGACAGCATAAGGCTCCTTTAATCAACTTGCTGGGTCTTGTCTTGACTGTGGCAAAGTCATGATTGCCCACATTTTGCTGAAAAAATATAACCTCAAGCTACCGAGTAAGTGGGGGTAGAAATTTGGCTAGATTCTTAACTAATGATGTCTGAGGAATCAACCTAAACTATTTTTCTCCAGCAATGTTAATCTGGAAAGGGTTCTTATATTCTTGCTGTTATTATTTCTTAAAAAATCTTTCAGCTCCTACACAATTACTAGGTTAAGTAGCTAAACACATTTTATATTAAACACTAAGCACCTAATAATTGTTTATAAAGCTGTAAGTGCTTGATTGTATTTTATTCTCCAATGATCAATCATAATATTCAGGTTTTATTGTTACTATCAAAGGAAAACTCTTACACTACTCTGGGGAAAAATACCAGCAAATCATCCCTTCACCTGCTCAGTTATCTGAAAATAACCTTGCAAGGAATTCCCCTGTTTCCAAATTGAAAGCTATCATTGCCTGTGGAAGAAGACAAGGACTGTGAACTAGACAAGGCTATGGCTGGGGAAGTGACATATTGTCACACTCATTTCCAACTCTTTGCTCCAAATAAAATATCTTCCTGCCACCTTGGAAAGTGTGCTGAGTGGGGAAGAAGAAAATCTGTACTGACATGTTATCAATGATCACCTATGTTTCTGAGGGCCAAGCAATCTCTAAACACCTGACATTAGTTTGACCCATGTAATATTTTCTCTCCTAAAATGGTTCACTCTTACTTTACAATGGAATAATATAAATAGGTTACCCATGGGTTAAAAAAAATAAGGTTTTACTGCAATATGTATCAGGAAATATCTTTCTTTTCATAGGTTTGCTTCCTTTGTATGGTAATAGCCCTGTCTAGATACAAGAACGCAATCAGTGCTTTTATGATGGAAAATCAGTCAACTGGAAATCCTTCCTTACTTCAGAAGATAAATGTTGCATTCATGTGCTGCCATTGTTGATTTTTCCAAATTCAGGTTATCTTTTTGATGGAAAAACACTGGGTTTAGTTTGAATACACTGTTCATATATGTCACTGGAAATGAGGTTGGAAGGGAAAGGCTCTTAGATCACTGTAAGGAGCATGAAGTTGCCTTTGACAAGAAAGAAAGACATGGGAATAGCTAGTCTCAAGAACAATCTTCCAAAGAAGTGTGGTTCATAGCCCCAAGGGAAAAATACCCTTTTGAACTCAAGGACACAATGCTTTAGAATCTTACATACATTGATGCCTGGGAAAACCTATGGGCAAATGCTGCCTTCTTCTGTGATAGACCAATCTACACCTAAAAACATACTTTTCATCTATAAAGGAAACATTCCATTTCATTAAATAACCTGGAAGAAAAAAAGGTAGTTTTCAGCAAATATTTATAAAATGCCAAATGAAAACTTACAAAGTATTTTTTATACATTCCTTTTTTATGATGACTTGATGCTTGAAGTGATTAAGATTTCTGGGCATAGCTGATAATGATCAATAAGACAAATTCAGAAGAAGAAAGTCATCACTACGGACACATACACACAACTACATTACATTTCATACACATACATATGTATGTTCTTTCACTAAGAAGATAAGTGATCAATATTTATTGAATAGTTCCTATATTTAGGACTTTCCTTAAAAATCTGAGGTAGTGGTGGATCCATCAGGGTTTCATTAGGGAACTGGATGGCTCATTAAAAAAAGATTTAACTGACACTAGTTTAAAGAAAGGATTATTTATAGTGGGGTAATTAAGAGTAAGGAAATGAACAGGAATAGGGAAATACAAAAGGACTAGAAATGGCAGGAAGCTATCACCATCACTCCCTTGAATGAACAAGGTACGTCATATAACCAGATGATCTGAAGGAAGCCCCCCACGCCAATGAAAAGCTGTATAGTTGCAGAGAAATATGGTGAGTCAAGGAAGGAGCAGTGATAGAATAGGAGGGATACTCCACCTTTCTGTTCCCATATTGTCTGTTACTGATGCTGTCCATTTGTCCAGACTATCTGGAAAGCAGAGTGCAAGAAAATAGATGGTATAGCCCAAAAGACTACACGTTTAGGTTCTAGAGTAAAGCAGAGAATAGACTAGGAAGGTAAATGGAGAATAACCACCTCAATGAGGGAACACACATTACAGAAGAGTTACATCAAATCTCCAGAGGACAATCCATGTGGATAGCACAGGAGAGCACAGTCTAGCCATATTGTGGAGGTTGGCATACACTCCTTCAAATCCATGACCTACCAGTCACTGCTGTATTTGTGACCTTGTCAGGTTACTGAAATTATGTGCCACAGTTTCATTCAGATGCAAATTATAGTGTTTACTGGAGTTTATTCTATGAAACTGTCATGACTTTTATGAGACAACAGATATTAATCTGTTGGCTTGGTTCCTGGCACATAGTACGTATTCAATCAGTCATTACACGGTAAGCTATCATTACCACAACCATCATCAATAGAAGAGTTTAGTAGAAAAATGTAACAATGATTACTGGGGTCATAGGAAGTTGGATAGAGTTTGGAAAGAAAGGAAAAAGAGGAAGGAATTCTGGAGAGGTTTAATGGGAAGGCGTGACATGAACATATTAGGAGACAGGAATTACAGGATACTTTGATGGAGAATGAGAAGATGGCCCACTGATGGTGGCCCTTGAATGTCAAGTCTAAAGTTTGGTTTTCATCTTGTGTATTGTGGCAAACAAACAGAAATATTTACAACAAATGACAAGAGTAGTGTTTTCAGAATGTGAGATAATATGTGTTTATAATAGTAGTGTGTATACAATGGGGCAACATTTAGGATAAACTTTGGTAAGGGAACAGTGAATTATCAAATTCTTTGAAAAAAACAGAGAAAATTAATATAAGTAAGATCAATGATTATGGCTATTGGTTATTTTAAGTACATTTACCCATTTATCCTCCTAATAGTTACTGGAACCTTTTTATTTTTCTTGGTCCTGGCTGTTGCATCCATTAAAATTTCAATCAGCTTCTGCACTCAGTGATTCTAGTCTTATAAATATCTGACTACTAGTTTCTTGCCACTTAAATTTTTAAACAGACTACTTTTCTGTTTAAATAAGGACTTTCAATAATAAGCATATCATACTTCAATGTACCTACTCTTCACAACAAATCTATGAAAAAATTTTATTATTATTACCATTTTACAGGTGAGAAAGCTAAGACCCAAGACATTTAAATATCTTAGCCAATACATACAATCAATAAGAATTTATAGGAGAATTCAGGTTGTATACAGGTTTCTGTGCTACATGTTTCCCAAGAAAGATACCTGCAGAGTACACAGCTTCAGTTATTAAAGTTTGATCTTGATGATCAAATTTGCTTGTACTACATTACATTTTATCTCGGTATATTATTTTTATATTTTTCAAAGTTCTTTACTACATACACAGTTGTCATTCATGATCACATCTATTTCTCATCATAATAAAATAAATTTTGTTAACTAATTTGTTCAATGTCTCCAACTATTAGGTAGCACAGTTAAGATTTAAATGCCAACTTTCAAATTCCAAATTCTATATTCTTCCCACTAGACAAAAGATATTTAAGAGCAAAAACTTAAAGTGGTATTTACTTATATAATAATCTTTTACAATATACAGGTGTCTCTGAGAACATCCTGGGCACTAATGTAAAGGAAAAAATAATCTCTGCCCTAAAGGTACTCATTACTGAGAAAGGAAACAAAAAAATATATGTAGAATGAGAAGATGATCATGCTGTCAGTACAGTTACTGGGTGAGCACTGAGGAAAGGTCCTCTCAGCCAGGGGTGGGAGGAGATGGTCATTCTGTTGGTTCAACACTGAAGTGGAAAGGAAAATTTACAAGTGACAGATTACTTGAATTTTTTTAAACATTTATTTATTTATGCATAGAAGAATGGGGTGTAGCCAAATGTGCAGGGGATGAGAGGATTCACCAGAGACAGAGTGGGGAGCAGAACAGATGGATCTACTGAAATACACTGCTGAGGGGAGCAGTGGGCGAGAGGTCTGCTCTGCCTTGAGGGTTAGCTCCCTGGCCAGGGATCAAACTCAGGCCACAGGGGTGATAGCATGAGAATGCTGAGACTTAACTCCTATGCCACCAAGAAGGCCCAGAATTTTGAATACATGTGGCAAAACAGACTGCTTTTGCAAGGATTTGGAGTCGTTAAGCACACAGCATTGGGGATGAGTATGAAGTCTGACTAGAGGAGCACAGAGAAGAAGAGACTGAAGAGTAAATCCAGGATCTGATGGCCCAGCGACAGGAACTGGGACTTCAGCCTTATGTAGGTACACAGATTTGTATTTCTACAGTCTTAATTTATTTTTTAGCTAAGTACTCTTTAGTGAAAAGAACATAGAAGACAGAGGACAAGCACCCTAGGGATAAGACAGAGCAACAAGCAATGCAAGTCTGCCTCCTGCTTGGTGTAGTCTCCTTTTACTCCACTGAGCCAGCTTGTTGATGGGCAACGTGGGGAAGTGGTCAACTGCATGAAGGCTGTTATTTTCTCCAAAGCATCAAAATATCACATGAAAGCCCTTAGCTTTGTAATTTCATCCAGGCACTTGGGAACAAAGATATGATTCTGATCCAAGATATCACAAGTATACAACCACAAAGGTGAGCTTTTCCCCACAAACCAGAAACAAGGAGAGTCATTTCAGTTGCCTGGGCAGCTGTTCCAAGTACTGAGGCTTCAATTTTTCATGGTCAGACTAATAGCAGAGTAGTATCAGAGGCATGTGGAAATCTACTATTTGGTTCTCCATGATGTCCACTCCAACCTTTTCTTCTTCAGTCTTACCATGTGTTTTGTGCATGCCATGTAGGGTAACATGCTATTGATCTGGGTGATGTGGTTTTTACCATCCATGAGATAGGGCAGCTGAGGAAAGTCCAATCAAGCTTGAGCTTCACATCCAGCCATTGGCTTCTGTCATGGTCAGGAGCTTCCCCGCATGTGTACTGTTCCTCCTAAGAGGATGTACTGATGAACTCCAGGAGCATGCGGATAGCCTTTGCCAGTCTGTGACTATCCCAGTCATCCAGAACCACTGCTGATATGGACGGCATGGTAATGCTGCATCCATGTCTTCTAGGATTCTCAATAAACTCACTTTGGATACAGGCTGGAGGATTAATTGGAGAGGACTGGAATGAAAGTTTTGGCCATGTCGTAGGTGGCTTCTGGCAATAGTCACTAGAGAATTTCATTGAGATGTGCAGATTCGTAGAAGGATTGATGGATTCAAGAATGAGAAAGAGGGAGACTCATCAGGGCTTTGGGACTCTATGGATGGGAGGCAAGGAGAAGCATACTAGAATTATACTAGATTTTTTGACTTGGATAATTGTGGAGTTTAATGGAAATAGAAAATAGGGTGATGGGCTAGATGAAGGGTCACAAGGAAATGCACAAGCTCTGTGTGAGGTGTCTGTGAGAACCCACAAGGAGATGTCTTATAGGAAGTAAAACAGATGCATTTGGAGGCAGAAAGTAGTCTGGGCTGCTGATAAAGATTTAAAAGTCAGAAACACACCATTGGTGCTTAGCAATAATAATAGTTACAAATAGTGGGTGACTACCAGGTGTTAGGCATTATTTTTATCTGGTTACATCAAATGTTTTATTGCCTCATTTAATTACCATGAGGAAATTTTATGAAGAACATTAATTTCCCTATTTGACACAAAAGGAAACTGAGGCTCAGAGTTATGAAATTTGTATGGAAGTCATGAGGGTACATGAATTAGGGAGATTATATAGAAAATATGAGAAGAAACAGAGAATGGAGAATGTATTGGTGGTTGCCAGACATGGTAGGGGGAGTGGGTGAATTGGAAGTGGGTAAAAAAGTACAAACTTTCAGTTATAAAATAAACCTTGGGGCATGTAATGTGCATCATAGTGATACTCTATTGTATGATACTCTATTGTATATTTGAAAGTTGCTTAGAAGGTAGATCTTAAAATATCTCATCACGAGAAAAATGTTGTAACGGAGTGTGGTGATGGATGTTAACAAGACTTATTGTGGAGATCATTTTGCAATATATAAATATACTGAATCTTGTACATGTGATACTAAGACTATATCAGTAAAAAACAGGAGATATAGCAACAAACAGTTGCTGGGATGGATGTTATTGAATGCCTATTATATGCAAGGTGATATTCTAGTTCTTTTGCCCAATTTTTGATTGGGTTATTTGTTTTGTTTGTGTAAATTTTTATGAGTTCTTTCTATATATTGTCAGATGCACAGTATGCAAATATTTTCTTCCATTCAGTAAGGTGTCTTTTCATTCTAGTTATGATTTCTTTTGCCGTACAGAAGCTTTTAAGATTGATGTAGTCCCAGTTGTTTATGTTCTGTTTCTTTGCTGTTGGGGACAAATCCCTAAAGACATCACTAAAGCTTTTATCATGAAATGTTCTGTCTATGTTTTCTTCTATGTATTTTATGTTTTCAGGTTTTACATCCAAGTCTTTGATCTATTTTGAGTTGATTTTGGTGTATGGTATGAGGTTCTAGTCTAAAGGTGCTATTCTAAGTGTTAGTGATTTTCTTTAGAATTGAATTGAATAGGTCGTTTATGTTAAAAAAATCCCCAGTTTTGGAAAAAATGCAAATATTCTGCTAATTATAATGTTCAATTAATGCATATACAGAATTCAAAATGGAAACTTGTGTTTACTCATCACAGATTATTGGTAGGATTTTGAAGAGCAGGATATTAGACAAGTAATGCCAAGTTATTTTATCAGGAAAAGAAAGAGATTTTTTGATCTAAGATACATGTGAAAGCTCTTTGGGTTTAAAATAGCAGAGGGTGGGGCAGCTCTCCTGCCGCCTGTGCCTGTGAAAGCATTCTTCATCTTTCTCTCCCTTTTATAATAAACCTGCCCTTTGGATTAAAAAAATAGCAGATGGTGATACAGGGGCCAGAGTTTGTACATTGTCTCTATTCTCCATTAACTACATAAACCACTTAATTAACACTCAGTAGGAAGTTAATGTGAAGAGTGAGATAATCCTGTGACAATACATTGTTTGGCATAAGGCAAACACACGGGGGATAGATAACATTAGAACCTAACTCTGAATCACATGTAGTCTTGCATGGTAGTAAATACAGATTTCTTAATTTCCAGTAACAGTGGGTAACATTTACTGAGGGCCCACCACATGCCAGAGTATAGTTGTCCTTCGTATCCGCAGGGGATTGGTTTCAGACTCATTGTAGGTACCAAAATCCATGGATGTTCAAGTTCCTTACATAAAATGACATGAGATTTACATATAACCTATGCTTACTCTTCTGTATACTTTAAATCATCTCTAGATTACTTATAGTACTGAATAAAATGCAAATGCTTTGTAAATAACTGTTATACTGTATTTTTAGGGAATAATGACAGGAAAAAAGGTCTGTCCATGTTCACTATAGATACAACAATTGTAGGTCAAACTACATAGTATGTATTTTCAATCTGCACACAGTTGAATGTGAGAATGTGAGAGCCTGGGATAAGTAGGGCTGACTGAGTCAAGAATGTAAAAAACTTTGTATTTTTCTCTCTAATTATTGCTGGTCCTTGACCTCATATCAATTTTATAAGATTGTCATTTTTATCATAAGAATTGAGTCCTATGAGGATTCAATATATGGAATCTAAAGAAATATACATCCTAAGCAGGCAGATCATGGAAAGACCTTTGCAATTTTAACTGACATTTGTCTATTATGCCCTTATCTTATGTTTAGCAAAAGGACTCTGAATATGTGCGTTGTTATTCTCATCTTTTTTTTTTTTCATCTTCCTCCCTATAATCCTCATCATTCTCAAAATATGAATGACTGTAGGATAGAACAAGGCTGAATCAAAAACAGGAGCAAAACAGAGTTAAATTTTTTATAGACTTAGGGCCTAAGAAGCTTAAAAAATGAGATTGTCCATTTGTCTGTGTCAATAAGAAGTGTAATGTTGTGTAACTACATATGAGAAAAGTATGATAAAATACAGCAGCTGAGGTGAAAAGTGAATTTAGAGGAAATGAGTGTTTACTTAGCTAGCGAAACTGTCACCTCTGCTAGTGAATTAGTACACAAGATTTCATGGAAGAGGGAGAATTTCAGGAAATGTATGATAATTTCACATTTACTATATGAATCACTGTGCCTGGTTTCCAGAGGATTTGTATGCAAATAATAGACAAGAATTTTTTTTTTTAAATGACGGACATTTGTGGTTTCCTCAGGGTATTAAGTCAACACTTTGGGGTTTCCATAATGTTCACTTAAATGAATTATCTGGATTATAATATTACAAAACCAATATATGAAATAAAATATTTCTGGTCAAATATAAAACAATTAAATTTCAGTGTTGGTGACATTTCTATTAAACAGTGTGAGTTTCCTTTGTCTCTTATTCAGTAGAGAAAATGGTTTAGATGGATTGTATTATCAAGGGAAATATTATCCATGAATGTAATTAAGATGGTTAGCTTTTCTTAGAGACGGTGCATTTCCTCTAAATTGCTAAAAGGACTTTGCAAATATTAACAACCTACAAAACAAAGTATGTGATGCCTTTAACATTTCTATTAGAAATAAAATTAATTTTCAATGTTCATATACAGTTAAAACTATAATTGGTCACATCTTACCACATCTAGCTTGATATTTTAGTTTTTAAATCTTTAGCTACTTATTTTGGTATTAATTTTACACAGCTTAGTGAATTTTCCTATATTAGATTAGGAGGAGAAAATAAGACTTGAAAATGCAACCCAAAGCAATAAAGTAATGAAATATTTTCTTGGACTCATATTTAACCATTGTGATTATAAAGTTGTTTCTCTTATATATATTTAAGTGAAGCTATAAATATGGCCATATATTTTCCTCATATGATCCCATAAAATATTAAGTATAATAACAGCAGCAATTATAATTATTTTTTATCATCATTTATATTCTTATCTGGAGATCAACTTCCAGCAAACGCCTTTTACAGAAGAGAAAACAACAAATTAACCTATTAGGATAATGTTTATGCTTTTTGGTTCATTGCAAATATTTGTTTGCTTTAACTGAAATGCTAACTTCATTTTTAATAATGTGCTTAAATTTCATAAATATAAATTAATTTCATTCTTTGCAGCTTCTGGCAGGAACTCACTGAATAAATTCAGACTTAATTGTTATAATTATAGCAAAGGATCTTTCTTAAAGTTAATTATTATCCTCCATAATATATCTATACCAGATCCTAATTACTAACAATTCTTGATTTTTCTAATACATTTGTCTTTATTGGTCATTACCTTCAAATAATAGATTCAAAGAGAATGAACAACAAATTTATTATTCATCTGTACTAGGAATAATAGTGCCTAATTATTTCAGCATTTTTTTATTTCTGAATCTCAGATATTTTCTAATTTAATTGATTGCGCTTCATAATTTTTCAGCAAGTGGGAGACAAAACTAATATTCTGAAGAATATTATGAATGAATTAATGATAGATCATAGTTTCTTGGGTACATTTTCTATTTAGATATATTGACTGAAACACTGAGTGAGAATGATTTGAAGAGTTTTCCCAGGACCTTAAAATCTAACAAAACATGACATCCAAAGGCCCTCAGAGCCATTTCAAGGCAGCAGCTATACCCACATGCACTCTTCAGAATGACATACGTGATTACCAGGATAATGTTTTGGGTTATGGTAGATAAGATCATTCCAATTCCCCAAAAATATTTACCCCCAAAGGGCTGTTCTGAGGAATTGCAATGACAGGATCCATTCTGCACAAAGGATAGGGAGTGGTGTCACAGAGAGATCATGATCCCTTCTTCCTGGGAAAATTACCTAGTGTTAAAACGAAAGACAGTAACCATGTCACAGCTTGCATGCACTGTCATCAGAGTTTCCAACTAAGAAATACTTGGCTTCCAGACAACTGAATGAGACAGAGACTGTAAGTGCACTCTCTGAATGGTTTCTCTGAAGGACTTTACATCCACATCCTTTCCAATAATTTATGTTTAAAAATTTGTGGCAGTATACTTTTGGAATAAAAGGAAATCTGTCAATATTTGTTCCCATCATATAAAATTTTCTCTTAAGTAACTGTAAAAAAAAAAAAACTGATTATCTCCATATTTGGTAATGGTGATAGTGGTAGAAGTACTGTTCATCAATGATTTTACATTCTTCTGAACTAAGCAGACTGGAGGAGCAATGAGGAAAGAGAACATTACCCCATTATATAAACCAAAGAACCAAAGATTTTAAATTCATTTACATCACATTGGAACATTCCATTACAACAACTAATCTATTAAAATGACTATGCAACAGAAAAAATGAACAGGTAAATAAAATGAAAGGAGAATATAACAGAAATTTAAAATTTTGCAATACAAAAGAAAGTTATCAAAAAGAATAAGTAGGTAAAACGGCAGCTTGCTGAAGTTTGTATGTGTGCTAATTTGGCCTATGTGGTCATTGGAATTTGATTCCAGAAAAATATCTTATTGCACCAATTGTTAAGCAACCTCTAAAACCCAGCCTGCGTGCATAAAATCCACCATTTTCTCCACTTTCAACCTAGAAAAGGTTCTGAAGAATGGTTGAAGCTCAATGAAATATTGAAATTTTGCCCCCAAACTTGCAACTGAAAAAATTGTTTAGTTTGATGGAGATGTATCTCAGGTAATGCAGAGCCTTTTTCATTTACCCTATGTGTCATACATATTAAGAGAATGTTTATCTGGGTTTGCTGCATTGTTATCTATCTGGTTAATCCACAGTGCCCATTTTTCCAGATATCAAGCCCTTGGGTGATTCTTTTCTAATATTAGCAATTTGGTTAGCTGCACCTTTAACTTACCTTAACATGACACTCTTGTTCTGCCTGTAATATGTTTATAATTTGTCTATTTCTGCTCTAGAGTGTAAGATTCCTCAGGACAGCACTTTGGAGGAAAAATCACATCCTCACATTCTCTCTAGAAATCAAGAGCAAGCTTGATACATGGAGGATTCTCAAAATATACAGAAGTATGAATTCTGAAAATCATAAAGTGGAGTAGTACCATTTGTTATTAAGGTTATTTTTAAAGATTAATAACTAATGTTACTGAATATTGAAAAGTCAGAACAAAAATGTCATATGATGTAAGCTTATAATAGTGTGGAAAATCAGCAAAGAAAGCATAGGCTAATACATTTTTTTTATACCAAAATGTGTCATAGTGTGAATTCATGTCCTTAGGAAGAATAGATTTGTCATGGGAACCCAGAAGTGGTGGTGCATGTGTTTTGAATGATTGTTATCATCTCTGATGTGAGAAGGGTTTTGTTATGAGAAGAATAAGTGCCAATTCGAGGACATTAGTCTGGACAAACTGTTCTGTGGGGATAGACTCAAATCTGAATACTAAAAAATCAATAATTTTAAAAGGACAACACATGATGACACCATGCAGAATTGCAACACTGGAGATTTGGAGCAGCACTACTATTACGGAAACGCGACAGTCTTAGTTTGGTTCTAGATTTGAATCCCAGCTTTATTCCTTAATTGCTTGAATTTGTAAAAGGCAGTAAGTTAATTTTGAAAAACCGCTATAACTTCTTCATTTGTAAAGTGGGCAAATTAGTACCTATCCTGTAGAGAAACAAAAGCAAAATATACAGACTGGACACATAGTCTACCTCCCACAAATACTATATTACTATTGATATTTTACTTCAGTTTACCTGTCCTGTTGTTTATAATTACAGATTCAGGCACATATCTTGTGTTCTTTTTTGAACCTCGGTGTGAGAAGTTAAACTGATACTATTCTGACTAGAAGGACTGTTAGAAGACTTAATGTTATTAAGGCATCCTATTAGCATAGTCATAACCATACATTTAGTGTTAATATTTTCATGGGAAAATATTTTTCAAACCCAAAAAACACAGGCTGAAAATTGGCTATGACAAAGGCCTTTGGTCCCAAGGAAGTGGCCACATTGTCATTAT
The DNA here is from genome assembly GCF_014898055.3 of Talpa occidentalis. NCBI lineage: Eukaryota > Metazoa > Chordata > Mammalia > Eulipotyphla > Talpidae > Talpa > Talpa occidentalis. The sequence continues at coordinate 107,642,639 of NW_023602073.1, forward strand.
GGGTTTATTTACTGCTCATTCCTTTTCTGGGAACACAGATAACTTACCATTACAAATTAAAGGAAAACCACATTTAACAGTGCTTTTCAAAATAATTCAAAAGACTAGTCTTTAGTTTGCATGAAACATAACCAAAATAACATATATCAGTAACTCCCTAGACATCAAAGTTCTATCCAGTAACTAGTTATCTTGTTTGTTCTGTTAGGAATCTTGCCTGTTTTGTTTTCACTAGTCATCCTGGCTTTTTTTATTTTTTTGTCTTTCTTATTTTAGCTAATGGATGAAAGATATTGCTCCTCCTGTGTTTGTAGTGATTGTGAATATTTTTTTTTAAAACTAATCTGTTTATTGATTTTGCTTTTATAGAAATTCTAGAAAATACTATTTTGAAAGGATTGTGAATCTTGTCTAGCAAATGTGCTTAGGTATAAAACAAAAAACTTGGCATTCTGTCTGAGGCACATTATAAGACTCTCTGGGCCCGTGTCTGAAGGCCACATTGAAATCTTTAGGGAGATAAAGCTCAGAATTGTAAAATTTGATCTTAGATAAGTCCTTCTCCTGAATGCCAGCTCAACCCTGACTAGTGAACCTGCTATGCCATAACAAGAAACTCACCTAACTTTTATTTTTTTCTTTAAAAAAAAACAAAGGCAATGAAAATAATGACCCCTGTCCATGCAACTTTATTATTTAAGAGAGTGCACACCCAATATTTCATTTCCCTATTCCATCTCCTTAGGCATAGGGAAAACAAGGATTATTTCCACCCAATCTTTTATAGATGAGGTTTTATGATTTGTTCAATTGCCACCACAAAATTCAAGAGACAAAAATTAAGTCTGAATCCCTTCTGAGTTGATTCTTGAATGCTCTCCCATAATGATCAGTAGTTTATAATGTTAATTCCACCAAATACTAGCCTTACGTTATGTACAGGATAGAAAGTTCCATTGTCAAAGAAAGCAGACAATTGTGCTAAAGAAATTTCAGCCACCTGTTACATTCACATAAAGTCCATTCACTGAGTGTGGCAGCAAGTGTTGTCAACAAGAAAGCAGAAGGAAAATATCCTATATTCACTATACTTACTTGACCAGCATTATCTACAAGTTAGAGCAGATGTACACATTTGGGGGAGGCTGGCTTCTAGCATGCTTATTGAAGAGCATAGATGTTTAATAGTTTGAAATTCTGGGCCTCCCTGGTGGCGCAGTGGTTGAGCGCTGGGCTGCAAAGCTGTCCGCAGTCTCTGCAGCGCCGGTTCAATCCCCGGCCACCGGCGAGGGTCCCACATGGTGTGCAGACCTCTCCTGCTATGTCCGCTGCTCCCCTTAGCAGTGTACTTCGTCAGTCTGCCTTTCTGCTCCCCGATCTGGCTCTGGTAGATTCTCTTACCCTCCTGCGCTTCTGACTATACCCAGTGCTTACATAAATAAATAAATCTTTAAAAAAAAATAATTTGAAATTCTGACTTAGGTCCTAGCTCACTCCTCAACTACTGGTTACCATATTTCTCCTCAAATCTCCCTGACAGTGGAAAAGGACAAGACAGTGACCCCATGGTCCAAGTGCCCCAATAAATTCACACCTTCATAGTCAAAGGCCCAAGAACACGGAGAAATTTGTTTTAATTTTTAAAATACTATGCTTTTGGAGAAAACAATCTACAGTTTTGAGCATGTGTATCATTTAAGACATTGTGTTGCCTTACACTTCAATGGAGAAGTTAAAATAAGGCATCCCTTATGTTTTTGAGTTGTATTGGATATGTCTGGGGAGGTTTTTTAGGGCATTTTGTAAAAGGGAGATGGATGTCACCATCTGGAAATAATAATGTTTTGGGGAAAAATTAAAGAAATATTATTTTGTGTTATGTGTACTCATTCTCAGGAGACCTATACAGGAAAACAAAAAAGAAAACCTTCCCACCATTGGTGAAGCAAATGAAAGGTTCTGTTTTCACTGACTTACAAAATAATCCCCAAATATTTAGCAACAATATTTTTATTTTTCTCATTTAAGAGGCGTCATCAGGATAAAAGACTGAATTTACAAGTGGAAAATAGCCACATATACAATTTCAACCATCCAAATTGAAAACTGGTAGCATCCCACATTTTTAATTAATAACATTGCTGCCAGTCACACTACCTCATATGGGATTAATGCTAGTGAATGTGCTATAATCTCATTCCAAATAGGACTGCCAACTAGAGAAAAGATGGCAGAGACAGCTGGCAGTAGATATGTTTATGTAGCTATGGTTCTTACCTAAGATATTTGGAAAACACCGCTGAAGAAAAGAAAACAGAGCTATACGGCTATATCCATATCCTGTAGGTTGAGGCTCAACCTAAAGAAACAGACACTCCCAACAGTAGTTAGAAATAATTTCAGCTACTCAATTGGGCACTGAGGCAGTCTTGGATTTGAACCCCACTCCTGCCATTTATGAGCTATGTGACCTTCAGCATGTTTCTGAAGCTTTCCCTAAGTCTCAGTTGCTTATTTGTAAGATGGAGATAATCATGTCTAATTCTCTGTCTAATTCATCTGTTCTCTTCACCTGCAACCAAATGTGGTTAGGATGAAGGGAGACTGATAACTTGAGAAAGTTTCTGTAAAACGGATATCTACTGTATATGGGTAAGGAGTCAAATAAGCATGCTTGCTAGAAATGCTTTTCAGAAACAGTGCAGTGTGTCGTCTCTCTAGACTATTCTATTTTTTTGTTTTGTTTTGTTTTGTTTTGGTGGGACCCTCTCCGGTGGCTGGGGATCAAACTGGCGCTGCAGCCTCGCAACCCAGCGCTCAACCGCTGCGCCACCAGGGGAGGCCCTAGACTATTCTCTCTATTGCCACAAAGATTGCCTAACAAGAATGAGCAAAAAGGATCTGCACCCTAGTTCTGAGTTTTTGACATTTACAGATTTACTTGCTATTCCTAGCGGAATTGCTGAAAAATAAAACAAAATGTTCTTTAGATTGAAAAAGAAAGGGAATACAAAGGTTGACAAAATCTGATTGGATAAGATAGGGGAAATAACTTGTAATATTCAAGAGAGAGAAATTTAGCTCAAACAAGAATGAACTATTTTGTTCAATGAATAGTATATATGATACTTGCTCTCCTCAAAAGAGAATTTTGACTGAAATATAAATCTTCCCAAATAATTAACTAAATTCATGACTAACAGATCCATAATGAACTTCTGAAAGAAATCAGAATGCTTATGGTTTACCTAGAATCTTTTGAGATCACGATGATGGGAAAGCACTGCCCGCAAATCATCTTTGACCCATAATAGTATTGATTTTGTTATTTTTAAATTTAAAGGCTCTTATTTGGAGGAGGATTTAGGCTCTTTTATTTTTAAAATAATTTTTGGGGACAACACTGATTTTTTAACATTATATAAGATTCAGGTGATCACTGAATCACTACATGTGGTCACCACCTAGTATCTAATTTTTACCTGTCACCATACAATTGTCCCCCTTTACCCAATTCCCAAGCCCCTTCCCTTCTGGTAACCACTAAGACTAATGTCATCTCTGTATCTGAGTTTGTTTTCATTTAGTTTTGTTTGCTCATTTCCTTAGTTTCTCTGTGAGTGATATCATACACTATTAAGTCATTCTCCATCTGACATTTAGCATAATAGCTTCAAATTCCATCGATGTTGTTACAAATGGCAATATTTCATTTTTTATGGTTGTGTAGTATTCCTGTGTGTGTGTGTGTGTGTGTGTGTGTGCATTTTAAAAATCTATTCACCTGTTGGTGAATATTTAGGTTGTTTCCATATCTTGGCTATTGTAAATAATGCTGTTATGAGGTCCGTTTTCAATTGTTGCTTTGTTGCTGTGTAAGATAAGCAGGTTATCAGGATGGCAATCTTATTTTTGCTAAATTTTGGGCCATCTAATGCCCTTCTACTCTCTGTATACATGCTGGGTTGAAGATAGTTATTCAAGTTCCTGGAGACTGCTGATCTCAGCCAAGAAATTGTAACTCAGCTTCTTACTCATCAAGCCAGGACTAGTGAGAAAAAATGTATGACAAATATGTTGTGTTTCCATGCTTGAAGATCATAGCGGCAGGGAGCAATTTATTTGTCATTTGCATATTTATTTACTGAGTTTATCCTAATTTTCAAGAAATTTCATAGAGAGCAGAGACACCTGAAGTTTAGAAAAGAGACAATGAACACTGCTGCTTAAGAACAAAGAGGTAGGATAAATTACATTGCTCTTGAAGATTTCTGAACTGCTTTAAAGTATCTGTTTTCTCAAAAAAAAAATGCTGGCATTTTCCTTGGACTAACTTTATCACTATGAATAACAATCGTTCTTTTTTTGGTTATAGTACACTCTTGACTGAATAGTAAACACCGGCTTTTAAGATGGAAACCACCATGGCAATACACATGAGTGGTATTTCTCATGCAATTGGTTCTGTACTTTGATGCCCTTGAAAGCAAGCCTGGGAAAGTGCTCAGGCGATTGTTCACTCCTCTACTCTATTTATATACAGCTATTGAAAGTTAGAGGCTTTCTCTGGGGCTTGGCCTCTTTAATTAGAGTGCAAAACACAATTCCCATTAAGATGCCACTTGAAGCAAGGAAACCCTATTCATATCCTGTGAGCCAATGTGGATTTTTCCACTCATGCCCATTTGAATGTCTCAGTTCCTGAACGCAAAAATGGGGGTGTCAGGGTTTAGTGTTTCCAGGATTTGGGATGGGGGAATCCTGTGTGCGCTGTCTCATGAGTTGAGGGAATTTATCTATTCTGAGAAACTCATATTATTTATCCCTACAATAATTACTCATTTCTAATTTGAGAAAGAGTCATTTGGGAGGCAAGACTCTTGCTGCAGTGATTCATTTCTTTCTTTCATGGGGATTAAGTGCACTACTGGACAAAGTACAATGTGTGTTGCATCATTTTACACTACAAATGAGAGCAATATGAGATATTAAGGAATGGACACTTTCCAAAGTCTAATTCTGCTTTCTTTCAACAGTGGGATTAACTTTAAGGGTGTTCTTTTTTTCCTGTCTTTTTTCCTTAAGTATCTTTAATTTTAATGTCATGTACCAGGAGCTGTCAGAAATGGAACCAATACAGAAAACATGTGGTAAAACCTCCTGTTTCTAATCCAACAGAGGACCCTTAAGTGGTGGTCCTTTAAGGCTTGCCTTTATATGAATTGTGGGAACAAGGCTCAGGGACAGGGACTGACCTTAAGTGAAGAAGCTCAGACCATCTGTGTGCAAGAACACACCCCACACCAGGTAGAATCCAAACATGCAAGTGACAGAGGTAAATGGGCAGGGGGTAGGGGTGTGTGTGTGTGTGTGTGTGTGCGCGCAAAACAGAATGATTGAAAATTAGACAAGTTGTGGAAAAATAATATAGAAAACAAGAAAATGTGATGATGTAAAAACAAAGGTATAGAATTAGAAGACAAATGCCTTCAATGAGTATAATTTTTTTTCCTAGAGCTTAATATACTTTACATGCCCTTTCCCTTAGTATCAAAATATCACAGCGTGTTAAATGCACAAAATTATGCTCCTCTTATGACTAATACCAACTTGAATTGATTTAGGAAGAGGAAATCATTTAGAAGTGGTGGTGGTTGGGTAAATATTAAGAGATAAAGGCTATTGTCTTGGTCCTATCAGTAGACAAGTCACCTTATCATCCTGGCCTCAATTCCTCCATCTTTAAAATGGGTTTATAGATTCTAAAGTTCCTTCCATTGTGAAATAATCAAAATAAGACAATTTTTGAAAGAGCATTTTTGGCCTTTGTTCATATAAAAATGAATGTTCACCCATACTATATATTCACTTTAATTTCTCTGTATTTCCTTCAGAAGATAACTGTAAAAGATTCTGTTTTTAAAAAATTCAAGCCTCCATTTAAAAGTTAAGATCTTTTCAAAATTAAGTAAACAGAAGTATTTGGATTTACAAATTGATAATATTGCTGTTATTTAATGTTTTCATTATTTGTCTCTAAAAGTTTTCATTTATTACTAATTCCTTTGAATTACTGTACTTTTTGTTCTTTAAAGACAATTTTTTATCTCTCGTTGAGTTACCAAGGGAAGGAAGGGTAGAAGTAAAGGAGGGAGGGAGGAAAGGAGAGAGGGAAGAAGACAGGAGGAAAGGAAAGAACTATTGAAAATTTTAGGATCTCTATTGTTAGTATTTTACATGCCAACATCATTCTATCATTCTTAAGCTAGAGCAATAAAGCAAATGATAATGTTTCTTTTGGGATGTGTGTATTTATTTACTCCAAAACATAAACACATGGACTTGTATGTTTAAAAACCTCTCTTTCTTTTCGTAAAGGCAGTGCTTCAGGCAAATCTACACTTCTTGTTTCTGCTTCCTCACCTCTAATTAACTCCTCACCCTATCTGCAAGCTGACTTCTGATCCCTCCTTACCACTGGAATAGTCCTTGCCAAGGTTACCCAATGGACATGTCTCACTCATTTTCTACAGCAATTAACTCTATCAACATGTTTTCCTTCTCAAAATTCTCTCCACCCTAAGATTCCATGACACCAATCTTTCCTGTTTTTTATTTTATCTACTTTTTGGTCATCTATTAGAAGTTCTCTTTGTCTGCTTAATCCTTAAATAGCTATGTTTACCAGGTCTGTGTCCTCAACCCGCTTTCCCCCTAACACGCTATTGCACAGTGATTTACCTTACACAATTTTTAAAAATCTCAAATCTAGATCTCTTCTCTGAAGCTACCTTTGGGAATTCTCCACCCTCAGGCATCTTACCAGCAAATGTTCAAAATCCAACTCTATCTTCCATTAAAGCCTACTTCTCTTTCTGCAATTCCTGTGTGAATAAATGCCAGGCCACCCATTGCTTAATCTGGAAGCATCCTCTCATTCCTCATTTCTGATCAATTACCCAGCCCATCCCTACCTCTGTGTTTCCATTGTTAAGGTTCAGCACTTGGTTATTTCTCACTTGAGTTAATGCAAATGGCTCCTATTTGTATCACTGATTCTACTCTTTTCTTTTTTGTGTGTGGTCAATTTTTTTCACATGCAACCAGAAATATTTTTCTGAAGAAAATATCTAATAATGTTATCCCATCCCATTCACTCTCAAGGCTTGAAAGCTTTCTGTTTAACTTCATGTTCAAATCTAAGCTCTGTCCTGATTTTAGTAGCTCATTATCTCTTGTTTGTTGTCTTTCCAGATTGTCTTACAACACACACCCTCTACTTGGCCAACCTGTACTAAATGGTCTCATGGACCAGCCATGCTCTTTCAACAATTTTTTAAAATGACCTTGGAGTGTCTCTTCTCTTCAGCTGTAGCAGTGTGTATTAGGATTACCTTACTTGACAATGAGCTACTGAAGGAAAAACCTGGCTCTCACCCCTCTCTCTCCCAGGCTCCCAGTCATTCTGAATCAAGCAAAACTTATTACATGAACTGAAATCTGGATTTTACATTTCAGCTTGCTTGGAAAAGTTATTTCAAATTTGCTATACATGATCAAAGAATGCTGTATTTCCACTTCTGCTCATAGTTTTCTTAAGTTATATACTTACACTTTGTTTTTTCTGATAGAAAAAAAATTACATTTTCATTTTTCCCAGGTCAAATTCATACCAGATATATTTAAGTCATCTTTAATGCTCACCTACAAGGATCCCAAATGGTAACTGTGAATTGTTCTGACATTTTTCTTTACTATTTAGGCCTGATAAGACATAAAATCTTAGGTGCTTGGTAGCCACTAAGGAAAAGCCAAATTCTAACTTGTCAAATAAAATGAAAAGTCTACTTGCAGCTTTTCTTCCAAGAGAATTTTATTTTATGGATAACAAACAAAACTTACTATCCTGCTCTCTTACTCACCTGTCCCCCACTTTCTCTGTGAGCTCCAAAGGGAGGGTACCATGCCTGTATTTTGAGACCATGTCTCTAGCACCAAACCTTACCTGTTGTTGGCTCTTAATAAACACTTTTAATTAATGTTGAAATATATAGTTTTTCCTTTATGTACTGTCTAGTAAAAGCCCAAATCTACACACATACAAGACAGAGTTCATCTGCCAACGATGAAAGGAAATGTCACAAAAAATTGCATGGAGCTTACTCTTTAGCATGAAATGCCAAAGAGAAATTTGTTTTTAATTTTTCCCCCAATTTCACCTCATTCTTGACTCTTATGCACAACTTGTTCAAAGTTTCGTAATTCAAAGTAACCTTTTGGTCAGCTATAGCTGATCTGCTAAATGAATCTGGGATGTTTAGTACTGATTAAACTTGGCAAGTATCCCGGTGGGAAACAAGACACAAAAAAGTGAATTTCCATTTCTAAGCACAGATCAGGGAAGCAAAGGAAGACTTTTAAAGAATTAGTCCACCTATAACAACACGGACATGGGCTCAGAAGAAGAATCTATTAACTCAAATAGATCTTTGAACAATAAACTTTCCCATGAATATAAGCTTTCTTTCTGCAGTTTCTTCTTAAGTGACCATTCCTCAGGAAGTTGTACCACTTCAAGGAATGCCCATAATAGCCTCAATATTCTTCATTTAATATCATTTAAGCTAGCCATTGTCTTCAGATTCATGGTTGTTAAAAAAGAAGAGTCTTTTCAAAGTACGTGCATCTGGTTAGGAGAGAATAGGATAAACCCAGAGTTACAAAAAATGACATTGTGATTCAGCGCAAGGAAAGCCAGAATCTGTAAGCCCTGGGTTTTCCCTGGTGTGGGACCCTGGCATTCAAGTCCTGACCTAGAGATGGGCATTACAAACAATGAATGAGGCATCCTGTTAGGTGGCAATGCTCAGAATGGCTAAAATAGATTCCATATTTCTGGGAAGTGTCACTCCATTTTGTAATAAAGCTGGAATGAGGTCCCAACTGAGATGTTGTCCATGAAGAAAAACATGGATTTTCCATGTTTCCAAATGCAGGAAGAAAACAAACCAGAAAACTGTTTATAAAAAACAAATCCAATGAAAAGGGGGCTCTGTCAACAATAAACATTTATTTTTGTCTGTGTGTTTAGTATGGGAAAAGAACACATTAAAGTTGGCCAAACATGGTAAGAATCTGTAGATCCCTGAATGTCATGTTGAGAATGTTCTCTAGCTGATTTTTTTCTATTTTCTTTCCAAATGGTGTAACAGTAGGCAGACAGAAAAAAAATGGGGACAAACTAAAATAGCATTAAAAGTAGCACACTTATTGTGCAATTTATGTGCTTCGCTCCCTTTTTTGTTGTCTAAATTCTGTCTCATCTCAAAATTCAACTCCTCTTCGATTCAAGTAGATGGCACCTCCAGCATTCTGTGCTCCTGGGAAAAAACCCACATTCTACTTGTGTGACTCATGATGTCCTTTCCCTTTGATCTCCATACAGCCATCCTTACCTATCTCTCTAACACTCAGAGTGAGTCCTTATCAATGGAATCTAATATAATTTTCTTGAGTAACTGTCCTTTTCATTTTTTAGTTTGTGAGCATGTGATCATACTGACTGCTACAAATTATACTAATCCTTACATTGAATGTAGAAATGTTCATTGATATCTTTAATATAGTGATTTTTTTCTATCTCATTCTTTTATTCCCCATACAATTGCAACCCCCTTATTTTGACCCCAATCCCTCCTTTCCCCGCTCCCCCACCCCCATAGTGTGTCTCTGGGTCATAGTTGTTTGTTAATTTTGATTTTTTCTTTCTTATAGTTATTCTTTTTCCTGGTCCCTTATTTAGGTTTTCTAGATTCCTGCTATGAGTGAGACTATCCGGTGTTTTTCTTTTTCTTTCTGGCTTATTTCGCTGAGCATGATCCCTTCCAGCTCCATCCATGTTGCTGCAAACTGCATGAGTTTATCTTTTTTGAATGCTGAGTAATATTCCATGGTGTATATGCACTACATCTTCTTGATCCAGTCATCTTTTTTTGGGTATTTGGGTTGTTTCCAAGGCTTAGCTATTGTAAATAGTGCTGCTATGAACATAGGGGTGCAGGTGCTCTTTGGAATTGATGTTTCTGTGTCCTTTGGGTAAATATCCAGGAGTGGAATTGCTGGATCATATGGAAGCTCTATCTTTAGTAGGTTGAAGAATCTCCACACAGCTTTCCATAGTGGATGGACCAGTTTGCACTCCCACCAACAGTGCAGGAGAGTTCCTTTTTCTCCACATCCTCGCCAACATTTGTTGTTGCTAGTTTTAATATGTGCCATTCTCACTGCTGTCAGTTGGTATCTCACTGTAGTTTTGATTTGCATTTCCCTGATTGCAAGTGATGTTGAACATTTTTTCATATGCCTGTTGGCCATTTGTATTTCCTCTTCAGAGAAGTTTCTTTTTAGCTCTTCTGCCCATTTTTTGACTGGATTATTTTCTTTGTTTTTGTTGAGTCTCATCAGCTCTTTGTAGATTTTTGTGATCAGTCCTTTATCATTAGTGTTGTGTGCAAAAATGTTCTCCCAGTTGGTGGGGTTTCTCTTTCTTTTTGTTATTGTCTCTTTTGCTGTGCAGAAGCTCTTTAATTTGATGTAGTCCCAGCTGTTGATCTTTGCCTTCACTATCACTGCTTTGGGTTATGTGTCTGTAAAGATGTCTTTGATGTGAATATCACGTAGTGTTTCGCCTATATTTCCTTCTATGTATTTTATGGTTTCAGGTCTTATGTCTAGTTCTTTAATCCATTTTGAGTTGGTTTTTGTGCATGGTGTGAGGTAGTAGTCAAGTTTCATTCTTTTGCATGTAGCGACCCAGTTTTCCCAGCACCATTTATTGAACAAACTTTCTTTGCTCCAGTGCATATTCTTTGCTCCTTTGTCGAAGATTAGTTGACCATAAATCTGTGGGTTTATTTCTGGGTTTTCTATTCTATTTCATTGGTCTGTGTGTCTGTTCTGGTTCCAATACCACACAGTTTTGATTATTACGGCTTTGTAGTATAGTCTGAAATCTAGGAGAGTGATGCCTCCATTCCCTTCTTTTTTTTTTTCAGGAGGGTTTTGGCTATTTGGGATTTTTTGGGCTCCATATGAATTTCATCATTATTTTTTCTATTTCTTTGAAGAATGACATTGAAATTTTGATTGGAATAGCATTGAATCTGTAGATTGCTTTTGGTAGGATGGCCATTTTAATAATGTTAATTCTTCCGATCCATGAGCAGAGGATGTCTTTCCATTTCTTTGTGTCTACTTCTATTTCCTTTAACAGTGTTTTACAGTTTTCTTTGTATAGGTCCTTAACTTCTTTCGTTGGTTTATTCCCAAGTATTTGATATTTGATTTTTTTGTTTCAATAATAAAAGGAATGTTTTTCTTGATTTCTTCTTCTTCAGATTTATTGTTTGTGTATAGGAAGGATACTGATTTTTGTGCATTTTGTATCCTGCCACTTTACTAAACTGATTGATTAGTTTAATTAGTTTTCCTGTGGAGTTTTTGGGGTTCTCTATGTGTATTATCATATCGTCCACAAATAGTGATAGTATGACTTCTTCCTTGCCTATCTGGATTCCTTGTATGTCTTTCTCTTGTCTTATTACTCTGGCTAGGACTTCCAGCATTATGTTGAAAAGCAGTGGTGAGAGTGGACATCCTTGTCTTGTTCCAGATCTTAATGGGAATGCTTTCAGCTTTTCACCATTGAGAATGATATTGGCTGTGGCTTGTCATAGATGGCCTTTATGATATTGAGGTATGTTCCTTGTATCCTGAGAATTTCAAGGGCCTTTATCATAAATGGGTGTTGCACTTTGTCAAAAGCTTTCTTGGCCTGTATTGATATTATCATATGGTTTTTATATTTCCTTTTGTTGATGTGTTGGATAACATTGATTGATTTTCGGATGTTGAACCATCCTTGTGTCTCTGGAATAAATCCTACTTGGTCGTGGTGAATTATCTTATAGATGCATTGTCGGATTCTGTTGGCAAGGATTTTGTTGAGGATTTTTGCATCAGTGTTCATTAGGGAGATTGGCCTGTAATTTTCTTTTTTTGTGCCGTCTTTGTTGGGTTTTGGTATTAGTGTAATGTTGGCTTCATAGAACGTATTTGGTAGTATTCCCTCTTTTCCAATTTTTTGAAAGAGTTTGTGTAGGATAGTCACTAATTCACTGCTGAACGTTTAGTAGAATTCATTTGTGAAGCCGTCTGGGCCTGGGCTTCTGTTTTTGGGGAGTGCTTTGATTACTGCTTCAATTTCACTGCTTGTAATTGGTCTGTTTAGTTGTTCTATTTCTTCTTTGTCCAGCTTTGGATGACTATATCGTTCTAGGAATTTGTCCATCTCTTCTAGGTTGTTAAATTTGTTTGCATATAAGTGTTCATAGTAATCTTTTATTATTCTTTTGATTTCTACTCAGTCTGTTGTGATTTCTCCACTTCATTTATAATCCTATTTATATGTGTTTTCTCCCGTTTTTTCTTTGTGAGCCTTGCTAGAGGTTTGTCTCTTTTGCTTATTTTTTCAAAGAACAAACTTTTGGTTTCATTGATCTTTTGGATTGTTTTTTTAATTTCTAATTCATTTATTTCTGCTTTGATTTTTATTATTTCCTTTCTTCTACTGGCTTTACGGTTTTTTTGTTGTTCTTTTTCTAGTTCTTTGAGATGTGAGATTAGGTTGTTTCTTTGAGTTCTTTCTTGTTTGTTCTTTCTGTATTGCTATATATTTTCCTCTTATTACTGCTTTTGCTGCATCCCATACATTCTGGAAAGTGGGTCCTCCTTGTCATTCAACTCAAAGTATTTTTTAATTTCTTCTTTGATCTCATTAGTCCAGTGGTCTTCCAGTAGTGTGGATTTCAATCTCCATGAAGTGGGAAGGTTCTTTGTTTTCTTTTCCTGATTTATTTCTAGCTTGATACCTTTATGATCAGAGAAGATAGTTGGAATGATATTGATTTTCATGCATCTGTTGATGTTTGTCTTGTGGCCCAGTATGTGATCGATTGTGGAGAATGATCCATGTACACTTGAGAAAAATGTGTACTCAGATTTTTTTGGGTGCAATGTCCTATAGATGTCTGTTAAGTCCATGAGTTCTATGTCTTTATTTAGGGCTCTAGTGTCTTTATTTTTTGTCTCATTGATTTGTCCATTGGTGAGAGCAGAGTGTTGAAGTCTCCCACTATATATGTATTTTCTTTAATATCTGTTTTCAGAACTGATAATAATTGTCTAATATATTTTGGTGCCCCTTCATTTGGTGAGTATATTTTGATGAGTGTTATATCTTCCTCATGTATTGTCCCCTTGATCATAATGCAGTGTCCATCTATGCCTCTTTTTACTTTTTTTAATTTGAAGTCTATTTCATCTGATGTAAGTATGGCTGTTCCTGCCTTCTTTTTTGGTTCATTTGCTTGTAGGATTGTTTTCCAACCTTTTACTTTCAGTCTGTGTTTTTATCTTTTGAGGTTAAATGTGTTTCCTGGAGACAGCAGAAGGTTGGATTTTGTTTTTTAATCCAGCCTGATACTCTATGTCTTTGTACTGATGAGTTTAATCCATTTACATTTAGAGTTACTACTGATATGTTGGCATCTGTGTTTGCCATTTTGTCTTTTTTGTGATTTTATTCCCTGCTTTATTCTGTTCTTCTTGTTCATTCCTCTGCTGGTTTTGGCTTTAGGACTTCTTGTAGAATTTTTTGGAGTGGGGGTTTAGTTGTAATGAATTTCTGGAATTTCTGTTTATCTGAGAAGGTCCATATTTTTTCTTTGTAGAGGAAGGAGAGCTTTGCAGGGTAAAGTATTCTTGGTATATAAAGTGATTTTTATGAAGATAAGTAATGAGAAAATGGTATAATTATATATTTGTTCTCTTTTTAACTTACTGGTTCCTATCGTGAACATTTTGCTATGGTCTTTCCTGCTACTATGCATTATTTAACTGTAGTGGTCATTTTTATAACTATTGATTCTCACATAGGCCTAGTATTTCCTCCCACCCCTATCTTCCTGTCTTCAGTTCCCCTTGTTTCAAATCCCTCTGTTGTCACTTCCCTAGGTGTTTTATTTATATCCTAATTTTTAAAATTTGCTCTCTGATTTCAAATACTCAAGGATGCTAGCCTCTTCATTCAGTGGTAAATATTTTGTTTTGGGGGAGCCTAAAGCAAAAGAAACTGGAGTCCTTACATGACACAAAGGATGGAGGGGACTGTTTGGCCACCATTTTGAAATCAGAGATCCAAGTTTGTGGGGATGTCATAAGGAAAGAGACATGGAGAGGATTCAAAAGAATGGACGGATCAGTGGGATCTAATTTTAAGAAGAGCTAAAACTATGAGAGGTTTGTTGGGAGAAGTATCTTATTCCATATTCCTTCAGCTAGGACTTTGCTTGATTCTAATGGAGCAAGGTATTAAAGCATAACTAATGCAGCAGGTACTGGGAGAAAAAACCTGCTGGGGCTGAGAAGGGTAGGCAGCAGAGCCCTATCACCATTTACAAGAGGTAAACTCAGACCTAAGACAGGCTGGAATCAATGGCTAAAATCAAGGTTAATAATTAGGGAAAGCAAAACTTCAAGAGCCTCTGAGTCAAGGTTGTGTTTATTTTTCAATAGGTGATATAGGCTGCTTCAAGGAGGTCTTTCTTGTATGAAGGTTCAGATCTCTCTAGTCACAACAGAAGACAGGGATGCAAAGTAGGAACCATAATACAAGTCCAACTGCACAAAATAAGAGACAAGTGCTCAAAGAAGAGGGAGGGAATTATGACTCTGCAAACATGAGTAGCCAGAGTATACCATAAACCACACCGGGGAGAGGGAATTGTGCCGGCCGCTCCCTACTCAGGGCAGACTGGGTTCTGAATTTGTTTCTTTTGTTCTAGTTACTGGGCACTTGATGCTGCTTCCGCTGCCTCTGAAGCTGTCCCTGCTTCACAGTGTCACTGCCACATGCCCTTTCCTTCACATCAGGGTTTGGGGAGAGGTGATATCTAGTCCTGCTCTTTTTTTCCTCCCCCAGGAGTCACAATATTTCTCCCAACATATCAAAGTCTTCATTTCCTGCCTACTACTAGTGGCAAGCAATAAACTACCGTGTGGTAAAAGCGGAATCTTTCCTTCTTTTCTTTATAAGGAAAGGGTTGGGGGAAAAGGTACATGTACTATGTAAGGGGATCTGATTCAGATAAAGAGGAAAAATCTAGGAAATGTGGCAGGCTGGAAAAACAAAGACAAACTTCTGTTTTGCATTTTGCCCTTGAGGTGACTTGATTTACCTTCCTCTACTTGGATGAAAGCAGCTCTTTGGAGATACTGATAGTGTTACTTTTTTCATTATTTCATTGATCCTTCTTCTATTCTGGTTTCAATGTTCAATTAAATGCAAGCATTTCATGTTAAGTGTTTCTATTATCCTGGGTAGGGCATGTGGGCAAAGATCATCTAAGCTATGCTCAGGACGAAGGCCTCTGCTGATGGGCCACAAAAAAGCAACAGAGCCCACAGTCAGAGTTGTCCTGGTAGCTGCATGTCAACACATCTTGATTAGCCCCAGTTCAACACTGACCCATTTGCTTTTGAAATAATACTAAAATGCCTGCGGATTCAAGATAAACCAAACCATGACAGGCTAACTTTTACGCTCTAATACAACTATGATTCATTCCCTTGTGATATCTCTTCATGTTCACCAACTCTATGAAGTTGTAACTGTCTGGACATCTTAGGGGATGTGTCTTATTTATTATAGAATTTTCAGTGCCTAGAATGGCACCAAGCATACATCTGTTGCCCAGCGAATATCACTGATGTATTAGTGAATGGATGAATAAAAAGGTGTACATGCACGTGTGTGTGCGTGTGTGTGCGTGTGTGTGTGTGTGTGTGTGTGTGTTGGTGGGGAGGGGGAGACGGTAGGGAGGAGGAAGGGAGGGAGGGACAGGAGAAGTTATTCAATAATTTTAAAAGACTCTCAATTTGAGAAGAAAATGTCGTCAGCAGAGTTCTACTATCGTGACCCATGACTGTGCTTTCCCTTTATCACAGCAATGGTACAGAGTAAAGCAACAGGAAACAGGCAGAGTGAGGAGGATGTAAACTTGTCCTCCCAGAAATGCAGGGCTTGCGTGGTCTTCTGCTTGCATCACAGCAGAGGTGTCTAACATTGGAACATTTGGCTACTTCTACTCCTTCTCCAATGAGAAACCCCAGAACCTAGCAGAAATTGTGCCAGACCATTTTGCCCCTTTATAATTCAACAGAGATTTTGTCAACTGACATCTTCCTAAAGTCACCCTGAGCTAAGTTTTCATTACATCTGCTCCAGACTTTACTTATTGGTATGCTTTTTTCACTTATCCTGGAAATCAACTTAATAATAATAATAATAAAGTGATTTAAATCTGAACTAAGAACAGAATTTGAAATGTTTTAGCTTGTATTCAATTCTGAAAATGCATTAGCTCAGTCTTTTGAGTTTGATTTCCCTCGTAGTTCTAGAAGCAAACAAAAATTAATTTCAAACAAAAATCTGTCTTATTTGTATAATACAAATTTGAACTTAGTTAGAAATAACATGTTTTTTAAATTAAATTTCCTTTGAAAAACAAAGGCTTAAGTTAGGGGAAAATGTTTTGGAAAACTTGAAGTTTCAAAAAACAAAACTTGAAGGAAAATAAAAATGGTTTTAGGGCTTTCTGAAAAAATCCCTGACTGCTAACCCCCGGCCCCACTGGTAACAGGAATTGGTGGAAACACTCATACCATTCCAACGTGGAACTGGACCTCTTTGGAGCTACCAATAAGGTGTTACTCTTTCATTATCATATTGATGTCTCTCTTCTATCCTGATGTCAATTTTCAAGGAAATGCAAGAGTTTGATATTGCAATTAAAAAGAATTAGACATTTAGGTCTCAATATAGAGCAAGCGTGTTTGAATGGCCAGTAACAATCAGACATATACACACAGAACATATTCGTTCCTCATTAGTCTTTTGAATAACATGAAACATAAAATACTGATTCACAATTTAGAAACTATTTAAGCATGTTTTTAGCAAGCATGTTTTTGGGATGCTAACTATGTACATGCTATCCTCTTAGGTGCATGTCCAACAAGAAAGATTGAAAAAAAGATATTATACATCTTTGCTGTGCAACCTTTATTCATATCTTACTTCAGATCCAGCTCCCAGGCTTCTAGACTACTTTGTTTATTTTAAAACATCCTTGTTTATTTTTTTTTTAAATAATATAGAATTTCTCCCCTCGGGGCAGTCACTACAATTTTCCCACCACCAAAAATGCCCACTGTCCCCTCCCTGTACTCCATTTCTATGAAGGTGGTCAGTTTCCCAAGGGTGTTATCTGTGCTCACGCTCCTTATCTAACCATCTTGTTCACTGCTTGAATGCTCTGCCTGGGCTACTAGGCCAGCCTTTAATTAATGGGTCATCAGCATCCTTACTAGTTTACAGTAATCACAAGAATCACATTCACGTTATTACACTGTAGAATGGTCCAGGTAGAAGTAACAAACTCAGATGCATTTACTGGCCAAGAAGGTAACAGAATGTGTGAAATGAAAACATAAGAAGGAGTGATAGGTCTCTGGCCAACTGAGGAATATATGCTCTGCCTAAAAGCTTGCAAGTTCCTTTAAGAATATGGTGTTAGCCAGATAGGACATTATCCGGTGTTTTTTTTGACTGTCGTTTTTAAAGATTTTTTTCTTACCATTTGAACAATCGTAAGGTCACATGGACTTTCCCTGCTTAGGAAATACAAAGATTGGTAGTCTAATGCTTAATCTGATTATGGTAAAAATAAGCATCTTAAAATAGCTTCTGTGGAAAGTGCTGTTAATGAACAAAATAAAGTACTAATGATTAAAAAACCAGTATTCAATACCAGGTTGATCTATCAGAGCCATATGGAATACTGAATTCCCAAGAATGCTAATGGTGGTAGTACTGTTTTTTAAAATTATGAACTAATTGTGTGAATGCTCCTGTGGGTAAATCTTCACTCTGTATTTACTAGCAAACATTAGACACAGCATGCATTTTCTACAGTGTGGATTCTATGTTCAACTCGCTATTTTTCAAATTGTTATCCCCCAGATTCATCCCAAATTCAGAGGGAATGCTCAATTTACCACCACAGAGAAGGAGCTGCTCTTAAAAGAATAATGGGAAAGAACAGATGCTTTAAACAACTCTTATAAACAATTCAGCACAGACACAGAACAGGAAGTGAAAATAAAGACTGACTAATGGCCAGTGGACCAGGGTAAGCCCTGAAGCCTTGAATCTGGAAATTATTAATTTCTATTTTTTCTCTCACCTCCCCAAAGGTTCAGTATATACATTGATGTCTGGAGTAAAATCTACACAAGATGCATTTTCACCACAGCATCTGGTTCTCTGGGAACTCCATCCCGTGCTTTCTCAATGTATTTAACCTTTTTGTCAGAAGTATGTTCTGGCAGCCAAAGATGCGTCTGAATTACTTTGTGTTTTCAGGAATCCCACTTTCTCTTCACTCATAAAATCTGCAACCTGGTGTGGGGATGTTTGAAATATGTTTCCTAAGTCTATACATTTTAGGGGACGGTAGTGGAACGATTCACTTTAGATCCACCCACATTTCAGCTCTCATCCCACCCAAAGACTGGGGTTTCCTTTTGTCGAATGGGCCTGTAGCTAAAACCACAAACCCTCTGGTGATCAGTGAAATCACGTCTTTGTTGTTTTTGCCTGATGAACAAGATAGTTCTTAGATCTCTGTTCTTTTGTGAAAAGAATACAAAAAGGAAAACTTATAATTTTTTTAAGAGCAAGAGGACTCAAATTTGAAAAATATTTTAGATTTATTATAGCATTGTTGCCCTAAAACTAGATGCTTTGTTATATTAAAATATCTTTTTAAGAACCAATCATTTTTAAGAGTAGGAAGAACCTAAAACATGTATCTCTCATAGAAATTTCTTCCTTTGCCAAGACAAAACCAAATACTTTACATAATGTGAATAAGATAAAACCACAATCAGTGGTCCTTCTCCTCCAAGGGGAGGGGACTTCTCAGAATGGCATAGCCTAGTCTTATCATTTTCAGTGATGAGGATTATGTGGAAAATCATAGCCACAATGATTAAAGTTTTCCAAAGAATGTTTTATGAATCCTTGTACTGACAATGTCTCTTTTTCAATACCAGGCGGTGGGAAGTTTCTTCTTTTAAATTCTCAAATGGTGTACTTGCATTTCATTTTTTCAAACAGAGTATTTAAAAAAAATGATCCTATAGCAACTTAATGAAAGTAGCCAGTTCATCAAGTTCACACTGATAAATATGCTAACTTGTTTATTTAATTAGCATTTAGGATTCTTTAATTTATAAAGTGCCTTTCTAATTATTTGAGGGAATCTTATTTAAAGGCCTATTTTCTTGAGAGAGAAATTGATCTGCACAATACCATGGATATCCATCCTCCTAATAAAACAGCATGGATAGTGTGGATATACAGATATTTGTGAGTTGTGCCTATTTTTATATACAAATATTAAACCAAAATCTACCTTTAAAAGGTTTGTATGTGAACCACCTATATTTAAAGTAAAAAACTCTATGTACTCTAAAAGAGACTATATATCTCTCAAAGTGTTCAGCAAACCATGAAATAATGCTCTATTAAAAGAAAAATGAAATTTATTTTATATTTGATGATAGAATTGAGAACCTTTATCAATTTTACTGAGTCATTTGTATGCACGATTAGAGTAAGGCATCAGTTTAATCTTAACTTCATTATCAACCATTGTTTAACACTTTCACTTATCCCGTTTGAGTTTTATGCACATGCAGAATCTTAGGCTCAAAAAGCTTAAGTGCTGCCCTTTAAGGTCATTGAGGGGAATAGATAGAGGTGATGTTGAACTCTTTATTGTATTAAAGGTAGATTAAAGGTGTTTATGGCTCATGTATAAATTGATCTTACAACCAACAGATCACAGTACACAAATGGGGTATGACCACACTTTGAAAGCTATCCCACCAGGGCCTCATTGACTGGGCCAACCTGGGTACTTCCGTGGTTCCACAGGGTTCCATGCTCTGAGGGACTTAATGCTCTGTTGTGGTCATCATGAGATCTTAATTATTTTATCTTTGACCTTGTATTCTGGAAGTGAAGTCCAATGGGACAATGGAGTATGAGCTTGTGCAGATATATGTGCAATCTGTATGTCTGCTGTTTCTTGACACCCTTTGACATATGGCATTTCCAATATCTATGAGTACGGAATTCCAGTGGGCCCACACACATAGTAACTTAGCAAGACTCAAAGTGAGAACAAGGTGAGTGTGGTATAAGTGAGGGCACTGACAGCCTTAAGAGGCCATGTTTTCAGTTCAAACCTGAACTTCCTTCAAAGGAGAAAGAAGCCTGTGAGAATGTAAGAAACACAAATCAAGCACCCACATCATATCTTTTCTTACTCATATTACTTCCCTGTATCAGCCAATCAAGCTAAAAAAAAAAAAGGTGACATGAAAGAAAGGAAAAGGTAGGGCAATCCAGA
The DNA here is from genome assembly GCF_014898055.3 of Talpa occidentalis. Classification (NCBI taxonomy): domain Eukaryota; kingdom Metazoa; phylum Chordata; class Mammalia; order Eulipotyphla; family Talpidae; genus Talpa; species Talpa occidentalis. Next base: position 107,663,239 of record NW_023602073.1, read on the forward strand.
GTTCCTTCCAGTCCTTCTTTAGTCATCAGTAAGGCAAAGATAGTGTTGTGAGAAAGTTTGTGTGTCAAGAAAAGTAATAAAAACAGTTGATTTAATTTTGTGCAGCATTTCCATTGTTCTGGTAAGAATGGAATACATATGCATATATTTGTTATGAAATAAAAATTGTGTAATTTCGGTGATTCTGCATATGAATTAAATGCTGTTATATTTGGATTTAAAACTGTCATTACATAGTAAAAGATGAATGCTAAAATTCATGCAAATAATTTAAATGTTCTTTTCTTATAATGACATTAAATAGCAAATATTAAGCCATGACAAGTCAAGAGAGAGACCACCAAAGAAAGAAAAGTGTTTCTGAGTAGCTTTAATAGCATGGTTTTCTGGTTTTTGGCTTTCTCAATTTGCTCTGGGCACTACAAAATTATGTAGCTGACTGTGGTGGGTTGAATGGTGGCCCCCAAAAAGGTATATCCACATTGTAATCTCCCGCACCTGTTAATATTACCTTATATGAAAAAGAGGGAATATTACTTTATGTGGCAAAAGAATATTACTTGACAAAAGATGTATTAAGGATTATGAGAGAAGAGTTAAGGATTATGAGAGAAAGTTAAGGATTATGAGAGAAAGAGACCATGCCAGATTATCTAGGTGGGCAATCATGTATTTTTTTTTAAGTCGTGTCATTTTTTATTACAGTGAGGTTTAATCACAACACTATGATTTCGGGGTACAGGTTCACACCTTTTCACTTGTGTTACCATACCACGCCCTCCACCAAAACCCCCAAAACCCTCCCCACAATCCCCTGAGCATCTCCCCCAGTGTCCCCAACCCCTACTCTCCCTTTCTGGTAGCCTCAATGCTATAGTCCGATTTCAAATGAGTTTATTTTGTTTATTTCAATCATGTATTTTTATATGAGAGATACACAGACAAGTCACAGAAGCAGCAGTAATGTGACCATGGAAGCAGAAATTGGAATGATGGGGCCGCAAGCAAGGAGTGCCTGAGCCACCAGGATCTGGAAGATACATGACAGAATCTCTTCAAGAGACTCTGGAGGAAGCACAGCCCGACAGTTACCTAGATTTCAGATTTTAGTTCTCCAGAACTGTAAAATAAATTTCTACTGTTTTAAGTTACCTAGTTTGTGGTGCTTTGTTACAGAGTGCTAGAAAACCACCTGGCTCTGTTTCATTCAACTCTTTTTGTCAAACAAGATTTGTCAAACTTGCTCTAGAAGAATTGGACTATGACACCAGTCTACAGAGATTTCTCCCTCCTTTAAAAATGACTACACTTTATAATCCTGTATCCAAAAGATGGTCGCTCCCAATCATTTAATACACAAGTTTGTCCCCAGATCCCTTTTCCAGGCTCTAACCTCCTTCAGAATAAAGAATACATCTCAATGCCCTTTATACCCTCTGCTAGTTTCATAGAATATCTTCACGGATCCCTGTTGATTAACCTCAGCCTGAGACACTGACAGGTTTTATATTTTTCTCCATTTCACCTTAAGAAAACTTATAGTAGCGGGCTTCCCCAGTGGCGCAGCGGGTTGAGCACAGCACTGTGAAGCTCTCTGCAGCATGGGTTCAATTCCCAGCCAGTCAAGGAGATTGCCACATGGTGCAGCAGACCTCTCCTGTCGCACCCGCTGCTCCCCTCAGCAGTGCTATCGGTCTGTCTGACTGTTCTGCTCCCCGCTCTGTCTCTAGTGAATCCTCTCACCCTCCTGCACCTCTGGCCTGCACCCCAGCTATTGCATAAATTAATTTTTTTTTTTTAAAAAAGAAAAGTTATACTAGGGACCCAATCCTTTGCCCCTATTTGAAATGAATATGAAACTTTTATATTTGCATGAATGTCATGCTAAAACATTTTATTTTAATGAAGGAATTATATGGGGCCTAAAAGCAATTTAAATCCAAAAGATTTAAATAACCTTATTTTTGCTGTGGAAGAAGGCCAATCCCAGGTGGCTTGCACACAAGAGGCCTTTCTTCTGCTATATCAGATATTGTTTTCCCTCTGCACATGGTGGAATTTAAGGCTAATGGGAGAGAGATTTTTGGGGAAAGGCCTTTCTATACCCTTTGAATTGTAATGTGGAATGGAGTAGTCTAAATTGTAGATTCAGAATACGAGTTTTGTTTAAAGGCTATAAGGACCTTAATTTAAGCTTTACTTTAATTGTGTGGAATTCAATATTTATTAAACTTGCTAGAAAATGATCGAAATTAAATTTAGTTCAACAAATATTTAGTAATTATTTTCTCCACGAGACACCCCTGACAGTTGTGTAAGACTCAGTTCTTGAAATGACTCTCTAATAGGGTGAAGCAATTTCACAAATAATTTCAATCTAGTAACTAAGTCTATTAAGACACACACATACATACACACACGCACACACACACACACACAATGTGTGTGTGCCAAGAAAGAATACTTAATTACGAGAGCAATGATTGGGGAGAGCAATGATTGGGGATGTGTTCAAGATTGGGGATATTTGGATCACATCTCGAAGAATGTCGTCAATTTTTTTGTGTGCATTGGAACATGCACACTCATCTGTGAAGAGGAACACAACCCCATCAGACTGTCTAGGGTTTGTAAAGCTGAAGTCAAAATATCACTGAATTACAAGCTTGGAGAATGAAGAGCAGTCAGAATATCACACTGAGAAGACGGAGAAGAGTTTTAGAAAGAGTCTACGTGGCAAAGGGAAGAAGAAAGGCTGAAATGTGAATAAAGGAAAGAACGCTGTACTTGGTAAGGAAGATTCCTAGTGGTCTTTAAGAAGCTATTTCCATGGTATGGAAGAGAGGAGATGTGAAAAACAGAGGTGTGTTGGTTTGAAACAGGAATGAAAAGTAGGGAAATGGAGGTGTCATGTAAGACCATTCGTCTAACTAAAGGAAAATCCAAACTAATCCCTGTTACTAGAAAAATCACTTAGAGGGTGTCTCAGAGGAGGCAGTTTTGATAATAGTGAGCAGTATTACTGGTTTTAACATTACCTTTTTTCCCCTAAATATGATTCTTTCATGTGCATTTCATTTTATTGGCATTTATGTTCTCCTGAGAAGCAAATTCACTTTACCGCTGATACCACCGACTTGGCTGAAAAGAACTTTTGGGCACATAGAGTGTTATTGTGGCCATAAGAGCTTCCCCCAAGTACATGTCTAAGGGTTTACAACATGCAATAAGCATGCTGTCAGGAAATTTTACAAGTCAGCTGACGCGTGCTGCAGTGCCACAGTCATTCCACTTCCCAGACTGCGTGCTGCTGCACACGACCTCAGCTAATCTATCTGGGCATTTCCCCCAAACACAGAAAGATGAATGTACTGAAATAAGAAGGAAATCAGCATGTGGTCAGTAAGGATTCAAAACACTTTTGAGTCTCTGCTCAGATTACAAGAAAACTTGTAGAAGGAGAGGCGACAAAGATGCAGGAAAAGTCAGACATCTGCATATAGAAAATAGTTTTCTTAGCTGTGAGGTATAATTTCAATTACGAATGATCCACTCCTGAGTCTCTATCTTTGAACAATAAGGAAAGTTAGAAGGAGAAAACATGCATGTTACACTTTCCTCTACCACCTTGTTGTTAACACACACAGAACCTGCCTCTGTATTTTGATTTATGCTAGTTCAGTGTCTAATCCTCAACTGTTTTTCTTTGTAATTGGGTCTGGAAGGTATGTGGTGTTGGGCTGTGAGTAGCTTGTTCATCTGAAAGGGGGCCTAGAATAAGGATATCACGGTAATGGCATCGAAGACTGGAAATCTCATCTAATGACTACTTCCTCCTCATTTACTTGTCTAAAATGCTTGAGTCACAATTCCACTTGAATTCTTTACTTGTTAATGCTACACCATAGAACAGATTGCAAAATAGGTTGCTGCAGCAACTCTTGTCCTAAAAAGAGCACAGGATGTTGAATCAAAAGAGATGAGTTTGAGACAGTTTGGTTACGTACAAACCATGAACAATGGGCCAGTTACTAATTCTTCCTATCAGCATTTTCATGAGAAAGATCAAAACAAATAACTCTTAATTGATACTGCATCTTGCATTGGGCATTCAAAGAATGTATGAAAGTTCGTATGAACTTTAGAGGTTTTGACAGCTACCGGGCATTACTATTATCATCCTACACAAATGGGGGGCGGTGTCCTTGCTGCATGCCAAGAAAGCTGAGGTGCTCTCCCAGCCTTGGTTTCACTCTGACCTCACCTCCCTGGGAGCTGCCATCAACTTTTAATTTAGAAGTCTGTTCCCTTCTCTTCCTGGCCATCTATTCCTTCCATCTTCTGGAAACAGATGTCAACCCACTTAGGAAGTTCTACTTCCTACCTCAGATATTCCTAAAGAGGAGTTACCTATTTGCTGGGCTCTGTAGCTCTTTTTATTCTTTGACATTGTTATTAGGATTAAGGATATCTTCCTAGAGAAATCTCTCCCCTGTACTATCTCCTCCTCTCACCCACAGCATAAGTTTCAATCAATTGATAGGATAACCTTGAAAGGAGAATTTAGGGATGCATGGGTATAAATGAACCCTTCATGGGCCACCAGTTTTCTGATACATCCAGGGCATATAGTTACTGTCTTGAGATGGGTTCTCTTTACCTGACACTTAATCCACAAACATTTCCAGTCTCTGCTTAACCATTTTTAAATAATGCTCTACCTGGATTTACTTGATATTGACAGAGGCTTTAAAAAAAAAAAAAAAAACTTCTGCAAATGCAAGACCTTATCATCGCAGGGGTTTAGACAAAGCATTACATAGTCAGACTGGCAGAAATAGAAAACCTGGCAAGGTGCGTGATAGATAAGATAAATTAGCTTATGAGAAGGCAGGACCTAAGATAACGCCAATGTGAATCATGATTTTTCTTGCAGAATTGGGGCTACAAACTGCCCTTTGCCTATAAGAATGTATCCCACTCAGACTAATGCAAATGGTATGCTTGGGCCAAGGACAGATGTGGCCCTCTGAGATTTCAAAACTGGGTGAAGACCTTGAAATAATGGTTGAACAGCTGGTCAATATGTTTATCATCACATGACTGAGTTAGACAGCAAACTGTCTAACTTGCTACAAAGTTCCCTTGAGGAATGATGTACACTATGTCAAAAAATGTTCAAAGTACAAAAAAGAAAATTCAGTTCATTTTCTTTCTTTCAAATTATAATTTGATAAACCTTATTAAAATGTACAGTGTCTAGTGAATAAAATGTATTTGTAAAGATTACTTGAATGAAATAATGTATTACTGACTTCTCTTAATGTCAGGAAAATCTGCAGCATAATACTTGTTAACTTCATCTGTCTTGCAATTCTTAATTTAGAAGATGATTCTTTTGCTATTCCAATCTGAATTGGAGGGGAAAGAATGAATAGGTCCTCAAAAGAAGATCCAGAGAGATGGAATTAAGATCCTGAAAAGTCAGAATCAAATCATTTACAATTCCCTTTTCCCAACTGATAGACTTGCAAAGTCTCCAAAGCTCTCTGGTTTTAGATTATTCTGAGGTCAACCCCCAAATCTGGCCAAATCAACACCAGCAGTGGTGCCTCAGAGAAGTGTCTCTTCTGTCCTGCGTTTTACAGCAGGTGGACTCACCCCAAAGAACTGAGTGAACTGCTTCACTTTGGCTATCTATGTAAGAAAAAATTCTTATTTAGATGTTTGTTTACTTTTTAATTAAAATTGTGATTTACTTTATCTGCTCATTCTCAGCTCTCAGAAGAAAAGTGCTCTTTCATAACGGAACTATTCTGAGGCAGCTTTTGCGAGTCAGAATGCAAGGTGGTGGCTGGTCCTGGGAGCCAGTCTGTGAGCATCCCCACTGATGCTGCATCCCACTCACCTGCATGGTAAACCCTCTCTGCTACTGCCCGAAAACAATAGGCTATTGATTAAAAAGAAATATCCATTATTGTATTGAATATAACCTGTCTTTTTGTGTGTGTGTAGAAGAATTAGGGTATAGGACAGAAGTGAGGGGGTTAAGAGGACTCACCAGAGACAGAGTCAGGAGAGACTCACCAGAAACAGGGGAGCAGAACAGGAGGATCTACTGAAATACACTGCTGAGGGGAGCAGCAGGCGAGACAAGAGAGGTCTGCTGTGCCATGTGGGTCAGCTCCCTGGCTGGGGATTAAAACAAGGCTGTAGCAGTGCTAGCACTGAGACTAAACCCCTAGGCCACCAAGAAGGCCCCGGAACCTGTCTTCTTAGGAGCAAAGTACTGGATAGAGAATTGAGATCAGAAAATATCTGTTGACAATGAAGGTAAATTCTGTTGGTCACATGTTTTCCTCTGTGGTTGGCTTTATAAAATTAACTTTATTGAATGAGCCTTAAGTGCTGCTCAAAGCTCAGCTGATTTTTTTTTTTTTAAGTCAGCAAGGAGTCCACAATATGGGAAATTAGTTTCTGAGAAGAGGTAATTCATATATAGATACAGATCCAGACACAGAGCTCTGAAATGGTTAATACCCATGCTGACTATAGTCTAAGGCAGTCATTTACGGTATGATTCACAAATGCCAAATAGAAGGAAAAAGTTCACTTTTAAAACCATTAGCCCAATGATAAGATCTTTGAGAATTTCATCCAAAGCACCATCTCCTGACTATTGAGAATCTCTTAATGTTTGTGGGAGATAACCTCTTGACTTTCTTTTTTCTGCAATATGCTTGTCTGGTGAACCTGGAGTTCAGCAGAAAAAGATAATACCTTCCCTCCTTTGGACTTTGACAAATGACAAGTTTGAGTCTACCGGAACCACTTTATTCTTATCCAGAAATCTAAGAGTCAGCATGTTCTTTTTAGTTAAATCACTCACTTTCTACTTTTTGCTTAACCTTTAACATAGCATTTTGTTATGTGGCCACAAATTCTTGATAGTTTTAGCAAAGATTATGGGATTGTTGATATGGTTAAAATTAATAATGATCTTTATCTCATATGGGTTTGTGAAATTTGGTGATAATGAATATAAGGTACTTTGTGACCCAAGGGTAGATGGAGGAAGAGGCACTTTTCACATGTGAAGAGAATATCCTGTAGCTACCTAGGCAGCATGTTTAATGTTTCACAGAATCAGGGTGCACGTGGAACCCAATGTGAGACCTGCAATAACACTCAGCTTCACTCAAATACAAATTCTGCCTCTTTCTGACTATGTTTTCTATTTGACAAGTTACTCAATTTTGTTACATCCCATTCTCTCATCTTTTAAAATAGAACCACAGTGGGCCTCATTGATGGCGCAAGGTGTTAAGTCTCAGCACAATGAAGCTATCAGCAGCCATTGCAGCACAAGTTTGATCCCCACCCAGGGAGTCAACCCACAGGGCACAGCAGACCTCTCCTGTGTCACCTGCTGCTCTCCTCAGAAGTGTATTTCAGTCAATCTGCCTGTTTTGCTCCCCACTCTGTCTCTGGTGAATCCTCTCACTCCCAACTCCCACACCTCTGGCCTATATCCCAGCTCTTGCATGCATAATAAAAATAAAATACATCTCAAAATGGAACCATAATGACTATTTTATAGAACTGTCATGAGATAATGTGTAAAAAAAATATACACAGTATTTTATACAGAGTAAGTGCTCAGCATGAGCTGGTTTTCCAATCTCTCCATCTTGAGTCCATCAAAGGCTTCAATGATCAATTCATAATAATTACGTGGTTTGAACTCTACACTGATCCTGGAGTATGGGTCTTTGGAACAGTGAGAAAATAAAGCTCAAATATCTATAGCTTTCCAGGAACAGCTATACTTATATCAGATAAAACAGATTTCAAACTCAAAACGGTAAAAAGAGACCCCAACGGTCACTACATTATGATCAAGGGGACAATACTTCAAGAAGAAATAACACTCATTAACATATTCACCAAATGAAGGAGCACCAAAATATATCAGACAACTATTGTCATCTTTGAAAACAGACATCAGAGAAACACATACATAGTGGGAGACTTCAACACACCACTATCAACAATGGATAAGTTAACGAGACAAAAAATAAGTAAAGACATTAAAGCTCTAAATAAGGATCTAGAGTACTTGGGCTTGGGCTCCCTGGTGGCGCAGCGGTTGAGCGCTGGGTTGCGAAGCTGCCCACAGCCTCTGTGGCGCTGGTTCAATCCCCGGCTGCTCCCCGGCCACCGGAGGAGGGTCCCACATGGCGCGCAGACCTCTCCTGCCGCCCGCTGCTCCCCTCAGCAGTGTACTTCAGTCCTTCTGCCTGCTCTGCTCCCCGCTCTGGCTCTGGTGAATTCTCTCACCCTCCCGCACTTCTGACTCTACCCAGTGCATGTATAAACAAACGAACAAACAAACAAACAAACAAATAAATAAATAAAACATGCCTCTATTAAAAAAAAAAATAGAGTACTTGGGCTTAACAGACATCTATAGAACACTAAACCCAAAAAAATCTGAGTACACATTTTTCTCAAGCGCACACGGATCATTCTTCAGGATCGATCACATACTGGGACCCAAGACAAACATCAACAGATACACCAAGATTGCAACCATACCAAGCATCTTTTCTGACCATGAAGGCATCAAACTAGAAATAAACCATAAAAAGAAGGCAAGGAACTCTCCTAGCTCATGGAGATTGAAAACCACACTACTGGAAGACCACTGGACTAATGAGGAGATCAAAGAAGAAATTAAAAAATTCTTTGAATTGAATGACAAGGAAGACACCAATTTCCTAAATGTGTGGGATGCAGCAAAAGCAGTAATAAGAGGAAAATATATAGCAATAGAGGCTCACATCAAGAAACAAGAACTCAAAGAAAAAACCTAATCTCGAAGCTCAAAGATCTAGAAAAAGAACAACCAAAAAAACCCCAAAACCAGTACAAGAAAAGAAATAATAAAAACCAAAGCAGAAATAAATGAAATTGAAACTAAAAAAACAATCCAAAAGATCAATGAAACCAAGAGCTGGTTCTTCAAAAAAATCAATAAAATAGACAAACCCCTAGCCAGGCTCACAAAGGAAAAAAGGGAGAAAGCACAAATAAACAGGATCATCAATGAAAGAGGAGAAATCACAACAGATACAGCAGAAATCAAAAGAATAAACAGAAACTACAATGAACAGTTATATGGAAACAAGTTCAACAATCTAGAGGAGAGGGACAAATTCCTACAACTCTACAATCACCCAAAGCTAGATAAAGAAGAAATAGAACACCTAAACAGAACAATTACAAGCAGCAAAATTGAAACGGTAATCAAAACCCTCCCCAAAAAATAAAAGCCCAGGACCTGATGGATTTACAAATGAATTCTACCAAACATTCAGAAATGAATTAGTGCCTATCCTTCACAAACTCTTCCAAAAAATTGAGAAGGAAGGGATAATACCAAACATGTTCTATGAAGCCAACATTACACTAATACCAAAACCGAACAAGGACAACACAAAAAGGGAAAACTATAGGCCAATCTCCCTAATGAACACTGATGCAAAAATCCTCAATAAAATTTTAGCTATCAGAATCCAACAATATATCCATAAGATAATTCACTCACCACGACCAAGTAGGATTCATTCCAGGGACACAAGGATGGTTCAAAATTCGAAAATCAATCAACGTTATCCAACACATCAACAAAAGGAAATATAAAAACCATATGATAATATCAATAGATGCCAAGAAAGCTTTTGACTAACTGCAACACCCATTCATGATAATTTAATACAGAGAACCCCAAAACTCCACAGAAAAACTAATTAAACTAATAAATCAGTTCAGTAAAATGGCAGGATACAAAATCAACATGCAAAAATCAGTAGCCTTCCTATATGCAAACAATAAATCTGAAGAAGAAGAAAAAATCAAAAAACCATCCCTTTTACTAATGAAACAAAAAAAATCAAATACTTGGGAATAAATCTAACAAAAGAGGTAAAGAACCTATACAAAGAAAACTATAAAACACTGTTAAAAGAAATAGAAGACAACACAAAGAAATGGAAAGACATCCCTGGCTCATGGACTGGAAGAATAAACATTATTAAAATGGCCATCCTACCAAAAGCAATATACAGATTCAATGCTATTCCAATCAAAATTTCAATGTCATTCTTCAAAGAAATAGAACAATTATTGATGAAATTTATATGGAATCACCAAAAACCCTGAATAGCCAAAGCTCTCCTGAAAAAAAAAGGAGGGAATGGAGGCATCATACTCCCAGGCTTCAAAGTGTACTACAAAGCCATAATCATCAAAACTGCATGGTATTGGAACAAGAACAGACACACAGACCAATGGAACCAAATAGAAAATCCAGAAATAAACCCACAGATTTATGGTCAACTAATCTTTGACAAAGGAGCAAAGAATATGCATTGGAGCAAAGAAAGATTGTTCAATAAATGGTGCTGGTAAAACTGGGTTGCTACATGCAAAAGAATGAAGCTTGACTACTACTTCACACCATGCACAAAAACCAACTCAAAATGGATAAAAGAACTAGACATAAGACCTGAAACCATAAAATACATAGAAGGAAATATAGGCAAAACACTACATGATATGCACATCAAAGACATCTTTACAGACACCACCCAAAGCAGTGATAGTGAAGGCAAAGATCAACAGCTGGGACTACATCAAATTAAAGAGCTTCTGCACAGCAAAAGAGACAATAACAAAAACAAAGAGAAACCCCACCAACTGGGAGAACATTTTTGCACACAACACTAATGATAAAGGACTGATCACAAAAATCTACAAAGAGCTGATGAGACTCAACAAAAAGAAAGAAAATAATCCAATCAAAAAATGGGCAGAAGAGCTAAAAAGAAACTTCTCTGAAGAGGAAATGCAATTGGCCAATAGGCATATGAAAAAATGTTCACCATCACTTATAATCAGGGAAATGCAAATCAAAACTACCATGAGATACCATCTGACACCAGTGAGAATGGCACATATTAAAAAAACTAACAACAACAAATGTTGGCGAGGTTGTGGAGAAAAAGGAACTCTCCTGCACTGTTGGTGGGAGGGCAAACTGGTCCAACCACTATGGAGAGCTGTGTGGAGATTTCTTGACCTACTAAGCATAGAGCTTCCACATGATCCAGCAATTCCACTCCTAGGTATTTACCCAAAGGACACAGAAACATCCATTCCAAAGAGCACCTGCACCCCTATGTTTATAGCAGCACTGTTTACAATAGCTAAGCTTTGGAAACAACCCAAATGCCCAAAAATAGATGACTGGATCAAGAAGATGTGGTACATATACACCATGGAATATTACTCAGCATTCAAAAAAGATAAAAACATGCAATTTGCAGCAACATGGATGGAGCTGGAAGGGATCATGCTCAGAGAAATAAGCCAGAAAGAAAAAAAAAATACCGGATGGTCTCACTCACAGCAGGAATCTAGAAAACTTAAATAAGAGACCAGGAAAAAGAATAACTATAAGAAAGAAAAATTCAAAATCAACATACAACTATTAACCAGAGACACTCTATGGGGGGTGGGGGGTGGGGAAAGCAGGGATTGGGGTCAAAATAAGGGGGTTGTAATTGCATGGGGAATATAAAAATAAAATTAAAATTAAAATAAATAAATAAAATCTATAGCTTTCAAATGACTTAATTGTTCATATTAGCATAAATGTGAAGATTTATAAGGCCCTGACAACAAGTTTCATGTAGCCTAAAAAGGTAACTCTTTCTGGAAACGTATTCTATTGCTGAGAGTCAGCCCTTCTTAGCCATTCCTTTTTGTCTCTCCAAATAGCTGGGGAAATTTGCTTCACAATCTCCTCTACCATAACAAATCTATAATTGACAGGAAAATCCCTGTCAGGTATCAATCCCTGAACCCTTCCTTTACTCACTGAATTTGAATTCATTTGTGGCATGAGGATTAAAGAGGGAAAGTGAATGCACAGAGAAGGTAGTGGTGATGGTATCAGTGGTATTAATATTAGTATGCTGAAGATGGCTTACATTTATTAACCTCTTGTCAACTTCTTTGCAAACATCTCATTTAATCCCCATAACATCCCTATGTAGAGTAATATTACCAAGTTCATTTACAGATGAAGAAACTAAGGCTGATGGAGGTTAATTAACTTCTCCAAGGCCATCTCCCTAGGAATGCAGAGATGGGAATTTAAACACAGGTCATCTGAGTGCACAGCCATGTTCTCTAAACCATCATATGGCTGGGAACCTGACAACAGCGAATCAAGAGATGGCCAGCTATGGTAAAAGCTCACCAATATGCCAGCCCAGTGAGTGGCCCAGAACACTAAAGCACCCTGGGGAATCCTCCCTTACTGTTCTTTAAGGTAAGTGAAAATTTATCATATCTATGTCAAACTATTCATAAAGAGAAAAGAATAGAGGCTGGAAGAGTGCTGTCTGTCAATACCTATCTATTCTGGTAAGACTGAAAGGCACTTGGGAATCCTCAACACCTGTCTTTGACTTTACGCAGAAAAGTTGAAAGGAAGAGATGGTATGAAGAGAACCAGTGTTTCCTGGTTGGGTGGGGGATCTCTGAATCTTTCCATCACATGTAAAAATCAGTTAAAGTTCTGATACCTGGATAAATGTACAAGTCTGACTTTCATCTAACATCTCTCCTCTGTTTCAAGATGAAAATTGACTAGGATATGGTGGAGTGGAAAGAAATCTAAATCAGAAACTGAGTGGAGAGAGAAGACAGAAATTAAAAAAAGGAGGAAATGACAGCAGAGGTCAGTAAGTACTAAAAAATAAATTTCAGTTCTCAGCTCTCAGCTCTCAGCTCAGATGAGGCCAAGGGTGACTTTCTTTGTCTCAAATCCAGGTTCATCTCATACCCACTGCCTTTCACCATCTCACTTATGTTCAACTGCCATGAGGTCAAATTTGTATACCTGTGGTGTGCTGGTGGGGATGTGGGTGAGCAAACAGTGTCATTTCTGTCCTGGTCCCCGAGATTGGCCCCTTGAGTTTGTCTCCAAAAAGGCAATCACCAAGGCAACCAGTGACTGGAAGGGTCTGAGGATTACAATGAAACTGATTTTTCAGAACAGATAGGCCCAGATCTAACTGGTACCTTCCTGTCTCTGCCCTGATAATAAAGCCCTCAACGTATCAGTGAGAGACAGGAAAAAAAAAAAAAAAAAAAAAAAAAAAAACAGGATAACATTAAGCACAGTTGAAATTAAGCTTTTTGATGAGATTGCTGACATTGCCCAAAAGCTGAGGCACTGATCCTTAGTTGAGAATCTCTGGAACCATTAAAGAGAGCCTGAGAACCGTTCAGTCTGTGGGCTGCAATGTAGACGGCTGCCACCCTTAAGACATCAGAGAATGCCCAGGAATGACAAAGGAAAATATTTCAATACAGGATCACTTAACAACCAAAAATTTTAAAATTCACTAGCTACAACCTTGTCATGCCTGCCTCCTAGGCCAGGTTACCATTCTAGGTTCTTCTCACCTCTCTGACAGTTCATTTTCTGCATCGCTAGTGCCTTCATTCCCTTGCAACACTGGCTATTATCCAAAGCACTCTCTCCTTATCTGTCCCCTTGTAAACTTACGATTACCATAACAACACACTTTTTAACTGGGTTATTGTATAGTTCTTGCTGTAGTCAAAGGGAAATATGTTTAGAAATATGTTTAGGTTTATACAAATATTTGATGATCACCAGTTCTTGATTATCAGGATCTCCACTGGACACCTGGGAATTTCCCAGAGCAGTTGTAGGACCTGGTGTGCTGGAGCAAGACTCAGTGTGAAATGTGGTTGGGCTGTTAGAGGTACCTTCAGTACCAGCCTCTCCTCTCTTTGCATCAGGGTGATACTCCTTCCTACTCTGCAGAGGAGCCATAAAGAACAAGCAGGACTAGGTGTTCTTCTTGTGCCATAGACCCATTTGGTAGTCCAAGGAAGCCCTTGGTGATACTTCTCAAAATAAAGCATTTCAAGTATATATGTCATACTATTAAACTAACAAATCATATCATCATTATCAAAATATTTTATCAATCAAATTTGAGATTAGTAACAAAGGCATTAAGATCTAAGAGTAATTTTAATATCAATCAGAAATTTCAAGTTTCTTTTTCCCCTCTTCCTTGTTTCTCGTCAGTGGCTGTGAAGGCTGCACACAAATGAGGAAATGCCTCACACAACTGAGAAAATCAAGGACTTTCTGCCCACAGCCTGATGAAAGGCTGCCAAATCCATCAAGATCAAGAAAAACAAGGCTATCATGAAGCTTAAAGTTCGGCACAGCAGATACCTGTACATTTTGGTCATCACAAAGAAAAGGCAGAGAAACTGAAGAGGTGCCTGGGCCCAAGTTTGGCAGTTGTACGGGAGTGAAATAAACCAGGTGTGTTGATTTGAGCTGTATTAAAATTTTTTAAATTCTTAAAAAAGAAATTTCAAATTTGTGGTAAGTAAAAGTACTATTTTGAGATAGCAAAAATGACTATAACATGAAAATACCTGTGCTTTCAATTGCTGACAAATACCAAGGTACTGCTAATATTAGCAAAGTTTGCTGCTTGCATCTACATTTGAAGAAATGTTAAGCTCCTGTTAAATATTAGTGACAATGTGTAATTTTTTTTACCATTTAAGTTCAAAGATCATACTCAATATTAGTTTTGGAGTTTTTGAGGGGTTGTCTATGGACCCCAGAAAAAGACTTTGGGTTGATGTCAAACAAAACTTAGCTCAGTGTTTGGCTAATAGTGATAGCTCTATAAATTACTCGTTATTCAAGGATTTCCTCCAGGAATTGAAAAGATGCCATGCTATTTAAGGTAAACCATATTAAGCTGCCAATTTTTTAGGTAAAAAAATGTAAAATTGGCAAGCTTGATTTAGGAACTCTGTAAATTAGCTTGTGAAACCTTTCAATCCTTCAATATATTTTATGAGTCTTATCCATAGGGAAGTATATATTAGCTTCTGGGTTTTCACAAGCATATTTGCAATTAAATATTTGAAATTTTTTTAAGTTCTTTCCAGTATTTGTTGACAAAGATAAATGCACATTTTGAGGGTGTTCTGAGATTTATGATGCTTCTTAACACACATCTTTATCTTCTTTATTAATTATGTCTGTGACTTACTCATTCTTAATGATTCATTTAGACCTGGAAAGTCTCTCCCTTGTTGTCAAAAAGTTTAATCTCATTAATTTGGAGGAAACTCATGACCTAGTGTAGGGTAAATGATTTTCAGGCTTTTCTGCCCTCCTGCCATTAGGAGTGCCCTGTCTGATGGGTCACTGGCATTTGTTACATTGTTATAAGTTGTATTGTTTACCTCTGTGGGCCATGGCAGCAGTATTGAGATATCCCCCAAGAGAAGCAGAGGCAGGAGAGAAGGGGAGAAAGAGCTGGAGAGAAGCCCAGAGTGAAGACTTGCCAGGGGCTTGGAGGCCTACCTGCCTCCTGGCCAGCAGCCTGCCCCCACCCTGCACCCCTGCCTGCTGTGTACCTGGTTGCTGCACTGCTGTAAAAGCTCAATAAAAGCCTGAGAAAGCCACCAAGGGCTCCAGGACTCTCCTTTAACAGTCTGGTCTGCTCAAATCATAGGAAACCTGCTCTGTCCCTGTCCTGCCGCTACACCTAGCTACATTCACATATCGCATTTTAGAAAGTTACTTTAGTAAGGCACCTCAATCACCCCCAAATGAGTATCTAGTACACTCACAGAAGTACCACGTCACCCACGGAACTACCACATTGCTCTAGGTTGAAAGAGTGAAGGCAAAGGCTGGCCTCAGCGACATGATACAGATACAAGTCCTTACAATGTTAGCATAGCTAATTCCTGCAACCCCAGTTAGAAACTGTAAAAAGTAAAATCTGAGAGCTTCTCTCTCTCACATCCCTTACAGAACCTCAGGTATGTAGCTCTTTGCCTAGCAGAGAGTAGACATTCAGTAAACATCTGTTAACTGTAGGAATGACAAAATTAAGAAATATTATCTATATCACCTCTAGCTAATAAAAAAGTCAGTGACTTATGACTCTGGTTTGGTTTTCCTTCAACAGTCCCATGCTAATTCAACGCTCAGAAATAATGTTAACTCAATAAAATATAATTGCCCATGAAGGAAATAATTTTGTGAGCATAAAAAAATATTGCTTTTGAAGACTACACATTCTTTAAAAAATTGGTTAATCAAACATTTAAACAAGATTGCACAAAGTCTGACTTACTTAAGGGAAAAAACCCCAAACATTATAAGGTATTTTAGAGGCTTCTGTTTCCATTCAAATTACTAACCATATTATTAAAAATTAGTGGTCTTTTAAATGGCAAATGTACTTACAAGAAATTAGTGAAAATATTCTCATAAGCAATACTAAACATACCTGGCATAGAGCAAGTGCTCAAAAATCATGTTAATTGGGTTAATTGATCTTATCAATACAAAATGTCATTGTTATTTTTGCATTTCAAAACTGCTGGTAAAACTTGGGCATCATTTCACATGCTCATAAAGCACATATATTTCTTTCATTCTGAGTTTTCTCTCTGTCCCTTGATCTTTTATTAAAATTATTTCATATTTTTAATTGAAATAATTAATCAATCTTTCGTTCTGAAATATTTCGCCCCGTTTTGCATTTGTCTTTGGCATTGTTTGTATGTGCATGAGTATGTTTTCACCAAGTCAATGATGAATATTATTCAATGTTTTAAAAGGTTTTTCCAATACAATTTATAATATTTATAGTTTTTTTGGTCTGTTTATAATTTTTAAAATTTCATTTATACTTTTCCAGAATTAACCACTTTGTCTTTTTCAAATGTATTTTTTCAATTGATGTAATATTGGTTTACAGCAATGTGTTTGATTTAGGGGTACAGGTTCACACCTCTTCAGATGTATGTCAGCACAAAAAAATTCACCACCAAGGTCCTTGTCCCCTAGCTCTACACCCTCCCTCTCTGGTAACCTCAATTCTGAGGTGAGAATTCTAGGCTTTGTTTTAATTTAGTTTTGTCTGTTTCTTTGTTTTATTTCTTTATATTCCACAGATGAGTGAAATCATCTGGTATTTGTCTTTCTCCTTCTGACTTATTTCACTTAGCATAATCCCCTCCAGTTCTATCCATATTGTCACAAATGGCAAGGTTTAATTTTTTACATTTATGTCTTTGATCCATCAAATTTGGGGATAAGGAATTGTATAGATATCTGTACAATTTGTTAACTGACTATCCATGGGTCCCAAACCTTTTTATCTTTCCTCTCAAAGCTTTTTACTAAAAATTCCCAGTACTGAACTCTTTATATCTTTATTTTAAGTACTTTCTTTTCTTACATTGTTGTTAATTTTGGGGCAGTATTTGATTTCTCCCCTCAGGTGTAATCTCTGTATAGCATATGTGATTTTTTTTTTTAAATGTAAATCTGCTTTTCCCACTGATTGGAAAGTCCATCTTTACGGCAGCCATCCTGTCATAAACTTGTGATTATTTCTGAGTTCTTTCCATTGAGCTCTCTATTGTTGTAAACCACAATTACAGTTGGTTAATCCACACTTGCTATTTTCTTTCCCAGAATTTTCTTTGCTATTCTTGCAAGTTTATTTTTAAGATAAACTTTGGTCATTTTACAAGTTCCCCTAAACTTGTGATTTTGATTAGGGTTTTATGAGCATTTAACACAATGCCTGATCTATTGTAAACCATCTAGAAAGTGTGAAATATAATTGTAATTTTGATAATAACTTCAATTATAACATGAAATCTTTGCAATATTGCATATTCTTAGCCAAGGGAAAATTTGGATAAAATTTGGAAAGTTTGGATAATTCCCATTTATTTAGTCTTAAAACATCTACCTCTGTCTAAACTCTTGAATCCATTCCCATTTCACTGCCCCCAGTTCTGCGGACCCCATTACTAACCTGGACTCCCACGTGAGTTTCCTTTTTCTCTGCAAAGTATGGGGTATCCTTTTCAGCCAAGCTGTTTGCCACTGAAAAGCCAAAGCAATGGTTTAAATATATAAATTTGATATGGCTACTGTTTTGCTTAAAGCATTTTAGTAGCTTTATTCTCATAATAATTTTACATAATCCACAAGGTCCAGTATTACCTGTGCCCAAACTATTTCTCCAATATCACCCACCATTTGTCACCATTCTTTATGATTACTATTCTCTACTGAGATTCCATGGCCTCAAAAGCGAAAATCTCCTATATTTCTCCTTTTTTTTTTTTTTCCAATATTTCTCCCTTTTTGTTTGACCAATTCCTACTCATTCTTATGCTTCATTTTAAATGTTACATCTTCTGGTGACCTTTCTTGACCGTAGAATACAAACTAGATTCCAGTATTAAATGCACATATGGTATGTGATACTTCACATTAAAGTTGCCTATCATGTAGTTCTTTGTGTAGTGTTTTAATAATCTCTTTCTATTATAGATTGCATTGTACATTATGTCAGGGATTATATAATTTTTATTTTATTATTTTTTTAAAGATTTATTTTTATTTATTTATACAAGCACTGGATACAGTCAGAAGCGCGGGAGGGTGAGAGAATTCACCAGAGCCAGAGTGGGGTGCAGAGCAGGCAGAAGGACCAAAGCACACTGCTGAGGGGAGCAGCGGGCAGCAGGAGAGGTCTGCGCGCCATGTGGGACCCTCGCCAGACAGCCGGGGATTGAACCCATTCTGCAGAGGCTGCGGGCAGCTTCGCAACCCAGTGCTCAACCGCTGCACCACCAGGGAGGCCCTATATAATTTTTAAAACTTTGTAATATTAAAAAAGTGGAGTCACATGCAGTTAGAAATAGTACAGAGATGTCCTGTATCCTCTTTACTCATTTCCCCTACCCAATGCAAACATATTGAATAATCAAAATACAATATTACAGCCAGTAAATTGACATCAACAGAATCTGCCATCGTGACGCAAAGTTCACCAGTTTTATATGTGCTACTCTGTGTATTTGTATTTTGTTTCAGGCATTTTTAAAAATCACATTTATATTTGTATGTATTACATTAAGATTTGTGTGCCCACCACTGCAGTCACGACACAGAATTCCATAACAAGGATCCCCCATGCTTTTATAGCCACAGTAACCCCCCACCATGATTTTTTAATTTGAAATCTTTCATTCATGATAAAACTTGGTATATGATGGGTATATAAATAATATTCACTGAGTATGTAAATTATATAATTTTTTAAAGTTGGAATTCACTGAAAGAATAGCTTACTGCAATCAAAAATGTTGACTTCCTAGAAATTTATGGGAGGAAAATCTAATGAAATTTTCCATTATGTTTTAAAAAAGAAAAAAAAATTCTTAACAAGGTAAATCTATCAAAATGTTCGTTGTAAAAATTATATTAAAATATATTGAAAGTTTCAATATTTAAAAATATTCCATCACAGTATAAGAGATAAAAATTAAAATTTTGTGTCAAAATCCACTTTAAAAGAATTAATTCTATGGTAAATGTTACTTCCTTTGTACAGGGATGTTTGCTGTCACTATTATTCTATTTTATTTTAGAATCTGGTCAGTGTAATAAGATATGAAAAAGAAAATGAGTTTGATATGAAGAGAGTATCAATGTCTTCCAAAGAACACTAGGAAGACACCTATAGTCAAAAATTTGGGGCTTGGGCCTCCCCTGGTGGCACAGCGGTTGAGCGCTGGGCTGCGAGGCTGCCCGCAGCCTCTGCAGCGCTGGTTCGTTCCCGGGCCGCCAGCAAGGGTTCCACAAAAAAAAAAAAAAAAAAAACACAAAAAACAAAAAACAAATTGGGGGCTTATTGGTCATGGAAACAAGAGAGAAGGTTTGCTGGAGAATGAAGTGAACAAAGAATGTGGAGTGTTTCAGAAAGAAGGTACTGGAGATGCCTTATTACACAATTAGATTGTGTTGAGTGATTTGTGGGAGGGTTTAAGAAAGCAGCACTTATTTCAGAATAGGATGCTGTCATGAAGCGGGGATAACTCTATCATTGGGTATATTAACAAATATTTTCTTGTGGTATGGTGGACTAGACAAAGGTTAAAGCTGTAACTGGCAAAAAAAAAGCAACGGTAACACAGGTCACCAAAATAGGGATATATCTGGTATTTTGTGGTTTGGACATTGTTCTTGTTCTGTCTGTGCTCAGACGGGATTTCCGAATGGTTTTCTGTTGTCTGGGTCCTTGATGGTCACAGGCAGCCTTATATGATGTTGATGTTCTGTGAAATTGTGTATATTTAATGGAAAAATGCCAACTCCTGGCTAATAGTACCAGGGCAACTCCTAGATGCCGGGGATTACTTGTCTTTTTCTCAAGACAATGATCATTATTTGTAAGCCATTTAGTAACATATGCACGCAAATAATTGTTAAAAAAAGTTACCTATTAATATTTATCAAGAGTATATTATTCAGTAGTATTTGTGTAGGAAACAAAGATCAGCTATATATAAATCAGCAATGCCACTTTAAAACAATGAACAATAGACTTCTTTCATAATAGAAACACATTTATAAACTTGGATTACATTTAATAAGATGTCAAGAATGTTAGATAGTACCCCATCACCCCCAGTTTGTACTCATACATATAAGATGAAAAATTTAGAAATTCTTTTTTTTAAAAAAATATTTATTTATTTTTTATTTATTTATACAAGCACTGGGTACAGTCAGAAGTACAGGAGGGTGAGAGAATTCACCAGAGCCAGAGCGGGGAGCAGAACAGGCAGAAGGACCGAAGTACACTGCTGAGGGGAGCAGCGAGCGGCAGGAGAGGTCTGCGTGCCATGTGGGACCCTCCTCCAGTGGCCGGGGAGCAGCCGGGGATTGAACCGGCGTGGCAGAGGCTGCGGGCAGCTTCGCAACCCAGCGCTCAATCGCTGCGCCACCGGGGAGGCCCTAGAAATTTTCTTAATGTAGTACATTAAAAAAAATACCTCCACTACTTCAGATATCTGCAATTCCCATTCTTAGTATTTCACAATGCCTAATATGAAAAGAAAGTTATAGTAACAAGAGTTCTTTCCTAAGTGTATGTTGGGGCCTAGTTTACCAAATTGCAAGAAACAGGAAAAAGCTGGTGAGAGAATGTAAAAATTCTGAGGTTAACTTAAAAATTCACCTTCTACCAGTGTTGATCCATATGCTGGTTTATAGTAAGCTTAACCTGGAATGTAAATCATCTCACTGCTTCCTTCATCAAGAAAGTTTTGCTATGAAACAAACCATCAGCTGACTATTACTGTGCCCAGTGGCAGCTGGATTTATATTTTGTCACATGCTTCTTACCTCATCATGGACTGAAGTAGCACTGCTCTACAGGACATGAACCAATTTCTTCAATAAATAAATTAAAAGGAAAAATGATAGAGGTACAACATATATTATTAAAAATGTTTAAGAGCAATACCATACAATTATAAAATATGGACTTTATGTGAATCTTGATTTAAATAAACTGCAAAAAAAAAAAAAGACCTGGGCCTCCCTGGTGGTGCACGTGGTTAAGCACAGTACTTATGAAGCTATCTGCAGCCTCTGCAGCATGAATTTGATCCCTGGCTGGCCAGGGAGCTACTCACATGGTGCAGACCTCTCTTGTCCTGCCCACTGTTCCCCTCAGCCGTGTATTTCAGTAGATCCACGTGTTCTGTTCCCCTCTCTGTCTCTGGTCGGTCTTCTCACCTCCCACACCTCTGGACTATACCCCAGTTCTTGTAAGCATCAATAAATAAATAATGAAAATAAGATCTATAAACAAATCGGGAATTTTCAATGCTATCTGGATATTTGGTGATATTAAAAATTAATGTTAATTTAATATATGATCATGATATGATGTTTGTTTCTTAAGGGATCTTTATCTTTTAGATACATATATGTGTATATATATATATAAAATGTGCATGATAAGTGATTTTTCAAGAATTTACTTCAAAATAATCTGGCAGAGAGAAATGCATTAAACAAGACTAAGGATTAATGACAACTGCTGAAGTGGGAGTGTCACTGGATTATTCTCTCTAGTTCTGTATAATATGAAATTCCCCATATTCAAAATAGAAGAATTTACCTTTGTGTAGCACCAGCAAGGCACAGAGCAGGTTTTCCATGATCCAGGCCCGCAGACAGGTAAAGGAGAAGTCCTGGAGCCTCAGTGGCTTTTTTCAGGCTCTTAATGATCTTTCTACACCATTTGTAGTGAGTCAACTAGACACAGGGCAGGCAGGGGAGTTGGGGGCCCTGGGAGGCCTCCTAACCCCGTGGAATCTTTACTCCGTCTGGGCTCTCTCGTGGTATCTTCTTTGGTCTCTACAGCTCTCTGCCACATGATCCTCTGCCGCCACACTCTGCTACTACATCCTGCTCTTTGTGCCTCTCTGACGCTGCCCTTATATGCTCAGTCTCCAGGCACAGGTGCGCCCACTCACGCATGCGCACACTACAGTCCAGGGGCCGCCATCAGGCATCGGTGTAAGACCACAGGTGGCCATCATAGATGCTAATGGCGGGAGGGCGGGAAAAACCTGGAAATGGAAAAAACTTCCATTTACCCTACAGCCTTCTAAAAATACACAGCATATCATGGGGATTGGCATGAGTTATTAACAAAGCAATCGATTAGTCAAGATAGAAGTAGGTAAAGTGAGAAAAGACCAAAATATACAAATTATTTTTAACCTAAGATTCTCCTTTAACACAAATGCTTGCATTTTCTGTTTTGTGAGAGTTAACAAGTGTGGAGAAATGAGCACAATTAGCATAATTAGAGAAATCTGCCTACAAATTCTTTTCAATTTACTAGGCTGTGGGGCCCTCAGCAAGTTATTTAACTTTTGAGTTTCAGCTTCTTCATTTGGAAATGGGGCACATGCCCACCACATGGCACCTTTATAATGATTAAATGAGACAATAAATATATTAAAAATAAGAATTACCTTAGAGCTTAACAAAGAGCAGTTTGATGCATTGACACTACACACCCAGACGAGAGCATCAGATCGCAAGGGTTAAGGGCTCAGTCCCATCAGGCTGACTCCCTCACCCCCATCCTGCTGCAGATGCCTACTGCAAACTCAGGCTGCAACTGCACTTCTGTAGGTTCTCAGAAAAGAAAATGCTGACACTCTACATATACCCTTCTCCCTGTATTCTCCTGGGGTTGATTTAGAAGCAAGAGGCTTTTCAGTTACAATTTTAAACAAATATGTAACATTAGACATCGTGAAACCTAATGCCTAACTGAATGCAGTATAAGTTCAGTAACTGTAACTTACAGTGGTAAATCTAGAAGTTTAAAAAGACATCCAGACACTACTGAAGGGGGTTCTGATGACCAGTTTCAGTGTTTGTGTGTCGCGCGGTGGCTGGAGGTGAGGGGTTGGTTTCCATTAACCACCAAGCAATTTTCCAACACCAGTTGGGTATCCTATAGTTCGATGAATTCTGACACTGTCCACCCAGGTAGAGCAGCCAATTCCACGTGTTGAGAACTCAGTCCCACAAAGCTGACTCCCTCACCCCCATTCCACAGCAGAGGCCAACTACAAGCCCAGGTTGTATTTCTGTACTGTGACTGGCTATTAATCAAATGGTCCCACCTTGGGTTTGGCTGATTTGGTAGGATGACCCACAGAACTCAAGAAAACATTTTACTTACTAGATTCCTGGTATATTTATAAAAAGGAGATAACTCAGGAACAGGCAGAAGGAAGAGATGCGTAGGGCAAGTTCTACAGAAAGATCTGAGTTTCCCCAAGGCACACCATTCTCCTGCACATCCCTCTTCCTGCACTTCAACCCAGCAATCACACAAAATGTGACTCTCATACTTTTAACCGGGCTCACATTGACGATCTGATCAACCCCCAGCAGAGAATTATCTGGCTTGATTATCTTATGAAACTATTGCGATTGATCAAGTCCTGAATTTCTCTCAGAAAATATCTGAAAAACTTTTCACTTTAAGGGGTGTCTTCTATGGCATCTTTCTCTCCCACAAGAGGTGAGAATTTGCCTGGGGCTATGAAACACAAAACTTGAAAGAAGGCAGGTAGTTATCACGCAGGTCTTTTTCCACACTAGTTTCAGTCTCTGTGATGGGATGGCTTGTTCCTGGGTTACCTTGTCTGGTGCTGACTTTAGTGAGCCCTAACTTAGCCCTAGTCTCTAAAACTGAACACCAGAGACATTTACAAAAATGGCTGGGAATGAACTTGGAGCCACCAAGCTCAAGTGTTTTGTGAGCCAAATCATTATTTAATCAAGTTGGTGAATGTAGAAGAAAAGAGCAAAACCACTTAAATATGGATGGTAATAGTCCCTGGCTTCACCTCTACTTGTGAGAAATAATCATTCTTCTCAGTGACACATACAGTAAGTCAGAAGATTGCCATTTACTGCTCTTGCTTTTAGTGCATTCCTCATCGTCATATATGGATGGCATCCCATCTATCAGCAAAAAACTTAGATTTCATTGACATACAGGTTATAAATTCATCTTGGGAAAAATAAGACTCCTTTTCTGGCATATATGTGAATATATTATACTTCAGTCTTATAATATGCAATGTTTCATAACTTATTTGTACTTTCATCTTAAGTATACTTTTTAATGTTCAAAAAGTCTCTGATACATAGCTCTCTTGCTATTTTATAATTTTTAGTTGAGAAAATTTAAAATTGAGAAAATATTTTGGTCCATATCTTCAATAAATATAGTTGAATTTTCCTTGGAAATATTTATTTTTTTGAAAGAGAAATAAACATACAGGATGAAAGGATTTATTGCTGTCCAAATTTGAATACTATAAGAACATTACAAATTGGTCTGGTCTACATGAATATTAAGGTTCTTTAGCCCTAAAGAAAAGACTATACTATCAATATATGATAGCTAGCATGGCAGTTCCTTTGCTAAGCCATTTATGGAGGGCTTATTTTCCATTACCCTGACAAGGTGAATAATGTTACATTAATCACTTTTCAGGTATATGATGCATTTGAGACTTAAAAATGTGAAATAATGTTTTCAAAAGTACATAGCTAATTAGCGTCAAAGCTAAGCTAAAGTAGCAAATACACAGAAATGAACACAGGAGGTGGTTAGAGGTTAGTGAGCACAGGAACAGTCAGGGAAAGGATTGCTAAGTACTGGGCAAGCAGAGCCTAAGAAGATAAACTGTGAGTAAATAAGACTATTTCTGGTTATGCTTGGTTTTTAAATATATAATCTTCAATATCCAGCTGATTAGGAAAAATATCATAGGCAATGATGCATACCAGGTACCAAATTCTATTACACACCTAAAAGTCATCTGTGGTCTGTCCTTTCTTCCTGCCCCTAAACTCCCAAGGCAAGGAATCCAGGTTTCTAGACACCACAGATGAGTCAAGGTGCAGCCGCACAGACGAGCAATGTGCTGGCTCTGTCCCCACGCAGACACACAGGCATCCAAGAAACCACAACCCTCTGGTTTTGTGGCCCCTGCCTTCTTAATCAAATCAAAGCAAAGCGTGTGTGCCGAGTTCACCCACAGCACAAACAAATGCTTTAAAACACCTTGGGGCAGTTTGTTGGCAGAAATGTCCCTCGAGTTGCAATTCACCAGGCGCAAGGAAGGCCTTGGAGGGCAGCTAGTCGGAGCGCGGCCCAGGGAAAGCGCCGGCTCTTACAGGAAGCCGGCTATTGTGTTACTGTAATCCGAGGGCTTGCATTTTTCAGCCACCTCAACACGAACTCACAGACTTCAACGATTATGTAATTACGGAAAACTTCACAACAAACATGAAGATTCCTTCTGGAGGCCACATTGAGGACCGGGATGTGCATTTGAGCGTGGGAGGGAAGCACAGGCTCACAAAGGGAAGAGCAAAGAGATTTATTGAACTTAAAAGACCACAGTTTAAAAGGGGGCCTCTACCAGACCTCCCTTTTCGTGTGCACATTTTTTGCACCTGCAACTGTTTGTGGGCTGGAAAGCGGTAGCCCCCACCCCCCTTTCTCCCAAGAGACTATGCTTTAATGCATTGACCCCAAATGTGTCATTTTCCTGCCAGGGGGGAGAAATCAAAAGAAACGAAGTTTTCAGAACTTTGCTGTAAAGAAAATAATAGTTCTGAAAAGGATTGGAGCCACATTTTCAGGTTAGACACAGTTGTTAGAGAAATGTCAGAAGGGAAAACATTCTTCTTCACTTTCTTCCCTAACGTGCTGAAGCTCTTCACTTCCCTGGGTTCTGTGTGACATCTGGAGCATCCATTTCAGCGGGGGCTGCAGCGAGCTTTCCGGGCTGCAGCGTGGACCCACTCTCAGACCAGTGTTCAAAATCTAGGTTCCAAATGGACCTTCTTGACTTTCATAGAGAAGAAGATGCCATTAAATTATTTCCATTAAAACAAAGCTTTGATATCAGAAGCGAATTGTGGAATCTTAATGCTAGAGCTCATGAATGAAGTGCTGACAAGTGGTCTTGCTTTAGATGGTGTTAGTGGGTGCAGCTTGGGCAAAAGCTGGGATCAAAACTCGATTTTGGCCACAGATCCACTTCCTCCTTCCCCCACCACCCACCTCATATGTAGAGATGAAAGTTAGAGTAGAAAGCCTCTTTTAAACCATTATGAACTGTTTTATTCAAAGCAGCATCTGTGAATTTTTATAAGACCAGCCAAGATTTTCCCAATTATTTTCTCCATCTTATTTGGGGGACAGAAAGTTTTAAGCCAAAGCTCACAATTGAAGCAAACATGTTACATTCACATAAGGAAGAACGCATTACTATATGGAGCTAACTTACAATCAAGTCCCTCACATGCTGTATGTAACAGTAAGGGATGAACTTGATCAAACAGATTAGAATAGCAAGTGCAGAGCAAATATATTTCGTTTTCATTGGTTTGACTTGGAAGAAACTGAGGATTTTCTGTAAGGTACAAATCTTAATGATGTTGAGGATGTAGAGGGTTCTCCTATGAGTATAATTGGAGTATGTATTACTAGGAGTATATATCTCCTAGTATATAATATTAGGGTGCCTTGTGGTCAGATAGCTGAGATTTAAAAAAATTAACTTTTCAATGAGAGGGAAATAGCAGTAGTGTCAGCTAAAGAGAGTGACCCTCTCCTCAATCTGTGGTTTAATCTAGTATTAACCTTTTTGAAGCAGGGAGGTTTGAAATTCCAGGTTCCTGTAAAACAAAGTCCACAATGACCTGAAGTTCAGGGGTTTCATGGGGAAAATGAGAGAAGGCTTAAGAGCTCCTTATCACCTACACTGAGCTACACTTATACGGGGAGCCGTACTGATGGTACGGGATGGGAGTGGGGCGGTTAGAGGGAGGGGTGGGAAGCCTGGGGTATCACGGATAACAGGTTACAGGATTATGGATGAAGGAGGCAAGAAGAGAGGAGGCAAACTCAGGAACAAAACAAAGAGCAATTAATGTCAGGTTAGTTGGTGGGGAAAGTGAGCAGTTTCACTTAAACACAAGCTGGTCTGACCTGACTGGGGTCAAAAGTAACACCAGGAAGCCTGCCTATAAAATTGCCAAGAGGAGTGTTAGAGCCAAAAAGAGCAAGGATCAGGATTCTAGGAGACTTCCTGCCCACACAAATACGTTTCCCAAGCAAGTCCTATTTCAGGCCTCTGCTTTCAAAAAAGAACACCTCCTTTGATGGAATCTTATCCAGGGGTGGAAAGGTTCAGGTGGAAAGTCAGTGCCCAGGGCAGAAAGAGTCCCACTAAGGTGATTAATTTGGGAGGAATCCTTGATATACTTAGGAGCCTATAGACCAATATTCAAAGATCTTCACAATCTGTTGACATTTTGACCCTAAATGAGATTTAGAGCCTGTAGGGAGTTTTGTTTGGTAGTGATTTTTTTTTGTGTGTGTGAATAGTTTCCCATAGATCATTTTATTTATTTTATTTTATTTTTTTATTTTTATATTCCCCATACAATTGCAACCCCCTTATTTTAACCCCAATCCCTCCTTTCCCCACCCCCGGTAGTGAAATCTTAACATATCATTTACTTAGTAAAGCTTGTCCTATGGCTGAATTTCTACCCCTTTAACTTGTACAAATAATATAGAGAGGGAAAAAGAGCAGTGGAAAGAAAGCTCAATGCCTCTGAAACAGTTTTAATTGTGGTTTCATATGGTGGGAAAGAAATTTGTCTTTTCTATGACAGCACTTGGTTTTGTCTACCCTCAGTACTCAGGTGGTTTAGATACCCTTCTCACATGTCCTGGGAGGCCTTTCTTCCAACATGAGGGCTCCTCATAGATCATCTTAAGGAACAGGGAGAGTCTCAGTACTGATACTTGTGAAGAGGCCCCAGTGCACTCAGATGCTGGTGTCCCAGACATGGGGCACCCTGGAGCCCCAGCAGCAAGTTCTCCACAGGTACTCTCTCCTCCAAGTAGGTGAAACTGAAAAAGAGCTTAAAGCCTGACTAGTTCAATTCTCATTCAACAAGTATACCAAGAGTTTAAAATCTGCTCCCCTTCACTACAAACATGAAAAGAAAAGACATGAAAAATACAGAGTGACAAACACTCTAGGAGTCATCTCTTCCATTACTGTGATGCCAATTCACTGACTTCTGAATTGTACTCTTCTTATTGCGCTATTTTTTTCTCCCTTTATTCTAACACTTAAACATCTATGGGGTTTTAAGGGTTAAAGTTCCTTTTGGAAGTATCCCTGAGCACCCTCCAGCCCTCTTCAGGATACTGGATTTCCCACCATGCACTCCTTCTGAAGAATGGCCTGAGTTATGGACACTCTATCACCACCCGGAGGCTACCAGCAACTCTCCACTTGTCCCACCTAGTAGACTACCTGTCTGTTGTGGGGAAATTCACTAACCACATCTCTAAAAGAAACTTTATACACCGTGGTTTAGATGATAACTTTAGAGTACAGAGACAACGCTTTTGTTTCTTACTTGTGGAGAAACACCTAAAGTTCTTTGCCCAGCATAATCCCTCACTCTTTCCCTGTCCTGACCCAGCCCCTGCCTGTTCCATGGATTTTTCAGGGTTTTTCCTGGTTGACAAGTAACAGTTATTTCTACTTTACAGGAGAAAGTCAAGTTGATAATTCCCCAAATATTGCCTGTATGTACATGCAAAATAAAAAGCAAACCATCATGAATTCACAGTTTAGGTTTTGTCAGTCTGCCCACAGTATTTATTCAGTGACTAATGTGTGCAGGGAGAGCTTAAGATACTTTGGGGATTACAAAACAATAGTAACAACCAATAGCAGATTAGGTTTCTGCTGCAAGATTCAGAACACTCAGGAATAGAACATTTGTATAGATTTCAAAAAGTCATCATCTTATACAGCTCCTATACACAGATCAGCACAAACAACAACACATAGCTTAGTGTTCATTTATTTGTCATGAAGTAAAGTTCTTGAAAACTTGATATATTAAATATTTGTATTTTTTGAAAGATAACTTCTCTGTCATATGGGCAAAAGTAGATTTGAAGGAACACAAATTATATTATTTTGTCATCTTTATGCATCTGATTCAGAAAATAATGTTAATGAACTAAATCTAAAGGTATTGACAGGAGCAGTCTAAAATTCTTTTGGGCAGGGCTTAATACCAGCAGGCAGATCTAGATCTAGCAGATCTAACAATCTAGGATTTGCAGAATGATTGTTCAGGCAAATAAGATAAAGAAAAGAATGTCCTGGAATTTGTTGGGTCAAATGGAATATGGAAACCTAAAAATATACCTTCAAGGAAAAAGCTTTTTTCAACACAGCTGTCTTGGAGAAAATTCAAACTGCTCTCTCCTGATGATTCATTTTAGGGTAATTGTTTGCATTATTTACCATGTGAGGAAAAGAATAAAAAGAGTTGTATCAGATTTCTGAGGAAAGGTACTACTCCTGGGCCCCACCACTCTGCCCTAGTATTGAAATAATCCTGGTCTGAGGTAGGAGGGACCTTCAGCTCTTGAGGGGAACTCAGCACTGGGGCATCCCTACGGTTTACCCTGCCTAAATCTTGACTCCTTGTTTAGATATATGGGCTTCTGCCTTGTAAGACCTGGCCTCCACCCTGACCCCAAGGTGGAGACTGAGCCACTGCCCAGCAACCTACCATTCCCTAGTATCTCTAACCTAGTGGTTGCCTTCCTAGAGAGTAGAAAATCATCTCTATATCTAATGCCGGTTACTTCATGTTGGATTATGTGTTGTCTGCCTCCCCCAAGTCTGCAAGCTCTCCAGCTGCCCCATTTGAATATCTAATAATCACAGTTTTCATTTATTTGAACATTCACCTTGTAGCAGGCACCGTACAGAGCAACTCTCATGTTATGATTTCACTTAAATCTCACACAGCCATGAGTCAGATTATTCTTCTCACTTTTTTCAGAGAAGTTTGAGGCTTTGACAGACTTATTAGCGGTGAAGCTGGGACTCAAACCCAGATCTTATTCCTGTCTGCCCTCTGTGGAAGATGGTCTAAAGTCTTCAGTGGATTCTGTCTCCCTCCGTGGAAACCAGCTCTAGGCTAGCTCTTCCTCACTGCATGGGCGCTCTGACATAGGATGGTCTCCTTTGAACTCTTCAATACACTTTATAAATAAATGTGCTTTTGTTCACTAGCTATATTCTCACTCTTTTCTATTACTGCTACCATAATCATATTCTGAGTGAAATTTAAGAATCTAATGAGAATGTTAGGAAGTACACAAAGCAAATCCCAAGGTATCTGCCTCTTGGACTTGTAATAATGGTTCATCAAAGACAACATAAAAGGAAAAGGATGGAAAATCTCTGAAAGGAAGTTCTCCGTGAATGTTTACGTGACGAAGAAGTCAGGAAAATATGGTATTGTTGTGATTCTCCTCATCATTTCAGGATCAGAAGTGGTTCAGAAAGAAAGACACTCCAAAGGAAGATGGACTTCCAGGGGATGTGACTCATAAAGAGCAATATGAAAGAGAAAAGCAACTTGTCAGATGGACAATGAGCTTTTATTTGAAGCATATGGAGCCATATGGGAGAATACAGAGAGGTGGAAGTCAGAAAGGGAACAAGGACCATACAAGATGTTCCGCCTTGGGCAGGGTGGGGGGTGGGGAGGCAGTAAGTAAAGGAAATGAGTGAGAAGGACAAAAATACAGGAGACCTTTGTGTATAAAGTAGCGAAACAAATGTCCTACTTTTAGCAACTTGAAGGATGTAGCCTATTTATTACAAAATGAGAATAAATTTTTCTAATGTTTTCTTCCAAATGACTCAAAGAGCTTCAAAAGCTTTCTGTTTACACCATACATTAGCCAGGAGAAAATCTTAATCTTCTCTTTCTGATAAGCAAACTATAGCAGAGTTTCCAGTCTCATAAAGGGATGTTTTCCGGAAATAGACATGAAATGTTTTTTCCTAAAAGGGATACCAAAAGTTTATTTTTTTTGAGCTTGGTTATTACCAGCAAGCCTCAAGGAGACCAAAGAAAACAAATCCAGGCAGAAGAAGGGAATGTGCCTCTCTGTCTGATTCATTTCTCCACGTCTCCAGGAGGACATGGTCATGTGTGGCTTCCTCTGGTGCCACTTATCAGTCCTCAAATAAAAATCTACCCACGACTTTTTCTCTGTCTCCGAGGAAATGCCTATATCAGAAATCTCTGTTTATAATACCAAGTACCTCTGAAAATGCCATCTGGTGCTCTTGAACTTAACATTTTTATACAAGTTTATCCTGATGAAATCCTTGGCATTTTCCTGAGGCTTTTTTGCTTTCCTGCCAAATGTTAATTGGTACCTGTTCCTGTAAGTCTTGAATTCTACTTTCCCAGCTGTACAGATCAGCCCGAAGGTCACTTTTTTACTTGGAAATCTTTCCACGAGACCGTGTCGTGGTTTCCAGTCCTGACCGGAGCCCCCTCCCAGGTTCTGCATTGTCACAGTGCTCTTGGTGAGACCCTTTTGTGTTCTTCCAATCTTCCTCAAGTCACCTCCCCTTTATAGAACTGGCCTGCCCTACTGGTTATTTAAAGGTTTGCAAAAATACTTTAAATAAAGTGTCGTCCTGTAGTGTTAGTCACTCATCATACATGCCTAAGCCCTCTACAGTATCTCACTGTCATCCAGCCTCTCCCAGGTAAAGAGCCCATACATGCTCTTCCTTAAACAGTATTTTCATTTCTACTGTTTTGTTTTGTTTTTTAAAGATTTTATTTATGTATACAAGAGCTGGGGTACAGGCCAAAGGTGTGAGGGGTGAGAGGATTCACCAGACAGAGTGGGGAACAGAACAGGCAGACTGACTGAAATACATTGTTGAGGAGAGCAGCGGGCAAGACAGGAGAGGTCTGCCACGCCATGTGGGTTGCTCCCTGGCCGGCTGGGGATCAAACTTGTACTGCAGAGGCTGCGGATTGCTTCATAGTG
Organism: Talpa occidentalis; assembly: GCF_014898055.3. Lineage (NCBI taxonomy): Eukaryota > Metazoa > Chordata > Mammalia > Eulipotyphla > Talpidae > Talpa > Talpa occidentalis. Next base: position 107,695,755 of record NW_023602073.1, read on the forward strand.
CAGTGCTTAACCCCTTGCGCCACCAGGGAGGCCCAATTCCACTGTTTTTTATGTAAGAATCTAGGTCTGGAAAATAGCATAATGGAAGAGAAAAACATTAACTTTGATGCCAGAGATAGCTAATTTTAAATCCTGTGATTTTTTTTTTTCCTTTTCTTTACTGTACTTGGGCAGGAGACCTAGCTCTCATTTCTTTCTTTAAAGTAGGAGTGACAACAGAATAGTAAAGATTCAACGAGGCCATGTGTCCCAGCTGACTTGTACAGAGTAGATGGTCAAAAACATTTGTTGGATAAAAGAATGAATGAATGAATGAATGAACAATAGAGGACGACAAAAGAAGTAAAAGATCTTATAACTTTTCATATTCACTGACTGCTTTATGGTAGGGTTCTTTCAGTTTAGTCGAGGAAACAGATGCACAAAACTCCCAAGAGATACGGTGAAAACAGATGATAGAGGAAGGAGCAGGGACTCTGCAGTGCAATAGAAAGATCCTAACCAGCCACAGGAGGAGGAGGGTCAGAGAAGAATCCACACCTCAGCTCTCCTGTTAGATCCAATCTTTTGGGCAGAAGTTTGGTCTTATATAGTGATGCTTACCAATGTATTAACATGTTATGTAAGATAGGATACAATAATTCCATGTTGCATATCACATTGTAGCAATTCAACCACCTTGAGTGGTGATGGAACTGGAGCATATTAAGTCTAAGGGTCTAAGGAAATATTCACATTTTCTTTTTTTGTAATGAAGTACCATTGTTTTACATCCTTGTTAACTTTTTGATTCAGTACAGGATTTTCCCCATCAGGTGAAATAGCTCCCTTACCATCAAATCACCCATAGCCCTTCACCATAGCCCATTATTCACATTGTCTTTTCAGAGTTCAAAAAAAATGCTTTTTGGAGACGAATATGAAATACCAAGTGTGGGGGACAGGCATGCACTTCTGGGATATAGGAACATAGAATTTGACCCTGGTTCTATTTTCTACAGTGTGTATCATCTACTAATGCAAAGCCCCAAATTTTCACATGCTTAGAGTTGCAAGTAGCAAAAGTCACTGTAATTATTGGTGTGTTATTGAGACAGTGTTAGTGATATCAGGTACAAATATTCTTGGATGTGTTTCCAAAATTAGAGGTAGATTGAGTTCTAATCCAGACAGAGATATTGGTTGCTTTGTTACAATAAAAAAATCTTGCTTTTCTGTGAAATTTTAAATGACACATTTCCCCCATTTTTAAATATTTTCATCCTAAGTGAACATGCTAAAATGCTGGGATTGGTCCCCCAATTATTGATTCCACAAAATAAAATACTGCAACTTAATAATTCAGCAGTGCTTTCTACTAGTAAACATATTTCCCCACAGTTACAGGACAATTCTGTGCAGAGGGCGAACTATTCTCCTATTTCACAGATGGAAAACTGAGGCAAAAATACCACATATAATTTGCCTAAATTTTCATAGCACCTTAAGGGAATATCTGGGAACTTAGTGGTCATGCCTGTGTTTTTAAGTCTTTTACTCAGTCATGATAAAACATCTCAAGAACTACCAAGATGATTCAAAACATTTTCTTAGTGGAGGTCAGTGGTTCCATTCCCAAGATGTAAAATGTGATAAATGGCAGAGGAAAATAAACCATCTCAGAACAAAAAAAGCCACATTTGAGAGTAATGGAATCTCAACCTCAGCTTTGAATATTATTATTCAAGAGTTGGAAAATTATGTGAAGTGACCGCACTAGACTTGGCCACTCTTTGGTGAATGTCTGTGCTATTCAAATACTCTTGGGCAAACTCGATTTGTAAAAGTTATGAAGGAATTTTTTGTTCAGCAAAATGTTCTTGTAAAAGTTGTCTGCTATTAAACTGTAGACACAACTCCAAGGAATCTCTTACTAGAAAGCAAATTGTTATTCCAACATGAATCACAGGCTAAAATGACTATTTTCCAGGATGTTATAACTGACTGTTGTTTCAACTGAAAACTAGGATAGTCCATTACATCTGTGATTGAGATGCCCACTGAACAGCAGCCTAACCAAACTTGATTCAGTATGAAGTGGTTGTACATAAAAGGAAACCCAAAGGAAAGCGGTTAGGGCAACTTTCAATTCACAAGACTACAAATTAGACAGAATGTGCGTAGGGGACATTAATCACCCTACACCATACACTGAAAATGTTTAAAGTGGATCTATCAAGCATTTCTGGAACATTCTGTCTTTTTCCATCTGGATGTCAGGTGCATAAGATTCCAACATGGAAAGAGGAAGTCACTCTAGAATCAAGCCTCGAGAGAAAAAATTTCTTTGTGTCTGAAGGTGGATCATGAACACCATGTAAGACACATTAAATGCCCAGATGCCCATGGCAATGACTGGTGCTGCTCAGATCAGGAATGTACTTTTAAAGCTGGCCTCGCTTTAACCATAATTTTTATTAATGGCATTTTGTGAGAGATGGCAAATAGGGGAAGGTACTATATTTTTTAAATGAAACTACCTAGCATTCCAACGGTGTTTTATTCTTTGAAAATAGTTTTACATATTCCTCCCTCATGAAAGTATATTAATATGAAAGGCATTATCATCTCCACTTTTTAAATAAGGACACTGAGACCCAGAGGAAGCTAAGATACTTGCCCAAATTCAAATAATAAGTTAGCAGCATTTATTTCTGCATTTGAAAATAAATGTTAATATTGCCTGATCTCCAACAACAAATATTTGGCAGATATGAAAAACTTGTCATTGTTCTAGGAATGGAATACTTGTGATAAACTTTTCCTTATGAAAAACATTGGAAGGATATTTATTTCTCTGATTTAAAAGTATATTGTTTTAGAAACATAAAGCTCCCATTGATTGATTGGTCTTCGTTTTAAAAGTTAAAAAATAGAGAAAGGTACAATAAACAATGTACCAAATAATGTACAGTGTGCTCACTGTATAGCATTAACATTGATGTTCCAATTTTGCTTTCTAATAAACACATAGCTGATTTAGCTCCTCACTTCTTCATCCTTTGTGTTGTTTAACAGCATTAAATCCAATTTCTTGACCCAGAAGTTGGAGAGTGTGAGGTCATACAAACTATGTGGAAACAGAAAGGCTGTCTTTTCTTCATGGGAAAAGCCCTAACAAAAAGCCCAAGTTATCAACAAGTCCCTCCCTTGAGGACAAAACCACCAGCAGACCCCAAACATAATGCTGCTGGTCTTTTCCTGAGATAACTTTTGAGTCATTTTTTTTTACTATTTTTCCAGAATTTTTCTTAGAAATTTTAGGTGGCATTTTTATCTCACACTCCGCTCAATAGGGGCTTTTGAATAATTGTTCACTTTAAACTATTTATTTATTATTTCCTTTCACTGGGTGAAAGGGCCAGAGCAAGAGAAGTGACTGTAGCATTTGTCCAAACAGAAAATAATTGGTTGTTTTTTTCTGGTCTATTCAAGTTCTGCAGATCAACTGTTTTGAACCATAACAGACTGGTTTAGCTTGTTGAAAAACTGAGGGGAAAACAGGGAATTTGAGATATCAGGGGCTCCAGTGTTGTTGTTGAAAGGTAAATACTATTTTATATTCAAGTCCTATAATGTATGTGGCCTATGACGTGATGAATGAGTCGTCTGTGGTTGGAAAGTGAACAAACTTGTCCAATGATACAGTCTCTCCCCTCTTCCCCCTTTTTTCCTCCCTACATCCCCTTTTCTGTGTTTTTTGCTGATGCTTCCTATTGACTTTTTTTCATATTTTAAATTATGTCAAGTTTTCAAATCGCTTTCACCCATAAAGTGTTTCTTCTCCTTCTAGAGATGAGAATGGAGCAACTACAAATGGAACGCAAGTCTTTGACAGTTAAGGGACTTGGGGGTAGAGATGACAGATCAATGCAGAAGGGCTATTTCTGAAAATATATTCTTCAGGAAAGATTGCTATTCAAAAGAATAGTGTGCCAAAAGTTAAGAGATATTGATAAAGTACTATGCTATATTAACAATAATATAATTAACAGAAAATCACATATACATATATAGCTACAGAATGATATACAATCTAGGATGATATATCTTTACATGATGGCTATTTTCTTCCTTACGTAACACATTTCCTTTTCTTCTATCTGGGTTCCATTCTTCCCCCCACCCCTGCTTATATATTTTTTAAATATTTATTTATTTATGCATACAAGAACTGGGGTACAGGCTAGAGATGCGGGGGGTGAGGATGCACCAGAGACAGAGTGGGGAATAGAACAGGCAGATCCAGTGAAACACACTGCTGAAGGGAGCAGCAGGCTAGACAGGAGAGGTCTGCTGCACCATGTTGGTAGCTCCCTGGCCGGGGATCGAACTCATGCTGCAGAGGCTACGCATTGCTTCATAGGTTGCATCTTAATCCCTTGCGCCACCAGGGAGGCCCTACTTCAGTGCTTTGAGATGAAATCAGAGGAGAACTTATGGATTCTGGAGAGCAAAATCCTGTTTCAGTAGGGCAGTTCCTTCTTGACTAATAGGTGGGGAAGAGGAAGCCCGTAACAAGCATCCTTAACTAAGTACTTTTGGTTGCTGTTAGTCTTAATATTGTATACATTTCTTTTCATTAGTCCTTTTGTAGGGGAACTTGGATTTCTATGTCTCCTACAGCTTTTGGAATTTTGATCCATGTTCTTCTCTGCCACATGTACCCCTGTCTGTGCTTCTTGCCACCCTATTGAGATGTTATCTATCACCTTGAGGTGAAGCACTGTGAAGTGCCAACATATAAAAAAGGCTTTAAAGGCATCTTCTGTTGTAGCTCTCAAGCCCTGTAGTTCAGGAGTGTAAAGACATTTGGTAAATAAAAGCATTTGGAAAACCTCTCTGGAAGACTGACTTCTAAAAAAGTAAATTATGGTTAACTTGTGAAATAGATGTTTTTGCATCTTAACTTTGAAAAGAGTATCTGTAACATCTTCCCGATCACCAATTATTTTTTTCACATGAATTAAAATGCCTGTCTGATTATTAATAATATTATTATTAATAATATTAATGTCCTTGATCCTATTGATACTTTGGCTATTGATTCTTTTCCCTTAATTTTTTTCATATGACTATTATAAGTACTCACACGATGATACTGAAGTAACTTATTGCTGGACAACTGACTTATTTTTTTAGAGTATCATTTACACTTTCAAGCTTACATCTTGTGTGGGCTTGGCTGACATCGGATCCCAGCACCTAGAAGGCACTTCCTTCTCCAAAGCAACTTCACGGAAACAAGGAGTGTGTTGCAACTGGCTGAGGTTGGAATTAACTCCTGTTCTGTGCATTACAAAATAAGTGAACACTAACTGGCCCGGGCAGGTTTTCTATATCCTTGGATTGATCTCTTCGCCTCTGTTCAAGAGCTCTTTCTATAAAATGGCCAGACTGCATCTAAATTTAGCAATGTGATATGGTGCAAATAGGCTTTCATGCATGCTGTGTCATCAAGGGGATTTCAGGATTGTCTAATTGGTCTGCCTTGAAGAGTCTGGCGCAATCTCCACTGGTCTGCACTCAGGAATCTGGGTGGGAAGTGAAAGTACAGACAAGCCTGCCTGAGCCATCTTCTTCATGTAAGAGCTTGCTGCCATGGTGGGTCTGAGGCCTAGATTCAGGCCAATTCAAAATGAAGGCATTCAAATGAGTGCTCCGAAAGTAAAATGAAAACAGAATCTGCTTGCTCCATCTCAAGGATAGCAAAGGCTCGGGGATGTAAGGTCAAGCTGAGGATTAAAGACAGAAGGGCCTTTGACCCTCAAACTGACTAAATATCCTTTCCCAGGGGTGTGACTTTGGAATGGTGGCACAGAGGAAAGTCAAGTCGCCCATATGAGATCTAAATTTCCACTGCTGAACCACATCTCATCCATGCCTTTCCCTATGCACCCCTGCAGAGGACTGGCTCCAGTTTGAATTGGCAGAGTTCTGAGTGAGGACTTTCAGGGGTCTAAGAGGATTAAATAGATTTAGAAAAACCAGTACTGTGGGTGAATATTTTTACATATATTGCTTTTTTTTAAAGGACCATAGTATAGACATTCACACACACACACACACACACACACACACACACTTTGCTGTAATAGTCCTTAAATTATTGTTTATCATGTAAACAAAGAGGGATTAACCGAGGTTGTTTGGTATAAAGCATATCACAATGTTTTTCTTATTAAAAACATCTTTTTTTCTGGATTATCAATTCATGCTTATTGAAAAAAAAGTCAAATGTTAGAGAAATGTGTAACTAACAAAATGAAAGACCTCCCCCTTCAGCACATACCCTAGAGATAACTTTTCAAAGTGATTTGTTTACATTTTCAAATTTTCCTCACAGATACATTCTCTTTCTCCCTGTTTCTCTCTCCCTTGGTCTCCCCTCTAGCTATCTAGCTCTCATCTCTCACCTGTTACCTGTCAATTGACTGATATCTGTTGACCTATCTGTCACATGTCTATTGCAAATTATTTCTTATAAAAATGGAATTTTCCTTGATCCAGCTATAAATTGGTTTTTCATTTCATTCAACAATATACTTTCCCATACTTGTTTATAAAGATACACTTTGCTTTTTAGACTGTATTTCTTAAAAACTCTAAGTTGTATACAGAATAAAAGAATACAGAGGAATATATATTGAAAATAAAAATGCTTCCTTTCTCACTCGATCCCACAGGATTAACTCTGGTCTTTGGAATGTTTTAAAGTATAAATAAATAAATACACATACAAATGTCTCGTAATTTTTTCACACAAATGGAATTGCATTATATAGTTCTGAGGTTCCATTTTTAAATTTAATACTAGAAGAGTCTTTCAATTGGACCAAAGGGCATTTAAGTTGAGGATACAGGAGCCCACTCCAGCAGGCCAAAGACACTTCCTGTCTGGCTGACCACTCTGTGGGCTTTGCTGGCACAGAGGCTGCACTCCATACATGAAAGTCCTCAGAGTTTTCTGTTCCAGACAGAAAATCCAACCCCAGAGAAAAACCACCTCTCCACCCCAAATTCTCAATAGACCTATTGAAAATTTTCTTTATGGACTCAATGTCAGCATCATGTGGGCTTTCTTTTACAGGTGACAGACAGTAGCAAGACCCACTTCTGGGTGTGGGAACCATTTGGTGCTTCAAAATCTGTAGGGAGGTTTGTGCACCTGTCTGCAGAGGGAGTAAGGAGGCCAAGGAGGCTGGCACATCTCTACTGTGCTGAAATACTTCTTCATGCCCAACAAGCCATGAAATATATACATTCTTTTGGGAGCAGAAAATCTAACTTTGATAGCAGAAAATGATTCCTAGTGCTACCAGGTAGCTTATTAATAAAAAAAAAATCATAGTAAGATCTTAGCAGATTCAATTTTAGGTCATTTCAAAATTTCGTATGTGGGGCAGGGGGCGTGGTGGGGGGCTAAAATTGCCAAGTAACAATATTAAATAATGTATGAACTCTCAAACACATTATAGTTTCTCTAACGTAGTCACTCTGTAATATCCCCCATTCCCAAATGTGATCCTTGGTTTTTAATTCTTCAGAACAAGGAAAATAGTGTGTTTGATGGCATTGAATTTAAGCATTATTGCAGGTCATAAAAAAGCCAAAAATTACTCTACAATTTTTAGCAAAATTTGAGTGTTAATAGAAATTAAAAGCAATCTATAGTAGCCTTGAATAAGGGGAAAATACCTACTTATTGGAGAGACTTCAAAGTCAACACATCCTAGAAACACTCTTAACTTATAACAACATTTATTATGCATTGACTTGGGAACATTAAAATGTCACCCCTGGATTTACAGCTTTTGCAAAACGTGTACAATTTCTGTGGGGAATTTTCCTCATCCCAAAGGATGGGGATAATAGAAAGGAAGTTTTTTTTTTTTTATTAGAGTTTACTTTTAAAATGTTCTAGAAGTGCTAAGGAGTCATGGTGACTGCCGTCCAGCTGGCTACAGACAGTTGGTCCATAAATCAGAAGGAACTGGCCATAGTGAGTCTCTGTATGGAAAAGCTCACACAAATTGGCAAGTGATCATTCCTTCTCCTTTACTTCTGTATAAACTGTTTACAGAAAACTACGTGGCACAGTGTCTGAGAACAGTGACATTCTAATCCCTAGTAATTCTTAGGAAATGTAGTTGAAGGAACAGATTTCATAAATTGCCTTCAATCTTATATAAATCTGCGTAAATCACCGGCTCCTGGAAATGCCACTTGGACATCGAAGGTCTGACAAGTCTACCCTTACTCCCCTCTGGAGATTCCCCAGGGCAATTGCTGGTTCCTTGGTGGACCCCCTGCCTCTGGTTGGACAAATCTTGCCAACTGCCTTCAGTTGCTTCCAGAGATTTGGGGGTAATCTCAGCCCATGTGCTTTGCCAATAATTCTGTGCCCTGAAATTTTAGAGCATCTGCCTTTCATAAGGAAAAAACAAACCCTGCTTCTGACTCATTTGCCAGAGTTGCAGATGCCTAAGTTGAAGTGACTTCTTGCTGTTCCTGGCTGTGAATAGGCTCTCTATGTGGAAAACTGAAAACCTATGTGGTGGATGGCAGGAGTCCTGTTTAAATGGTGCAAATTTCCCCTCCAGAAAAACACTTCAGGATGCACAAGGGATGACAAAGTGAGAACTGGGAATGATTTGCTCACAGCTGTAAAGCTGAGGATCAACAATGAACCTCTTGGAATTTGGGGCTTTCATACCCTTTTTTCAACTTGCACGTCATAATGTGAAATAGTAGCCAGTAAGATCTTAAAGATGCAAATCTCAGAACAGGGGTAGATGAAGTTTTCTTTTTGCTCTTTGAATTGGAAAAAAATCAATTATTCCAATGTAGGACTGTACACTCTGAATTTGGTGTTTCCTAAATGGACCCATGTCTTTCTCCAAAATATGTCTCCAATCCCACCCCTCTTCTCTATTTGTATTATCACTGCCCCACACTAAGTCTTCACGATTTCTTACTTGGATTATGTCTGCAGCCTCCTCACCTATTCCTTTAATTCTAACCTGGTCTCTAATGATTTTCCTTCAAACCACTGTCAAATTATAATCCATTTACCACTGAAATCTATTACCTGGACTTTTTCCACTACCAGCAGAATAAAGTTCATCGAAGACTCCCAGCACCTGCCTGCCATACCAGCTCATCCCGGGTAAGAGAATGGGAAGAACCACCCAACAGAGGGTAGCATGGCAAAGATACAGAGGCCAGAAAGAGCACTGATCTCACCATTAAGCCATTAATTGAAGCCATTAAGCTTCAATTCTTACTACCTTCTCCAAGAGCTTTCTGAGATTCAACATCTTTTAGGGCAGATAAGGGAGTCAGTGTTCTATGGGATTATCTCATCCTGCAGGCTCAGCACTCATTGGACTGACCTTACTGTAACCTAATTATCTAATTATGTGTCTTCTGACCTGTAAGATGCTTGGGCAGATAAATTGTGATTTAGTCATTGTGTTTTACCTGAAGTATAGCACAATGTCTACCATATTATTTAGCACTCAATAAATGCTCACAGAATGAATGAATGAGGTTAGATGGGCAAAATGAACAATGACAAGGGCTTACCTTTTATATATATAAGGTTTATAAAGTTTATAACAGTCTGTATCAGGTTTATAACAGATTTTATGTAAGGTAACATAAGGTTTATAGGATGCATATATATTTGTAAATAAGTAGAATTAAATAATTTTTAGAGCTGAAAGAGACTTTAGTGAGCATCTGGTCTGATACTTTTCTTTTGCAAACAGGGAAATCAGAAGCCGAGAGAAGTTACAATCTGTCCAAGGTGCCATAGTCAGGCAACAACAGTTGAAGAGGTCCACATAATTGAGATCTGTATAATACTATGTGCTTCAATATTTATGTCAAAGTAAAGAATTGATATGATGCTTCACTAATGGTACATCTAACCATGCAGAGGTACAAATTTAAGAGCAACACAAAGTGTCAGATTCTGCAGAATCCTTCTCCATCACCATCTGCAACTATGGCAAACGTCACACTAACTCCTGAGTATTCCTAGAACCACCAGTTGGAACTTCAAGAGAACCAAGAAAATAAATGCTGAACACTACTGGGTGTGATATTTGATTATGCAATGTGAAAAGGACTGGGCAGATCAAGTTGTCTTTTTCTTCTATACGTGAGCACTCCTTTACTGAATATTCCCTACATTCCAAAGCAGGGCCCATCTGTAATGTCGGCAGTGCCACAGCACATAAACCTTCCCAGCATTTGTTTGGTACTGAGGACGGAGAGCAGAAGAAACCAAACAGTGATTCCCTGGGCCTGGACAGTGCTAATCATAAGGGCAGATGTTTAGGGGTACAGTCTATTGTGCCAGCACTGAACACCCTGTTGGTTAATAAGTGTGTTTCTGATATGTCCTGGCCTCTAAAGCTAAGAAACAAGGGTAGGAGTCCCTCTTGCCTCACTTTAAGAGCAGCAGTACATTTGAAAGAATTCATGCACAGTAACTATCAAGCTCCCCGTCAAAATGTCGTGTGATGGGAATGAGGCAATAGTCCACTGGGGTCCTTAATTCAGGTTTTCTTACATTCTTATGGCATTGCAATTAGGATCATCTAAGGTATAAAGGTCTAAGGGGAAAGGCCAAGAAACTGGGAATTTGCAGTCTTGGATTGTTTTCTTAAATCTACTAATTACCTACTGGGTAACTTTGAGAAAACACAATCTGTTAATGGTTAGCCATTTTAGTTTCTTTACCCATAAAATAAGCCATAAATTATCTACACCCTTGCAGAAGTGCTGGGAGGATAAATGCTCAAATGAAAGGTATTGTTGTATATGTATAACATGGTTTTACAAGTTTGGAAGCTGTTCTAATCTCCACTTAAATAGTTAGCATAATGTTAGACTCACATGGAGAGCATATTCAAAACAGTTAGACACAGGAGTGTGTTTTCTTTGATTTACTCAAAAGAAAAGAGTTTTCTAAATCCAATCATTATCTTGGGCAACAAATAAAGTTTCCATGTAACATGCACCTATCATGTTGAAAGACTCCAATATGAAAACAAAACTGTGGTCTGGAACTTCTTCCATTCTGTTTATCCCATTTGTTGTTGTCTATCCTTTTCTGGGCTGCCTAAGACTTCCTGCTTCTCTTTGGCAGGTTACAAAGGGAAGGATAGAGTCTTCTGCCTTCCAGGGCCACATTTAAACTGTTCTGCGTCCTTGAGTTTCCTGGTACAACCCATGATTAGATTAAAGATGTATCAAGTTACTCAAAGACCTTGAGACAAATGTGGTTAAGAGCAGATATTTTCATAATTTAGGATTGGGAACCAACTTCACAAGCTTAATTAAGGAGGCATTTCTGAGAGCTGGTCACACCAAAACCATGTAAACCTATCTTGCAGGATACGAGGGTCCCTAGCTACATGGCTGGAACCATCTTCACAGAGAAAGAATTTTGCACCTCAGAAGCAGAGAGAATGCACCCTCCTACCTGCAATTCAGACATTGAAACACAGCTCTAAGCTTGTCTCTGGGATTTAAGGACTCTGGAATCACCAGCATGGTTGTGGGTGTGGGCTTTGGCTTTGATAACTGCTCACTTCCTGAGGTTCTGGGATGAAATACTAATCCCAAGAAACAAAAAGACTTATAATATCACCTGGGAGGTGGGTGGTTCTTTGCATTTCCCATAAAGAGGTTCTTTACCTTGAGAGAACTGTGATTTCAGTCGCGCTTTCCATTCATGATGAATCCAGAGTAGACTGTTCCTGTTCAGCATCATCTCCTCATAACCTTGGCCTTGGCTATCATAAATGATGTAAAAAATATTCGTTGGACAAACAAACAAATAAAACACCATTACATTACTCTTTCCTTGGCAATTATTCAGTGAAAGAACTGATACCTCACTTACAAGAACTTCAGTAGAATTTTCCCATCCTAAAGTTCCCAGAAATACAAGTGGACAAAATATTTCTATTTTAATTTTTAAATATCAGAGGAATGCAGTGACCACAGTTTATGTTTTCCCTCCTATTTTCCTCAGGCCTGCCTGGCTCATTTAAATGCAATGTGCTTGGTGTTTGGGTCAGTGACTTAAATCAGGAGGCTCTTACAGTAACCAGCACTGTGGAAAGCTCAGCACTCTGGCTGAGGTCTTGAGGAGAAGCCTGGAATTGGTGGCTCTGAGCGCTGCTCTAGTTAAGTGCTAGGCAGTGGCCCAGCCTTCTTGGGGAAACAGGCCTCCAGGCTAGACCGTTTGGGTAAGTATGGAATCTGCCAGTAATGCCTGAGGAAGGCAGAAGGCAGTCAAGATGACTAGGGAGGTTATAAAACCAGAAAACTTCCTCCTTGGTATTTGAAAACCACACGGTATTTTACAACATTCCTGTCTATTAACTGCTGGGAAGGGCACTACCTTATTGCCTTTTGCATAATGGAACCAATCTTTCCCCTCAGAGGCCCTGTGTTGCTTTGATCAAGTTCAAAAGATGAGGGAAATGATGACTAAGGACCTTGGGAACCAGACTGAAGAATCTCACAGACGTACTCAAGGGTTTTTGGGGGATTGTTGTTTGTTTTTTTTTACTGACGCATCATTTGGTAAACAATTCCTATAGTCTGCGCACTTATCAAATTCCTTACCCAAATATTTGCTATTTATAAAATAATCAAGGAAACAGACTTGTGTTTATTATTCCTAAATCAGCAGCAGTTTGATGAATTAAAAACAGTCTTACTTTTTCCTCTTTCCTCTCCCTTTACCAGCCTCTTGTAAAAGTGCCAACATTATTCGCCCAACTCTCTCTTTAAACAGTAAAAATGAAAAATAAAAGTGACCTTGGTGAACTGTGCATTGCCTGCGCTCAGGTTAGACTGTGGGCCAACAGTCGACCCCCCTTAGCATCAGAGGTAGGTATTTGGAACCCATTGAGTTGGAAAGGAATACTGTAAATGTCTGTTTCCGGTTCACAGGGGCCTCAGCGTCACCGCTTAGTTTGGACGTCTGACTAGTTTCCTGACTTTGAGAGTCTCCTTCTTTAAACATGAGGGATCAGCCCTGGAAAGGAAAGGAAAGACACGCACAAGTCTGCCTCGGCTCTGCCGATGGTCACTCTTAGGACAATTTCTTTGGGTGGGATTTAAACAGAGCTATTTTGATAAGAGCAGTGCTTTCTGGGGCTGTCCTGAGGCAGGGTGACGGTGAGGTCGCCGTGTGCTCACATGCTCTGAGTGGAGAAAGCCAGTGCTGGGCCAATTCTTGACGACAAAGTGTCCAGGAAAGCCCCATCTCCACTCATTGTGATTGAAAAACAGACACTTCAAATGCAAAAAACCCTTGTAAGTCTGGTTCACGCCTATAGTGGAGTTAAGTGGTTCTATTTATATTTTACATGTGTGAAAGAAAGTCTTTGTTAGGGACAGATAACTAAACTTTTCCTTCTGTGAGAGACAAACTTGTTAAATCATCATGAGGAGGGAAACAAAGCATTCCAAGGAATCCTACCCTTTTTAAATAACTAGTCATTCTTTAGTCTGAAACTCCAGATTTGCAATAACGTCAACTTTGCACAGAGTTGCCACAAAGCTTAATATACATGTTTCCATACTCATGCTTCCTTTAAAACCACCGTGCTCTTGAATTTCCCCAATTTTGTCCTTCTGTTTCTATGTTAATAAATAGAATAGCAAGTCTCACCTTCTCTATTTAGAACTCTTTCACTAATTGTTTTTATTCTTTTACAACAAACTGAACTGGCTGACTTCCTCTCGTGTGACTGACATGGAGGCTAGTGATTGCTGAGACCTGAGGGAAATGGCTCCTGTTGATATGATTTGGTTGAGAGAGGCCAAAGCGTCCAGTCTCCCAGGAAATGAGGTAGAGAGAGGGGTGGTGGAGCAATGCCAGCAATGAATGTAGGCAGCCATATATGGAACGTGATACATTACACATTCATAAATCAACACTTCAAAGTCACAAATAAAGCTTTCACTTACCATTATGAAAGTAAAATTTTCATAGCCATAAGTAAATTTCATTAAATAATTTCACTATACCTAGAGGGATTCTAGAGGCAGGAGTTAGTTCATCTCCCAAATAAGAGATGATAGGACAGAGCCATGAAAGCATGCTGCCTTCAGCTGTCAATCACAGGCAGCCTGGCAACAAAGTCCAGAGAAGAGGAAGGAAAAAGTTTTTGTAGTTTTTCTTTAGAAATGACTAGGGAGTCCAGTTCCTTAAGATTTGATTTAAGGCTCACCCAAATTACTTTCTCTCAGGAACTTTTTCCTTGAACCACTTTTAGGCACGGAACTAGTTCCTTTTTGCTGGAAGAACATTATTGTATTGTGTGAAATAGTGCATGCTTCCTTCTAGAATGCCAACGGAAAACCCCAATGATGCCTTTTCCCACCAAGCTATTAGGATTTCTTCTTCCAGTAAGTGCAAAAAGAAGAACACACAGCCATTACTAACTGACAGTCTAGAAACTCCTTTAAAATTGAAAAGCTATTTTTTTAATTAAAAAATGTCTATTACCATAAGGTTCATGAATCAGAGACAATAGCATACTTCCTTTCATACCTACAATATCCAGCATGATTTAGGTACATAATTGGAAACAATGATTTTAAAGTGAAGGAACTTACTCCCACTCCCCTCCTCCCCCACCCCTGCAAATCAAATTTCTTTGTCATCCAGAATTTTGGCCAAAGATCCATAACATCTGCAAAGTATCAATGAAGATAGCTCCTGATCTGCAGTCTAGTATGAAAATCTAGATTGACTAATGGTTTCACAGTTTACTACCTATTGTAATGGCGGGAAGGGGACTGTGAGGAATTGAGAAACAACTTGCAATTAAAACAAAAGTCACCTGAACTTGGATGTGATGTAGGTAAATTTCATATCTCGCCTCCAACCTCTGCTCAGCTAGTTGATTTAGTCTCAGCTTTGAGGAGGACCCCATAGAAGGTTCCAGAACATGAGAGAGGAGAGAGGATAATTTTCTGGAAAAGGATAATCTTCTGGACTGAGAGAAGGTGCTCGAGTGGGAGACACACAAGTTGTAGTTGAGGCTCTTCTCTGTCAGTATATCACCTTGTGTTATTGGGAAATGTTTTTTCCTTCTGCCTGAGGTTTCTTCTTGTCAACTGAATTGGATGGACTAGATAACGCATAAATTTCCAGCTGGGACTGTTATTGAAACTCATGTATAAGTAAAAATTAATTGAACCTTGCATTGTTTTGGCATTACATTGAATGTGGGAAGAGCTTATGAAAGTAGTAATAATGGTGAAAATCTATGAAGTAAATCAAACAGAATTATCAAAATCTCAGAGCAAGTCAGAGACAAGGAATGTAACAAAGTGAAAAAATTTTAATGAAATATTTTACTACTGTTTCCTCCTATAGCTTAATTAAAAGTACATTTCAAAGTTATATTACCTTTGCATAAAGCCCCTAGTTGACCTGAACATATGTAAATTTGATTCTGGTCATTTGAACTTGACACAATTCAGCAATTTTTGAAGTTTGTATTCTAGTTATTCAAGTAAATGAAAAGAGTCATTTGCTTATTTGATGTGCTTTCTTTTTTTTTAATGGACCCTTTGAGAAACTACTTCTGCGTATCAATACTAAAATGAAAACATAGGCTAAAATCATAAAAGCAGGAAAATTAATTTCAGGATATTTTAAGCTCACCCTGCTTCCTGGGCTCACAGGGCTTCAGAAGTTGAGAACTGTTCTCTGATGTCACTGTTCTCTGAAAGTTGATCCATTCAAATCCATATGGTAGACATCTTTGAATCACATACTGCTTACATTTTTCAGTCCCTCTGAAAAAGCATTTCCCCCTTTTAATCCTCAAAACCAAACTCAAATGAATTGTTTTACCCACCTGCAGCTTCCTCTGAGGAATATAACTCTTTGATTCAATCCATAATTTCCTCACATTCCACATCCCCAAATTATCCTCTTCTAGCTTTAAATTGAAATCATTATTACTGTCATTGATTCTGAGCTGGAAAAATAAGGATGGTTTTTGTACTGCATCATGGAGATAGTACATACACACAAACCAGGAAATCTCTCATTTTTTTAATTCTCTACTAGAATCTAAAACTTCATAACTCAAGAGTTTCAGCATGGTTCTGTAGACAGCAAATCCAGAAACTTTTAACCACTAAAAACCTTCAAAATATTTATCTGCTGAACAAATAAAGATTAAACAGAGGATTGGAGTGTGGTTTATTCCTTAGACATAGGTCCCTAGTGTTAGAGATATAAAGAGGCTGTATAATATGAAATTGCAGCTGAGTCCAGAGGAACTCACATGATGCCCAAGAGTAGGTTGGCAGCCAGTGGTTGATGGTCAGACCTCTCTTAGTCACTGCCTCTTCTCTTTTCCCAGCTTACTCATACCCCCACATTTATCATTGCCTTACTTCAACTAAACTTTAAACTCTGCTTCCATCCCAAGCCAACACTTACTAGTGTTTCTAGATACTTTTCTTACCAGCACAAATTCCTATTTGTTTCTCTGTTTTATATGGACATACACTACTGAAGAATTTTTAGACTGATTAGATGTTTTTAAAAGTATATAATGTCACCATGTAATGAGTTCTTTATTCATACCCTTTTCCATTTGTGCACCCAGACTAGTTGTTACTAGTTATTATATATCCTATAAAACCTAGTAGTGCCTCTTATGTTCTGTGAAGTCTCTTTGATTTCCCTCCTTCCTGGAAAACCTGCTAAATTGTGCCCCCTCCCCCCCAGTTCATGTGTTGAAATCCCCATCTCAGAATATAAGTTACCATATTTGAAGATGAGGTCTTTAAAGAGGTGATTAAATTAAAAAGAGGTTGTTAATCCACTATGACTGGTATCCTTATCAAAAGGGAGAGACAACAGGGATGCACAAATGTACACAGAGTAGTGACTGCAAGAAGTTTCCATGTGCAAACTAAGAAAAGAGACCTCAGGAGAAGCCAAACCTGCTGACACCTTGAACATGGATTTCTCGAATCCAAAACGGTGAGATATAAATTTCTCCTGTTTAAACCACCTAGTGTGTGATATTTTCTTATAGCAGCCCTAACAAATTAATACACTGCCCTAAAACCTCTACTTCGATATTTTGAATATTCTTAGAAGGGACTGCCTTTCATCTCACTATTCACAGAACCTGGAGTGCCCAAGGGACTGAGGTGATGGTGCACGGGTGCACTGGTGAAGGAAATTCTATGGGGACTACACCTGGTGGGGGGGGGGAATTAAATATTGTTTAAAAACGAACAATGATGTAAAAATTAAAAATAAATAAATAAATGGGATTTTTTTTAAAGGTTTGTTGAGTGAATGATCTTCCTGAGTCTGAAATCTGATCATCTATATTTAATCACTCGCTCTCTTACTTTACTCACTATTTTCATTCATCTTCTACCATCCTAATTCTAATGATTTGATCATGTATCTTTACTTCACACCTATGTCTTTAACACTGACAAATTTATTGTTAGCTTTCAGAGATGTCATACAGGTTATCAGCAATCCCCACAAATACACAATGGATGTGCACACAGAAGTTGTGCTCTATGGTTTCTCATCAGTAATAACTGCAGCAAAAGATGACAATGTATATGAGTACATTGACAATACACTGACGTTGAAAATGGAATGATATTCTGTGAGTGAGGGTACACAAGTCCTCTTTTTTTTTTTTTGGATATGTGGTGAACCCAAAACACCATATTCTTTATTTTTTTTTAAATAATAAATTTTATTTTTATATTCCCCATACAATTGCAGCCCCCCCATTCTGACCCCAATCCCTCCCCTCCCGCCCCCGCCCCCCTAAAAGTGTCTCTGGTTCATAGTTTTTTGTTGATTTTGATTTTCACTTTCTTATAGTTATTCATTTTCCTGGTCCCTTATTTAAGTTTTCTAGATTCCTGCTATGAGTGAGACCATCCAGTATTTTTCTTTTTCTTTTTGGCTTATTTCGCTGAGCATGAGTACTCTTGTAAAAGAGAAGCCCTGTCCTGATGCAAGCAGAATTGGCATGACCTACAGCGCTGCAGGATCGTCAGCAAAGCCTGCGGTGGACACTGAACACGATGTAGAGGAAGTGTTTTCTGGGAACCTGGTTTTGCAATGGCAAGTCACTTTATTCTTAGGCCCTGTTTCATTTTCTGTGTGTGATTTTTAAATTCTCAGCTTAAATAGTAAGTCTGTTTTTTTTTTTTTTTAATTTCGTATTCCTTTCCAGAATTAGGGATGTTTAATGGCACAGAGTACCTTGATGTTCTAAAAGACTCTGGACTAATTTAATTTGACTTTCAAACAGGTGTTATAAAGCAGACTACACATTTACAACGAGAAATATTCTAAGTCTTAGCACCAGATGCCCTAGAGAAATTAAGACCAAAGATCTTAGCTATGAATTGATATAATGATGAAGATCCTTCAGTAAATTCCCAGCCCTGCCTCCTCTGGAGATTTAATTAAATAAATTCTATATTAAATGTTCATTATGTTCCAGGTGTGATGTGAGTGTCTTGAGAGTCATAAAAATAAAAATATTTTCAATGTTCCTGGTTCTCAAGGAGTTTAGAGCAAAGTTGGGGGGCAAAAATTTTAATCATGATCAAGCCAAAGAAAATCAAGATGAAGAAAAATAAAATATTTCAGTAACAGGTCTAAATGAAGAGAGATGACAGCTACCAGAAGGCTATCCTTGGCTTATTGTCAAGTGAATTCTATATGCAGGAAGTGCTCTGAGGTATCAAAGAGGGCAAGCTTTGGGGAGGCCCCTTTCAGGATAGCAGGGGAGGAAGCTAAGAGTAAAGCAAAACAAACCACCTTGTATCTACGGGTTTTGAGGACAAGGAGACCTGACCCCATCTCCACTTTGGATAACTTGGACATGTTCCATTCTGCTTCGAATCTGTCTTCTCAGAAGAGAAGAAACCCACCCCTTGAGTTGTGAGGAGTAGATGGGCTCTCAGTGTAAATAAATTCTTGGTATGGAATCTCCCAGTTATTAGCATTTATGATACCAGACATCATATTCGGTGCTGATTTGTTGATTTGTCTTTTTTTAAAAAGATTTATTTATTTTTCTACAAGAATTAGGGTACAGGCCAGAGGTGTGGGAGGGTGAGAGGATTCACCAGAGACAAAGCAGGGAACAGAATAGGCAGATGGACAGAAACACACTGCTGACGGGAGCAGTGGGCGAGACAGAAGTCTGCTTCGCCATGTGGGTTGCTCCCTGGCCAGCCGGGGATTGAACTCATGCTGCAGAGGCTGCAGATTGCTTCATAGTGTGGTGCTTAACCCCTTGCGCCACCAGGAAGGCCCACAACCTTATTTTTTTTTATATTTCTTCTTAGCCTTCATTTTCTTCAACCTCAGGAGAAACAAGAGATTTTGCAAGCAGAGTCTAAGTTTCAAATGAGAAGGGTCATTTGGACTTTTAAAGTTGTTCCTATAAATTAAGACTAACAACACTTGGCTTATTTATCTTGAGAAAAAGAGACAATGCATTGTGGGGAAAAAACAAACTTGCCTTTGCATTTCTTTCTTCATCAGTTCTTCCCCACTGGGTCCTGGTCATGTTTGTGATTTCGGTTTCTCTCACCTAGCGATACCTAAAAATAAAGAACAAAGACAAACTCTGAGGAAGCAAATATTTTTCCATGTAGACCTTCCAAGAGAGAAAGTTGGAATGTGACATTCCCTTTCTATAACCTACCTAATTCCCCATGATAAGTCCTGAAAGAGTCGGTTAGCCAAAGCATGCCAAGTGAAGCATGACAGTTGGAAAATGTGTTTGCCATGACACCAGTCCAACTTGGCTTTGTGCAAAAGTCCCTTTCACTGCTACCAGGGACAGACTTATTTTAATCTAATTTTCTCTTATATTATGACTTTGTAAACTACAGTTGAGTTTAGCTGGTTTTAAGAACACGGACCAGGGTTTACATCATGAGTGGCAAGGAAGGGATCAACAGTCAACAGTTTATCATTTTGTGTTGATGTGTGACCAGCTAGAGAGTCTCATTAAAATCTTATTTTCAGGAAATGGACTCATTTACAGCTCCCCACTCGGTAGTACGTTTGTTACTAGTTCAGAGGGGAGGTAAAATGAGTCACAAAAGGTCAACTCTGGATTGAGTGAGTGTCCTCCCAGATGGCAGACTGCTGACATTTCTTGCGTTCTCCAATTGCTATACACCCTAAGCTTTGAGAAAAATCCTCTCCCCAGACCTGCGAAACCCATTATTGCCTAACAGAAGCCAGAATTATGAATGTTTTTTTCTTCTGACTTAAAATGCACGTCAGCAACCACGCAAAGGAAAAGGACAACATGCAAAGAATTCTCTGGGGTTTCTCACCCCCTTCTAAGATATTCTCATAATGAGTTCTAAGCTTAAAAATGGTTTCATCAGAGGATCTTAATGTGTCTGTGTGAGATCTTCCAGAGATTCAAAAAAATGAAATCCAAATATCTCAGGGTCATCTTGTAGGGTGGTTGATTAAAAATGTAGGTAACTTTATTTTTCATGTGAAAAATAACTTAGAGTCTATATAAATGTCTTTATATACTTTATAAATTTTTTTAAAACGCATACATTAGTTATGGTCTTGGGAGGAACAGAATTCACCCCAGAAGTTAATAGTTAAAACAGGGGCCTCCCCAGTCGCGCAAGGGGTGAAGACCCAGCAATATGAAGCTATCTACAGTCACTATAGCACAAATTTGAATCCCTGGCCTGCCAGGGAGCCATTCCACATGGCACAGCAGACCTGCTCCCCTCAACAGTGTATTTCAGTCAATCTGCCTGTTCTATTCCCCACTCTGTCTCTGATGAATCCTCTCACCCCCCACACCTCTGGCCTACACCCAGCTCTTGTATGCATAAATAAATAAATCTTAAAAAAACAGTGAAAACAGTTTATATAAATATCTACTTTCTCAGTTGTGAGCAAGTTAAAGGTACAAACAAAAGATGGTGAGGCACCCAGAGTCCATTAAGAGGGGAAAGCTATTACCACTTTTAGGCCTAAATGGCAAGAGGAGGAAATAGTGCTACTTGAAACTGGCTGGGACCTATAAGAGTTCTTGTCCAAAACTACCCAAGGAAGACAGGGAGCCAGGAAGAAACATTCTGACACCATTTCCTTCCAACCTCTGATCTTCTAGCACTTCTATTGGCCAAACTCAGCTAGAAGATAGTAGCAAAGGATACCTTGTGATACAGCTGCCCAGGACACAGAGAAGGGTAGGGACCG
Organism: Talpa occidentalis; assembly: GCF_014898055.3. Classification (NCBI taxonomy): domain Eukaryota; kingdom Metazoa; phylum Chordata; class Mammalia; order Eulipotyphla; family Talpidae; genus Talpa; species Talpa occidentalis. Next base: position 107,717,107 of record NW_023602073.1, read on the forward strand.
CAGAGAATTAATCTGCTCACAACTGGAGCAAAAATAGCACAGGTTCTTCATATGCAATGTTTTTACTCAATTTAAATTTTGGTGAGTATTTGTGATAAATTTTCAGTTATTTATCCAGGTGCTTTCACAATCCTGACACTCTTGTAGACCCTATGGCCTATTCTTATATTCTAGTCATAAAAGGGTATCTCTTTTTGCAATGCTAACTATCTGGACTAATCCTCAACCCCAATATCATAAACAAATTTAAAAATTATGAAAACTGTGGCAGATCCTTTTTCACCCTTATCAACCTTTCAATTCATAGTGTTTTGACCTGGCAGTTTCATTCCTTCAAGGACATTAAAACCTTTTATTTTTGCTATCTCGTAGATCTTTAGCATATTGTTGATGGGTAGGTGTCTTGGTATGGTAGTACCTAGCACAGTGGCACACGAAAATAGACGCTTCATAAATGCTTGTTGACAGGATAATCATTATCAGATGTGTGTCATGCAGATAGGAGAGCTTATACTGAAAAGTTAAGCAACTTAGTCAGTATCTCATGGCATGCCAACAGGAATAGAAGCCAAGTCAGAGGGTTTGCCCTGAATATGCTGTCCAAACAGAGATTCTGCAAAACAGGGCAAGAATTTGAACAAGAGCTTATTTTCTTCCTGTACTTTGACCCAATATTAACAATAGTTGAGCTACTCAGGGCATGGTTTTCCAACTGATTTATTTGCTAGTTTGGCAGAGAAATGTATGCCCCAATATTTCTTCTTATTCTTTAGATGTGAAATGTTGTAGTTAGAGGAATTAAACTAAACTATTTTGGTGAACGGGAGCTGAGGCGAACCCTGCAGGATTCGCCGCGGCGGTGAGCGAACGGCTCCGGGCGCCATTAGAGAAGAACAAAGACCCCGGGAGACATGCACACAGCCCGGGCTGCCGGTAAGCTGGCGCGGGAAAGCGGCGCGCTTGGCGCTCTTGAAAAGCAAGTGCAGACTGGGATCGCGGCTGCCCAGGTCCCCGCGCCTGCGACCTAGGCTTGGGAGACGACCTAGGCTTGCGGGGAGATGCGCGGAGGTCCTCACTGAGGTGAAGGTCCCTCCCTGAGTGAGCAGGAACCAGGCGTCCAGGCACGGGAGCGGTGCAAAAGGCGCCATTCCCGCGCCACTGAACTGGGCTACAGCCCGCGTCCTGGAACTGAGGACTTTGGAACTGAGACCCGGGGCACGAAATTAGGGGCGTGGGTTCCCCACGACGGTGGGGCACAAGGCAGACACAGCACCCCAAAGCCGTTGAGGTGTACCCTACCATCCCCGCTCTGCTCCCTGTCCCACGGGGTGGAAAATCAGCTCCCCAAGGGTTCTAGGAGAGATCTCTGGCGCCACCTAGCGACTTGAAGCCAGCACAGGCTCCTGAAGGAGCTAGTGGCCAGCTGGGGAGTTAGCCCACACCGGGCCCCTTCTGAACAAGTAGTCTGAGCCCACAGGGAGAGCGAGCACCCACAGCCGGGGCAGACCAGGTGCGCAGAAGAGTGTGCCTGAGACTGGACGCGCAGGGAGTGTGTCCCACATCACCATTTTAGAACAGGGACATTTCTTCAGTAAAGACTACCTGCACAAGGCTTCCTCAGGAGCCAGAGGTGAGCAGGGGAAGTTCGCCCACGCCAGACCCCCTCTGGCCTGCAGTCCAAGCCCAGAGGGGGAACAGGAACCCACCGCTGGGGCAGACCAGGCACACAGGGGAGTGTGTCCCCACATCGGCATTTTAGGACAGGGACCTTTCTCCAATAAAGACTGCTTGAAACTGACAGATGACTCCTGGAGGAACCAGAGGGGAGCAGAGAAGCCCACCCAAGATGCCGGCCAGTCCCAACAACACAGTGTCCCAACGCATACGGCAAATTAGAAAACAGACAGTAGGGAGGAGAAGAACCACACGCAACCTAGCAACTCTCCAGAGAAAAAGCACACCACAAAAAGAAAACCAGCCCCCAGATTGCAACGACAGTAACTTGGAAGAACTTCTGAGCCTTCCAGAAAGAGAATTTAAAATTGCCGTGATTAAAAAACTGACAGAAGTCATAAAGGAAAACAATGATAAGGGAAAAATAATCAACGATCAGAAGAATGAAATTGAGTCCCTAAAGAGGGAAGTAAAAGAAATGCAGGAGATCAAAGAATTAGTGGAAGAACTAAAGAATTCTGGGAAAAGCAATGAAAGCAGAATTGATGAAATGGAAGAACGAATAAGTGCTCTTGAAGACACAGAAATAAAAAGAACCAAAACAGAAAAGGAAAGAGAAGTACGAAGGAAAAAGAATGAAGAAAGACTTCGGGAACTATCTGACTCCATGAGGAAAGGAAATATAAGAGTTATAGGAATACCAGAAGGAGAGGAGAGAGAAGTAGGAACAGAGAAAATATTCAAAGAGATAATTGAAGAGAACTTCCCAAATGTGAAGAAGGAGCTGAAAATTGATATACAAGAAGCAAGAAGAACACCAAACTTCCACGACGAAAGAAAAAATACAGCAAGACACATAATAGTAAAGCTCCCTAGAATCCAGGACAAGGAAAAAATAATGAAGCTGGCAAGAGGGAAGAAACAGATAACATTCAAAGGAAAGCCAATCAGGCTGACATCAGACTTCTCCGAAGAAACACTACGGGCAAGGAGAGAGTGGAGGGACATAGTCAACAGACTCCAAGAAAACAGATGCCAACCAAGAATACTCTATCCCGCAAAGCTCTCCTTCCTCTTTGAAGAAAGAATATGGACCTTCCCAGACAAACAGAAACTCCGGAATTTCATTGCAACTAAACCCCCACTCCAAAAAATACTACAAGGAGTCCTAAAGCCAGAACCTCAGAGGGACGAATAACAATGAAAGAAGGCCAAAAAAAAAAAAAGTTATTAAAAGAATAAATAAATAAAATCAAAGGAAAGACAAACACAATGGCAAATACAGATATTAACATATCAATATTTTAACTCTAAATGTAAATGGACTAAACTCTTCAATAAAAAGACACAGAGTTGCAGCCTGGATTAAGAAACAAAACCCAACCTTTTGCTGTCTCCAGGAAACACATTTAGCTACAAAAGATAAAAATAGGCTCAAAGTTAAAGGATGGAAAACAATCCTACAAGCAAATGGACCAAAAAAGAAAGCAGGAACAGCTATACTTATATCAGATAAAACAGATTTCAAACTCAAAAAGATAAAAAGAGACCCCAATGGTCACTACATTATGATCAAGGGGACAATACTTCAAGAAGAAATAACACTCATTAACATATACTCACCAAACGAAGGAGCACCAAAATATATCAGACAACTGTTGTCCTCTCTGAAAACAGACATCAGAGAAAACACATACGTAGTGGGAGACTTCAACACACCACTATCAACAATGGATAGATCAACAAGACAAAAAATAAGTAAAGAAACCAAAGCTCTAAATAAGGACCTAGAGCAATTGGGCTTAACAGACATCTATAGAACACTAAACCCCAAAAAAACGGAGTACACATTTTTCTCAAGCGCACACGGATCATTCTCCAGGATCGATCACATACTGGGGCACAAGAAAAACATCAACAGATACACCAAGATTGAAATCATATCAACCATCTTTTCTGACCATGAAGGCATCAAACTAGAAATAAACCATAAAAAGAAGGCAAGGAACTTTCCTACCTCATGGAGATTAAAAACCACACTACTGGAAGACCACTGGACTAATGAGGAGATCAAAGAAGAAATTAAAAAATTTTTTGAATTGAACGACAAGGAGGACACCAATATCCTAAATGTATGGGATGCAGCAAAAGCAGTAATAAGAGGAAAATATATAGCAATAGAAGCTCACATCAAAAAACAAGAAAGAACTCAAAGAAACAACCTAATCTCGAAGCTCAAAGATCTAGAAAAAGAACAACAAAAAAACCCCAAAACCAGTAGAAGAAAAGAAATAATAAAAACCAAAGCAGAAATAAATGAAATTGAAACTAAAAAAAATCCAAAAGATCAATGAAACCAAAAGCTGGTTCTTTGAAAAAATCAATAAAATAGACAAACCCCTAGCCAGGCTCACAAAGGAAAAAAGGGAGAAAGCACAAATAAACAGGATCATCAATGAAAGAGGAGAAATCAACGGACACAGCAGAAATCAAAAGAATAATCAGTAACTACTATGAACAGTTATATGGAAACAAGTTTAACAATCTAGAGGAGATGGGCAAATTCCTACAACTCTACAATCACCCAAAGCTAGATAAAGAAGAAATAGAACACCTAAACAGACCAATTACAATTAGCGAAATTGAAATGGTAATCAAAAACCTCCCCAAAAACAAAAGCCCAGGACCTGATGGATTTACAAATGAATTCTACCAAACATTCAGAGACGAATTAGTGCCTATCCTTCACAAACTCTTCCAAAAAATTGAGAAGGAAGGGACAATACCAAACACGTTCTATGAAGCCAACATTACACTAATACCAAAACCGAACAAGGACAACACAAAAAAGGAAAACTACAGGCCAATCTCCCTAATGAACACTGATGCAAAAATCCTCAATAAAATTTTAGCCATCAGAATCCAACAATGTATCCATAAGATAATTCACCACGACCAAGTAGGATTCATTCCAGGGGCACAAGGATGGTTTAACATCCGAAAATCAATCAACGTTATCCAACACATCAACAAAAAGAAATATAAAAACCATATGATAATATCAATAGATGCTGAGAAAGCTTTCGACAAAGTGCAACACCCATTCATGATAAAAGCCCTTGAAATTCTTGGGATACAAGGAACATACCTCAACATCATAAAGGCCATCTATGACAAGCCAACAGCCAGTATCATTCTCAATGGTGAAAAGCTGAAAGCAATTCCATTAAGATCTGGAACAAGACAAGGATGTCCACTCTCACCACTGCTTTTCAGTATAATACTGGAAGTCCTAGCCAGGGCAATAAGACAAGAGAAAGACATCCAAGGAATCCAAATAGGAAAAGAAGAAGTCAAACTATCACTATTTGCAGACGATATGATATTATACATAGAGAACCCCAAAAACTCCACAGAAAAGCTAATTCAACTCATCAATCAGTTCAGTAAAGTGGCAGGATACAAAATCAACACGCAAAAGTCAGTAGCCTTCCTATACACAAACAATAAATCTGAAGAAGAAGAAATCAAAAAAACCATCCCTTTTGTTATTGAAACAAAAAAAATCAAATATTTGGGAATCAATCTAACAAAAGAGGTAAAGGACCTATACAAAGAAAACTATAAAACACTGTTAAAAGAAATAGAAGAAGACACAAAGAAATGGAGAGACATCCCCTGCTCGTGGATTGGAAGAATAAACATTATTAAAATGGCCATTCTTCCAAAAGCAATATACAGATTCAATGCTATTCCAATCAAAATTTCAATGTCATTCTTCAAAGAAATAGAACAATTATTGATGAAATTCATATGGAATCACAAAAAACCCCAAATAGCCAAAGCTCTCCTGAAAAAAAAAGAAGGGAATGGAGGCATTACACTCCCAGACTTCAAACTATACTACAAAGCCATAATCATCAAAACTGCATGGTATTGGAACAAGAACAGACATACAGACCAATGGAATCGAATAGAAAATCCAGAAATAAACCCACAGATTTATGGTCAACTAATCTTTGACAAAGGAGCAAAGACTATGCATTGGAGCAAAGAAAGTTTGTTCAATAAATGGTGCTGGGAAAACTGGGTCGCTACATGCAAAAGAATGAAGCTTGACCACTACCTCACACCATACACAAAAATCAACTCAAAATGGATTAAAGAACTAGACATAAGACCTGAAACCATAAAATATATAGAAGGAAATATAGGCGAAACACTACGTGATTTGCACATCAAAGACATCTTTACAGACACATCACCCAAAGCAGTGATAGTGAAGAGAAAGATAAACAGCTGGGACTACATCAAATTAAAGAGCTTCTGCACAGCAAAAGAGACAATAACAAAAAGAAAGAGAAACCCCACCAACTGGGAGAACATTTTTGCACCCAACACTAATGATAAAGGACTGATCACAAAAATCTGCAAAGAGCTGATGAGACTCAGCAACAACAAAGAAAATAATCCAGTCAAAAAATGGGCAGAAGAGCTAAAAAGAAACTTCTCTGAAGAGGAAATGCAAATGGCCAACAGGCATATGAAAAAATGTTCAACATCACTTGCCATCAGGGAAATGCAAATCAAAACTACCATGAGATACCATCTTACACCAGTGAGAATGGCACATATTAAAAAAACTAGCAACAACAAATGCTGGCGAGGGTTTGGAGAAAAACGAACTCTTCTGCACTGTTGGTGGGAGTGCAAACTGGTCCAACCACTGTGGAGAGCTGTGTGGAGATTTCTGGACCTACTAAACATAGAGCTTCCATATGATCCAGCAATTCCACTCCTAGGTATTTACCCAAAGGACACAGAAACATCAATTCCAAAGAACACCTGCACCCCTATGTTTATAGCAGCACTGTTTACAATAGCTAAGCTTTGGATACAACCCAAATGCCCAAAAATAGATGACTGGATCAAGAAGATGTGGTACATATATACCATGGAATATTACTCAGCATTCAAAAAAGATAAACACATGCAGTTTGCAGCAACATGGATGGCGCTGGAAGGGATCATGCTCAGCGAAATAAGCCAAAAAGAAAAAGAAAAATACCGGATGGTCTCACTCATAGCAGGAATCTAGAAAACTTAAATAAGGGACCAGGAAAATGAATAACTATAAGAAAGTGAAAATCAAAATCAACAAAAAACTATGAACCAGAGACACTTTTTGGGGGCGGGGGCGGGAGGGGAGGGATTGGGGTCAGAATGGGGGGGCTGCAATTGTATGGGGAATATAACAATAAAATTTATTATAAAAAAAAAATAAAATAAAATAAACTATTTGCTTTGGGGGATATTTCTGGGATGGGGAAAAAGAAATATAAAAGGGAGCTTTTCTTTTCACATTTTATTTAAATTTTATTTTTTATATTCCCCATACAATTACAACCCCCTTATTTTGACCCCAATCCCTCCTTTCCCCACCCCCCACCCCCCATAGAGTGTCTCTGGTTCATAGTTGTTTGTTGATTTTGATTTTTACTTTCTTACAGTTATTCTTTTTCCTGTTCTCTTATTTAATTTTCTAGATTCCTGCTGTGAGTGAGACTATCCGGTATTTTTCTTTTTCTTTCTGGCTTATTTCGCTGAGCATGATCCCTTCCAGCTCCATCCATGTTGCTACAAATTGCATGTATTTATCTTTTTTGAATGCTGAGTAATATTCCATGGCGTATATGTACCACATCTTCTTGATCCAGTCATCTATTTTTGGGCATTTGGGTTGTTTCCAAAGCTTAGCTATTGTAAATAGTGCTGCTATAAACATAGGGGTGCAGGTGCTCTTTGGAATTGATGTTTTTGTGTCCTTTGGGTAAATACCTAGGAGTGGAATTGCTGGATCATATGGAAGCTCTATGTTTAGTAGGTCCAGAAATCTCCACACAGCTCTCCATAGTGGTTGGACCAGTTTGCGTTCCCACCAACAGTGCAGGAGAGTTCCTTTTTCTCCACAACCTCGCCAACATTTGTTTGCCTCGCCAACATTGAATTTCTATATAGAATGAGAACAGGGTTCTGGACTTATTGCAAGCCAAGTAAATTCTCTGTAGAATAATATTAAATCAGGTGGACTAAATTTTATTTTTTTAATATGTGCCATTCTCACTGGTATAAGATGGTATCTCATTGTAGTTCTGATTTGCATTTCCCTGATTACCAGTGATGTTGAACATTTTTTCATATGCCTGTTGGCCATTTGCATTTCCTCTTCAGAGAAGTTTCTTTTTAGCTCTTCTGCCCATTTCTTGACTGGATTATTTTCTTTGTTTTTGTTGAGTCTCACCTGCTCTTTGTAGATTTTTGTGATCAGTCCTTTATCATTAGTGTTGTGTGCAAAAATGTTCTCCCAATCGGTGGGGTTCCTCTTTGTTTTGGTTATTGTTTCTTTTGCTGTGCAGAAGCTCTTTAATTTGATGTAGTCCCAGCTGTTGATCTTTGCCTTCACTATCACTGCTTTGGGTGATGTGTTTGTAAAGATGTCTTTGATGTGCATATCATGTAGTGTTTTGCCTATATTTCCTTCTATGTATTTTATGGTTTCAGGTCTTATGTCTAGTTCTTTAATCCATTTTGAATTGGTTTTTGTGCATGGTGTGAGGTAGTAGTCAAGCCTCATTCTTTTGCATGTAGTGACCCAGTTTTCCCAGCACCATTTATTGAACAAACTTTCTTTGCTCCAATGCATATTCTTTGCTCCTTTGTCAAAGATTAGTTGACCATAAATCTGTGGGTTTATTTATGGATTTTCTATTTGATTCTATTGGTCTGTGTGTCTGTTCTTGTTCCAATACCATGCAGTTTTGATGATTATGGCTTTATAGTACACTTTGAAGTCTGGGAGTGTGATGCCTCCATTCCCTAAAAGGGAGATTATACCTGAGAATTGTATGTATAATTAGTTACAATAGACTCTTCCTTATGAATAAAAGTAAAAGAAAGAAGTGACTTGAAAGGGAAAATGTAATGGTTTTCAAACTTTCACAGGTTATAGAGTCTATCTCCAACCAAACCTATTATATTCCAAAGTTCTAAATGCTAGCTTTTTTTGGATATCACTGTTTTCCTGAATAAATCACCAAGAATTTCTATATAGAAGGAGAATCAGGGTTCTGGACTTACTGCAAGCCAAGTAAATTCTCTATAGAATAATATTAAATCAGGTGGACTAAATTTTGTTCATAGGGTAAGTCACTCATCAAACATTCATACGTAAAGCAGGCTGTACTCTGGAAGCTCATGTCATGCCTACCTTTGGAGAGAGCCTGATGTGTAGGTGGCCTGTGTGTGCACAGTATCACAGTTGGTACCTTTGACATTGCAAGGAAAATTAACAGAGTACTTGGTTCTTCTCAAAATCACATTTACTTTATTTTTTTTAAGTTTTTTTTTTTTTTTAAAGATTTATTTATTTATTTATACAAGCACTGGGTATAGTCAGAAGCGCGGGAGGGTGAGAGAATTCACCAGAGCCAGAGCTGGGAGTAGAGCAGGCAGTAGGACCGAAGTACACTGCTGAGGGGAGCAGCGGGCGGCAGGAGCAGTCTGCACGCCATGTGGGACCCTCCTCCGGTGGCCGCGAAGAGCAGCCAGGGTTTGAACCAGCACTGCAGAGGCTGCGGGCAGCTTCACAACCTAGTGCTCAACAGCTGCGCCACTGGGGAGGCCCTCACATTTACTTTAAATCACTGATAACTAGGTGCTAAATAACTTGTGTTCTTCATTTGCACATTATCCTCAGCTCCTTCCTGTTTCTCCTCATACCCACAATTACAATGGAGTCCTGTTCTCTTGAATGTGACTTTTCCCCCTCGTCATCCCTTTTGCCTAATCCAAGCTACTGTTTATCATTTCTCATTCAGACCATCACAGACCACACTCCCCGTTGGACACCCCCCATCCACTCTTCCATGTGAACTCCCTCCATACTGCAGCCATCATTATTGCTTGTAAACAAAGACATGTTCAAAATGCTAAAAAGGCAGAACTGTTTAGGTCAGTTGTATTAAAATATTTTAGAAATTTCTCATTGTCTTGAAATCCATTCTTCTATCATCATGGCTTTGTTAATCTCTCCATCTTTTCCCCTTACTATTTTTACCTCAAACTCTCCTTTGTTAGCAAAATAAAGTTTAAATTCAAGGCCCCTTATAAACTGACCACAGTCTCCTTTTTGTTCCTTTTCCACTAATCTCTCTTCTTTCTATACCAGGGACATTTACCTGCCAAATGCTTTCTCTCGACTCACCTCAATGACACTTCTCCTTGACACTTCCAGTAACACCACTTTTTTCTAAGTTGTCTTAACATCATTTACACATTTAAATTATTGTATAGGTCATATTGTATAGAGTTCACTGTTTACATGCCCATCTTGACTTTAAGGTAAGACTCTTGAACCCATTCAGAATTTAGACACAAGGGAAATAACTCTTCAGCAGCCAAGTAATATAAATAATATTATCACTGAGAATTAGCAAACTAGTTTACTTTCTAAAAATGCTTATATTCAAAAGGGTCAAGTTTAAATATTTTTGCTTAGGAGATATTATTTACTAAATTGTCAATTTTTTAAAGCCTCACTTGAATCTCTCAGCATTCTCTGTACTTACAAAACATGACATTAATCCACAAAGTACTCCATAGATGGGTTAAGAATGAAGTTAAAAAAAACACAAAAACAAAATAAAGCATGAGTTAGATATCAAACTCAATTGTGGGGGTTACACTCCATCCACAGAGGAAGAATTAACAAAAACTACCAACGTTATTTCTTGGAACCAGCATTTCAGGTCTCTGTCACTTCAAATGACCCCTTTTTATCCATCACAGCACATAAAATCATTACTGCTAAGAAGAAGGAACGTTTGTCTACCAGATGGAACCTTGAGAACTAAGATCCTGCTGGTCATAGATATGATTTCAATGAACGCAGGTGTTTAATTATTTCTGAGGTGTAAGAACCAATGGTTCATAGTGTTGAGCCAACCAAGACAATAATACTTTATCACTTATCTTTCTTCTAAAGATGATGCTTTAATTTTCACATAAATGTATATTACTAATAAATGCAAAAAAACAGCCAAAATTATATATGCAATATGCTTATGTGTGCATACCTCTACATCTTGAAAAATCAAGAAACATCTACTGAGTGACTTCTCTATATCCAGAATATGCCACGTTGTGCTAAGCATAGGGGTTTAAAAAAGTTTCTAAAACCCATAATGAGATAGCACTACACCTTTTAGAATGAACAAAATCTAGTACACTGACACCACCAAATACTGGAGAGGAGAATCCTCATTCATTGCTGGTGGGAATGCAAAGCCAATTTGAAAATCAGTTGGGCAGTTCCTTGTAAAACTAAGCATACTTTTATCATATTGTGCTCCTTGGTATTTAGCCAAAGGAGTTGAAAACTTCAATCTACACAAAACCATACACACAGATGTTGATAGCAGTTTTATTCATAATTGTTCAACTTGGAAGCAACCAAGATAGCTTCCAGTACATGATAGATAAATAAACTGTGATTCATCCAGACAATAGAATATCATCAGCACTAAAAAGAAATGGGCACTCAAGTCATAAAAATAAATGAAAGAAATTAAAGTGCATATTTCTAAGTGAAAAAAAACTACCTGAAATGGCTACATAGTCTATGATTCCAATGATAAGACATTCTGGAAAAGACAAAAGCAAAACTCTGGAAGCAGTAAAAATATCAGTGGGTTTGAGTGAGTGGAGAAAGGATGACTAGGAGAACACGGAGGAGTTTTAGGGCAGGGGAAATACTCTACATGTTACCATAGAAAGAATATCATAATGTCATTATATATTTCATTAGACATGTCATTACACATTTATCCAAACCTACAGAATATATACCACAATAATAAGTTGTAATGTAAACTGTAAACTTTGGATGGTTGTGATGTATCAACGTAGGTTCATTAATTATACCATTCCAGCGAAGGATGTGAACATGGAGGGAGCTATGCATGCATGGGGAGAGGAAGTTAATGTCCGGGAATCTCTGTACCTCCTGCTGAATTTTGCTGTGAATATGAAACTACTCTTAAAAAAATAGATATTAATGACAAAAAGAAAGACAAAATCCTGTCCCCAGGAAAATTTACACTATTTCATAGAAGTTGGGTCTGGAGTGAAGGGAGAAGTATTACAGCAATTTGTTGGCAGTGGTATGGTGGGGAAGGGGCTCAAATTTATGAATTACTTGCCATGAAAAGACACTGTGATTAGTCTCGTCCTATTAGAATATGTCATTTAATTCTCTCATTTAATGTACACCCAAATTAGTACATGTGAGTATTATCCCCATCTTTCAGATGAGAAAATTAAGATTTAGAAGAAGAGCACAATGAAAGGACAATCCAACGGGGCAGCTGCCAAAAGCAGTAGTTAAAGAGAATTTATGGGAATGTAAATTCGAGAAGCTACTATGGAAAACATTATGGAGGTTTCTCAAAATAATGAAAATAGATCTAGTGGTCCCACTGCTGGGTATATATCCAAAGGAAATAAAAACAGGCTATCAAAGAGAAATCTGCAGTCCCATGTTCATTGCAGCATTACTAATAACAGTCAATTTATGGAGATAATCTTAGTGTCCATCAATGGATGAATGGATAAAGATATCTCCTTCCCTCTCTTCTCTCTCCCCCGCTTCCTCTCCCTCTTACATACACCGCCACACCAACACACACACACACACACACACACACACACACAGAAGTAGTATTCAGTCATGAGAAAGAAAGAAATTCTGAATTTTAACAATTTCCAGACTGCTTTCTAAGAAAGATAAAGAATGGTACTGAGTCCTGATTCTTTGATTTGTTGAGCTCAACAATATCTTTATTCTCAGTGAAATGGTCTTTATCATAATTGAAAATCTCTATTATTCTTTTTTAAATTAATTTTTTTCTTACATCGGTGTATTTCCCCTAGTTCTCCCGCCACCATATCACCTGTGAACCATCACATATTCCCTTGTGTTCATCCATCCCTCTTTTGTCCCCTCTCCATCCCCTTCCTTTGCTGTATGCCTCAGTTCTATAGTCAGCTTGCTAGTTTTGACTTTTCTTCTATCTTTTGTGTGGTTTCTCTGTATTCCACATATAAGTGAGACCATCCAGTAAAACAGACAAGAAAGAGGTATGGAGAAACTTCATGCACATATTAGGTTTTTAAAGTGCTCTCTTAGGGATTATTATCCTCATAGCTCAGGAGAGGTTAGTGCTGGAAAGGTTACATGCATATCTCCCTAGGCAGATATTTTTATAATAGACAGTTGCAGATCTTGGGAAAAGTATGCTTGTCCCAAAACATATGAAAGATAAATGAATCAGCTGTGGTGCCCCTCCGGGGAAATGTGCGTCATAAGAAAGAAAGGATTTATATTGCACCATCTTGAGTTTTAGGTCAGTTTATATCGAAAACTCCAACTTCCATGCCTAGCACATTTTGTGACATTTTCACTAACCTCCTAATTGATACAAGTCTGAACTATCAACTATCAATTCGGTGGCTTTTAAAGTTTAGAGGATTATCCTCCTCAACCAGTTTCCAAAGCACTTCAATGAGGACAGGAAGGCCATGCCAACACAAGCCTTGGAGAACATGTTCTCAGAAGGTAGAATAGGATTTTTCTCCTCACATTTCTCATAGGGTCCATACAGAGCTGAAAAATACAAGATGTTAATAAGTGCTTGAATGAAGCAAGACTGCCAAAGGAGATGAGAAACAAGAGAAAAATCAAAGCAACAAGGAACAAGTAGAGTGTTGGGGAAGTAAGGAAAGCAGAAATCAAACCACTCTTTAAATAGGACACACAAATGATACCAGTTGGAAGTCAGTCCTACCAAGTCTATTTGGTTGTGTTTTTTTGCCCTGATGATCTCCCTATTTATCTGTCCTTCCAGCTAATCTTGATCAGCTACCCAACTCCAATCCATTCGTTAAGACCTATCTCAAAATTATATCCCCTGGAAAGGCTTTATTTATATCCTCAAAGTGAGTTGCTCCCTAACTGTTTCAGCACTTAGCTCTTATGTTTATGCTTTGCTTACATCTCTGTCTCTTCCCTCTTCTCCCCTCTGGACCCAGATTAAAACTTTCTAAATAAGGGCCTCCCTGGCGGCGCAAGGGATAAAGTGTCTGCATTATGAAGCTGTCTGCAACCACTGCAGCATGACTTTGATACCTGGCCAGGGAGCTAACCCACATGGCATAACAGACCTCTCCTGTCTCGCCCAGGTGTCCCCTCAGCAGTGTGTTTCAGTAGACCCGCCTGTTCTGCTCCCCACTCTGTCTCTGGTGAATCCTCTCAACCCCCCAACTCTGGCCTGCACCCCGTTCTTGTATGCATAAATAAATAAATCTTAAAAAAAACTTTCATAAATGATGTTATATTGTTTTCTATAGATTATAATCTTGACTTTCATTTATGCACCCAGTCCCCAAACAAATCCTTGGCCTCCGGGAGGTGCTCATAATGCTTACTGTATTTTTCATTTATGGTTTCTAGTAGAGGCATCAAGCTACAAAAGGCGCTTCTTGAATGCCTGCTTGATCTCCAGGAGAGCTGCAGTTATTTCTCAACAGGCAAAAAAAGAGGGTTAGACACAGGGTGTACCCTACGTAAACATCATTCTTACCTAAATGTGCAAACTACAACCCCAAACACTTAATGGTTCACCTTCCTCTATAACAAATGAAATCAATATATATTTGTGATAGGCACTTTTTTTTTTTACAAAGATCTGCTTTCCTTGTTTCACAGCAAAATTCCACGTGAGATTACTTTTTATGCTGCTTTCTCAAGGGTCTGGTTTAATCTAGCTTTAAAATAACCACTACAGAGAGGGTTCCATTAATTCCCTAAGATGGCTGTCTCCTGGATTAGTAGACTTCTAGGGATCTCTTGTACAAATAAACAGTGTGTGACACTGAACCAGGGCTGGTCAGCTTTGGTATTTTCTCTGTGTGCAGCTTAACTGAAACATAGCTGGACTTGGAACATGTTTATACAAACTAACTAATCCTACTAGGTCATCATGACCTGTAATTACCCTGCTATTCCTGGCCTATACTCAAATTGTGCCAAATGAGGCAGTAGTTTTGTAATGAAAGAGTTTTCATTAAAGAGACAGGTTGGACCTCTGTGTTGCTTTCCTTTCACTTCAGTGTCCCATGTCACTCCATATCTAGCACTCCAAAATAAGCACCCTCCACAGAACTACTGAGCTAAACTTGAAAGAATGCTCCTCCTGGTTGCCAGTTGGGTAATACTTAGAAACTATGAGTTAGAGACATGCCTTACCTCTAGTGGCAGCCATTTTGCTTAAATAGGACTTAGGGCCTAAAAAGTCTCACTCTCCTCCTGATAGCTCTAGCTACTAAATAGTTCACTTAGACACACATGAATCAAGTGATAGTCCCACAGGCTTGCATAGACATACTCTAGATTCATAGAATACCTTAAAACATTTGAATTAGATGGAACCTCAACTATGTTTTCCCTGAAATACATCCTCTATTTTTTTTTTTTATTAACAGCCTAAAGATTCTAGGGGGATATTAATCCATGTGTTTTTCATTCATTTACACTCATACCATTAAAATTCTGTATTATAAGAGCTAGCTGATGTTCAAGAAACCAGTTAAACTTTTAAATAATCTTTGTAAAGGCTTTCTTCTTAACAACAGGAAGATGTGTTTGCCAAAAGAAAATGAACTCAAACACTAGAAAATCTGGGTTTGATTCAAAACTAACCCGGGAGGTTTAAAAGGCCTGTAAACTTGGTGAGTGAAATGAGTTTAGTTTCCATATACTACACATCCATATGCCATGTTGATACTTGGTGTGCACATACTTAGCTCACACGTGCTGATGTATAGTGTTAACATTTGGAAAGTCAGAGCTAGTTGGCAGTTTAGGTTGGAACAGGGTGCTAATGAGGTCAAGATTCCATGCTTGGTCTTCCTAAGGATTGGGGTGTCACATCTCTTACACCAACCACTTGCCACTAATGAGCTCAGTGGCCTTGGGCTACTCTCAGTCTAATTTAACAAGTTTACTGAAGGCTACAAAGAACAAGCACTGTTCTTGGCACTGGGGCTACAATATGGTCCCTACAGTAAAGGAGTTCACATTCCACGAGGAGAAACAAGTAAGTACACTTGTAAGAGCTGCAGTATAATTCAGAAATGAGGTAGGGCTTACCATTCCTTAGGAGACAGAGGGTATCATTGAAATAGGCTTTTCTTCATCTGGCAAGGCTCAGCGACAATTCTTAGAGGACTTCTCCTTACGTAGAATGAGCAAGATTTAGAAATGTTGAGAGACTGAAGGTAAGAAGTCTCTTGAGATGGAGAGTAAATGTGAGGCCTCTAAGGAGGAAACAATGACAAGACAGGCCCAGCCTAAACAAGAGGCCTAAGAACTCAGCAAAGTTCTTTCTCAGCTTTTGTAGTAACTTATATATGATATTTTCATGCCAAAACCTGTTATTCCATAATTAATCTAAAAATCTCCCCATGTTCTCATTTAATAACATCATTAGACTTTGTTTTTAGATATGAGACCAACTTTGCGAAATGATTTGGAATTAGGAGGTATGGTTGATGCGTAACCTGATGAGTCTGGGAGAGAACATGGCTTGGAATCTCAGTTCTGCCACTTACATATTACCAGGCCTCTTTGGGTCTAGTTTCTTCTTTATACAACCTAGACTATAAACATCCTGGAGGCTAAAAAAAAAAAAAAAAAGGAGACCAGGGCTGAGAAAGCTCTTGCTGACTAGTATCAGACAATGTTAGCAGTTGTATTTAGTTTCCAGGCACATTGTCTTTCTTCTCCTGCTTGACTTCCAGGCCCTCTGTTTTAAATGAAGTAATACACGCACAGAAAGACCTTGAAAAGATGTCTGGCACAGGTACTATGCAATAAAAATGAATGATTATCAAGTCCCTCCTCCACCTCCCCAAATCTCTATCCTAGCATGCCTTAACCACCCAAATACTGTGTGGCCTCTTGTAGTATCTGCTTTATATCCTTTCTGTTGTTTCTCATCCTGCCTGGAATGAAGGCTCACTGGCCTTGTATCACATTTCCCCAGTCCTACCTTTTCTTAGCAGCTATTACAATGAAACCAATCTGTTTAGCTAATTCTCACTATAGCAGTGATGACTAATAGTACTTTAAATGATTATTCCTCTCAAGAGTATTTATAGTTTACTATGGCATAAGTCTTTAGCCAAGGAATTTCAGGTAATATATTAGGCAGGTCATCACACTGCAAATTAAAAGAGGTTTGGACTTGGTCTATTTAAGATGACCAACACTGCCCATCATAGATGGGAAACTGAAGCTGAATGTTCCCTGGGAGTGTTCTAACTTAGAATTTTCATTATTCATGTTTACATTTACTCTTTGTTTATACCACAGCTCTTTCCAAAAAGGACTAGCTTACAATAAAGTATATTTGTTTAAAGAGTTTAATAAAATCAAAATAGAAAATCAAGACTATGGAGAGGAAAAATACATTAAAAATATTTCAAATATAATAGTACACACACACACACCACACACATACACACACATGCTACAAATTTTATTTTGAGCTGAGCATCCTGATTACCGAGGCAAAAATTTAAAAAAACAACATAATTTTCCTGTAGTGAGAATTAGTACTGCTCACCAATATTTACTCCTTTCAAAGAATTGTTTCACATTTTCTAAACTAACTAGTCATGTGATTAACTTCTGGCCAATGAGATATAAGTAGAGTTGATTGGTAGAAGTCATACCCTTTAGTATAATGAAAACATGCTGGGATACAGATGTGATGGCAAGAGCTGAGACAGCTATTTGAAACCCAGAGAGGTATTCTGAGTTTCAGATGGCAGACTCTCTGAGCTAGCTGTGGACTGAAGACATTTGAGCTACTACTTTGCTGAAGCTACTACAGTTTTGGATCTTTTTTGGTCTCATCAGTTTAGACTGTACCCTATGAATACAACAGTTGGTATATAGAAGTGGAATTCTGTAGTAAAAATAGAAATCATAAAATATATGACAATGCCTTAATGAGTGGTTAGGTAACAGGTATTAAGGACAAAGATACTATAATATGTTGACTCTTATCATGTCATGGTAAACATTCTGTAAAACTATCACCAGTGCTAGTAACTGTTAATCTTGGCAAAGTCTGAAAGAGAGGTTAACTCAGGTGACAGTCAGTTTGCAAGCAGATCTCTGCTCAGATCTCAAGAAGGCTCTCTCTTCTCTGCAGGTTGAATCTAAATAGAATAAAAATCTGGTAATTCACAGACTTGAAAAATACAACTGCTTTTGTACTACCAAATGCACTGATGAAACTGTAACCTCCAGCCTTCCTCAGAGCCTAATACTGGGTGTTCTCACCTAGACAATGGGGCCACTCCCAAGGTAAAGACTAAGGGTATTGCCCTCAGCAAGGAGAGAGTGGAGGGACATAGTCAACAGACTCCAAGAAAACAGATGCCAACCAAGAATACTCTATCCCGCAAAGCTCTCTTTCCTCCATGAAGAAAGAATATGGACCTTCCCAGACAAAGAGAAACTCCGGAATTTCATTGCGACTAAACCCCCACTCCAAAAAATAATACAAGGAATCCTAAAGCCAGAACCTCAGAGGGACGAATAACAACGAAAGAAGACCAAAAAAAAAAAAAAAGTTATTAAAAGAATAAATAAATAAAATCAAAGGAAAGACAAACATAATGGCAAATACAGATGCTAACATATCAATATTAACTCTAAATGTAAATGGACTAAACTCTTCAATAAAAAGACACAGAGTTGCAGCCTGGATTAAGAAACAAAACCCAACATTTTGCTGTCTCCAGGAAACACATTTAGCTACAAAAGATAAAAATAGGCTCAAAGTCAAAGGATGGAAAACAATCCTACAAGCAAATGGGCCAAAAAAGAAAGCAGGAACAGCTATACTTATATCAGATAAAACAGACTTCAAACTCAAAAAAATAAAAAGAGACCCCAATGGTCACTACATTATGATTAAGGGGACAATACTTCAAGAAGAAATAACACTCATTAACATATACTCACCAAACGAAAGAGCACCAAAATATATCAGACAACTGTTGTCCTCTCTGAAAACAGACATCAGAGAAAACACATATGTAGTGGGAGACTTCAACACACCACTATCAACAATGGATAGATCAACAAGACAAAAAATAAGTAAAGAAACTAAAGCTCTAAATAAGGACCTAGAGCATTTGGGCTTAACAGACATCTATAGAACACTAAACCCAAAAAAAACGGAGTACACATTTTTCTCAAGCGCACATGGATCATTCTCCAGGATCGATCACATACTGGGGCACAAGACAAACATCAACAGATACACCAAGATTGAAATCATACCAACCATCTTTTCTGACCACGAAGGCATCAAACTAGAAATAAATCATAAAAAGAAGGCAAGGAACTATCCTACCTCATGGAGATTAAAAGCCACACTACTGGATGACCACTGGACTAACGAGGAGATCAAAGAAGAAATTAAAAAATTCTTTGAATTGAATGACAAGGAGGACACCAATATCCTAAATGTATGGGATGCAGCAAAAGCAGTAATAAGAGGAAAATATATAGCAATAGAAGCTCACATCAAAAAACAAGAAAGAACTCAAAGAAACAACCTAATCTCGAAGCTCAAAGATCTAGAAAAAGAACAACAAAAAAACCCCAGAACCAGTAGAAGAAAAGAAATAATAAAAACCAAAGCAGAAATAAATGAAATTGAAACTAAAAAAACAATCCAAAAGATCAATGAAACCAAGAGCTGGTTCTTTGAAAAAATCAATAAAATAGACAAACCCCTAGCCAGGCTCACAAAGGAAAAAAGAGAAAAGCACAAATACACAGGATCATCAATGAAAGAGGAGAAATCACAACGGACACAGCAGAAATCAAAAGAATAATCAGTAACTACTATGAACAGTTATATGGAAACAAGTTCAACAATCTAGAGGAGATGGACAAATTCCTACAACTCTACAATCACCCAAAGCTAGATAAAGAAGAAATAGAACACCTAAACAGACCAATTACAATCAGCGAAATTGAAATGGTAATCAAAAACCTCCCCAAAAACAAAAGCCCAGGACCTGATGGATTTACAAATGAATTCTACCAAACATTCAGAGACGAATTAGTGCCTATCCTTCACAAACTCTTCCAAAAATTGAGAAGGAAGGGACAATACCAAACACGTTCTATGAAGCCAATATTACACTAATACCAAAACCGAATAAGGACAACACAAAAAAGGAAAACTACAGGCCAATCTCCCTAATGAACACTGATGCAAAAATCCTCAATAAAATTTTAGCTATCAGAATCCAACAATGTATCCATAAGATAATTCACCACGACCAAGTTGGATTCATTCCAGGGGCACAAGGATGGTTTAACATCCGAAAATCAATCAACGTTATCCAACACATTAACAAAAAGAAATATAAAAACCATATGATAATATCAATAGATGCTGAGAAAGCTTTCGACAAAGTGCAACACCCATTCATGATAAAAGCCCTTGAAATTCTTGGGATACAAGGAACATACCTCAACATCATAAAGGCCATCTATGACAAGCCAACAGCCAGTATCATTCTCAATGGTGAAAAGCTGAAAGCAATTCCATTAAGATCTGGAACAAGACAAGGATGTCCACTCTCACCACTGCTTTTCAATATAATACTGGAAGTCCTAGCCAGAGCAATAAGACAAGAGAAAGACATCCAAGGAATCCAAATAGGAAAAGAAGAAGTCAAACTATCACTATTTGCAGATGATATGATAATATACATAGAGAACCCCAAAATCTCCACAGAAAAACTAATTCAACTCATCAATCAATTCAGTAAAGTGGCAGGATACAAAATCAACACGCAAAAGTCAGTAGCCTTCCTATACACAAACAATAAATCTGAAGAAGAAGAAATCAAAAAAACCACCCCTTTTATTATCGAAACAAAAAAATCAAATATTTGGGAATAATCTAACAAAAGAGGTAAAGGACCTATACAAAGAAAACTATAAAACACTGTTAAAAGAAATAGAAGAAGACACAAAGAAATGGAAAGACATCCCCTGCTCATGGATTGGAAGAATAAACATTATTAAAATGGCCATCCTACCAAAAGCAATATACAGATTCAATGCTATTCCAATCAAAATCTCAATGGCATTCTTCAAAGAAATAGAACAATTATTGATGAAATTCATATGGAATCACCAAAAACCCCGAATAGCCAAAGCTCTACTGAAAAAAAAAGAAGGAAATGGAGGCATCACACTCCCAGACTTCAAACTATACTACAAAGCCATAATCATCAAAACTGCATGGTATTGGAACAAGAACAGACATACAGACCAATGGAATCGAATAGAAAATCCAGAAATAAACCCACAGATTTATGGTCAACTAATCTTTGACAAAGGAGCAAAGACTATGCATTGGAGCAAAGAAAGTTTGTTCAATAAATGGTGCTGGGAAAACTGGGTCGCTACATGCAAAAGAATGAAGCTTGACCACTACCTCACACCATACACAAAAATCAACTCAAAATGGATTAAAGAACTAGACATAAGACCTGAAACCATAAAATACATAGAAGGAAATATAGGCGAAACACTACGGGATTTGCACATCAAAGACATCTTTACAGACACATCACCCAAAGCAGTGATAGTGAAGAGAAAGATAAACAGCTGGGACTACATCAAATTAAAGAGCTTCTGCACAGCAAAAGAGACAATAACAAAAACAAAGAGAAACCCCACCAACTGGGAGAACATTTTTGCACCCAACACTAATGATAAAGGACTGATCACAAAAATCTGCAAAGAGCTGATGAGACTCAGCAACAACAAAGAAAATAATCCAGTCAAAAAATGGGCAGAAGAGCTAAAAAGAAACTTCTCTGAAGAGGAAATGCAAATGGCCAACAGACATATGAAAAAATGTTCAACATCACTTGTAATCAGGGAAATGCAAATCAAAACTACCATGAGATACCATCTCACACCAGTGAGAATGGCACATATTAAAAAAACTAGCAACAACAAATGTTGGCGAGGATGTGGAGAAAAAGGAACTCTTGTGCACTGTTGGTGGGAGTGCAAACTGGTCCAACCACTATGGAGAGCTGTGTGGAGATTTCTGGACCTACTAAACATAGAGCTTCCATATGATCCAGCAATTCCACTCCTAGGTATTTACCCAAAGGACACAGAAACATCAATTCCAAAGAGCACCTGCACTCCTATGTTTATAGCAGCACTGTTTACAATAGCTAAGCTTTGGAAACAACCCAAATGCCCAAAAATAGATGACTGGATCAAGAAGATGTGGTACATATATACCATGGAATATTACTCAGCATTCAAAAAAGATAAATACATGCAATTTGTAGCAACATGGATGGCACTGGAAGGGATCATGCTCAGCGAAATAAGCCAAAAAGAAAAAGAAAAATACCGGATGGTCTCACTCATAGCAGGAATCTAGAAAACTTAAATAAGGGACCAGGAAAATGAATATAAGAAAGTGAAAATCAAAATCAACAAAAAACTATGAACCAGAGACACTTTTTGGGGGGTGGGGGCGGGAGGGGAAGGATTGGGGTCAGAATGGGGCGTTTGCAATTGTATGGGGGAATATAAAAATAAAATTTAATATTTAAAAAAAAAAAAATTAATAAGAAGGATTCTGTAATAATTTAAAAAAAAAAAAAAAGGGTATTGCCCTCATACTCAAATCTATTGTTTTTAATAGCTCTAGGGAGTCTCCCACAATATGAGTGAGGTATGTTGGACATGGAGACCAGAAAATGAAAGAATAGAATCTTAAGAGTTATGGATAGATGAAATATTTGGCAAAGGTTGCTGGCATCTGGAACTGACAGGAAGGAAGTAGACCATAAGTCTCTTAGGTTTCAAGGGAATCGTACTGCCAAAGAAACCACAAGCCTGGCCTGCAAAAGCCTATGGCTATCTGAACCTTAAAGTAATCCGCTGCCTCCTAAACCCTCACCAGCAGGCAATGGGCTATGCCCACCTCATATATATATATATATATATATATATATATATATATATATATATATATATCCTTTATATATATATCCTTTCTTATATATATCCACGAAGGGAAAATGACAAGGTGAAAATCTCTGAAAGGGCCAGGGAAGACAACACACAGGGGCATTCTCCCAGCATCTCAATCTAACCAAGGGGCCACTGTACTTGCAGGGCATGGAGTCTGCATTTCCTGTCTGGGTGGTGTTTAACAGTTGCTATTGACTAGTAACTGCTGTATGTTTTCATCATTTTTCACTTTTCTGAATGGGAGCTTTTATTGTGGTTATCCACAATAAAATGGTCATAAAGCTTTGTTTATTGTGGTATTTGGGTAGAAGGTAGGGTTGAAAATAACTTGTCTCTTTGTTTCTAGGTCACAAGATTGGAGGAGTTAGATCTAGACTTGATGGAGAAGACTGCACATTATGCAGAGATTTGGATTTCAAGCCTGATGGAGAATGTTCTATATATTGGAAGAAGGTACACATGGATATGTGCATGGTCTGAGGAGAAAATTCCAGCAGAGACTCTGTTTGTCCTCCAATATCTGTCCCCTTTCTCTCATCCTTCCTGAGAGCCAGGCATGGCCACAAGACTTATTTCTGGCCAGTGGGAGGTGAGTGCGAGTAGTGTAATCCACTTCTGGGCAAACTTACTCCCTTTGTCCCTTGGAGTAATCACTTTGAGTCAAAGATAGAAATTGTGTGTTGATGATGGCAGACCACCTCTAGAGCATCTACCTATGGAGTATTGCACAAAATAATAATGAATTGCCATCCTGTTTAAGCCACTTTATTTTGGGATATCTTTGTTACAACATCTTAGACTAACATACCCTACTTCTCAGAAAGGAGTCAACTAAATTTGTAAGAAAAGTCTTTTTTGTTTAGTATGGCTATCAACCGAAAAGAAAAATTTCAAGTGTAGCCTTTCTTACATTTTGTGTCCTCTAGAAAATATAACCCTTTATAACAAATCAGAAGTGTTTTGCACATGGCTGTCCTCTTCTTTTTTGCATTTTTGAAATATTAAAACCAAAAGTGCAACTTTGAAAAGCAGCTCAGTGAAAGCAGTTCTTTAAGAGTTTCCCCTAAAAGGTTTCAAACATAGAGTCTCCTGGAAGAAAAAAACAAACTTGATTCATGGACAGATCTTCTGTAGTAATAGAATACACAGAATGCTTCACAACCTAAGTCATCTAAACCCTCTCTGGTAAGTTCTAGCAATGACAATGAAAAGCTAAAGGGCATGTCTTTTACATTGCTTTGGAGGTCTCTGAATAGTTAGGGGGGCTGACATTGTATAAGGGCATCAGTGCATTAATCTGACCTGCCCTTGCTTGAAGACTAAGGAGCTTCTGGCATGACTAAGGAAGTCAGTTAGGGTTTCCTCAGGAAGAACTCAAACACTGGCCCAAAAGCCCACATGCTGCAGATATCTTTCTGTGCACTGTACTGTACCACTCCACAGATCCACCAGCAACACAGAAGTGGGCCCTGTGCTTCTCCCACCTCTTCAAAATAATTCCTAGTACCCAGGGCCAAGACAAAGAAAACAAAACAGCTCCCCATGAAGCAATGGTCCTTGGTATGTGGCTACCCAAAGAAACCTTCAAAAACACACCCTCTCCTTATTTCATTATCATGATAAAGTTTCTGTGTTAGAATTCAGACTATTTTTTATAGTAAAATAACATAAAACACATCTTAATTTATGGCTTTGATTATATAGAACTAATGGCTTCTAAGTTAAATTAGTGCCAATTAATTAAAATGTACTAGAGGTTCTGTGCAGACCTCTGTTCCTAGACATATATAGGCTTCTGATTCCATACTGTGGCAGGACACAGTTGGTTTAGGCCTAGAACATTTTCCAAAATGTTTATTTAAAAAATCTATTTAAAAAGCTGTGGTAAGTCTGTGGCTTTTTAGTCCTATAGCCAAATGGTTACCTTGTGGGTATTTGAACATGCAGGCTTGATGTATGAGTTATTTGGTTTTGTATAATTGAAATACATAGATTCTTCCAATCACAGTGATTCTGATTTCAGCATACTATTAAGTCATATTTTTGGTTTTCATAGTTGATATCTGACTATTAGCTTAGGGCCACCAGCAGCTTTGGAGGGAAAAAAACTTGTATAGTAGAATACACAGAGTAGAATATACAGTTTCCCAACAGAAGTCATCTGAAACCTCTCCCATAAACTCCTGCAATGATGACAAGGTTCTAGAGGGTGTGTAATGTTGCTTTGGAGGTCTGTGAGGAACTGACAGGCCATTAGGAAACCAGAGAAATACATGATCATAAGACTAGTGGCAAGGCAGCCTTTGTTTCCTATTTGTTGCCTAGCATAAGTGTATGCAAACAGTTACCAGTTCACGTTAACTGAGAAAAACTGAATACGAAATAGTATACACACCATTTGTGTGTGTATTCAATTAATGGTGCACTTTAAAAAATTAAATTCCCAAATATTGGTGTGTGTCTGTTTATAATTTTCAATAGAGGGTAGGAGCAAGGCTGTCATTGAAATTTTTTTTTTTATTTCTTTTTTAGTGGATGTTTTGTGTTCTTGAAAGAAATACATATTTTATACTATTGAGAAAACCACTTTAAGAACTATGACTCCTATCCGCCAGAATTTTATAATAGAGGGATTGTTTGATGTTATCTAAATTCACTGGCCTGGTAAGTTTTAGCACCTTTAGAAGTGTGATAATCAGACATCATGTGCTTCTTGATGTGAAACAATAGCACACATACAACTTGTACCCATAAAACATTCTTGCTACCTCTCCCGCAAACAGAACTAATTCTGATTTAACCAAGACTCAAGATCTAAGCTAGTTCACGGAAATCCAAGAGTTAGAGAAACAAATTGAAAGAAACTACCAGGAAGCAATGCACCAAATCCATAATATATTCTATACATTTATTTTGCAAAAAATAGAGAGAATATTCTATAAAAAAATAGAGAGAGAGAATAAATGTTCGAGTTTGAAAATTACTTATGTGAGTTAATCAAATGCAATGTGTGGTCCCTGTTTAGAATTTAATTCAAATAAATCACCACAAAAAAGACATTTTTGATGAAACTGGGGAATTCCAGATATCAAGTGGAATTTGATATTTGCCTTGAAATTTCTCTTTTAATATTTAATGTTGATTGAGAAAGGACACAAAGTTCCAAGAAAAGTAACTGTCAACCTGGAATTGTGTAGCTAAATAAAATTATCTTTCAAGAAGAAGGGTAAAATAAAGATATTTTCAGTCAAACAGTTCACCATCTCCTAACTGCATCATGGTAGCAGAGTTAAAATTAAAAGCATTAGAGGATTAAATATAGTTTCCTTTTATATCAATTGAAACTGTGAAATAATCTGATAATATCTGTCCAGCTGCAATTCTTGCAAAGGGATTAAAACCCCAGTTTTGTATCAGCTAAACCAACTACTGATAAAAGTACAGAAGACATGGTCTTTGCAATGATGACTAATGTCCAAACCACCAAAGGGAAGTAGCACATATAACTATGATATAATAACTGAAAACAGACTCATGTTATTTTCCTTAAAATGAAGGGAATATAATTTTAGTTACTATATCAATATGCCTGAATTCCAACTATTCCTCAATTAGGGTTTTGGACTAAGATATGGAAACCCGCCTTCCTTTATTAGGGGTTTGCTAACTTGGAGTTCAGCTTTCCTTAAGGTATTCTCATGGGGTGGGGCACTCCCAGGGTTAGCCTCATAATGGCAGGTTTTTGTGTTGTTCAGGGATGGAACATAATAAATGCTTAATATCTTGGGGTTGACTTTTAAAATGTGTACCATAAGCAGGACACAGAAAAAGAGAGCCCATGAAAGCCTTTAAGGGCTTCTAGCTCTCACTTAGCAAAGAAGATATTGGAGGATGACTCACCAAGAGTGCTCTCTGCTTGTGTGTATGCAGGCCTACTCTGGAGAAACTTTAGGGTAAGAAACATGGGAATGTGGTAGGGAAAATGATATAAAAATAAAGGTCTGTGTATAAATAGATTTCTTGAGCAGAAACTGTAGCCTGTCAGAACAGTATCTTATTCTCCCTCTGGCAATGAGGTCAAGAGCTAGAGGAGAAAGTTCTCAACTCACTCTATTTTCAGATTTATTTTTGAAGGATAAATTTCATGGTCTATGAGTGGAGTGATAAAATTCTTGTTTTGGTGGAAATACGCAGATTTGGAGCAGGTTTGGAGCACCCAAGTTGGATCATGAATATATTTTGTTTTGAACTCAGTGAAGAACATCCATCTTCATTGTTCAAATATCTATGTCTTTGATATCATTGCACCCATGGTGATAAAGGAAGAGAAATTTACATGTGTGCATTGATTAACATCATGTGTACATTCAACCTGCATCTGCAGTCTCTTAGACCACATCTGTAGTCCATCCAAGCCCATTTATTTATACTGAGATCTGCAGATTTCATAAGGAAATTGACAAAGAGGTACATCTCTTCTTAAAGAGTACCATCATACATAATAAACTCAACTTGGGAAGGGTAGCATGAAAACTTCTAGGGGTTTAGGAGAAAATCGGATTCTGGCAACAACTCAATACCCCAACAATCCCACTGACAGTTTATCTCAGACATTATAGAAATTTTAAGGTTTTACCAATTTTTGCATCATCTCAAAGATGTTGGAAAACCATCAACAGGGGCTTGTTAAACATAAACACACTCTTCCTATTAATGTGGTACAGATATCATGGACACAATGGCTGTAAATGCTATTAATTTTCACATGTATTTAATAACCCAGTCTCTATTACATTAAAGGAGCAAAGGCTCTCTATAGCCTGGTACAATCCAACTAATCATTCTACCTTGATTCTCCCTAGCTCATGCCAAAAGGAGTTTTCATTTTAATGGGTGTGGAATGAAAAGATGAGGGAAGTGCCCTTCTGCAGTTCTTGGAATGTTTTTGTCATTAAGTTTCCATGAATGTCTTGATTGTACCATCATGTTAATAGTCTGCTCTGAATTAGGAGGAAATTTTATTTCATAACACTTGTCACCAAAGACAAGCACATTTCACCACCCATCCATAACATGTATAAACATATGAAAAATCAAATACAGGTGTACAGTTAAACCTGAGCTCCTAAGATGGAACAGGTTAGACTGGTAAAAGGAAATTTTATAGAGCTTTGATATTCCTACTTTGCAAACTGTAAATAAGAATCTGTCACTTGATATTCTAGTAAAGAACAGATTACACATATATTTGCAAGTATGGACAAGAAATTTTAACAAATAGGAATAGAACTGAGTGAGGGGAAAACATATCATATCAGATATCAAGACATATTATAAAGTTATGGTAATTAAATGCATGTAAGTGCTTGAGGACAAAAAGAAATCAATTGAATAGAGAGCTCGGAAGTAAATAGAGAATATATATAGTTTGAGAAAAAGCAAAATGAAAGAGTTTTACAAATTATGGTCCCCCAAAATGAGGATTATCAAAAATCTAAAACCCTTCATTGATGTAGCTCTTCCCAATAATCCTTCCTGGCTCTCATGTTATTCAAGGCTGAGCTTCCTAAGAATGTGTGTTTATTAGAAGAAATATCAGGAGTACCAATAACAATAGCAGTGTACTGAGGACCATAGAGATAGCACTCTGAAGAGCAAACAGGGTATTATTAATAATAATGTTATGACAACACACATAATTCAGGCCCATTAAGAAGACAAGTACATAAAGTCACACTACCCATGGCCATAAAATGCTAGGGACTTCATGCTAATTGTAAAGACCTTGGGAGCCTATAATTTCTAATGTTGCCTCCAGGGATACAGTCTTGGCTTAGGGTGAACCTGTGCCCAATCTGCCTTGGCCCAGAGAATGTGGAACGATTTATTCAAGAATCACATCATTCTTTTCCTTCACTCCATGCCTCGCCATCTTTAAGTTCTTTCAATTTTGCATTCTGATCTATAGAAAGCAGGAACTAAAGTACATATCTCAAATAGAAAGATAAATTTTTTAATTTAAATATTATTGATGTATAACATATTAGTATCAAGTGTGCAACATAAATAATTTAACATTTGTATATATTACAAAATGGTCACCACGATGTGTAGTTAACATCCATCATCACACAGTTACAACTGTCTCTCTTATAATGAGAACTTTTTAATATTTGTTCTCTTAGCAATATTCAAATATTCAAAATAGTATTATTAACTATTAAAGATGAACTCTAACTCCTTGTAGTCTTCCCCAAATGAATGGAAAGCCAGTATTTTCCAAAATCAACCCATCCCACCAGAACACGAACTACTGTAGCCAAACAAGTAGTTATAAATTAAAATTTCTACATATGCTACATGGTTCTGTCATTTTCAGGCCAAGATGTTTCAAAGATGGTAAGATGCCTGGAAGCACAATGATGATGGGAAGGGAGTGAGTGGAGAATGAACATTTCCTGAGCACCTAGAACATGCCAGGTGCTAGGTTTGATGCATTATAAAAATTATCGCATGTCAATCATTGAAGACACACCTATGGAGTAGGTGTTTTATACTCATTTTTAAGATGGAAATATTAAGCCTCAAAGACAGAAGATAATTTGCCTTTTATGACTAGTGAAAGTGAGCTGAAGGAAGATTTGTTATCCTATGCTTTCCCACTTTCACCTGAGTTACTTTATTTCACTATTGGCTTCATCTTCCTCAATGTCTCAAGTGATAATGATGGAAACTTTAGTAGAAGACACAGCCAATGGCAGCTCATTGAATGAAGAGGAAGGTACTACAAATCTCCCAAGCCTATGAAGGCAGAAACACCACCAGAAGATAATTTAAAAGAAACTATTTAAATAAAGACACATAAAATTTAGCTTTTCCCCTGGACTGCCATTTAGCTTTTCCCCTGGACTACAATTAAGAAAGACTCACAAAATTTAACTCCATTTTTCAGATGACTATGGGACCTAAATGGGAGTCTTCTACACTGACAACAAATTTTCTCTTCCATGCCTTCAGCATATGTTTTGAGTTCTCAGATATAAATTTTTTGTTCACTCTTTAGATTCTCTGTCACCCTGGCAGTGAGTCCTGTGCTTAAAAAGCCAAAGTTCCCTTTGTGTCAGATGTGCTGTTTACATGTGACCACATTGGTCGCTTTGATTCTCAGTTTCCTGTACATCTGGCTGAAGAATGGCTGGATGGAAAGCTGGGGGTGATACAGTTGCACACCAAGCCACAGCTCACAGTGGCTGGAGCAGGCTGAACATGCTGCATTCCATACCAGACTTTGAAATAGCAGCACATTCTCTATCACCTCCCCCATGTTGGATTTGGGGTGCTACTGAGTCAGGCAGATAAGTCCTGTTCTATTTTAGACAGCTTATCTTCTCTTTTTCTCTCAAACTCTCATAAGAGGTGTGTTAATCATTTAAAATTTTAGAAAATAATGCATATACATATGGTTCAACAAGGATTTCAGCACAATCCCTTACTGGAAAATTAGAAGGCAACTTTAGAAAAACTATTTTGAAAGGTATTCAGGTTTTGAATTTTTGGTGTGTATACTGTATTAAATTACAGAATTATCCATTGTGCTCAGAAATTATAATAAATAGGATATCTGACAAACAATGGAATCATAGAATTGCATCACTGTTCATTAAAGAAAACAATGACCCTTATGATGCTGTGAATGCACAGAACTATATTATCATTTATTCCAAGCACAAACACAAATATGGAACAGAAGAACTAATGAGTTGAGATGTCATCTGAATTTCCACATGTTACATTTACAGCTTAGAATTGGAGCTTTATTGAATGGTGCCAAAACATTCTTACTTTATAATAGTGTTAGTGACATTTCACTTGGATAATCCTATTTGTTTTCATTTATTTTAATGAGGTAGTTTAGGATGGTAACCTGCAGTGGAAAACTTGGAAACAGGTGACAGCATGACTTGAAATGTCTCTTGGATTGAAAGGTATTTGAAAGCTAAACTAAATATTTAGATGCACAATGGCTATCTAGCACTATATACTTTATGCTAAAAACAGTGAGGTTAATGTGTCAATTTTAAGAACCAAGGACTTTTATTACCTTTTAAAACTTTCCTGGATGGATGAGTGGATAATAAGAACTAATTTGTTGCATTTTTGTGGCCTGTTTCCACATGTTTGCATTTCCCAATGATGCTTTCTTTATGGAAAAATGAGTGCTGGGCGCAAAACAATTTTTTTCCCATGCAGTGATCATATGTCTATGATTCATTAAATCCGTCAGTATACACACACAGTCAGTAGTGATGCAGATGGCTAACAGGTATGGATATTTGCCAAGCCTTTAGGTGTCCCAGCTTATAAAAGGGATTTCTAACATTGAGAACTTCAATTATGTCACTTAAACCCATCAACCTTTTTTCCCTTGCCTAATGTTATAAATCTTTCAGATCTCGTATTTCTGTAACATCTGATGCCTGGAGTGAAAAGAACCTCTCTGACATTAGTTTTCCAGAGACTTAGGATGAGAAAATGGAGCCATCACAAGTCTTATAAATTAAAAATGAAAAGCCTTTCTTTATTACGTCTTATGCAAAGACTAACTTAGCTTACAAATAGACCTCTCACATCTTCTTAGGGCTCTGGGTAAGAACACATGATAAACTCCAGTTTTTTAGACCCAGGGAATAAATAGCAAAAAGATATGCCCACCTACAGAGTCCTGTTCTCAGATTGGCTCCAAGTTTGCCTTGCAAGATCTAGTCAGTGAGACAGCTATGAGGTAAAGGAAAGGACTCCTAGCTTATCAGTCCGAGTCCAGTGAAGAGCAAAATTACACCAGTAGAGAGCATTAATGTAGAGAACACAAAGAATTACTTAACTAGCACTGAATTATTGAACACACATCAAGGAAAATAGTAGATTTTCATGGAAATCAGATACAGTTACCACCTTTAGGGCTGGACAATAAAAAGAAGAAATAAGAATTAATAAAGCTAGCAGCATGGAGAAAGGACCCCAATGGGTCTGACACTCAGATGTCTGAGGATGAAGCACCACTCTGAGGATGCTAGGACCTCAGACTTTGGAGGATGGGTCCTGTGGAGGGTAGACTCAGACCTCCCAGGGAGAGGTGGCTACTGGTTGGTGCTGGTGTATCTAAGGCTAGTGCAGGGGGCCCTGGGATTTACCTGGACCTCTAAAGAGGGGACACTGTGAACTGACAATATCTCTGAGGGGGAATCTTGGAACAGGCAATGCAAGTTTTGGAAAAATTTCAGACCTATATCAATTGGCACTGTTTGGGTGATGCCAAAAGAACAGCCAAAAAAAAAAAAACCACAAAAAACAAAAACCTGCAATCAGAGGTTGCAGGAAGGAAAAGAAACTTTCTTCTTCTTCTCCAGGCCTACAGTCACCCTCCATCTTCCCAATATGCAGAGCCTAACAGGCACTAGTAGCAACTATGAAATAACTGTTTTGTAGAGAACCAGTATCACAAGGTAAGTGTAGAATGATGGGTTTGACACTGAAAGACAAGTGCCAAATAATGAGAAACAACAGTTTCATGCATTTAAAAAATACATGAAAGAACATGAAAAATTCTGAGATCCTTATGATTGCTTTTATATTTGAATTTGTACTACTTTTCCATTCACCCCACTCCCATGGTTCAGCTTCTCTGGCTAAGAAATTGGTAAAACTTGAGTCAAGATTTTTCTAGCTAACTTCAATGCATTATTATGTCAGGACCAAAGTGGAATCAACTAGAGAAGGTCTTTTATAGGTTATCTTGATGACTTTTGCTTCAGAGTTGTTTACCACTCTGAGGGAGGATATTTTTTTAAGACTATTTTTACTGAAGGAAGAAAAGCAAACTCTACTTGGGAAATGATTTACCATAGAGGTCTTATTTATGAGCAAAGACAGCAGTAAAAGTGCATTCATCATTCCCTGGACTTGTGAAATACATGGTCAGGGAGGTACTTCCTGCCACCCTTTCTCACAGAACCTATAATGCACATAGCTGCCCCTTGCAAAATCTCTAGGCTTCTCTGCTGGCCCTCTTGTCAGTTCTGAGCTGATTTAGATAACAGAATGAACAAATCCACCTGGTTTTTCATTTGTCTGTTTTAATTTTTTTTAACTGTGAAACCCAACCCATCACTCACACAGAATTTTCTTAAGTGTATAGAGATCTTCAAATAGTGTAGCACAACACCAGTTGGATTTTGTTGGTGATAATAAACGTTAGTTGCTAAAATGAAATATCTAAATTGTGTAAAGAAGGATCAATCTGCTGCCACCTAGAATAAATAGAGCACCAAGTAAAGCCCCTGAGGCTGGCTTATGGGTAGCCTCTGACAGCAGAAAACACAAAGGCT
Organism: Talpa occidentalis; assembly: GCF_014898055.3. Taxonomy (NCBI): domain Eukaryota; kingdom Metazoa; phylum Chordata; class Mammalia; order Eulipotyphla; family Talpidae; genus Talpa; species Talpa occidentalis. The sequence goes on from NW_023602073.1 coordinate 107,750,395, forward strand.
TACAGGATGGTATTTGCTCCAGCATTTCTCTTTGAGAAATTAGTTTGCTGGGTGGCAAGAGGAGAGCTGCACAAGTATTCCTAGAAATAACAATCTTCGCGTGTGCTTACTTGTGCTTCTATACTGGCAGATTGTCCCTATGTGAAGGGACTTTCTGGGCTGCAACAGCAGGGAGCTACCCAGAGAAGAATTATTTTGGTCTCAGACTATAACCTGAATCTGACTTCTAGCTAAGTTCCCAAAAGGAAAGTGACAGCAGGTGTTGTAAAGTTACTAAAACAGATTTGTTTGCATGAGAAAGATAACTGGCATGGCAAAATTTTGATCTAAGACTATCTGCAAATGAGATAAATAAGATAAACCAGTTAGTTTGACATGAACAAGGAGGCCAGGCTGGTGCTACCATGAGAATATGATCACTCTTTACTTTGGGATGGAGGACTATTAGAAATTGTTTATGTCAGTTTTGTAAAACTCAATTTCCTCACTCATAGAATTGGTCCAAACTGCATATTTTCTCATCCAGAGACTCTGGACTTACCCCAGATTTGCAGAGTTCACATTACCAGTAGTACCCCAAAATAAACCTGGCACAAAGCTGCAGTTTCTATTATGCAGAGAGGCCCACTGTACTCCTGTTGACTGGAAAGTGACCTGGAGAAATCACAAACCCCCCCAAGACTTAGGTCACTCTTCAGGAATGGTGTAAAGTCACTCAGCTTTCACAACCAAAGGGCCAGGCCAGGACCCCAAGCCAGACAGAGAGGGGCTTTATGAGACTTTCAGGTGTCCAGAGGCACTTCTAATCTAGTCAGCAACCTGGAAGGAGCTAGCCAGACTAATAAAATCCTAAGAATAGAAGGTTCTGAAGGCCTCCTTAGACTAAAGACATTAAAAAATGAAGAGACCCGTAAGTAACCTTCCCACCAACATTAACCACACCAAAAGCGAGCCAAACCCAGGCTTCTCATAATTGGTTCTTGTTCCGACACAAGAGTGAGAAGAACTATTTGCTGCGGCCAACGGTTACTATCGCTCGCCTCTGAAGAAAGCCACTGTCCTCGAAGAGCTTACTAAGGGTCTCCACTAAAGAACAAAAAAACATGGGTAAGACTTGTTTCCTCTCAAGTTATGACTCAACTTTGGTCACCGCACTTCCACTTGGGCCTATTAACATTTGGTGGCCAGAATGTCACTCTTCTTTACAGGCTGCTCTAGCAAACATCAGCCTCGCTACTTTTCAGTCATATAGAAAGCCACAAGAATATTTCCTTTTGACTCTCTTCTCTCCACATCAGACCCACAAGTCAAGCTAATGCTGAGATCTATCTTCTCACAATCTACTAGAAAGTGGCCTGCCTCACTTGCTTACCCTGCTAAAATGAGAAGAAAGAAAGAAATGGCTTAATGTTCATTATAAATAGAGGGCACAGGCTATTAAGCCTGCCCATTGCATAACGGAAATACAGAACAGCCTCTGCTCCATCTTTGTTCCAGCCAGGATCCATACCCCTTGGAGGACACTACACCCTCCTCACTAGTGTAGTGTCCTCCCCTTGGAGGACACTACACCCAGGAGAGAAAAGCAGCGGTTCATGGTGTCACCTCATGATAGCTCAAAGGACTCCAGGACCTTGTGGGGGGGAAGGCAGGTCAGAGGAGAAACAGCTATTATTTCCTTTTCATATCTTTCTTGGAAATCAGAAAACAATAGTATGTTCTGAAGGTACAGCTGATCCCTCTGTGTTCAAGTGCACATTAGGAATTTCACAGTGTTGCTTAGTTTTGAGATTTCATTATCATTATTGTTGTTAATATTGTTCATAGTTGTTTTAATATAAAAACAACAGTTAAGATTTATTGTGCTAAGTACTATATAAGCATATTAAATATGTTTCTCTTTCAACTCTTACAACTATCCTATGAATTAGATACTAGTATTCCTGATTACAAAGTAGAAGCCTGAAGCATGAAGAGTAAAAGACCATGGTACTAATGAGTGGTAAAGTCAGGTTCAGCTCTAGGTTGGGTGGCCCCAAAACCATTCTGTTACCCACTTCAGGCCAGTTCCTTCCCTTTAAAACACAACTGTTTATATCCTCAGCAAACCCAGATGCTTAGCTGCAAGAGTCAAACAAAAATGTTATAAATCCCACTGTTGGCTTTCTCAGAGAGTGCATCTAAGGGCTATTAAGTTTAATCATCTACCTCTTTGTTCTGGTATCTTCTGTGCATTTTTGAAAGGTGTCTCTCCCATTTCTTTCCTCCCTTTTTTAACACTCCCTCATCTCTACTATCTCCACCCACGTCGTCTGAATTCTCCTTAGTGGCTTAACACAACCTCCACCTCTCCACAAAAGACTTCTTCAGCCACTGTAAATTCTTATGAAGTTGAATATTTATACTCTCTACTTGGCACTTATGCTTTATTTTTTCTATCCTATTTGAGAATAACTCATCTTCAGGCTGAACTCATTGTGCTCCCCCCCAACCCGCTTTTTTTCCTTGATTACAGATAATTTTTGAGGGAAAGGACCAAGTATTAAAACATTTCTTATATTTCCATACATTCCATGTCCAAGTTCAGCATTTGGACATATCAGATAAATGATCCAATAAATGATCACTGAAAGCTAGGTTGTAAAACTGATTGCAGCCTGGAATTTGAAACAGGGTGGAGTGATAGGAAAGAAGCTAACCTGTCGTAGAGCTCTAGTGAGAACTATAGAATATGCTTAAGGACAAAGTCTAAAGTGTCTCTTCAGGGACCGAAAAGATCTTCTGACCCCTTCATTCCTAGCCTCCTATATCCCAACTTCTCTCACATGATCGACTCAAACTTCTACCTTTTGAACTAAAAGTATGTAGAATGTCAGCCCCAAAAAACAACACCAACTTTTACTTATCAGTTTCACTTACCTTCTTCACACCTGTGGTTTCATAGGTGTCAAATTTCCTCTGAAGTCTTTTGGCAAAGCTTTATCCCCCTCATTTTCCACCCTGCCAGTCATCCTGGCCAACAGTAACATTCTCCTTGTCAAACAGAAGTCACTGGTACTATCAGTTTTCATTAGCATTTGAATTGGGATAATCTTGCTTCCTACTTAATTGTTTTTTCTTCTAGGAATTTCTGGTTCCTTCTTATCTAGGGTTTCTGAAATTTTTTAACTGAAGCTCCCCACTCAGATGATTTCTCCTGGTTTTTGAAGCTCTCCTTCAGCTAAAAAGATCTGGTAAAACTTCCTTTTCTATACTTTGTGTTATGAAAAATTTTAGCATATTCCTTTTTCTTTTTTTAAACTATACCAACCTCCTGAGAGGCTTTAATAGAAAGGGGCATCTCCCCTAGGATAACTATTCAGATTACCTTTTATTTTCAATTTGATCTGCTTCTTTACCCCTTCCATTGGTCACCCATCCATCAATGACCTAAGTGGAAAAAAAAAAAAAACTTCCACAACTTCAGAACTGTCACTTATTATCATTTATATTATTAAATTCACTCATCTAGAGGAAAGTCATAGACAGTAAATGCAAATGGGCTTCCACTCTTTCAGCCTGTGTGAGTGCTGATTTTGAGGACAAATAAACTAATAGGTAAACATCCCAACTCTGTCCCTCCCAGGACCACTTCTCCATTTTCAATCCACCAGTTCTTTGTTCTTACACTCAATGTTGTAAAGAGGCAGAGTTTTAGGAAGGAATACACAGCTCTTCATCTTCCCATTGAGTTCAGATGTGCCCTGAGCTTACTCTCTTATTATCTCAATTCCCAACACTATCCACACTTTCTGTCCCCATTTCTTACTGAGAATGAAGTATAATGAGAGAATTGTGTCCATAAGAGAAGAAAAAGAGATCTCCACAAGAAAGAAGGTAAGTTGTGACAGGAATGATGTCTCAAAGGTGATATAGGGCACCCAATGAAGCTCTAAAAGTAGGTTCCTCTGCCTTCCTAAGTTAGGTCTTCAACTTGCCTGAATTAATGCAAAAGAGCCAGGTGACTGGAAAAGCCAGACCAAACATGTGACCCAATATGATTTCATTGACCAAGTGCCCAGGATATCAACCTTAAGATACAAAGACAGCAATTCATCTTGAAGCAAACTGTCAGAAATAGTATCTTTCTTTCTTATCTCCTGGCATCCCTGAAAACTGATGACAATTATCTTAAGTTCTATCTTCCTTTCTAAAGGATAGAACAATCACTCCCCCAAATCAAAAGATGCTTAAGTCCTAACAATCAAGCAACTTGGGTAAGTAATTTAATTTCTCCAATTATTAATTTTCTCATACGTAAAACACAGGTTTTTGCCCCAACTGCCCCACAAAGAGGTGTAAGAATGGACTGAATATAAAAAATACTTTATGAACTTTGAGGTATATATAGGTGTACATATATACACATACATACATTAAATAACATTATTGTTTTTTATTTTCCCATTATTAATACTTGATTTCCTACCATTTCTCAAATACGGTCTTCTAATATACCAATGATTTTTTTCAAGAATATTGAAAATTTCTATTTTTCTGTAGTTAGAACTCCATTTCTAATTCTCCACAAAATAAAAACCAGCTCTTTCTTGAGCTACTCCTGGATAAATATTCAGGTACTCTAGCTTTCAATTTTTAAAAATAACTAAGGGACAGGTCTGCTTTTGAGAATTTAAAAAAAAAAAAACAAACACTGGGTTCATAAGAAAGAGATTGAGATTTCTTTAAACCTAACTCTGAGACTACAGGAATTCTCAATAACAATTTATATTATTTTGTTACAATGTCAACATCTGCAGATCTCATGGACCATTATAATCACTGTTATCTCAACCTTTGCTTCTGTATTGTTATATTCACCTCTAGAGCTAAAATTTTTTTCACCTATTTGCAAAAGTCACACATGGAATGCTACTATTATGTACAAAGCATAAAATAAATGGAAGAAAGAGGATGTTTTGGCGACAAGAGTAAAATGAACTTGACTTGGAAAAGCAAAATAGGAGGGGGCAAGACACTGTGATTAAACTCACTAGTCTCACTTGGTGACATCTGAAAACTTCATAACTTTTTTCCCCTCACTTTTACTAATATATCAGTCTAGTAGTACAGCCATTCTTGATTAGCAAGAATAACATGTCACCATCTCAAACTGTCATTATTGACCAAAAATATTTAATAAAATGATTAGAATGAATGAGACCTGATGGTGAAAGAATAAGACCCAATCAAAGCATTTAATTTATAAAATGAAAAAAAAATTCAGATAATATAACTAAATGGTTTACTTCTTTCTGAACCCTTCAACTGACAATTCTGTCATCTTGTTGATACCGTTCTGCCTAGAACCAACCTCAGGATAAAATCAACTCTAGCATTAACACTTGTTAACTATGATGACTCATTACTCCCTAGTTGATGTGATATTTTTTACGGGATGGAGACCTTGTAAATCAGACCTTTAAGCAACTCACAAAGATAAAACCTTGTTGTGTACAAAGGGTTGTGAAAGTGAGATGAGTTGGGATATAATTCCAATGTAGAGTGAAAGCTGATGGTTTGAAAATATCTAGCAAAAACTTTTCTTTCAAATTGAATTGTCATTTCAAATTTCAAAATGTTGCTTTATAAGAAGTATAAAAGGTGTCCAAATAGATACACATTTTAATGACAATGTGGTACCTGACAAGCCAACTATCCAAGCTAAATGTACAGAAATACGGATTCATTTTTTAGTGACTAGACCACACTGAATATTAACTATAGGAAATTGCTCTGTCATGAGTAGAGAATAGTGGGAAATTTTCAGAAAGAACAAATCAGCAGGTGAAAACCATGTTTTCATTTGTGAGACAAGGAAGAAACTACTCTTGAAAAATACAGTAAGAAATGAGAACTACTACAGAAGGGAAGCAATGATTTAGACCCCCAAACTTATTCCCTGGCTGTGCAAACCAGATTTTACCTCTGCTGGCTTTCAAGCAACTTGACTAAAGAAAAGAGAGGTCAATGACCCAAAGTGCTTTTCTAGAAGTAAAAATAAATGGATGGAACAGACCTCTTTCACTGAAATCGATTCTAAAGGCAACTTAATCATAGTTTATACATTTTAATTAGTTTGAATGAGAAAACATCTTCATGACCACAACTTCTAATTCAGTTGTTTACTCACTTACCATAAGAGTGAGTTGTAGAGTCTTGCTTAAGCCAAGACAGATATTCTGAAAAGCTATGCTTTATAAATGTTAGGGGAAACTTGTGAAGAATGTTCTTTCCAAGAGAGCATAATACACTTAAATAGTTTGATATATATGTGGGCATTTTGAGTAACTGTATGTGACCTAAGTGATTATTTAATTATCTAGGTAACTTACTTTTCTTCCTGTGAGCATTACTCATTAGGTATTAATTCTCTCATCATCTTTGATGGTAAGTATTATTAGTCAGTGAGACTAAAGTTAACTCCACTGATTCACTCTTCAAAAACACAATGCTGACAAAGTGAAGAAGTCAGAGGTCAACAACAGCACCAAGTAAAACATTTAACCCTTCTGGTTCTCCTTTGTTTAGAAATGAGAAGGAAGTAAAAGAAATTGAATAGGCAGAATTGAGAAAAGTTGAAGAGCTATCTAAGAAAAGACAGGATAATAAAACAAGGAAAATGAGAATGATTTGTTTCATTTGGTATATATAAAAATCTATATGTTCTAGTGTTATTCTGAATCTTTGATTCTGATTCGCAATTTAGGTTGGTTCTTAAAGGTAAAGACTTTAGAAGAACTCAGGATATATATTACTCCCAAACAGAGAGAGAATCTTTTCTCTTCTATTCTTAGACACTTAAAATACCTAGATACACAGGGTTATCCATTGTGGAAACTGTGCTTTCTAGAAGTCAAAACAAAAGATAAGCATCTGCACAGTGGGCCAGGATGCAGAGTGACTCCCTGGCTTCTTCCCACACAGCCATACCTGTTGATACAAAACATTCTCATCAGTAACAGAAGATTCCCCTGGTCCAGATCCATGTGGGACAGCTGGGAGAAAGCCTTGGTCTCACATAGGTGAGTGGCAGCATTTAGGCCAGAGAGATACCGTTCTAGTGTCTGTGCAGAGAAACAGGAGAGACTACAGCACTCAGTTCCCTCCAGGACAGTCAGGGACCCAGGCTGAGTGGGGTTCCATTCTGCCCCAAAGAAATGAGATCAACACATTCCTCTGGGAGTGGTCTCTTTCTTTATAGTCACCACTCAGGACAAGCTCTCCCAGAAACTGGCACCAGATGGGCAAAGGAGTTGCTACATAGTGGCTGACCACACACAAGTAGAGAGGCGCAGGGGTGACCCACAATACCACTGAGAAGTGGGGGCTTTTGGGGGTGTAAGAACTTGCATGGACTGGAGGTTTTTGTCTCTGAGGATATTTCTTTGACATACCAGGCCCAGCGTAACCTGATTAATAATGGGAGCACCAGAAAAGAGCATCATAAGGCCAGCTTCTACTCATGTTTCCTAGGATGAGCTTACTAAGACTTATTGTGTGACTACACCAATAGACACTTAAAATAACCTAGATACACCGGGTTATCCATTGTGGAGATTGTGCTTTCTAGAAGTCAAAACAAAAGATAAGCATCTGCTCAGTGGGCTGGGACTGTAGTGACTCCCTGGCTTCCTCCCGGACAGCCACATATAAGGTACTATATTTTTAAAATTGATATATAATTCAAATCCTATTATCATATAATAAAATGTCCCCATTTAAAATGCACAATTGGGGCCTCCCCGATGGTGCAGTGGGTTAAGTGCAGCGCTATGAAGCTGTCCACAGCCTCTGCAGCACTGGTTCGATTGCTGGCCAGCTAGGGAGATTCCCACATGGCGTGGCAGACCTCTCCTGTCTCGCCTGCTGTTCCCCTCAGCAGTGTATATCGGTCATCTGCCTGTTCTGCTCCCCACTCTGCCTCTGGTGAATCCTCTCACCCTCCTGTGCCTCTGCCCTGTACCCCAGTTCTTGTATAAATAAAAAAATAAATCTTTAAAAAAATAAAAAATAAAGAAAATAAAATGCACAATTGAGTGAGGTTTTTTTTTTTATGTAGCCACCACCATAAACTGATTCCGCACATTTTCATCACCCCACAAAGAATGTCATACCTATTGGCAATCACCTCCTATCCCCCAATTTCATAAGTCCTTGGCAATTATTTTTTTAAATAAATTTTATTTTTATATTCCCCATACAATTGCAACCCCCTTATTTTGACCCCAATCCCTCCCCTCCCCGCCCCCCAATCCTCATAGAGTGTCTCTGGTTCATAGTTGTTTGTTGATTTTGATTTTCACTTTCTTATAGTTATTCATTTTCCTGGTCCCTTATTTAAGTTTTCTAGATTCCTGCTATGAGTGAGACCATCCAGTATTTTTCTATTTCTTTCTGGCTTATTTCGCTGAGCATGATCCCTTCCAGCGCCATCCATGTTGCTACAAATTGCATGTGTTTATGTTTTTTGAATGCTGAGTAATATTCCATGGTGTATATGTACCACATCTTCTTGATCCAGTCATCTATTTTTGGGCATTTGGGTTGTTTCCAAAGCTTAGTTATTGTAAATAGTGCTGCTATAAACATAGGGGTGCAGGTGCTCTTTGGAATTGATGTTTCTGTGTCCTTTGGGTAAATACCTAGGAGTGGACTTCCTGGATCATATGGAAGCTCTATGTTTAGTAGGTCAAGAAATCTGAAGTCCTTGGCAATTATTAATCAACTTTCTGTCACTATGGCTACACCTATTCTGGATATTACATATACACAGAATCATACAATATGTGGCATTTGTGACTGGCTCTATTCATTTGGCATGTTTTAAGGTTCATCCATACTGTGGCATGTATCAAAACTCATTCCTCTTTATGGCTGTTTAGTACTTGATGTATGGCATTATCACAGTTCGTTTATATGTTCAATGCTGGACAGCTGGGTTATTTTCTCTTTTTGGCTATTAAATAAAGCCACTATGAAGATTGTTACATAAGCTTTTGTGTGATTATATGTTTTAAATTTTCTTAGCTATGAATGAAATTGTTGGGTCATATGGTAACTCTACAATTTTACTTTTTTTATTTTATACATTTTTTACATAATTTTTACATGCATTTTCATCTTGGTTATAGTCCCCATACAATTCCAACCCCCCTTGTTTTGATCCTACTCCCTCCTCCCCCACCCCACCTCCCACAGTATATCTCTGGTTTGTAGTTGCTTGTTGATCTTGATGTTTACTTTATTATAATTTGGTTTTTTCCTGGTCCCTTATTTAAGTTTTCTAACTTTTATCTATTTATCCATACAAGAAATGGGGTACAGGCCAGAGGTGTGGGGGGTGAGAGGATTCACCAGTGGGGAGCAAAACAGGCAGATTGACTGAAATATACTGCTGAGGGGAGCAGCAGGCAAGATAGGAGAGGTATGCTGTGTCACATGTGGGTTAGCTCCCTGCCATGTGGGTTAGCTCCCTGGCTGTGGATGGATCTCAGGCCCCAGAGGCTGAAGATAGCTTGAAAGTGCTGAAACTTTAACCCCTGAGCCATCAGCGAGGCCCCAATTTAACTTTTTGAAAGACATGTCAAACTCTACCAGAATGGCTCCACCATTTTTCAATGTCATCAGCAATTATAATTTCTTCAAATCCCTCCAACACATATTACTTGCCATTTCTTTGATTATAACTATAAAGTAGTCTCTTGTGGCATTGATTTGCATTTCCTTAATGACTAATGATGTTAAGTGCCATTTCATGTAATTATTTGGTATCTATTTACGTTTTTTGCCCATTTTAAAGTTGGGTTATCTATTGTTTTTATTGTTGAATTATAAAAGCTCTTTATATATTCTGAATAATAAATATTTGTCATGTATGATTCATAAATATTTTCAGCATCTCTATGGGCTGCCTTTTCACTTTACTAGTGGTGTCCTTTGAAGCATAAAACATTTACTTGTGATGAAATTCAATTTATTTTTTCTTTGGTCTTTTGTGCTTTGGGTGTTACATCTAAGAAACCACTGTCAAATCCAAGATCATGAAAACTGGCAGTTGTCTCTTTTTAAAGAATTTGCAGTGTTAAATTTAGGCCTTTGTTTCTTTTTTTAAACAAAATATTATATATGGTATGAGGTAGGGGTCCAACTTCATACCTTTTGTATGTGGATATGTGTGTGTCCAAGAAAAATTTTTAGGAAAAATCTATTCTCCCATTGAATGGTGTTTACATACTTGTTTGAAACCAAGTGACCATAAATGTATGGGATTATTTCTGAACTCTCAGTTCTATTTCATTGATATGTTTATCCTTATTCCAGAAAATACACTGACTTCATTACTGTAGCTTTGTAATAAATTTAATATATTTACTCATGTTTTTATTCAACAATCATTTTATGTGTACCTCGTATGGTCTATACTGTGTGCTTATGCTGAGAGAACCAGTAATAAAAAGAAAGACTCATGCAATAAGGCACTCCTTTTTGAAGCAAACACAAGAGGAACTAAAAAGGATTCCTCTTGTAAGAGAAACAGAGACCTTAGGAGTTCTCTTTGGGACTCCTCCACTCAAAAAAAAGGGGAGGTGGAATTTAGCTACTGCTCTGGAATAGGAATGTGAAAGTGTGGAATGAGAGAGGAATCATGAAATTCTGGAAAGTCACTTCTCCCTGGAGATCCGGGAAGACCACCCTCTTTTGAAATAATTTTTAAAATAAAATATAATTACTAAAAGCCCCAGAGGGTGAAAACAAATTTTTTCAGACATACTCATTTTGTTTAATGTAATTTTTAGTTCTAGAATTTCCACTGAATTTTTCAATCCTAGTTCTCATCTGAAATTCTACATCTCATAACCTTGTTTTCTGAGTATGTTTAACTATAATTATTTTAAATTTCATGCCAAAGAACCCAGATATTTGTATCTACTAGGAGGTGTTTCTATGGGCTAGCTCTGTTCTTTGTTTTTGCTCATTTTTCCTGGCATGTCTAGTAATTTTATTAAGTGTAGCTTTTGTTTCTGAAAATTACAGAGATTCTGGATGATACTGTTCTCCTGAGGGGATGTAATACATTTTCTGGCAGCCAGGTAACCTTGCTGAGATTGAAATAAGGGTGCTTTATTTCTGTTTTTTCCTTACCTAGTGCTGTCTGTCAAGGATCTTAATGAAACTCTGAGTATTTACCCTTCTCCCAAAGGTGAGCAAAAGGAATTCTGAACTCTGACATTTTTGTCCCTTGTTTTGAAATCACGAAAATCACTGAGAACGCTTTTAGCCTCAGAGTAGCTCCTTTCTGCCTGGGATTTGGCCCCTCAATTCCTGACAACTTTGATTGCTTTGATTGCCAACTTTTCTCTATATCTTCATATCTGTGCTATAAGCTCTAGGCTGCTGCTTTCTGTTTAGCTTTTATGTTTCAGGTTTCAAATCAGAGATCAGAAATAGAACCATACATTTATTGTTAATGCAATATCATAGTGCAGCAAAAATACAAAATTTAAAGTCAAAATACATATTGTTAAAGAAATCTACTTAAAAAATGAATAGGGAGAAATTAGTTGTACAGAAGAATCTGTTGTAGAGGCAAGATATGAAAATACATTGATTAAAGTATGTCCTTGATGAAATAGATGTATAGTTCAGTGGTACTGAAGTGTGAGTCAGGGATGCAGAAATTTAAAGTGAAGGACCTACCAGGCATTAGGGGAAAATCTAAAGATGAAAAGGAAAAAGAAAAAAGTAAGAAAATATGGAGAAAAAAAGTTGAACTATCAACATTCTTAGAATTAAAATCCCCAAAGGAAAAAAACAGAATAAAATTAATGAAATATTGGAAGAAATAATGGCCCAGAATTTACTAAAATTAAAGAAAAACTTAATATTTGAAATTGCAAATTATCATGGAATTCATATTCAAGTACAGATAAAAAATTCCACACCTAGAAAGATAAATAGTAATATTTAAGAACATCAAAGGAAGAAAAACCTTCGAAAAGCTTCCAGAGAATAAAGGGTGTCACCTACACAAGAAACATATGTATCTGGCATGTGGCCACCTTACCTAAAACCAACAAAATATTAATGACTAGAACACCCACATAACTCCTATAAATCAGTAAGAAGATACGGGAAATCCAAGAGGAAAGGGAAGAATCGACAGTTCACAGAAAGTAGCACTGAGTTACTAGTGAATATATGAAGAATGCGCAACCAAAATAGTAATAAGAAACGTAAAATAGACAATACTTTGCATCCATCCAATTTGGAAAAAGTCACAAAGTCAGAAAACATTGTGTTCATTAGAAAGCAGGAAAATAAGGGCCTCCCTTGGTGGTGCAGGCAGTTGAGCGCCACGCTGTGAAGCTGTCCACAGCATCTGCAGTGCTGGTTTGATCCCGGCCTGCCGGCGAGGGTCCCTCATGGTGGGGCAGACCTCTCCTGAGTCACCCGCTGCTCCCCGCAGCAGTATATTTCAGTCAGTCTGCGTGTTCTGTTCCCAGCTCTATCTCTGGTGAATCTTCTCACCCTCCCGCACATCTGGTCTGTACCCCGGTTCTTGTATTAAATACATAAATAAAAATCTTAAAAAAAAAATAAAAATGAATAAAAATTAAAAACCTTCTTTAAAAAAAAAGCAGGGAAATAAGTTCCTCATGCACTTCCGGTGGGTTTATAAACTAGCAATACTTTATAAAGGTAAGTATATATTTGCTATAGGACTCAGCAGCTCCATTTCTGAATGGATGTCATAAGGAGATATAGGTAAGGACAGTTGCTATATTAAGAGATGGAGGCAACCTAGAAGTTTACTACTAGGGAATGAAGAAATCAAATATGATGGATGATTACTATGGACATACCAGGAAGCAGTTAGAAACAATGAACTTTACTAGATGAGTATATATATGGAAAGATCTTAAAAATCTAATGATGAATTTTAAAAGTAAATTAAAGAATGAAATTGATAGCACAGAATCATTTATGCAGATTTAAAACACGAGCATTTACAAAATATTCTTAAAGTCTGTACGCGTAGCCAAAGACATGTAAGTGCTCTGGAGTTACTGTCTATGGAGAGAAATCAAAAAATCGTGATTTGCAGAGATCTTGATTGAACTAATTGGTCTTGGACTAGTGAGATGACTAGCTCAGAAATCTGCACCTAAATCACCCCTCACTTCCACCCTCCCCAACAAAAATCCTATATAAAGGGGTGGGCATGGCAAGGCATGCAGATGAGAGGACAGACTAGATAGAAGATGGGGGGAAGTATGAAAGAATTTCTCATATTCAATTCTTATTAAATTGGGATGGGGAAAACCTGAGAACAAAACAAACAGAACACTATCCTATGACACTATTGGTTTTGAAGGGAGTGAAAAGCTTTGTGGGGTTTTTGGGTGAGCTTTCCTTTTTTATTGAGAAACACATGGAGTGGTTTGAATGGCAAAGCATGGTTTGCCACAATGAATACTCTATACTGTAATTAAACCATTGAATTAGAGGCCTGTTTGCCCTGTTTAATGTGCTTTGTGAAACACGGTGTTTGCCTTTTGTTGTTGCTGAATTTCTTTCTGACATGCAATTGGGAGATGGGGAAGTCTCTGTGCATTTTCCTGCATTACACTTAGGCAAAACGTTGTATGCAGTGTCAGTTCAAAAGCACCGCCCTGCTAATACCTATTTGACTTCAGTTACGAGTGTTGGCAGGAGATGTGCAAGGAGACAAGAGGTATTTAGGATGTGTGGTCCTTTGACATACAAAATTATAAAGCAGTCACAGAAATGAGTCAGCTTATTAAATGAGGCTATAGCCACACTCGCCAGAGTGTTCCGGCTTCCATGGCCAAAGACCATACAGACCTTAACATGCCCTTTTCCTTCTGTATCCTTACAACACCCAGGGCCATATTTCTTCCACAAAGTTTCCTAAATGAATATTGTTGATTCACAACTACACAAATACACGTATGTGCACATGTGAGCACACACATGTACATAAATCTGAATCTCATGTCTGCACAAAGATTATAATGTTCTTGGAATTCTAAAACTGCTGAGAATTAGTTAAATATTTTTGATGGTAGAAAATAGTCTATGGAAGATAGTACCTGGCAAACAGTTGGAACAACATAAACTATTACAAAGTGATAGGTGACAATTAAACCAAAGAAATGCATTTTAAATGGCAACTGTAATTAAAACAACACAGTAATGATTAGCAAGAGAAGAAGCAAAACTACAGAACTAAGTGATTTAAAATATCACAATAAGAAATAGTGGCTGATGAAATGCATGATTAAAGCACAAGGAAATTCAGCCTTTAACTGTGTTTTTAAAATGTTTTTCTGTTTAATTTATCTGTTCGTTTGTTTTCTCTGTATGCTACTTATGAGTGGAATCACACAATTTTGTCTCTGGTTTGGGAAAGGAGAAAGAGGGGGTGGGCAAATCACAGATTCGAGAAATACAATGGTATTATGGTGAAGGATGGAATTGGACTTTTAGGGGTGAACTTAATGTAGTATATACACATATTTAATCGCAATGATGCACACCTGAAACATAATGTTATGGTACAGTGTTACTTCAATTTTTAAAAAGTGCTCCACTAGCCTTAATACATGTCCACGTATTAGGGTTATTGCTCTGCTTTCCACATTCTAATAAAATTTCTCCAAATAATTGTTTATATTCTAGAAATTTCTAGGAATGTCACTGTCTTGGCATTCTCTTTCCTTTCTCTCTTGAAAACGCATTAAATTTCTCTTTCACCACTCCATGAAATTGCTCTGAACAAAGTCATTAATGAAATCAATTTTGTCAAATTAAATACGCAACTCCAAGTCCCCTTCTTAACTGACTTCTCAGCAGCATTTGTTTGCTCCTCCTCTTGGAACTTCTTTTAACTATGTTTTAGATGTCCACATTCAAATAATTTAGATTCACACAGAGGTTGCAAAAACAGTTCAGAGGGTTCTTGTGATCATTCATCCAACTCCCTCCAATAATAATACATTTCATAACCATACTGCAAATATTCTTAAAACTTAAAAAAAAAATCTGCTTCTACCTTCTTTAAACTCTTTGCTCACTTGACATTTATTACATATGCCCTTGGTTTTCCTTCTCTTCTCAAGCTCTTCCTCTTCCCTATTTCTAAATATTGGTGCATACTAAGACTTATTCCTTGTACCTCTTTTCTTTTTTTACCTAAATTCACATCCCTAGTCCTATAGCTTTAATTATATGTGTATATGAAGAAATCCCCAGATTATTTTCTCTAGCTTTGAACCCTCCACTGAATTCCTGTCTTGTATATCAAACTATCTACTCAACCTCTTCACCATGGCATCTAGCTTAACATGTCATAAATGAGTTCACTCAAGACTGTTATCCAACAATTTTTTCCATGTTGCCATTGTTAGTAAATGGCTCCATCATTCAGCTCTGTACTTAGGTAGAAAACCGGGATTGTCCTGGACTATTATTGTTTTCTCAGATAACAACATTCAATCTAATAGCATGTGTTATTGGCTCTAACCTTCAAAATATGCCTATATCTAAACAGTGCTCACTACCTCTCTACTACCATCCTAGACCAAACCACTTTCATCTCTTTCCCAGATTATTGCAATATACTCTAAACCGGTCTCCAGGCTCTCTATCTGCTCGCTAAAGCTTATGATCCACTCAGCAATCAGAGATCCTTTTAAATGCAAATTATGTCACATAACTCTTCTACTCAGAAGCTCTCAGTTTCCTTCCACAGATATAGATTCATTACATTCATAGAATGAGTTCATGGCACTTGTCATGGTCTACAACATTGATATGATCCATACATATTCTTCTACCAACTCTCCAACTTTAATTGCTTCTTTAGTTTGTGCAGCCTACTGCCTATTCTCAAAATACTTAACCATGTTCCCATTTGAATACATTTACTGTTAGGCTTCTCCAGAACACATTTTCTTAGCTATTTCCATGTAGAATTCTGCTCATTCCCTCAAATAAACCTTATCTGAGGCATTGCCCTGTCCTAGAGTTCTATCCCTATCCAAACGTGTTGTTCTTGATAGGGATCTGACATCCAACAGGTTGGTTAATTGCTTGCCTGTACGTCTTTCTATCTCTCACACTAGAAAATAACTCCAGGACCCCAGACAAATCAGGAATTTGTCTGATTTTGGTTTGAGTGTCTGCTTGACACATTGTGGGCACTCAATAAATATTTGTCAAATAGGGGCCTCCCTGGTGGTGCAGTGGGTTGAATGCAGTGCTGTGAAGCTGCCCGCAGCCTCTGCAGTGCAGGTTCAATCCCGGCTGGCTGGTGAGATACCCACATGGCGAGGCAGACCTCTCCTTTTTCACCCACTGCTTCCCTCAGCAGTGTATTTCAGTCAGTCAGTCTGACTGTTCTGTTCCCCACGCTGTCTCTGGTGGATCCTCTCACCCTCCCGTACATCTGGCCTGTACCCCGGTTCTTGTATGGAGGAATAAATAAATCTTTTTTTTAATTGTCAAATAGATAAGCAAGGGGATAGTAAAGGACTGGATATAAAAAATGCTCTCAGAGAACATAAAATATTTAAATAGGTAATGATGAACCTGAAATCCAGATGAAAAACATAAGGTTTGTACAAAGACTAGTAGAAATTTCTGTCACATGTGATGAAATGACTTTGTCTCTGGTCATGTCAGTCTTTCTCACTCTATAGTAAATGCCATTCATGTAAATATCCTTAATTATCCATGGGAAATTATAAGTATATAAACATCAAATATTTCAGAAGCAAAACTATTTAAATTGGTTTACCTCAACTGATTTACAGGCAAGTTGAAGTGATATGTGAAGTCAACCATTTTCTACTTTATAAACTTAAGAAACATGGCACAGAGCTTACTCTCTGTCCACATAACCTCTTGGACCACTGCTATAATAATAAATAGATTCGGGCCTCCCCAGTGACACAGCGGTTGAGCGCTGGGCTGCGAAGCTGCCAGCAGCCTCTGCAGTGCCCATTCAATCCCCAGCCACCGGAGAGGGTCCCACATGGAACGCAGACCTCTCCTGCCCCCCACTGCTCCCCTCAGCAGTGTATTTCAGTCCATCTGCCTGTTCTGTTCCCCGCTCTGGCTCTGGTGAATTCTCTCCCCCTCCTGCGTTTCTGACTGTACCCAGTGCTTATATAAATAAATAAATCTTTAAAAATAATAATAATAATAAATAGATTCACTTGAGCAATAAAGGTGTGAGGGTTTTAAATTATATCCTTTGCTAGCTTAATGATGTTATAAATATTTTCTCTTTTATCTTTAAAGATATATATACACAAGAATTATATGTGTACACTCCATTCCTATTATCTATATTTTTCACCCCCCTTAGACAGTGTTCTGTCCTTATATAATCTTCAAAGATAAAACATATAGAACCCTGAAAGATAAATAAAAAAATATGATCTTCTGGCCCTTCTTAATTTTCATTTTGTAAACCAGTATGCTACATTATAACATTATAACACCTGAGAAAGTGAATCTAAACTGTAATAATATTTTGGGTCAAAAAAGTCTGAGCTCACTGTAGGGGCAGGATGGCCACAGAGCAGGTTTTCTATGATCCTAGCAGATGGGGTAAAGGAGAGTCCTGAGCTCTCAGTGGCTTTCCCAGGCTTTTATTTGAGCTTTTACATGTAGTGCAGCAACCAGGTACACAGCAGGCAGTGGGGGGGGTAGGTAGGGGGTTTGGCAGGAGGCTGGCAGTCTTGCAGGCCTCCAAACCACCTCCCGCCTCTGCAAGTCTTCATTCTTGGCTTCTATCCCCTTCTCTCTCTCTTGCCTCTTCTGCTTCTGCTTCTCCTGCAAATATCTCAATACTGAGCCATGGCCCACAGAAGTAAACAACACAGCTTACAACAATGTAACAACTGCAGGTGCCCCATCAGGTAGGCCAATCCTAATGGTGGAAGGACAAAAAAAGCCTAAAAACCATTTATCCTACACTCACTATATCAATATTTTATGTAGAAGATAACATATTAATATAATAACTACAGATCTCAGGTAATGAAATGTGATCCCAAAATCTCACAAGCAAGTATAATAGATGCAAACAAACAACTTTCAAGAGATCAGAACTCAAGGAACATTTTTCCCAGGAGTCTTATGAGGATAATATTAGAGATGAACAATAGTCAATAAAAAGGAAAACTGACATTTGGACTGAAGTAAACATTTAATATGGCTTCCACGCATATAATAGAATGTAAATACTTTAAAAAATAGAAATGATGCCAAAAAATACGAGAGGAAAGGAAATACCGGAAAATATTACAATCAGTGGAAAGAAAAAAACCTTTCAGAAAGCTTTACATACATACATAAAGCACAGAAAACAAAGTAAATACTTAATTTTTCTTAATTATAAAAATAAAACATATGAAACAGAAAGCCAGAAGTAAGATCAAATTAACTCTTATGATGTTAACTAAATAGGCTTAACAGGGCCTCCCCGGTGGCACAGCGGTTGAGCGCTGGGTTGTGAAGCTGCCCCCGGCCTCTGCAGCGCCGGTTGGATCCCCGGCTGCTCCCCGGCCACCAGAGGAGGGTCCCACATGGCGCGCAGACCTCTCCTGCCGCCCGCTGCTCCCCTCAGCAGTGTATATCAGTCCTTCTGCCTGCTCTGCTCCCCGCTCTGGCTCTGGTGAATTCTCTCACCCTCCCGTGCTTCTGACTGTACCCAGTGCATGTATAAACAAACAAACAAATAAATAAATAAATAATACATGCCTCTTAAAAAAAATCATTTAAAAAAAAATAAATAAATAGGCTTAACAGACTTACTTTTGTTAGTTTAAATCTAAGGTACTATATGAAAGAAACCCCAAAACATAGTAGATTAAATAAAGTAAGATTTTCTCATGTAAAATTTTCCAGAAACAAACATTCAAGAATTACAGGGAAATTCTGTTTCATAATATTATCCAGAGACTTAAAGTTCTGGCTGCCTTGTGGCCTGGACATTTGTAGGATGCTATCCTTACCAACATTATCTATGCTGGATTATCAACCCTGTATGTCCTGCCCAAGAAGGGGAACAAAAGGCCAGAGCACACAGCTTCATCTTTAAAAATAAAGTAGCACAATTTTCTTCCATTCATATACTTACTGAAGTAGTCAAGTTTAACTACAAGAGAAACTGTGAAGTAATGCTGGAAACCCATCCTGGCATTTCTTAGAAAATTTAGACATTCTTCTGAATCCCAAACCCCAAAAGAGAGTTTGTCAAGAAATCAGGAAAAATGGAAGAAATAGAAAATTTTCTTACCAGAATCAAAATATACAATCAAAGTAGACAATACTGATGGAAAGAATCCACTGATAGAAAATTGAAAGCTCTAACAGCAAACACTGAGCTGTGAAGTTGGTAAAGGTAGATGTCCCACAGAACCAGGATGGGAGCTTGTAGAGAGAAGCAGTCAGTCTAATCAGTTGGTCTTATTTTCAGTAATGTTATATTATTTGTGTGTGTGTGTGTGAGAGAGAGGGAGATAGGGGGAGAGAGAGAGAGAGAGAGAGAGAGAGAGAGAGAGAGAGAGAGAGAGAGAGAGAGAGAGAAAGGAGAGAAGGCAAGAACATCACTACTCTGGATATTTGCAGAATGGTCTTGTAAAGTCTTCACCGGGGCAATTATCAGCACATTAATATGAAGAAACTAAGGTTTCTAAACATTTTGTAAAAGTATACTTGATGGAATTAACAGGCAATTAGACACACCAGAAGGAAAAGACTTGAAGACTTAAATATAAAAATTATCCAAAATGAAATACAGAGTGAAAAACCCTTTAGAAAAATGGCAGAGCATCAGCCACACATACATATAATGGAGTCCCAGGGGGAGATGAGTAGGAAGGTAGGAAAATAATTTCAGTAATTAATGGCTGAACTTTTCACAACTTTCTCTTCATACTTGAAAGATGTTTTACTGTCTTCTGATTTGCATTGTTTCTTACAAGACGATTGCCTTTTTTCCTCTCACTGCTTTTAGGGTTTCCTTTCTGTCATTGGCTTTAAACAGTTTGATTATGGTGGGCTTTGTGGTTTTATTCATATTTCTTTCATGTAGGAATTCTTAGACCTATGGGTTTATAGTTTTATTAAGTTGTGAAAAGGTCTGCACGTCATGTGGGACCCTCGCTGGCGGCCGGAGATTGAACCGGCGCTGCAGAGTCTGAGGGCAGCTTTGCAGCCCAGCGCTCAACCGCTGCGCCACCAGGGGAGGCCCTAGATTCATATTCTCTTAACAGTATCACCATAAAGGATAATAATTATTTTGATACAGTTATTTAGATAAAGACATTTGTTTAGATTTCTGGAAATTCAGATTTATATAGCTATGTAGTATTTTTTTTAAATCCTCAAAATTATTGAGGATAAAAGTAATGCTCTACATCCCACCAAAGGTGGCATTCTTTGCCTTTCTCTTAGGGAAAGCAAATAAATTCCACATTTATTCTTTGTTGAATTGTTCAACTATTCAACAAGTACTTACAGCTCACATAGCATATGCCAGCACTATTTTAACAGAGCAAGATCAAAACACATTTATTGCTCCTACAGAGATTACATTCTAGTGGGTTGAGTGGGAGGGATATACAATATATAAATAAACAAAACAAATACATGTCAGATGAGAAATGACATGTCACAAAATAAAGTAGGCCAGACAACTAGAGATATTGTTGGGGAGGACTAAATGGAAGAAAAACATTTCCTGACATACAGAATTACTTCATTTAAAGAAACTTTTTTTTATATTTAGAGTTAATTTTAGGTGTCTTTGAGTAAAGTCATCATTTAATCAAACTTTCTATATTTTTCACATGGAAACACAGAAAAGGAAAGCCCCCCCACCCCGCAAAAAAGCAAAATTTCAAATACTTTTAATGGTAGGTATTAAGGAAAATTCTTTAAAACAACAGCATGAAAGATGAAGGATACAGCAATTTGGTTTCAAAGTCGGCAAACGGCCAGCAACTTGCTCTCTTCAGATGAGAACTTTTGAAATGGCACAATAACCTTGAACATTAGATGTTTCTTTTAAATTTCCATTTTTTTTCTGTGAAAAGATGTACACTATAAATCTTATTCCCCCAAGTTTAAGACCCTTAAAATTCACCATAAATGACCAACATAATAATATACTATAAATATCGCTCTTGGGAAAGTGAGCTTTTTGTCTTCATCATGATAGAAATCCAAAAGTTTTGTATCATGTGGTAGAATAAAAGGTTCAAAAAAGCTTGAGAATCACTTCAATTACTGGGGTTTTCCAATTCATTAGATTTGTTTTTAGGATTTGTTATTATTAGAATGCAGCATTATTTTTCCCCACCACAATAATAGGAAAAACTTGTCACCAGAGCTGAGAACTTTGTCTTCCTCTCTGGGGAACTGGTGGGTAAGCCATAGGGTTCAATTTGTACCCCAAGTTGAAGCAAGAAATGTGTTTATTCTGACCCAATGCCTATATGTTCCTTTACCATTTGTTGCTTTGTTGTAACCCTGACAAGAACAACATATTTCACAAAGGTGTTAAAATCACAAGGAAGGACCAGCTTAGAATATTGGAGCTCCTACATCCCATGACAACACACTGCCAGCATGCCACAGGTATACATCAGACAGCAAAAAGGAAAACAGAGTATCACACAGAGTGTGGGAGGGAAGAAATAAAGAGAAATAAGAGAAATAAAGAGAAAGAAGAAAGAAGAAAGAAGAAATAGTTGGAAAAATGACTATGACTCTCCAACCTAAAACCTGCAGGGCTCTTAAAAGCTTTTTCAGACAATATCTTGGTGAAAGTCACTGGTATGGACCATCAAAAAAAAAACAAAAAAACAAAAACCAAAAAAACAGAAGCAGCTCACAGCTCAGTCTACTTCTCTACTTGTTAAATGTTCTGGGCACCTTATCCTGAATGGCTGAGTGGCAGTACACTAGCTGATTTTAACCACAGAAACCTCTGTCACAGTAACATAAAAGGCCAATGGAAAGGACTCTGAAATCAAAGTACTCTCATGACTTTGATGTGGGCAATGCTGCCTGGTGCTATGAATGCCAGCATCATGGTACACTTCACCATCTATGACCGTCACTGGCCACTAATCCTTATCTGTCCAGGTTGATTTACTTGCAGGTGGCAAGGTATGTATGCCGAACCTAAATTGTGTAAATGTACATTCACATGTGCTGCACCTGAAATGTCACCGGAAAAGCACCCCAAAATAAACATTTTGGGGAGAATTTGAATATATTCACTCAGTTTAATAAATTAAGCTCAATCTATAAATGTGCCTGGTACCGTATTTCCATGCATAATACAATGCCTTACCTTTAACTATCGCTCTAACAGGAACACTGGCAAACTGGTGTCCGGATCAATATCATGCCCCAACAAGTGTCTGGCATCACCAACTGAAGCTACAATGATAATTTTAGAGGTATTCTTCCTGCCCTACATCAAATGAAAGTTCAGAGAATATTTAGTTCTGTCCCATAAATTAGAGCACAGGAAAAACTCAATGGGTTTATGTTATAATTCAAAGCAAAATCTGCAGTTGAGATTAATCTCAGTCAGTCAAAGGTAACATCTATCAAAATAATAGTTTAATGAGATTATAAACTACTTTATTACTATTTGATGATAGTTCCTCATGAATATGCAGGCAGATTGAGCCTATCTGAGCCCTTCTGCACACAGTTGCAGAACACAGGCAAGGGGCAAGGTGCGATGACACTAAAAGAGATAAGAAGACTGAGCCTCTGCCACTGTATGCAGTGCAGGTTTCTCAAAGCGGCCAGGCTGAGCCTGGATGCCAAGTCCCCTCTCTCAGAAGGAAGTTCTCCTCACATACATCTCTCATTAGACCCCATCTCTTCATACACAGTCTCATTATCTCCTGCTTAGAGAAAATGTTTAAATAGGAAATATACCACATCTTCAGAACCTAAAATCAAAACAGCTTAAAAAAGGATTCTAGCCTAAGGATTTTATGAATCAATTTATGCATAAAATTGGACTAAGATACAGAAAGCAAATTGCACTCAGGTATGTATTTAATAATTCTTCTCTACTCCAGAGGATAAAAATTTGTAGCAGCCTCAGAGTTGAACTTGCCTAGAGCAGTATGCTATAGAGAACGAAGCATGGGATTTGGAATGAGGGAGGCCTATTTAGTTTCCAATCTTGACTCAAACCATTATTAGCTATTTGACCATGAATAAAATCATTAAGCCCCATGGATCTTGGTGTCTTCATCTGAAGAATGAGGATAATAAACTGTCTTACTGGGTCATGTGAATTTTAAGATTATAATACTTAGAAGCAAAGCTCCCAGCCTGGTGTCTATCATACAAGGACTCAACAAATGTCTCTTTCATGCTCCTGCTTCTCCCTGTCATTTGTGTAAAGCCATTAGTCCTTTCACAAGTTTTCACAAAGCTACAGTTGATGGGAAGTGTATAAATTATTGAGTTAGGAAAACCAACTTGACCCACAGGTCTTCTGACCTTCAGATGATGATAGAGGCTCTAATCCTCCAGGTGATCAAGAAGAAATTCATTTATTTTTTTCTACGACATTCTCTTTGGTTACAATAATTCTCTTTAATCTCTTCCACTGTGGCTGACCCACAACACTAAATCTTGTACTTCATAACACAGCACTTCATCCTATATCCTCCCCTATTTTGGGCGACTAGCTTCCAAATAAAACTGAAACTTCTTAATGTCAAGACAGAATATTTCCCTTGTTTCAGCCTTGGAGAACAAATTGATGTTTAGCCCTAGATTAAACAAGCATTTCAAGATCCCCGATACTAAAGAAAACAATAATGTGGAGTATTCCCACAAAATCTGAAAACAAATTCCACTTGCAATCTCAAACAAAAACATTCTTGAATTAAGCACAATTTAATTAAATACAATTAAAATTCTTAAAGTCTCAAGCTAAATGCAATTCTTGAAAGCTTTCCTGAAAACTTTTGAAAGCAAAATGCATGGTGTTAATTTTCAAAAGGTTAGTAAAAATTAAATGAATATTTTACATACTTATATATGAGAAGCAATAAAATGTACCTTTCTGATAACTAAAAGTCTTGAGGAACACATTTATATCTGATTTATTCAAAGACTACTTATAGGGTAAAGTTTAAGAACTATGTAGTATTGTGCATTCTCTCTATATTTAAATTTCCCAGTGCAAAATCATTGCATTTCTTGCCAAAATAGTTGAAAATAAAGAGAAGTTAGAAATATGATAATAATTCTATTCAATAGACTTTCTATAACTTAAAGGAATATATTGTCACAGACAAAGATAGTTGTTGGGTTTTGCATTATGAATACATTTTTTTTCTGTGGACAGGAAGGAATAACTTCCCTATGGAAAAGTAGTATAAGTAATTAAAAATCAGAAATTATTTGTGAATCCTGTGGTTGGAAAACTGGTCACTATTCACTTTTTGAGGTTTTTAAAAAGTCCCTTCTCCAGCCTCATTTCCAGAAAGGATGAACAACAGATATCATGTGAATTATCATGAACACAACCATACCATATTTTTCCAATTTGTAAATATTAATCTGATTAGATGCCACTGACTATTATTAAAATATGTATGTATTTGTGTATATGCACACACAGGTATATGCAAATGTATATTTGATTCATATATGTGCATGTTTCTGTAGGCATTTTTCTTTTTATTACTATGTTTTTCACTTATTTTTAGTTACCTAAATAGAGATCATTTCTTGACTTTGGTAATAGTAATATGCAGGAACAAAATAGAAACAGGATTTCCTTCTTAAAGCCATACAAGCAAAACTGGAGTATTTTTAATTGACTCAAAGTGTGGTGAGGAGAAGTGACAGGAAATAATCACAGGGAGCATCCAGAGAGTCTAGCTGAATAGTCACAGGTGGGCAGATGAGTGGCTTTCGGAATTCTATGCTTTGATTAAAATCTTCCCCAAATTACTGCTATGTTGTGGAGAGTGGGAGGCATACACTCAGGGATTTAAAAAAGACAATCACCTAACTTCCTAACTTGTGTGGCTTCAGGTGCCATGTATGCCCAATATAAGGAGAACAATTCAGTTTGGAGACCCCTGTGGCATTTCTATTTTGCCTTCTGGGAATCAGTGTCCAAGGGCTCCTTCTTCACATTTGTTAGAACATCAAGAGAAAACCTATCAACCTCACACAAAAGGACTATTGAGGGGCCATGAGTCAACTGGAAAACACACATGGCACTTTCTCAACTTGTTTCTTTCCATTGCTGCAAAATAGCATGTCTTTTCATTTGGATTCCACTGAACAAAAGAAGTGTACCTCTTGACAAGCATTTACAAGTGTACCTTAAGGCAGGGAGGAGGAGGAGTCTAGTTCATTAGGAGCTAAACTTCTAACAAACACCTTGATGGGATGATCTGGTTCACAAGAATCAGGTCCAGTTATTTTGTGCCCAGTTTGTACCTGACTGAACTCTTGAGCTCCGTGAGACAGTAAAAAGTCTGTGGGGAGCATGGTGGGTGCGGCACATAGGTGGGTCCTACTCTATTTTTAGTGGGAGGTCTCCTCAGTCATTTCTATGAGCATGTGAAGATGATTGCTCAACAGAAACTAGTCCAGTGCTGCATGTCACACACATAATCCATACTTGTATTTTAGTAAGTGAGTGCAGTCAGTCAAAGAGCTATGTGTAAACAATAGCCAAAAAAAAAAAAAATCCCCCTGGCATATTGCAAAGGGAAATTCTGTTTCCAGTTTATTCTTTTATTGAGCTTTTTGTAAAGTACATGAAATGAGTCTGAATCTCTCTCTTACTCTCTCGCTCTCTTGTTCTCCAGTTAATGCTGTTTTCCAGTCTCTGAGCTGCCAATGTACCATGAGAAATCTACTCATTGACATGACAGAAAAGGCAGTTGTACAGCTGAAATGGTATGGTCTGTTGCAATAAATTACAGGTTTCCTTTTCATGTTCAGCACAAGAGGCGGCCCTGATGCAATTAGCTACAGCTGGTTGAAGAAAGAAACCATGCATCTGTGGACAGATCAGACTGAGAACCAACTCTTATTTTCTGGCATATATCACTATAGAACAGAAAAAAGACTTGATTTTTGTTCCTGAGCATAAGCCATTTTTAAAACTTGTACTTCCCCCTTCTGAATCACCAAGACAGCATACCATTTGGGGAAAAAAAATCTACAGTCACTTTTTTCCATTAAGGTCACTGGTTATGACAAATAGCTGAGTGCCATCCACTTGATCATTGTCTTCTTGGGCCTAGCAAAATCTTTCTCCAAACTATTTTAGCCAATGTCTACTCTTAATTATAAAATTGCCACTGTGTGCTTAGTGACTGGCAGTTTATACTGGTATGATTGAATCCTTCTGGAACAATGATGTGATATGTTTTAAGTCTTTCTGCTGTTGTTGAATGGTAATTTAAATATAGAATATGTCATGATAAATTTCATGAAAATGCATGAATGATAAAATTTAATGATAATGAAAAACTAAACATGCAGGAACTCTCAAGAATTAGTCTAATTCCCTGTGTAAGGGGGACTAGATTATAAATATATTAATATATTCATGTTAATCTATTACATAAAAGATGTGAAAAATACTTTAGTGATGTACCAAATGAAAATTTTGTCTTCCAAGAGACAATTTAAAAAAAATAGTGGCTCTCAGCAGCTCAAGTGAGACACTAATATAAGTCTGTATAATACATATACCCTAATAATCCAATTCTTCATTATCCATGTAATACTCTAGTTACATTTATTCTGCAAATAGAGTCAGCCATGGGAAGCCTGAGGCTCCTTTCCCAGATCTGTGATTTTAGGAAAATGCAATTTTTTAATCATTTCAATGTTTGAGAAAAACCTGCGTTTTTCCCAATCCTGGTCAAGGAAAGTTATTTTATAAATGAAAAAGGGTAAAAATCAAGACATTAAGAAAATAATAAGAGGGCCTCCCCGGTGGCGCAGCGGTTGAGCGCTGGGTTGCGAAGCTGCGCGCGGCCTCTGCGGCGCCGGTTCGATCCCCGGCTGCTCCCCGGCCACCAGAGGAGGGTCCCACATGGCGCGCAGACCTCTCCTGCCGCCCGCTGCTCCCCTCAGCAGTGTGCTTCGGTCCTTCTGCCTGCTCTGCTCCCCGCTCTGGCTCTGGTGAATTCTCTCGCCCTCCCGCGCTTCTGACTGTACCCAGTGCATGTATAAACAAAACAAACAAACAAACCAGCAAACAAATAAATAAAGCATGCCTCTATAAAAAAAAAAAAAAAAAAAAGTCTTTAGACTTTAAAAAAAAAAAAAGAAATAATAAGATACAAATTGTTCACATTTATCTTTTGGAACTTTTGGAGGTCCATATAAAGTCATTAACAATACATTTACACACATTTAAATTTTATTAAAGTAAGAATAGATTTTGCCATGGTGTCTGTTTCTTTGTTTAATGCAGTAAAGAGAAATCATAATGGAAATCATCTGTAATTACTGAATCCCCTCAAATTTGGCTGTTTGTTTTACAGAAAAGCAGTAAAGTTATTGATGATTAAAAGAGAAGGAGGGAGAGAAAGGAAGAAAAAAGGTAACTTGACAGTCCAACTGAAGATCACAGAGCATTTGTTGAGATGTCTCCAAAGCATTTGCCTGAAGATTTATTTTTAAAGCTGTGCTTAAAAGTAAAAAGCCATTTGCCAGTTTTCCTCATTTGTGTTACAACCAACCTTACTGTTCATCAAAACAAAGAAAACAATGATTCCCATATTTTTGTTTCACTAGGTTTAAGAGAGACACACAGAGTGAACTTCCTTTAAACAGCAAATCAACAATACATGTTTGGAAGGAGGAAAACCAGAGTGTATTTTCAGACAAGTTTCTATCATCTCAAAACCTATAATTTACTTGAAAATGTGCAGTTTCCTTGTACTGGACTTCCAAACTCCTTGTGCTTAGGTGTAAATGGAAACAGGTTGGGGGAAAAGGAATTATGAGATCTGAAGGCAAACACTGGCAAAATCGTAAGAATAAGCAGTATTTTTGAGCCTTTTCAAACTAGTTTTTTCTCATCCAGAGAGACAAATTCTGCTCTTAAAGAAAGAGCAGACCAGAGAGATTACCAAGTGCCAAAAAATTACATTTGACTGGTACCTACTTAGTAAAAATCATCTTTCAATAAAAGCAAACTCACCATGAAGTGAAAATAGGGAAAATTCAAATGCAAACCATTATAAAGATCTACTGGGAATCATGGCTGTTGAACTTTGAGAGGAAATAACCAATTCGTTCTGCCTAAAGACATTTCAAGCTGAGGTGGACAAAACATTAAAATCTGTAATAATGGTCTAGGAAGTAGCCGGGTAGATAAAGAAACTGACCTGCTCTTTATTTTGCCATCTAAAAAATAATAAATATTTTCTATTTGCCACATGTTAGCATCATTTAGTCAAAGAAAGGCTACAGATTTTGAAATTTAAACAAATATTATCTTTCACACTGATTACAAAGAAAGCAAATGGAATGTATATCTTTTATTTATGCTTAGAGAAAAATAACACAGAATTTCTTTTTATTATAATTATTACAAAGGAAACAGGATCATAAAATACAGAAGAAAAGGTCTCTTAACCCCAAGCTCAGAATTTCAACTACCCCTCAGTAGATGGTGCAAACTTAATAAGGCAGACAGATAGGCTAGCTCTTATGAAACTTATGAATCTAGCTGGGCAGATAAAAGTTAAACAATAAAAATAACTATATCACATGGTATATTAATGCGTGAATGTACAGTAGGATATGGGAGACTGGGACTGTGCTGGTTGTATATTTAAACAGAGTGGTAGAGGGCAGCCTATTTGAGAAAGTGATATTTGCGGCCAGACCTGAAGTTGGTGAGGGAGTTAGATATGTGGATAATCCATTTTCCTAACCTGAGTACCACTGACATTATGAGCTAGATAATTCTTTGTGATGGGAGTGTCTCTGGCATTGTGGAATTTTTAGCAGCTTTCTTGTCCTCTACCCCTAGATGCCAGTAGCACACACCCTAAGCCCAGTTATGACAACTGAAAGTGTCTCCAGACATTTTCACAAAAAATCACCTGAGGGGAAAAGTCATAATTGAGAATCACTGGTCCGGCAGGAGCTTGCCAGAAGTCAAGGTATGGCTAGGGTGGAGAAAAGAAGTGCAAGGGGAATTGAGGCTGAGGTCAGGGAGGTGAAAGAGCAGATCCTTTAGGGCTTCATAGGCCAGTGTAGATCTCTGTCTTTTACTCTCTGTGAAATGGGAAACCACTAGAGAGTTAAAAAGGATCAATTTGGCTGCTGTGTGAGTGAGGGAGCAAAGGTAGAAGCAGGGACACCAATTAGGAGGCTATGTTAGGAGCCAAGCTAGGGATGATGGTGCCTACCAATGTACTAAAAAGTGATCAGATGTGGTTATATTTGGGCAT
Organism: Talpa occidentalis; assembly: GCF_014898055.3. Taxonomy (NCBI): domain Eukaryota; kingdom Metazoa; phylum Chordata; class Mammalia; order Eulipotyphla; family Talpidae; genus Talpa; species Talpa occidentalis. The sequence goes on from NW_023602073.1 coordinate 107,779,971, forward strand.
AATGAATAGAATTTTCTATCATATGAAAGAAAGGCCTCAGAAAGAAGAGTTAAAGATCTCTAAGCAATGAGAAAGATGGGGGTGGTATCAATTGAGATGGGAATTGCAGTAGAGGAAGCAGGATTGGGAAGGTAGATCAGAGAATGCATTTAAAATAACTCCTGAAAATAAAATAAAGTAACTCCTGAGCAAGTAGAGGAGAAAATTTATTTGTGTGTATGGCATTATGTTTTAAATCAAAGCTATGGCAAAATTTTCACATGTAAATATAATATTGGGAGAGAAGAGAAAAGTCCTTAGCTTACTGCAATCTGTTTAAATGCTTCTCTTTGGTGCAAAAAGATTTTATAATGAGTGCTTTTCCACTAGTACAGAGATTTCAATGTAACATGCAGTATAGGTATTTGCCCTTAATGCTACAATAATAATCAATAATGTTACACATCATTTTTCCCCCAAAAGGAACCTATAATTGCTCTAAAGTAGTTATTACTCTACAATAAGTGTATTATCTGTGGAGACCCGGAATACTAGGACTATGTTGCTTCAGGACTTTGTTTTTACTTCTATCACAGCAGTGACCATGGTGGATGTCCATGTGAGAAAGGTCTTGCATACATTCCCCACTTGAAACTGAGCTGTTCAAGGTCATGAGTCAGTTTATCTACCTCTGTATTCCCAACACTCATCACATAATAGGCACTCAACAAATATCAATTATATGAATGAGCGAATAAAAGAATAATTGCAAAGAAGCCAAACTTCATGGTATATACATTTATGGTTTAACATTAGACACACAACCAATCCCTTAAGGCAGTAACTCTGTCTCAGCTGCCTCCTGTCCTATTTCTCTCCTTCCCCTCCTGCTCTTGGCTGGGGTGATGGAAGATGTCACTCTCGGAAATCAGATTTGAGTTGGAATCCCAGCTCTCTCACTGATCAATTACATGAATTTGGACAAATTACCAGTGAAAGGTTGGTCACATTACTTGTTAGACTAGTTTCTGCTAGGTGTCCATCAGTACAGTTATGTGTCCAGAATTTTACAATCAGAAAATCTAACATTCCAAAAGTAGTTCTTTTAATTTGCTCACAAATGTATATTTTTTTGCCTCTGTGAAACAGTTGTGGGGTTGTAGGTCTTCTAAATGCCTTACTCCTGCCCAGAAACTAGCACTGTTTAGAACACAGCGAATAGGGCAGGTCTATCTTTGCCTTCATGGAGCTTTCTGCCCAGTGAAACAGGCAGACTTTAAACAAATAATTACATGTAGTTATTCATTTGTGGTTGTGGTAAGTGCTGGAAAGAAAAGGGATGACATGTTGTACAAGAGGAATCCAGCCAAATTTATGGACAGGGCAGGAAAAAGATTTTTCTTTGGAGTTGCATTTAAGCTAAAAACTGAAGCATGAGTTCAAATTCACAGGTGGTGAGCAGAGCTGGGGTGAAATGATGCAGGAGAATGAGGGAGCTGTGGCAAAAGAGCTGGGGAAGAATTCCCCAAACTTAAAGAATATAAGAATTCAGTAAGGATCTGGGTTTCTGCATATTCCTATCAATAGAATGTATATAATATACTAAAATATAATTCATATAATGATACAGTATAATATAACATCCCCATTAGAGGTATCCCATTATTCATACAAACATTCTTACAGATCCCCTAAAATGTCTGGCAAGCCCCAGGCTTCTCGATTGCTGTCTTCAGATGGTCACTATGGCTTTTATCTAAGTTCTTCTGAATCACTCTTCAAAGCACAAGGCACCTGATGGCATCTGTGTTGTACATCAGATTCCACTCTTCACCTGTGGTGGGCCTGAGTTGGGTAACCATTTCTAGTGATGTTGTAGTGTCTGTGTGACTGGGTGGTATGGCTACTGCCATCCTTATGAAATTACAGTTGGTGTCTGCTTTTGTTTTGCTTTTAATGAAGCCTGAGGACTAGAAGTCTTTTTCAAAGCTTTACATTTTTCTCTTTAGCTCAGAGGAAACTAAATGAAAGGGGACTTCCCTTTTATTTAAAGAATCATTAGAGATAAGTGGACTCAACCAAATGAGGAAAATAAAACATGAAGACCTGTTTCAGCAGCCACATCTTCGACCCCTGGAGCTTTCACAAGAACCCCTGTGGCTCATGTATTTATGTTAACTCTATCATAAAATGTGATCTTTATTGCACCACAGCATATAAAGTTTTAGCTCACAGGCAACTTTACTTCCCTCCAAACTACATTTGTAAACTGGTTCTTTTTGAATAACATTCAAATATTAAAAAGAAGTGAGACAAAGTCATCAACTTACATCCTAATCCATTCTTTTATTGCAGTTACTTCACTATTAACAATTTTCCCAACTCATCATAACTTTCTTTCAACCTATCTGTAATTTTGAAAATGAAAATTCCAAGATATTTAGAGGTTTATAAATTGTTGGACTTCTTATAAGTTCTCCACATTCTATTCATCAGAACAACCTCAACATCACTATTACTCTGAAAAAAAAAAAAAAACCAACTAATTCTGTTTTATTTGCACAGGAGCTTATGGTTTAAATGAAGAGATATGATGCACAAAAATGAAACAATATAATTCATCTTTTCTCTGCTTAGAATGACTAGTTAGAAGAGGCAGGTGTTTCTTAGAGATCTGATTGTCTAAACAAGTAAGGTGCACTAAGATTTATGCCCTGATGCCAGCTTCTCAACTGACTTGTTAGTATCATACTTCTCAGCTTTGGGGAGAATTCAGACTTGCTTGCCTTGCATGTTTCAACAACTCTGGCCATGAGGTGCTGCTGATAATGAGCAGATTCCAGCCCCTCCTCCTCCTCTTCATCAAGTAACCTTTATAGAACACCACAAGGAGCAGTAATAGAGGCTATCCAGACTCAAAGGGACTGCAAGGAGTCAATGAAAAGCCCCAGATCAGTCATCTAAAGGTGTTTCATGTCAGTGACTATGCTCAGGAAGTGGAAGCACAAGTAGGCGTCCTAGGTATTTCAAAACCCTCTGGGGAAGCAGCAAGGTGTTTTGGCCTGACCCTCAACTCTAAAAGAACCATCACAGCTTTCAAATTCTGTGCTTCTGAGGCTGCATTTCAATATCTTCATAAAAACCTACACAGAACAAAAATTTTCACTCAGCTTAGAAAGTCATTTCTGCCTTTAAGATTTTCCTATTTTGTAATTTACTTAAAAATGAAATTATAAAGATGCTGAAAAATGAAAAAAGCAAAGGTGATCTGAGGAAACTGGTGAAGAGTGCTATTTATGGTGACTTTTTCAACTGTAGGTTGGGAGCATTTTAGAAGGGGAATGAAATCAATTTGGTGACATCAAATACTTTAAAAAAATATGTAAGACAGAAAGTCAAAAGAAAGGGAAGGGGGAGGGGAAGGGAGGTAAAAGGAGGAAAGAAGAAATATCAGAAGGGACCTCATAAGAGAAAGTATTATTTTACAAAACTTTTGTTTTAGATGTTTGTATCAAATCATGATGTCTTACTACAGGTCACTGTGGAAAAACATTTGAAAAATAGTATATTGTACCATTGTTTCAAGATCTTCAACAAATTATATTCCTCAAAAAACAACTGAAGATCACTGGGACCACCCCATGGTCATGACCCAACAATCAGCCATGGCAATGGCTCCATGGATTGGAACAAGAGCACATGCTCTAACAAAGACATCAAATTGCAGCCAATGCTCCCAGCCAGATTACTTTGCAATATCCTGGCCAGTTTTTGCTTTCCTTGGAGGAGAGGCAGTTAAGTGTCTACATATTGAGGTGTCTACTGCACTGGATTTTGGCTTCACAATACTATTACAGCAATAGCTAACATGGGCTGAGCACTAATTGTATGCTTTATGGCATTATCTCCTTTAAGTTTTTACATCAAGCCTATAAAGCTGTTTCTAACATTACTCCCATTTTCAGACAGCAAAACTGAGATTCAGAAGGTTAAACAACTTTTTCAAGGTCCATATGGTGGTGGAGCAAACACCCAACAGTATAGTTTGAGACAACATTGTCATCATTCATGATGCTATTTAGAATACACCTTACTATGTGAACAACTGTTTTCTTTCTGGGCCAACTGATCATCAAAACAACATTAATTGATGTTTTCTTCATCTTTTACTGCCATCTGTAAAATTATTTCCATGAAATTTGTACCCTAAAGGCAACAGTAAATTTCAGTAAATTAAGAATTTATAGAGAACGCCTAATTTATAGGTGTACAGACACGACTAATGTACTTCACAGTGAAGTACACAATCTGTACACTATACTCATCCAAATTCAGCTCTTCTAATACAATTGGAAAAAATAATTTGATTTGTGAAACTAAACAAAAGTTCTCAAAATCAGTTATTTTATTGCAGCTCTGAATTAATGCTTTAAGTGCCTATAGCACATAATTAATAATAATCATTCCTTCAGATCTAAAGTTTGTAACTGTTTCTCTCTCTCTGTTAAACTTCCTTTTGTACCTTGAATCTATTATTTATTCCTCCTAGTTTTTCCTCATTTGAAAAAATATCCTTTCAAATTCTGATTTTGTTTTGTAGGTATTTGGAGATCTGGTTTACTTTAAAACAATGAAGCAGACAAAATCCCCTGAGGCCAACTCATTGAGAACTGGGAGGTCCTAGTGGCACAATTAAACTGGCAACAAATCAATAGAAACAGAAGAGAAGAGGAAAGAAAACAATAATTAAAACATTCTGTCAAAAAAAGAACAGTAATTAAAAGATGCAAACTATTGTTTTACTACACTTAATTGCATTTTAATTTTCAATAGATTGCGAAGACCATAAAAAGACTTTGCCTTTTACAATTTTATACTTGAATATAAATTTCATAATTTATATAAAGTATTTTATACTTAAGTAAATGGAGACTTAGATCGTTAAAAAAAAATCGTGTCCATGATCACACAACTAATAATGAGAGGACCCAGAACTTGAAGCCACTTAGGCCCCAGAGCCTGTCATATGAATCAGAGTGGTTCAAGTGGAGCTTCCCCAAAACTCACAGCAAGATCAGGAGAAAAGCTGCTGCAGTTTATTCTGCTCTTCACTAATCCTTGAGAGACTCATATAAGTGTGAATATGCATTTTATGTCTACTTTAATTTCAAAGCTGTTAAAAATATAAATCTTATAAATCTTCCAACCCAGTTTGCTTTAAAAGTAGGGGAAAATTAGCCAGGTTGGAAGGATAAATGAGGCCAAGAGAATGTTTAAAATTTCAAGAAAGAAAAACATGCCTGTATACTGATGAAATGATTCAGTGGAAGGGAAATATTGAATGATATAAAAGGGAAAATGGAGAATTTCTCAAGTGATATCCTTTGAATGGGTAAGAGGATATGAAAAGTAGAACAAAAGAAAAGAATTAGATTTGAGTTGGAGCGCAGTGAGTTTGGTGAGTAGAGTAGGCAGGAAGCTGGGTATCTGGGGCAGATGATCGGTATACAGGCAGATGTGGTTCAGGGAGTCTGGAAATTCTTTTATGACTAAGAAAATTGAAATAATCAAAATCTCCACGAGTGGTTAATGTTCAAAATGAGTATGACTTAGAAATGCAGACTTGAAAGTATTTTCACGTGAAATGATTTTGGTATTGAGTGAAATAATATTGGCCTGTTATTGTTTTCAAGTACCCAAAAAAAAATTGCAAAGTGCGTCTCAGAGTTAATGAAATACGGCAATAATAATACCAATTGACATTTCTTGAGTACCTGCCACGGGCCACTGTATTAAATGCTTTACAACTGATTCCTGAGTCACTTGATTTCCATTTGTGCCTGTTCTTTCAGGAGGTTAAGAGAGACTCATTTTTGGCATTTCCTACCAGATCATATACACACTTCACTCCTAGATGCACAAATGTGAAACCACCCGTAGTGTGGACCACCAGTCAGTGTGGTGTGAGATAGTGAAAGTTTTCACCTGCTAGTAACTGCATAGCCAAAATGAACTGTTTGTATCTAAATATCCTAATCTTTCTAGCTTGAGCATTTCATTAAATTTTAATCCTTCTACTTTTTGTTTACTTTATTTTGCCAAGGTTAAAGAGACAATGGTATGGTGGGGGTAGGGTGGGCAAAGAACACAGAAACCCATTCTGGGACAACTGTACTGATGAATCTGTAGCTGCAGATATGCAGCACAATTAAGTTACTGAAACATTAATTAAGGGACTTTTTTCCTGTTATTTTCCATTACATCTTTGCCCTGAGTCCTTTCATTTAGTCTCCTAGGTTGGCTCACATCCACTGCTCAAAAAAGAGATATGAGCACAAATAGCAGAGGAAAAAGAAAATCCACTTCTGGATACTGACAGAAATGTCAACTTTAGGGAACAGAAACTCTCTGAGATGAAGCCTGGAAAGGAAGAGCAAGTCTTCTAATAAGCATGAAATCAGAAATGGCTTGTGAAGAGAAACTTGATGGGCAAACCTGGGGGGTGGAGGGTGGTGACAGAGGGGGAATTGTCAGGAGGGCTGTGTATTAGCTGCCATAACACATTGCTACAAATTGGTATAAACAACATAAATGTACTGTCTCACAGTTTCTGAGGTCAAAATTGAGAAATCAAAGTGTCAGGAGGATGGCTTCCTTGTATGGACTGGGAGAGAAAATTGTCCAGGCCTTCTCATTGGCCCTTAGATGGCCTACTTCCCATGCCTTCACACTGCCTTCCCTCTGTAAGTGTCCCTCTGTCAAAATTTCCCCTTTTTTCAAGGTGACAGCTATACTGGATCAGGGCTTACACCAATGACTTCACTTTAACTTGACATCCTCTGTAAAGACCCTTTATCCAAATAGGTCAAATTCTGAGGTATCGAGGTCTATGACTTCAACATATGAATATTTTTGTGGGGAGTACAATTTAACCCCTAACAAGTGGGAATATGGGGGTTTTCATGAAGGGATCCTTTGGATAAGCACCGCAACAATACCTGGCTTCCTGATTAGTCCTCCATCACTAGCGCCCTGGAGCCACATAGGAACTTAGGCAGCATCCCCACACAACTCCTCTCTTCCATTCCCTGGGCCATAATACCTGTCACTGTCATCATCGCCCAGTGACAGTATCACTTTACCCAATGAGACAGTGGGGTACCCAGCAGGAATCATGCCCATCTGTGCTGACACTTGGAGCTGCCTCATCCAACTTCTCTAGGCAGAGAATCCTCTTGTATTAATCTACAACCCCTTCAGCCACCATCTCAGGTCAGTTTGACCCTGGTGATGTGGTATGCGGTGGCAATGGAAATGGGAAGTTCTTCAGTCATAACTGTGGGAGAACAGGAGAGTGGCGCTAGCAGAGTCATCAACAGTGGGGCAGTGCTAAAATCCATTCCTGGAATATGTGACATGCAAGACAAAGATATTTTTGCTACATGAATCTTCAGCTATAAGGGCTTTCTTTTCCTGGTTCTGTGCATAGCTTTAGTTGTTACGGGTTAAATAAAACATTTTACAGTCCACCTTGTAATTCCTAACTTGATTCCAAATTTTCAATGTACTCACTAAATCCAAGGTATGAAAACATAAGGATGGAATTACCAAAAATGCAGGACTGCTTTCTAATTTTATAGGGGGAAACCTGATTAATCATTGCACATCATATAAAACAATAAATGGCCTATAATAACACGTAATAATATATAATGACAAGTAATATTCAGTATTATGGTTTTCTCCATGATTTCGAAGGTCAAAGCTGGAAAACTCAAAGGAAGTTTAAGTGTAATTTGCTTCTCCTCTTCCAATAATATTATTGCACATACTTTGAACACAAATTTGGCTAGCTCTGCAAATTAAACCAAATTTTACCTCTAGTTCACATCAAGTTAAAACAAGTTTTAAAGGTCAGGAAGCTTGGGGTGAAGAAAGTATCTGAAATCAGTTGAATTTAAGAATTACTTCACCACTGTGGTAATGATTCTGGTGTATCAATTTCTACCTGGAAGGAGGTTCAGAAGCCTTGTCAATTATTCTCAGAGGGATCAGTGCTGCTGTGGCCAAAAAGACTCATAAGTGCAAGATATGCTTAAATGGCATATTTAAATGGAATAGGAAATATAATCAAGCCTTGTACTAAAGAAGGTATATCACCTCCATACCTAATAATAGATAAAACAGTAGGAGAGAAAATCCAAAATAGTGGAATTTATTTCTTAAAATTTTTAAAGGCTATTTTTTAAAGATTTATTTATTTATTTATGCATACAAGAACTGGGATACAGGCCAGAGGTGTGGGGGGTAAGAGGATTCACCAGAGATAGAGTGGGGAGCAGAACAGGCAGATTGACTGAAATACACTGCTGAGGGGAGCAGCAGGTAAGACAGGAGAGGTCTGCTGCACCATGTGGGTAGCTCCCTGGCCAGGGATCTATCTCGTGTTGCAGTGGCTGCAGATAGCTTCATAGGTTGCGTCTTAACCCCTTGCGCCACCAGGGACACCCCAAGAAGTGGAATTTAAATTATGGCAATGTAGTGGTCTCTAAATTAAGATACATTAAAAGAATAAGAAATCTCATATTTGGCAGATAAAATCAAATAGGCAATATGATTAAAGCCTCTAAAATAATAAACAGTGATTGTAACCATTCTGGATAATGGAACTTAAGCCTGACTACCCCTCACCCCCAAATACTGCCATGTCAAAAAGAAATGTTAGTCAGAGTTATTAATATTATATCAATCATAAGGCATACTATGAAAATACCTCTTGGTTCCCTAAATATAGCCATTCTTTAGTCTTATCTTTTCTTTTGTATAATTCAAGATGGCAGATGGGCACGGTCATACTTTCCTACTCAACCAAACTAGTTTAACTTTCCTGGGGCACACCTACCAACCTTCTCATTTTCCACTTTTTCTCCAGCTATCCAAGTACCCTGTCACCCTACTCCAGGGTACATCCTTTAAGGCTGGCAGCTTCCTCTTCAATCACATAGAAGTTCAGTTTTCTCAAACTTTATTTTTTCCCTCTCTTTGTCTTTTTGCCTTGTAAAAAGATTAAATTTCCCTTTTTTTAATCCCAAATTCCTGCTTTCTTTCTTGACAAACTTCTTGAAAGAATAATATATATATTTATATTGAAAGAATAATATATCTATATATCTATATATATAGGTTACACCCACTGATTTCATTTCTACAACCCTCATTCAGGCCCCAAATAATTGCCAACTACTTAATTTCTTTAATGCCCACTTGAAATTGCACTTATCAAGGCCACTAATGACCTAATCATCAGTTTTAATGTTCTTTATTCACTTTATCCATCTTCCTCATTAATTTCTATATACAATGATCTCAGGGTAAGATTCTTGTCTGAACTTTCAATGATCACTTTTTTTTTCCTATTCTCTTGTGTTTGTGTTTTCTTCTCTTCCCATTCTCTACATTCCCATAAATTCCCACCTATGTCCAATTTACTCTCAAATCTACATGTCCCTACTCTTGCTTTTATCCCCAAATTTAGAATTATATTTTTAAATTCTATCATAGCATTGTATTACACAGCATTGTAATTGCATATCTACAGTCTGCGATGCCCAGTAGATTTGAATTCACTGAAGAGAGAAACTATGTTTTTTCTTCTCTTCTTCCAGTTTCTTTCCTTCATCATTCAACATATCTGCAGAGTCAGTCAGAGTCTGTTCAGGTAAGTCTTATAGAGAAGGGGATGTGTGACCAAAACACTGGAAGGAAGTGACAGATGAGGTTCATGTATATCCAGGGAAGTCATTCCAGACAGAAGGAAAAGACAGTGGAAAATAACTAAGTTATAAATGTGCCCTGTAGGTCCACAGAATGCCAATGAAGCCAATGTGCCTAGAATGGAGTGTCTGAGCAAGAGGGAAGGTCAAAGAGATAATAGGGGGTGGCAGAGGTCTTACAGTTCTGCACAAGGATTTTCTCTGAGATAAAGTGGGAGCCATTGAGAATTTGAGGCATAGACTTGCCATCTCTGATTTATGCTTTTGTTTTTTTAAATTGTTCTGGTGCTACAAGTGTAGACTAAAGGGAGATAAGTATAGCAGCAAGGAGATTAGTTAGGTAGCCTTTGCAATAATCTAGGCAAGAGATGATAGTTATTTTGAGTGAGGTGATGGTAACATTAAGTGAACAGATTCTGATTATATTTTTAAAATAATATTTTTAAAATAGAGTTAATTGGATTTTTCTGACAAAAAGGAGTTATAAACTCTGACAAAAAGGAGTTACATTGGTGGATATAAGCTTGGTCTTCTAATTTTGAAAAAATTAAAAAATGCCTAATGAAATATAATTAATAAATTCATTCTGCTTGAGAGTTCAGTTATACACATCCTTTTTCATCCTTTTTGGAAATAATATTTAAATGGCATGCTTACTTAGATATGATTTTATTTGGTTAGTTTTTTTCCTCAAAGATCTGCCAACCTAAATTTGCTGGAAAATGATCACCCAAAGGAAATGATAAAAGTAAAACTTTAATCAAAGTAAAATTTTAATCATAATTTCATTATCACCAAATATTCATTAAGAATCCAGAGCAAGGCCTCCCTCGTGGCACAAGGGGTTAAGATGCAGCACTACGAAGCGATCCACTGCCACTGCAGTATGAGTTCAGTCCCCAGCCAGGGAGGTGACCCACATGGTGCAGCAGACCTCTCCTGACTTGACACTGCTCCCGTCAGCAGCGTATTTCAGTCAATCTGCCTATTCTGTTCCCACTGTGTCTCTGGTGAATCCTCTCAGCCCCCACACCTCTGGCCTGTACCCCAGTTCTTGTATGCATAAATAAATAAATCTTTAAAAAAAAAATCCAGAGCATTTCAAAATACTGAATTATGTACTCCATTCCTTTTCACTGCTGGATGTATTTGAATTGTTTGAATATACTACAATTCATTTATCCATTTTACTCCTGATAGATATTTGGGTTATTCCTAACTTTTAGCTAGTAGGGGTAACACTGCTGTGCATATACTTGCAGTGTTTTTATACCTATCTATCATCCATCCATCTATCCATCCATCCACATGTAGGGAGGTGCTGAGAGTAGAATTCCTGGGTTATAGATTATATGTCTATTCAACTATAACAAGTATTGTCAAACAATTTTCCAAAGTGATTATTACATTGATTTCATTTTTCTGTTTAAATGTTTAAAAAACACTGTGCTCTAAAACTGATTTTGACCTTTTCAGGAAATAATGTGATCATATACCAAAAATTTTGTCATTGTAAGCTGTGTATCAGAGTGAATCACACAAGATTCTGACAATATAAGGGGAATACTTTAAAAATTTAGTTTACCGGAGACATAAGGGAAATCATAAAGTTAAGAAAAAGATAAAGAATATACAGTAATAATGATAATAGCTAAGATTTTTTTTTTAGCAACTTCTAGCTCCCCTCATGAAGGAGCATAGAAGTTCCCACCAAAAAAAAATGTAGCCTCACATGCAAAAGAATGAAACTTGACCACTACCTCACACCATGCACAAAAACCAACTCAAAATGGATAAAAGAACTAGATATAGACCTGAAACCATAAAATATATAGAAGGAAATATAGGCGAAACACTACATTACATGCACCTCAAAGACATCTTTACAGACACATCTCCCAAAGCAGTGATAGTGAAGGCAAAGATCAACAGCTGGGACTACATCAAATTAAAGAGCTTCTGCACAGCAAAAGAGACAATAACAAAAACAAAGAGAAACCCCACCGACTGGGAGAACATTTTTGCACACAACACTAATGATAAAGGACTGATCACAAAATTCTACAAAGAGCTGTTGAGACTCAACAAAAACAAAGAAAATATTCCAGTCAAAAAATGGGCAGAAGAGCTAAAAAGAAACTTCTCCAAAGAGAAAATGCAAATGGCCAACAGTCATATGAAAAAATGTTCAACATCACTTGTGATCAGGGAAATGCAAATCAAAACTACAATGAGATACCATCTCACACCAGTGAGAATGGCACATATTAAAAAAACTAGCAACAACAAATGTTGGCGAGGATATGGAGAAAAAGGAACTATCCTGCACTGCTGCAAACTGGTCCAACCACTATGGAAAGCTGTGTGGAGATTCCTCAACCTACTAAAGATAGAGCTTCCATATGATCCAGCTATTCCACTCCTAGGTATTTACCCAAAGGACACAGAAACATTAATTCCAAAGGGCACCTGCACCCCTATGTTTATAGCAGCACTATTTACAATAGTTAAGCTTTGGAAACAACCCAAATGCCCAAAAGAGATGACTGGATCAAGAAGATGTGGTACATATACACCATGGAATATTACTCAGCATTCAAAAAAGATAAACTCGTGCAATTTGCAGCAACATGGATGGAGCTGGAAGGGATCATGCTCAGCGAAATAATCCAGAAAGAAAAAGAAAATTCTGGATGGTCTCACTCATAGCAGGAATCTAGAAAACCTAAATAAGGGACCAGGAAAAAGAATAACAGTAAGAAAGAAAAAATCAAAATCAACAGACAACTATAAACCAGAGACACACTATGGAGGGGGGGAAGAAGGGATTGGGGCCAAAATAAGGGGGGTGCAATTGTATGGAGAATATAAAAATAAAAACATAAATAAAATGAACCACATGACATATGAAAAAAAAAAGTTGCTTCTTTCCTTAAAAAACAAACAAGAAGTGACCATGTATTTTCTTGGACCAAATTGAGCCAAAGGCCTAGCCATTCTGAAGTCTTCAGTGGCACTGAGTTAATCCAAGGCTCATAGCTATGCTATGTTTGCTATGCTATTTAGTGCAGTATCCTCAGCTGCTAAGACAATGCCTAAAATACAGTAAGTTCTGAACAATTATTTGTCAAATGAATATACAAATAATTATTAATGGAAGTAACTTCTGGGAAAAGCATTTGATTGGGAAAGATGAGCCTAAAGATTTATGCTACTGACCTAGCCACACCATAAAAGTGTACTGTTTTTTGTATTTTAGTTGCATGTGTAACTGCAATCAGCTAGGTCACCCTGCCCTTTAGGCTTCAAATTAGTTGGCTCAAATCACTATCACCTATGGCCTGGGAAATCAATGTTTATCCCAATCCCTTCAGAGAATCTTGGCAGAATCTCTCTCTCTCTCTCTCTCTTTTTTTTTTTTTTTTTTTTTGTTTCATCAGTGATAGCTTTGTACTTCCAAGTCCCTTGGATTAATTCATCTTGTAAATCCCCTTGCTGGATTCTGCTTTATCTCCTCTACCTCTACTGTATGGTCTTGTACTGAACACCATCCTGTTTCCTTTCTACCCTCAATATAGCATCAATGCAGGACAGTATGTGCAGAAAATTTTCATGAAGGCTTGGAATTGTAGAAGGAGAGTATATTACTGAGCCACACACAACTTAAGGTTGATCAGTAGACAGCCTTTTTTCAAAATGTTTCTCGGCACAAGAACACTGTCATTATTTCTCATTAGATATTTTTCTCTAAGAGTTTCAGTTTTCTGATTAGTCAAATTTTCCTTCCTTGACCCATCTGCTCTTTCTCTCCTCTTTCAAATTCCTGTTAACTTTATAACCAAGGAATTTTAATTTTGTGGGGTTAATCTATTATAAAGCCTTCTCTCTGCCAGCTTTCAGTCTTTTTAGCATAGGTTCTATTTATCATACAAGAGCCAGAGTAATTTTCTTAAAATGTCAATCTGATTATGTCACTCTCCTACTCAAAACCTTTGAACAGTTTCAATAGTATCCCTTTACACTTAGATTAAAATATAAACTCCTTGCCAACCAGGTATTACATGCTCTGGCCTTTGTTTTCATCAAAGACCTCATGGTCTTCCATTCTCCAATCTTGCTCACTATGTTCCATCCGCCCTGTTATTCCTTAAACACATTAAGCTCATTCTACTTTTGGACTTTATCCTGATGTTTGTGTAATATAGTACCCTCTTCTTGTAATATATAGTACTTTCTTTTATTCAAGACTTGCTCAAATGTCACCTTTTCAAAGAGGTCCTTGCCAAATTATCCACATAATGGTGTATTATGCTCCTTTATTTACTCCACAATTATCACCATTGGCAATCATGTTACTTATTTAAAGATTTATTTGTTTATTGTATGCCACTCCCTTACTAAAATCAAAGCATCATGAAGGTGGGGAGTTTGCTGTCTGCTTTACTGGGTTATCTCAAGTCTTAAACATATAGAAACAGCACCTGATACACAAAAGCATTCTCTAGATATTTATTGAATACATGTATGAATGAGGAAAAGAAACCGTTTATGTCACTCTTTCCTTACCAAACTTATAGTTAGGACTTTAGCTTTTATATTCTAAAAGACCCATTAACAGGATTGGCTTAAAAAAAATGACCTTTTCCAATAAAATGTATGTCATTCCTATAAGAGTCAGTCATGATTGGATTAGTTTTTAATTTAAAAAAAATTTCCCCTCTCCCTTGCACAAGAAAAGAAAGATAGATGAAAACTTAGTGAAAAAAAAAAAACAAAGAGATATAAGAAATAATTAATATACTGAGTAAAATATGTAATATATCTAAATATGCATGTCTTTAAATGTTGCCCTATGTATGTGTATCTTTTCAAATATACAAATACAGGCTTGTATTTGTAAATAGCATTATATATACAGGCTTGAATAAGTAAGTATCTTCTTAATAAAACAAAACAAAAGATATTTTTTGGACATAAATATTTCTTGTTACTCTGCCTCATTAATAAAGAAAAATTCTAATACTCTTTTACTTTTTAAAGTAATACAACAAAATCCAGAAGTCAACAATAATAAAAACAGGCATTCAATAAAAATTGCCAGACATGCAAAAAGCAGGAAAATACGTCTCCTATCAGAAAAAAAAGTTAAACAACATAAACTGGTCCAGAAATGACAGAATAGACTGAATTAGTCAATGAAATATTAAACAGCTATTGTAACATGACCCATGTATTCAGGGGTCATTCAGGAGAAATATGATCATGGAAGATGTTTTAGAAAGACACAAATGGTATTGCATGAGATGAAAAATACAATATTTTAGCTAAATTAAAAGCCCACCAGATGGAATTAAAGAATAATTTGACAGAGTAGCAGAAAAAAAGTAAACAAACTTGAAGATATAATAATGCAAACTATGCAAAATGATGGACAAAAAGGAAAAAAATAAACACTGAAAATAATGAAGAAATCAGCAGCTCTTCTGCACACTTATGACTATGCAGTTGTCTCTCTTTTTCTTTCTCCTTTTCTTAATAAACCTGTATTTTTAAAATGTAAAAAAAAAAATTAAGAAGTCAATGACTAAAGGGCAATATCAACAAATCTAATGTAGGTGTTAATGGAGTTCCAGGAGGTAAAGAGAAAAAAAAAATAAAAATTTTTCAACTGACTGAAAAATTTCCAAATTTAACAAAAACTATATTGCAACAAATCCAAGGATTTCTATCAACTCCAAGCTTACTAAGCATGAGTAAAAACACACTAAGGCACACAATGATATAAACAGTGCAAACCAGCGATAAAGGGAAAAACTAAAATGAATCCTGGGGTGTGGTAGGGGGAATATATTATAAGCAGAGGAACAAAAATAATTAATACACAGACTGCTTTTAAATTTTTGCAAGCCAGAATACAATCAAAATATATATTAGTTCACAGAAACAATGAAAAATAAAAAATACCAAGTTACAATTCTATATACAGCAAAATTATTCTTCAAAAAGTAAAACAAAAATTCAGATTTTTAAAAAAGGTATGAGAGAATGTTACTAGCAAAACTGCTCTACAGTTACGTTAAAGAAATTTCTTCTGGCAAAAGGAAATTATATCAGATGGTAATTTGGATCTATACAAATAAATGAAGGTCTCTAGACATGAACATATGAAAAACACATTTCTTAGTTTGAAATTTCTTTTGAATATAATTATCCATCTAAATTAAAATTAATAACAATGTATTGTCGTGTTTATAAAGTGTTAGCATAAAACAAAGGTGGGGAAATGGAAACATTCTGCTCTGAGTCTATACTATAAAACTGAAGAAAGACAATAATATGTTTAAATTTTATGTCTTAAACCCTAGAATAACCACTAAAAGAATTATACAAAGTGATATAGCTAAAAAGCCAACAAAGGAGGTAAAAAGAGGAGAAATCACAACACAGTAGAAATCAAATGAGTAATGAGAAACTACTATGAACAGTTATATGCAAACAAGCTCAAGAATCTAGAAGAAATGGACAAATTCCTACAACTCTACAATCACCCAAAGCTAGATAAAGAAGAAATAGAATACCTAAACAGACTAATTACAAGCAGCGAAATTGAAATGGTAATCAAAAACCTCACCAAAAACAAAAGCCCAGGATCTGATGGATTTACAAATGAATTCTACCAAACATTCAGAGATGAATTAGTGCCTATCCTTCACAAACTCTTCCAAAAAATTGAGAAGGAAGGGACAATACCACACGTTCTATGAAGCCAACATTACACTAATACCAAAACCGAACAAGGACAACACAAAAAAGGAAAACTACAGGCCGATCTCCCTAATGAACACTGATGCAAAAATCCTCAATAAAATTTTAGCTATCAGAATCCAACAATGCATCCATAAGATAATTCACCACGACCAAGTAGGATTCATTCCAGGGACACAAGGATGGTTTAACATCCAAAAATCAATCAACGTTATCCAACACATCAACAAAAAGAAATATAAAAACCATATGATAATATCAATAGATGCTGAGAAAGCTTTCGACAAAGTGCAACACCCATTCATGATAAAAGCCCTTGAAATTCTTGGGATACAAGGAACGTACCTCAACATCATAAAGGCCATATATGACAAGCCAACAGCCAGTATCATTCTCAATGGTGAAAAGCTGAAAGCAATTCCATTAAGATCTGGAACAAGACAAGGATGTCCACTCTCACCACTGCTTTTCAATATAATACTGGAAGTCCTAGCCAGAGCAATAAGACAAGAGAAAGACATACAAGGAATCTAAATAGTAAAAGAAGAAGTCAAACTATCACTATTTGCAGATGATATGATAATATACATAGAGAACCCCAAAAACTCCACAGAAAAACTAATTCAACTCATTAATCAGGTCAGTAAAGTGGCAGGATACAAAATCAACACACAAAAGTCAGTAGCCTTCCTATACACAAACAATAAATCTGAAGAAGAAGTAATCAAAAAAAAATCCCTTTTATTATTGAAACAAAAAACAATCAAATATTTGGGAATAAATCTAACAAAAGCGGTAAAGGACCTATACAAAGAAAACTATAAAACACTGTTAAAAGAAATAGAAGAAGACATGAAGAAATGGAAAGACATCCCCTGCTCATGGATTGGAAGAATAAACAGTATTAAAATGGCCATCCTACCAAAAGCAATATACAAATTCAATGCTATTCCAATCAAAATTTCAATGTCATTCTTGAAAGAAATAGAACAATTATTGATGAAATTCATATGGAATCACAAAAAAAACCAAATAGCCAAAGCTCTCCTGAAAAAAAAAAGAAGGGAATGGAGGCATCAAACTCCCAGACTTCAAACTATACTACAAAGCCATAATCATCAAAACTGCATGGTATTGGAACAAGAACAGACATACAGACCAATGGAATCGAATAGAAAATCCAGAAATAAACCCACAGATTTATGGTCAACTAATCTTTGACAAAGGAGCAAAGACTATGCATTGGAGCAAAGAAAGTTTGTTTAATAAATGGTGCTGGGAAAACTGGGTCGCTACATGCAAAAGAATGAAGCTTGACCACTACCTCACACCATACACAAAAATCAACTCAAAATGGATTAAAGAACTAGACATAAGACCTGAAACCATAAAATACATAGAAGAAAATATAGGCAAAACACTGCATGACATGCACCTCAAAGACATCTTTACAGACACATCACCCAAAGCAGTGATAGTGAAGGCAAAGATCAACAGCTGGGACTACATCAAATTAAAGAGCTTCTGCACAGCAAAAGAGACAATAACAAAAACAAAGAGAAACCCCACCGACTGGGAGAACATTTTTGCACACAACACTAATGATAAAGGACTGATCACAAAAATCTGCAAAGAGCTGATAAGACTCAACAACAACAAAGAAAATAATCCAGTCAAAAAATGGGCAGAAGAGCAAAAAAGAAACTTCTCTGAAGAGGAAATGCAAATGGCCAACAGGCATATGAAAAAATGTTCAACATCACTTGTAATCAGGGAAATGCAAATCAAAACTACCATGAGATACCATCTGATACCAGTGAGAATGGCACATATTAAAAAAACTAGCAACAACAAATGTTGGCAAGGGTGTGGAGAAAAAGGAACTCTTCTGCACTGTTGGTGGGAGTGCAAACTGGTCCAACCACTATAGAGAGCTGTGTGGAGATTTCTGGACCTACTAAACATAGAGCTTCCATATGATCCAGCAATTCCACTCCTAGGTATTTACCCAAAGGACATAGAAACATCAATTCCAAAGAACACCTGCACCCCTATGTTTATAGCAGCACTATTTACAATAGCTAAGCTTTGGAAACAGCCCAAATGCCCAAAAATAGATGACTGGATCAAGAAGATGTGGTACATATATACCATGGAATATTACTCAGCATTCAAAAAAGATAAACACATGCAATTTGCAGCAACATGGATGGCGCTGGACGGTCTCATGCTCAGCGAAATAAGCCAGAAAGAAAAAGAAAAATACCGGATGGTCTCACTCATAGCAGGAATCTAGAAAACTTAAATAAGGGACCAGGAAAATGAATAACTGTAAGAAAGTGAAAATCAAAATCAACAAAAAACTATGAACCAGGGACACTTTTTTGGGGTGGGGGCAGGAGGGGAGGGATTGGGTCAGAATGGGGGGTTACAATTGTATGGGGAATATAAAAATAAAATTTATTATTTAAAAAAACACATTTCTTAGTTTGAAATTTCTTTTGAATATAATTATCCATCTAAATTAAAATTAATAACAATGTATTGTCGTGTTTATAAAGTGTTAGCATAACACAAAGGTGGGGAAATGGAAACATTCTGCCCTGAGTCTATACTATAAAACTGAAGAAAGACAATAATATGTTTAAATTTTATGTCTTAAACCCTAGAATAACCACTAAAAGAATTATACAAAATGATATAGCTAACAAGCCAACAAAGGAGGTAAAATGGAATTTAAGTAAAAACTACAACCAAAAGAAATCAGAGAAAGAAGGAAAAGATAGAACAAGAAGCAGATAGGACAAATGGAAAAGAAATAGCAATATATTGAATTTTAATTCAATGATATTGACAAATACATTAAATTTTATGGTATAAGTAGCCTGACTAAAAGGTAGGGATTGTCAGGTAAAATAAAAAAGCAAGCTCCAAATATATACCTCTGATATTTTGTAAAACTTGAAAACCATGATCTGATTGAGGAACTCACTTTTGTTCAGAGAAAGTCACTTGTTTTGTTCATTTTATTAGAATAAAATATGTATGAAGTTAAGTATATATCATGGGGAACAGAAAATAGTTAATAAGCCATTCACATTATGAACATCAACTTCCTAGGAAAGAAAATAAACCCAGATTATAAAAAGGAAATCGTGCCATTTGCAATGGCATGGATAGACTCTGATGGTATATGCTACGTGAAATAAATCAGACAGAAAAAGACAAATAATATGTAATTTATGACCTCACTTAACATGTAGAATCAAGAGAAATCAAACTCAGAAACAGAGATCAGATTGATACTTAACTGTGAGTTGGGGATGGGGAAAATGCACAAAGGTAGTCTAAAGGTAAAAACTTTTCAAGGTAAATTCTGGGTATGTAATGTATATCATAGTAACAATAGTTAATAATAAAATGTCATATATTTGATGAATAACTATAAGAAAGTGAAAATCAAAATCAACAAAAACTATGAACCAGAGACACTTTTTGGGGGGTGGGGGGGCGGGAGGGAGGGATTGGGATCAGAATGGGGATTGCAAATGTATGAGGAATATAAAAATAAAATTTATTAATTAAAAAAAATTAAAAAAAAATAAAATTTGACCACAAAAAAAAATAGTTTCATAATGTAAAAAAAAAAATAAAATAATAATAATAATAAAATGTCATATATTTGAAAAGTTGGTAAGAACATAGAGCTTAAAAATCCTCACCACAAGGGCCAACAGACATATGAAAAAATGTTCAACATCACTTGTAATCAGGGAAATGCAAATCAAAACTACCATGAGATACCATCTTACACCAGTGAGAATGGCACATATTAAAAAACTAGCAACAACAAATGTTGGCAAGAATGTAGAGAAAAAGGAACTCTCCTGCACTGCTGGTGGGAGTGCAAACTGGTCCAACCACTATGGAGAGCTGTGCGGAGATTTCTGGACCTACTAAAGATAGAGCTTTCATATGATCCAGCAATTCCACTCCTAAGTATTTACCCAAAGGACACAGAAACATTAATTCCAAAGGGCACCTACATCCCTATGTTTATAGCAGCACTGTTTACAATAGCTAAGCTATGGAAACAACCCAAATGCCCAAAAATAGATGATTGGCTCAAGAAGATGTGGTACATATACACCATGGAATATTACTCAGCATTCAAAAAAGATAAACACATGCAGTTTGCAGCAACATGGATGAAGCTAGAAGGGATCATGCTCAGCGAAATGTCAGAAAGAAAAAGAAAAATACCAGATGGTCTCACTCATAGCAGGAATCTAGAAAACCTAAATAAGGGACCAGGAAAAAGACTAATTAATACAAAGTAAAAATCAAAATCAACAAGCAACTATAAACCAGAGATACACTACGGGGCGGGGGTGGGGAGGAGTGAGGGAATGGGAGAGGAAGGACTAGGGTCAAAATAAGGTGGGGTGCAATTGTATGGGGAATATAACCAAAATGATAATGCATACATTGTGCAAAAATGAAAAATGATGTAAGAATTATATAAAATAAAATACTAATTTAAAAAAAAAACCCTCACCACAAGAAAATATATTTTAGCTATGTGAGGTGATGGATGTTTAAACTTATTGTGATAATTAATTCACAATACATATATATATCAAATCATGCTGTATACCTTAAACATATGCAATGTTACATGTATATTATATCTCAATAAAGCTGGGGGGGAAAGAATAAGTTTAGGGAGATTATGTAACTTTCACAGCTATAAATAGCAGAGGTGATAAAGCCCAACTATAAACAGCAAAGGTGATAATCCATCCAGTCTAAGATTTACAGATACCAGATTAAGGTGTGTTCTCTTTATCATACTGCCTTCACATGACCAAGACATCCAAAAAGATGAGGCAATGACAACTTTCATAATTGAACGTTCTTCATTTGAAATGCTAGGAAGGTGAAAGAAGTACTTTAAACATACAAGCAAAGGAAGTACATCAGAAGTGTACCAAATTGGAATAAAACCTCTTGTCCATAATTTATACATAAACAATGTCTGGAGAGGTAAATCTCTCTGAGAGTTGGCTTCCTCTGTTGTAAAATTAAAATAATAATGTATTTCTTGCAAGATTGTGATGATGGTTCAAGTTATTTTATGTACAGCTTAATGTAGTGCATTTACAAGTAAAGTGTGCATATTTTTGCATCCACAGTGAAGTGGAGGTGTTTTCTGTTAAATTAATTTAGGAAAATGTGATTAAACAGATTCTTAAATCAGGAATTTTTTAGAGCCTCCAATACACAATATTCATTTTTAATCTCCAGAAAGGGAAATATGCATGAATTGTTTCTGACATTTCTTTTACCAATCAAATCATTTTTCCATGCTACATAAATAACAAAACTCTGCCTTTTAAAGAAGCACATGTCCCTCTAAATTTTTTGTTCAACATTTTCTAGCCTGTTCCTCTTGATCTTTTTAACAATTAAAGACTACAGTTAAAGACACGGACTTCACAGTAAAATCCAGGGGTTCAAATTCTTGCTGCATCACTTCCTAGCCATGTAACCTGGGTCCAGGATAACTCAGTTTCCTCATCCACAAAGTGAAGATGGCCTAATGTAAAGGGTTATTGTAAGAATTAAATGAGTTCATAAGTGTTAAGTACTGGGCACAGTGCCTAGCACTCATCATAAGCACTCAATAATTGTTAGTTATCACCCAGTTTGGGTATTTAGAATTAGGAAGAAGACTGCAGTTCAAAGTAGCCACAAAGAGAAATTGAACTGATTAGTGCTACTTGAATAAGCAATGACTCTTTCCCAGAACACGTGGGTACCTGTCTGCTAACCCCTTCCCACATGTTGCACGCTCAGTGTATGCCTGGGCAAGAGACTTAGCACATTTACAGCTACCTGAGGTCTAAAGAAAAATTCATGCCTGTGGGGTTACATAGTTACCTGCTGGACAGGATGTGACCTCCATGAGCTCCATGATGATATGATATTATTGGATAGAGTCTGCTTTCCAGCTAACTGGAAGGAGTTCAGAGGAGGGCAACAACATAATAAAAAGTTTGGAAATGAAACCCTAGGAGATCAGATGAAAAACCAGGGCATGTTCTGTCTAGAGAACAGACAGAACAGCAGCATTGGTGCACATTATCATGGAGAAGTCAGACTCATTATTTTCAGCTAGAACTAAGGTTACGACTGAATCATTTTGGAGAAAATTAATACTCTTCGCAATAAATTTTCAGACAATATAGGAGATGCCTAGGATGGTTGTTAAATTGCTTT
Source organism: Talpa occidentalis (assembly GCF_014898055.3). NCBI lineage: Eukaryota > Metazoa > Chordata > Mammalia > Eulipotyphla > Talpidae > Talpa > Talpa occidentalis. The sequence continues at coordinate 107,802,770 of NW_023602073.1, forward strand.
CAAGAGGAACATTTTGAACCACAGCAATTGATCAAGTAGTTTCTTGGAGTAAATCAAGGATAGAGAAATCAACCATCAGAATGAAAACAATTGACTACATACAGCAGGCAGATTTCTTTGGTTTAAACAACAGCAAGTCTGGCCAACTTTTCGTAGAAGGGCATTTTTTTTTTTTAGTTAATATTGATTGACAATACTGTATGTGATTCAAAGGCATAAGTTCACAACTTGTGAAGAGGATTTTAATGGAAGGAAATGAGATAGCGATTGTTCCAACTTCGAAAGATGTCAGCAATTGAGGCAGCCTAGAGGAGGCAGCAGAAATCAATGATAATCTCTGCAGTGCCAATTAATTTAAGATTCAAAGTCTCCAAAAAAGAGGTGATTGGCTTAGCTCCAGTCCTTGCCTACAAGAGGACAGAAATTTTTGATTGGTATGTATACCAAGGGACAGGTAAGAAAAATCACTATGCTGTTGCTAAAAGAAGGAAAAACATGAGTGCTAGGTAATAAAACAACAACAAAAAGAACCTAATTTACCCTATGAGTTCATATTAAAAGTAATAATTATCATTTATTGAGTACTTACTCAATGTAAAATGTAAGTAAAATATGTCCAAGGTCATAGAACTAATCGTCAGTGGAGAAGGATCCTAGAACTAGGAATTTCTGAATCCAAAGTCCAGTTTCTTAATTAATATACCATAATCCTCCTGCTCATCCTCTCCATATCTGCTATCGTTGCCAATTCTTAAAGCAGATTTGTCCCTACTCACCAATAAAGGCAGAAGTCATAAGAGTCACCGCAATCCTCTTCCCCTCTATGGCACTATGACTGTTTCTTACCTCATACATGCCATTTGGAAGTCCCCAGATTTGGAAGACCTGGGAAGGGCAACGTAGGGTTCTAAATTCCTTGCAATAAGCAAGGTTTGTTTTTGAGGGTGTTGGAATAAGGATACTTGGAAACACCCACTCTAGTATCAGACACTCATGCTCCTACGGATCTTTAAAGAACAACTTGAAACACCACACCAAACTATTACACAGACAAACAGTTTAAAAATAAGCAATATGAGGTAATCATACTTTTGTCAATGTGTTGTCCTGACCACCATCACCAAACTGTAACTCTCTTGTGGATAAAGCCAATGTCCCATTTTTCCTTTGTAGCCACTGAAACAACAGACTTCTAATTATGTGGACAAAAGCAAGTATGATGAGGATAAAGGTCGTGACTTTGACTTTACTGGTCATAGACTTAGGATAAATCTCCCATTTTCAAGTTCTATAACCTTAAAAACTTTATGGAGCCAAATCAGATTTCTGGGGGGTGGAGGGGAGCATTATGTATATGGAGTCTAGAAATACTAAAGTGTCACTGAACCTCAGCATTAGGGGGACTGGGAAAGGAAAACTCATCTAGTGCACTTTAATGGTTAAATCACAGATTTTGGAATTAACCAGAACTGTGCTCAAAAAGCTCAATTCAGCTACTTACTAGCTGTATGATCTTTTGCAAATGACCTTCTAAACTTCAGTTTCTTCATCAGCAAACACAAGGCCTAACACACTGGTACAGAAGATTAAATGAGATTACATAGGCAGAGCCCTCGGCTCAGTCCTTCCACCTAATAAACCTCAGCAAGTATTAGTCATTATTACGATACTTTGTACATTTCTTTCTGCCCCCACTACAATTGTGTGCCTGGGGGCTGAGACTAAGTGACTGATTTTAAAGTTACTAAATAATATTAGGGACTCTAGGTTAAAATTTTTGTACACAACATCATAATTTCTAGAAAGACTTCACAGCTAGTATAGTTTAGTACAGTTACTATAGTTAGTATAGTTAGTTGTTTTATACCAAGATAAACTTTTTGTTGACACTGAAAACATTTCCTAATAATGTTTCACTTTTCATACTTGAGCAATTTTTATTGCAACATTATTCAATAAATTTTTATTCGTCATCTTCTATGGGCCAAACATTGTACTAGGAACTGAAAAAACACAGATCTGAAATATGGTCTTGCCTTTGAGTTTCTTGGTGTCCAATAATAACAAAGTGCTAACAGCAGGAGAAAAATTGTCAAAAAACAAGAAGACAACCTCAAAAATGTTACCATGTAACTCAATTATGCAGATTTTAATAAAATAAAAGATAAAATATGAAAACCAGTCCAGGAAATTTTTATGTTATAATAATTTATAACAAATACATATGCAAAATTCCAGAAGGAAATAAACCAAATGGACAAAAAACTATGATAAAAACCTACAGAAGAACTTTGACCTGAACCATGGGGAGTTTAGAATTTATATCCTTAGACTTGAAAAGTTTATAAAGTATGAGACAAAATTAATGAAATGACTTTACTTAATGAAATGGGTAAACATTTTGAATTTCAAAGGGAAAGAAAAATCCCACAAGCCTTATGTAGGGAAATAAACAAAACTAGTTTCCTAAGAAGGAAAATGTTTCCCTTATCATTATCTTTGTTCCCTACAGTAATAAAATCTGTCTTCAAATTCCATTACTCATCCCTATCGTTCCTGATGTATAAAAACAACAGAAATAACTATTCTTGGGCATATAAAGGTAAAGACCAGAAATCACATGTCCTTTTTGATATATTTAATTAAAAATATATACCAGCTGATCAGGAGATTCATAAAAGGAACAAGCTTTTAATGTACTTATTAAATTTAACGTAAATGCCAAGAATAATTTTTGAAAGAACATAAATGATGTAAAGATTATTAAAGTATAATACAAATAAGGGCCATAAGTCAACTGAGCAGGGAGAAGGAGGAAATCAAAGAATGATAAATTTTTATTTCATCCAGGGACATAAATAGGTTTATAGAAACAGTATTTAAAAAGATATAAAACTCTGCCAAGCTCAAAAGTGCAATAATTAAAGAAATTTTAATGGTGCTTATTCAAAAGTATCAGGACACAAGACATACTTAGCATATATGTGCTGATTTTTTTTTTCTCCTCCACCCTTTATTTCTCAGTCTTTTCTAAAAGTAAGTGCCTGTTTGAAACTGCAGGAGACATTAAGATCAGGAAATTTCATTACTTACTTCTATTATTGATGACTGCTTCTGTTCTTTGTTTGGTTCTCCTTAACAAGCAAGACTTAGAATCACTTCACATACCTTATAACGTGATTCATTATAACGCCACTGTAACTAAAACTACAGAGACTTAAAAGTAAATAATATGTTGTTTTTCCTGCTTTCAGAGGTTTGTTTACAAAATTGGCTCCTGGGATTTTGGAGAGAAAGTCAATATAATTAAAATATTAGTTTGTGTATATGTTACACTTTTCAAATTAGTGCCTGGCATTGACCAGTTTAGGGCAAACAAAATTGTGCTATATTGAGTGTGTACTTTCCTTTAACTTTTTTTTTTCAGTTGGTAGAAACAACCAAGAATATTTCGCATATATTTTAATTTCCTTTTTTCAGGAAGAACAGTCCCTTCCCTGTTTCACCCTATTCCTGAAGCTCCCCACTCTCCCAATTCCATGTTTGCAAAGTTTGAAGAAATTTACAATCTCCAGTGTCGATTAAACTCCAGCCAGATTAATTAATTCCTCTCTTGGAGGATCCCAGGAACTCCTGCTCAGCCTTGGCTTCTAACCAATTGGAGAATAGTGGTAAGGCAGGGTCAGAAGCAACATTAATTTAGTGAAACATGTACTTTGAAGTAGGCTCAGACTGACCTGGTCCCTTGGATCACTTGAAAGTAACTAGGATTCTCTGAGAATCCTATAAACCTAAGGTCATCTGAATCTAGCACATGCAAGACCCACTTATTTCTAGATTCAATACTCAAAGGATCGAATGGATTCAAATTACCTTTAAAATATTAAAGGAAGAGTACATTGAATACATTAGTTTTAAAATCATCAGAGATGAAAAAGAACAAGCTAACCTACGAAACCGACAAATCATGAGGGTTATTTTATGATAACAGACATCTTGCTGGAAATAGTTTTCAGAATCTTATTGATCTGGAGAGAATAGGAAACCAACATCTGAAATAAATGATAAATTAGGGAAACAGTTGATGGGAGAATTCCCCTTCAAACAGCTCTGCCCATTTTATTTTCCTAATGCCAGATCCAAATCTTTGCAAGTGTGTATGGTTATGTGTTTGCATTGTTTTCAGGAATTGTGTTTGGGATTTAAATTATGTTTGGGATTTAAAAAAATTATTATTATTATTATTATTATTACTATTACTACTACTATTATTAAAATTTCCTTACGAGGATGGTAAAATGTTTGGTGTGAGAAAGGGCAAAAATAGTTGAAAAGTTCTTGCTACTTAATGGCAGGACTTCAGGTCTGTTAAGTTCTGTTTTGCAATAAGCTTTTCACTCTTTCTCCTCAGTGCCAACTGCCTACAATTAGTTAACTTTATTATACAGACTAGCAGGCGCATGGAGGGAGACTAATAAAAATATTTGTAGGGTTTATTATAGAGAAAACACCTCAATTACTTGCCAAAAAGCACTGTTATCATAGACCAATGTCTGTAAGGTCATGTAAACAGCTTTGCTATAAAGACTGTTTTCTTTTCAAGGGATCTATTGTCACGGCACTTTATCTATCTCAAAAACCATACTCTTATCATTGTAGAATATAAGAATGTGAAGCTTGTGACTTGTTATCCAGAAGAAATAATTAAAGAGATGTCTTCAAATGTATTCAAATAGTAAGGTTAGTTTCAATAGGATAAAGGAAAATGTACCATTTATAAGCAATTTTAGGTTTTTAATTACCTGAAACTAAAATTTACAAGGACAAATATTGCTAAGATCTTAGCTAATTTTACTAAATACTTATTCATTTTTTAAAAATATTTATTTATTTATACAAGCACTAGGGTATAGGCCAGAGGCACGGGAGGGTGAGAGAATTCAACAGAGACAGAGCAGGGAGCAGAACAGGCAGAAGGACCGAAGTACACTGCTGAAGGGAGAAGTGGGAGAGGCAGAAGAGGTCTGCCACGCCATATGGGTTGCTCCCTGGCCAGCTGGGATTCAAACCCACGCTGCAGAGGCTGCGGACAGCTTCACAGCATGGTGCTCAACCCGCTGCACAACCGGGGAGGCCCCAAATACTTATTCATTTTTATGAAACATCTTTTATATATTATATTTTACATGTGACTATATATGCATATATGTTTTTATGGATAGATAATGGTTGCTATCAGAAATTTAAGAATGTAGAAAACAAATTCCTATAAGTCATGTACCAAATAGTGGCATAAATTTTCTGATTTCTTTTCTATTTGGTCTACTATTTATTCTTTTCTATTTTGAATAGTGCTGCTACCTGCTCAGTAATCATAGTTCACTTCCAAGACAGCTGGTTCAATGACTATAAAAGATTAACAACTACAGATCCATCAATTTTGGAAAAATTTTCTCATTGTCCCTCTGGGATGTATTCCTTTACTCTGAAATGATGAATCAATTGTAGTGGACCAAATCTACCCATTGGCCTTACTCAGTGAGTATAATGCGCTTCACACAATAATTATTATTAATTCGATGTGTTCATTCGCAATGTCAAGTGAACCCATTGCTTTGAATAAAGAAATCAAAGATAATAGCAAACTTTGATACACAATTTCACCTGCAGGAAGGGAGTATTTCCATTTTCTTTGGCACTTTTGAGGCACTTTTCTTGTGGGTTAGCCACTAGAGGGCATCATGATGCTATACACTTAAATATTTTGAATATTGATTACACTTGAATTGATTATATGAAAAATGTAATTCTTCATGCTCACAGCTCTTAGTTAAATATATAAAAATGGAGTTATAAAAAATCAACTCATTTGTCTTCCATTAAATCTGCATTCGGAACATTTCGCAGAGTTAGAAATGGAAACTGAAGCCCCATATTACCAAATCTAAAAGATCAGAAACCAAGAGAAATCCTCTTAGAAAAGAGTGGATGTGGTCAACAGAAAATGAATTCCTCATAGTAAATGAATGTTTTAGAAATTCACTCCCTGTTCCATCACATTTTCATCAGAAGCATATAAGCTAAAACCAATATTCAACACACTGCTATCCTGGAGATAGTCAGGTTCAAAGTTCAACTTATATTTCTTAGAAAATGAAATAAGGTGATTTCTACTCCTTGATATAAAACCTCTCAATTTCAACCAATGAGTTATCTCTGCCAATTTCAGAGAAATTATTGCGACTGTTAAAAGTTGGGACTGGATTCAGTTTCTATACTGTTTTCCTTGATAGCAGTTTCATGAAAGCATTTAGTATAAAACAGTCAGTCTATGTTGCTTTTCATGATGCTGAATAGTCTTAAACATGAACTACAACAAATTATTTTACTTGATATGCAATTATTTCAAGAAACTTGGGCTAATGTTTATTTAACTATGTTTTGTTTGCAATAAATTTTATTTTTAGAGCAATTTTAGGTTCATGGCAAAATTGAGCAAGACATACAAAAAGTTCCTATGTAATCCATTTGAACACAACACAATCTCCGCTCCAGCCCCCCTCCAATCCCAATCCCCCCAGGACACCCATATCACAGAGGTTACAATTGCTTTGTTAAAACTGAGGAACCTGCACCAACATATCATTATCAGCAAAGTTCATAGCTTACATTATGTGTCACTCTTGGTGAAACTATGAGACTGACAATGTATAATGTCATGTATCCATGATTGTGGTATCATACATAATAGTTTCATTGTCCTAACAGGCTCCACCATCCTCCTAACCCTAACCCCTGGAAACTATGATATTTTTTTTTTTCACTCTCTTCAATAGCTTTCCCTTTTCCAGAATGTTACATATGTGGAATTATACATTATAGTATGTACCTATTTCAGATTGGCTTCTTTCTCTTAGCAATACCCATTTTAGCTTCTTCCATATATGTTTATGGCTTGATAATTCTTTATTCTTATTGTTGAATACCATTTTATTGCCTGGATGTACCACTAAATATTTATTCATCTGCTGAAGGACATCTTGGTTGCTTCCAAGTTTTGTCAATTATGAATAAAGCTGCTATGAACATTTGTGTACAGGTTTTTGTGTGGATATAAGTGTTCAATTCATGTGGGTAGCTTGTTTTATTTTTAGCTAATCTCAGCTCTTTAGCAATGTTTCCTCAAAGTAGCTGATATCTGATGGTTTTGGTTCTGTTGACCCAGACAGACTCCTGTGGTGTCAGAACTGAACTAGAAGGGCATTTGTAGGCTAATTCAACCTCTCATTCTATATTTTAGGAAATGGTACACATTTGTGAACTACTTGTTATTCTATCCAATTCAAAAGTCAAATATTCTCAGATTCTTTTTGTTTGCTTTGCTTTGAGATATTTTTAGAATGCTGCTGCATTCATTTTTTGAATAGCCAGTAACTATAAAGACCTCTTGTCCATGGCCTCAACCTTGAATTGTACCATTAGCTTTCACAGAAAAACAAACATTTAACTATGAAAAATACAACAAATACATTTTAAAATGCAATTCTTTGGGAAGGGAATGGGTATGGTCAAAAAACAATTTTAACAAAGTTTGGTTAAAAGGGTGTCCCCAGTTAGTGATCTTATTTCAATTCTTTTGCAGACATCTCTGATCCTGCTCACTGCCCACCCGGTCAGCGATATTCAGATCTTCAATCTGGAAAATCAGTCACAGTATGTAACTGGAAGCTAAATGGTACCTCTCCTGTTAGTTCCCTTTCAGCTGACATCCCAAAGATGAGAGTCAGAGGAGATGAGTACTTTCACCTTCCAAACAGAGATGTTAAACTACCTTTGTACAGCTTGCCTAAGGAGCGGGCCCTTACCTCAAACTGATCAGAAGATGAGAGTGAGGATTTCTTTGAAGACACTGTCAAAGGAGAAGTTTTTTCCCTCAATTCAAAACAAACAAAGAGGGCCTTCACAAGAACTACTGGAGAGAGTACGGGTCTTTCCAGGAGTGGATACTGACATTTTAACTCATGTACCTCCCTTTTCTTCCCCACACCCTTTCTAAGCAGAGACCTAAAAGAGAACCTAGTTGACTACAGAATCTTGGGGAAATGTGGCCTACATTTCCTGGAGTGTGGATCTCATGTCTATTTTTTACATGGAAGAATCTAAAAATTAGAATAAGCCCCCTTAGTTGCAGAAACCAGGCTGGCATAGTAAGTAATCAGCCAGAAGAGCATCCCCTGCTCTAAGAATCGTAATTTTGGGGTCCTCTTGAGAGGAGGGGAATGGTCCACAACAACTGACAAAAAACCCTGCATCAGTCAACAGAGGCACCTGTAAAATTTAGGAAGAGCGGAAGGAGCAAGCCTCCTAGAATGATTGACAAAATGCCACAAAACTGACCCACTAGAAGAGCTAGCTCCACTGAGGTCACCACTTGAGCTGGAAGTGAGAGCAACATCTACCTTATGCCTCCACACAGAAATGTAGAGATCAATATGGAAACATCACTGCAGGAAAGTCTTATGTTTCCACTACTGGCTTGCTGGAAACCATAGCCTGAAGCCTCAGGAAGACGATCCCCACCTTACCCCTGCCTTCCAAGTTTCCTGATGAATGACTCCAATTGACAGAAACAAACCTGCATCTACAAATCTACGTGGATCAAGCATACTTTTCATGTGTTCAATCCCTTGACTAGAAACAAGGTAGGAGGAGGCTGAATGGGCCCATCCAAAGTACCCAGCATAGCACTCCAAAAGAACAAGAACATACACTGGAGCTCCTGCTGCACAGAGTGTCTCATTGCTAGACCACAACAGCACAGCCAAGTAAGATTTTTTTTCCTCTTTTACCTCTCCCTCTCTGTTGTCTCTAGCCTGGAGAAGCTGGAAACAGCACATAGCTGGGAGTTGTAAACAAACAAGGTGGGCAAGTAGCATAGAGGCCATGTTTATTTCTTGCACTGCAGGTTTCTAAGATTGTTTAGGCCTGCTTGATGTGGAAGGGGAAAAACCCTGAATGGACATGAAAGCAGATTTTTTATATTTGGCAAAATCAAATTTTTAATTGCTAAAACCATAACTAGTTACTAATATCAGAAGGTGGGGGTGATTTTTAATAAGTTCACTAATTAGGGTAACATGGGCCTTGACCAATCAGAAGGCACACTAGCCAGAAGTACCCGATACAACTACAAGCACTGTTCAGGTTAGATATTGGCCAGGCCTGAAAGAGCCCTGAAATGGAGAGGTCTCCAAAGACATTCTTGAGAGGAAAGTCTGGATATCTGTCATAACAGATTGACAAATGAGATGTGGGGAAAATACAATGTTGTTTTTTGCTTGCACAATACGGTGTTCAGTTGTTCGATCAACTAGTTACAACAGATTTTTCACTTGGGTTAGTTCCATCGTTTGCTTTATTGCCCTACAGTAGTCATCCATGGCTGGGATCAAACAAAGAGACACCAGACTTTTCATTCTTGATTCCAAGTTTAAAGAGTTGGGTCCATATATCTTTCTTGAATTCATCTGTTAGGTGACTCATTGCTCCTTTAGTCCTTAAAATTGAGCAAATAATTCAACAGGGAACTTGCCTGCATAACTCAATCTTAATAATTTCTTTTTGATTCAAGAGCTATAAATTACCAGAGGGTAATGATGAATGGTTGTAAGAACACAGTATACAGACATATGAAATTTCTGCAGGTGAACTTTTCCTGGGTCTCAGGTACATAGTCCCAAAGGTAACAACTCATGCTTATATTCATTTTGTTGAACCTGACATTTTAGTATGTCTCTTTATGGACTATTAGTAAAAGCTATTCCTTTTAATACCATTGTGAGTTTTGTCTTTTTGGTTTGTAAGACACTGTTTTCAAATATGTAGCAGCTGTATATTTAAAAGCAATAAACTCTCAACTGCTTCAAATTTACTGAGCAAAGTAAGTTTTCTTCAGATATTGCTAACTCCATTTGTCATTTTAAACCTTCACTGAATTAAGGGACATTATCACAGGATAAATATGGGGCTTTGGGCATTCTCCCTTTATTATTTATTTTTTATTTATTTATTTAAATATTTATTTATTTCTGTACTACTAAATCCTAATGATTTTTAGATGCTCATGAATAAATGAGTCATTTGTAAAACTAATATATATGGTATCACTGGTCCAAATTTATTCTATTTGCTGACTAAAGAATAAATGATGCATTTATTCTGTGATGCATCCACTATCTATATTGTGGGGGTCCATGTACAGACAGAGCGTCATGATGAGTAATGTCTACATTGCTGTTGTTTTCCAGTCATAGCTGTTGTAGGGGATGAATGAAGAGGGACAGCATTCATTTGTTAAGGATTTCTGGGAGCACCTGGTTTTGATGTAGATTTCAAATAAATCTTCCAAAATTAGCTTTTTGAAATGTTTTGAAAATAATTCTGTTTCACTTTGTCCTCCCTCTGCACAAATAGCCTCACCCCACCAAAAAAACATTTCTGCTCATTGTAAAGTCAGGCCTATGTTTTATGGTTCTTATTTTGTTTAAAGTTGTTCTCTGTTTTGAATCACTAAACCAAAGACTTAGTTGCTTCTTTTGTCATTATGTTGGCTTTCTTCCAAATTCTGACCCCACTTTTTAAATTCATTTATTTTATTAAGCAGAATGGGAACACTAGCAAGCATTTCCTATCAGGAAGAATGCCTTAAAGAAAAAGGAACAAAGGTTTCAATAGCCAGGAAGACAAATCATATGACAACTAAGATTCATGTTCTAATTGATCCAAGTTAAATTATGATTCAAATATGGAGGTGACACTCTATTTCCATCTTTATTCAATATAAACCTAGGTTCCAGATTTAGACTGGACACACACGAGACAGGATTCAATACATGCAATGTCTGTGGTAGCTCCAAACGTCATGGTCATCTGTACTAGTTCATGCATAGTTATGATCGATCATGGGGTTTATTAGGATTCAGTGCTTGCTTTGCACTTATCATCAGAGCAGGCAAGCATCCATTGTTCCATTTCCTTCTAAGTAGAAATAGAAGAGTCAGGTGTGGAGGCCATTAAAGAGATTTCCCTCTCTGAAACAGTAAGGTTCCTGCCTGAGGCAAGTGTTTGAAATGTGTCATATAAAACTTCTCTTTCTGTTCCCAAATAGACTTCATATGCCAGTGAAGATGGAAGTGGAGCACTGTTAAAATTAAAGACAGTTTTGCCTTTCAACACAACAGATGAGGGGCTGACTCATCCCGGACACCCTAACCAGTCTCTCTTCTTCTCTCTCTCCCCCCAAAATATTTGGCTCTGAGATGGATTTTCCATGGTGAGAGTTACAGAACTGCACCCAGGAACTACAATTCCTCCTGGCTTCTCTGGTCCCACAGAGAGTGAAGTGGATTGGAGATAAGAAGGGATAACACTAAAGAGATGAGAAGGTCAAAAAGACCAAATCATAAAGGAATGAGTCCAACAGATCAAGGTCATAGCTTTATGATGGATTTAAGACTCAGGAAGCCACTAAGGGGAATCTGCAGGCTGAGTGTTGCCCAGACCCTTAATGTCTCCCCGGGGCAATGCCCAGAAACTGGGCCTTCACTCCTCAGTGCGTGCGGTGTCGTCTGTGAAAGCTCTGCCCACAAAGCCATCAGATGGTAACAATTTTCAGTCACTTCTAACATGAGATCGTTTTGAACTTTAATATGCAACCTAATTATGACTGCAAACACTTTGTTAAGCAAACAAACTTCAAACCCTTTTTTAAAAAACAACTCTCCTCTGGTCATTTCTTCTTGTACAAAGACTTTAAAAATAAAACTGTGTGAGGAATCATGGACTCCAGGGATGACAAAAAAAATGCACAAAATTAAATGGCTTTAATGTAATCACCACTTGAATTCTGAGTATCTGAATGTTTTCTTTCAAATCAAAGGCCAGAGGATATAGCATCCTATGTTCTGTTCCTGAACTGTTCAACTTCAACTCCAGACTTACAGATAATATTTTTATATAAAATAGAGAAATAGATTTTTTATTTGTTTCCAAATATTCCTTTGCTTATTGACCTCTTTTTCTGATTTTGAAATATCCAAGTCAGTTGAGGTTTCTTCTCTCTCTGACTCCCCCCACTTACCCACACTTTCGGATTTTTTCACAGTAACTTTTCACCTTTCTTAGTCAATTTTAAGAAATTGAAGTTATTCCATTACTTAATGGAAATCAACAGGTAACTCCTTTTCAGGACAAAACAAGGGTACCTGGCAGACCTGCAATATGAGGGGAGACCTTGAGTGACAGGACTCTAAAATGACTCACCAAAATAACAGAAACTCCTACATCTCTGGATTTCATAGAAGTCTGCGTTCCTCCCTGCCTTTCTGGGGCACCCCCCAAGTCAATTTCCCTGTAATCTTTGCAATCTACGAGTAGTCTTCATAATCTTCTAGGGTGTTTTTTCATTTTACTTCAAAGAAAGCAGGGGAAAGAGAATATATCTCTAATTCCTACATATATCATTCAGTTAAGTTTAAGAAGTAAAAGACACAATAGGTATACACCCCAGATCTCCAAAACACTGAGTTCTCCTTACAAAAGCAGAACAATAAACTCTAGTAGAAATGCTAACACTCTTCATTTTAAGAATCATCTAAGGTGACATGAAAGACCCATGCTCTGTCAATAATATATCTCTCCTGGGCTTTTACTTTCAAAGTCAAAATTCCCTCACCCTTTGTGGGAGAAGATTGAAGCCAAAATATTGTCTGTAGTCAACTGCATGAGAAGGCCACTCTCTCCTGAGGTAAGCCTAAATGGACTTGCTCTTGTCAATTTCTGATTTTGTGACATACCTTTTCTTGCTTACTAAATTGCTATCCCTACCTGTGCCTCCTTTTATTTTTTTTACAATTTATTTTATTTATTTATGCATACAGGAACTGGAGTATAGGTCAGAGGTGCGGGGGTCGGGGGTGGTGAGAGGATTCACCAGAGACATAGTGGGGAGCAGAAAAGGCAGATTCTACTGAAATGCACTTCTGAGGGGAGCAGCGGGCGAGACAGGAGAGGTCTCCTGCCCGATGCGGGTTAGCTCCCTGATCAGGGATTGAACTCATGCTGCAGTGGCTGGCAATAGCTCGATAGCGCTGAGACTCTAACCCCTGTGCCTCCTTCTTCCACAAAAAAAAAGTATGCTGGAGCTCAGAGAAAGTGTCCCTTATTGACCACATGAGCAACACAAGAGGAAATAAACCCTTTGCTGCCACTGGACCTTACTGCCTGTATTTGAGGTTTGGAATAACGGTAGCCTTCTTGAGACATGAGGGAATTCAGCTGAAAGACAAGCAAATTTGTCACCGAGGATCAATGGAGAGAAACTGGGACATTAATGGCCTCATTTTAACACTAAACAAGTCTGGAACCACCAAACTTCTGAACATCTTGTTATGTGATTTATAAATGTTCCTTATTGACTTGGTGACTTTTAGTTGAATTTTCTTTATGTAAGACCAAAACAATCATAATATTCATCTTTAGACTAATACTTTAAATGTGAAAAATTATCTCCCTTTAAACTCTATTGGCAAACATTCTTATTTAAGTTTTGAGTGCAAGGTACCTTGATATGTGGGGTGTTACCACCAAATACCGCTGTGCTCCATATACACCAACTCTGATAGCATCTTCTGGTGCCAGGAAAATCAGTGGGCCTTCTTTAACTCTCTGCTCTAGACTGATTGAAAATATATAGATTCCTCTTTAAAAATAACATACTCATAATAATAATGTAATAAAATAAATAATGGATAATAAATTAATAAAATAATAAATAAAAATGTAATAAAAATTACATACTCATAATAACAATGTTGGGATCACTAACCTTAAACTAGAGGTATCTGTCTTCTCTCATTCACCATCTACATCAGCTCTTTGACAAGTTAACATAGAAACAACAAAGGCAAAATTTCTACCAAGACTGTGGCAGCTTGAAAGTGAAATCACTTATTCCCTATGCCAAAAGAAGGCTCTGGGGAGGTTTCTCACATCAGCAGCATGGCCATATGAGAATTCCAGTAAAATCACTGTCACTACTTAAGCTTTTAAAGGAATTAAACAGAGTAAACCTCACGCACAGTTTTGTAACTGAACTTAGACAAGCACAAAGTTCTGTGTTGGTAGAACATCTTTTTAATCAGAAATGAGGCCCTCTCCGGCCTCCCTGGTGGCGCAAGGGTTTAAGACACAACCTATGAAGCTATCTGCAGCCACTGCAGCACGAGTTCCATCCCCGGCCTGGGAGCTACCCACATGGCACAGCAAACCTCTCCTGACTCACCCGCTGCTCCCCTCAGCAGTGTACTTTGGTCAATCTGCCTGTACTGATCCCCACTCTGTCTCTGGTAAATCATCTCACCTCCCACACCTCTGACCTGTATCCCAGCTCTTGTATGCATAAATAAATAAATCTTAAAAAAAAAAAAGAAATGAGGCCCCCTTCCCTGAGTCTGCTCCTTCAGTTGACAGGGTAGAAGTTATATAACAGGCTTGCCCACTGGAGAAGAGGCACAGGGAGATGGTTAGGCCTTTGGGCTGAAGCCAGGATCATTCATTCTTTAAGCTGACCAGACAAGGATAGATGTCTTACTCCCTCCTGCTCATCAATAATAAGGGCGAAGAGGGCCTCCCCAGTGGCGCAGCGGTTGAACACTGGGTTGAGAGGCTGCCCGCAGCCTCTGCAGCGCCGGTTTGATCCCCGGCGGTTCCCCGGCCACTGGAAGGGGGTCCCACATGGCGCGCAGACCTCTCCTGCCGCCCGCTGCTCCCCTCAGCAGTGTACTTCGGTCCTTCTGCCTGCTCTGCTCCCCGCTCTGGCTCTGGTGAATTCTCTCACCCTCCCGCGCTTCTGACTGTACCCAGTGCTTGTATAAATAAATAAATAAATAAATAAATAAATAAATAAATAAATAAATAAATAAATAAATAAATAAATCTTAAAAAAAAAATGAGGGCCAAGAAAAGTTGCTTCACAGGCACTTCTCACCTAAAGCCTATCTGGATGTAGATTCCTGGACGGAGAAGCCCCAGAGGCATTAAAAAACCCACTAGGTTTTTCATACTATTTTACATGAGCATTGCATTAAGACTTCACTGCTGTCACCTAACTATACTATACTGGGTTTCTTATCCTCAGACACTTAGATCTGGTGAACAATTGGAGTCTAATGATTAATTAACCATTGGAATGTCCCCAAGTGGAGGATT
This sequence comes from Talpa occidentalis, assembly GCF_014898055.3. NCBI lineage: Eukaryota > Metazoa > Chordata > Mammalia > Eulipotyphla > Talpidae > Talpa > Talpa occidentalis. The sequence continues at coordinate 107,818,037 of NW_023602073.1, forward strand.
CTGTGCTCTCCAGGGAGAGAAGAGAGGTCTGGGGGACTTGGGGATTAACCAAACAATCTCTTTCCTTAAGCTAAATTGGCATGTTTGGTCAGTTCCTGCCTGGGCTCTGGGTAGTCTAAATTGACTTGCACCAGAGTCTAAATGATACCATTTGGGACATTTTCTGGTCTGTCATAATTTTTTTGTATTTTATTTTCTTTTTTAATTTTTTTAAAGAGGAATACCTTTTTCTCTCTTGCTCACTATCATTCTTTTTTCTTCTATGTTTAGATTAAAATCTGTTTAGGGGACTTGATTTTACCTAATAATCCCAAGATTACAGGTATTAGAGAGGGTCATTTCAGTTTGAGAAGAACCTTGGAAAATGAACACGTTATTTAAACATGGACATTGGTAGTAGCCAAAGAAAACTATGTTTTGCATTCTGAAAAAAAAAAAAATTAGTATGTGCTGTATGTGCTGTTTGGTTTGGTTTGGGAGTTTTAGATGGATATTTGGGATTCTGTTTAAAGGTTTAATGCAGAGATTTTCTTGCCTATAAATGTTGAGTGAAAAGGCTGGTAGACCTCACACCTCTGGGACCGATCCATATTAAAAAAATAAATAAATAAACAACAAATGTTGGCAAGGATGTGGTGAAAAAGAAACCCTCTCTCACTAATGGTGGGAATATAAACTGGTCCAGCCACTACAGAAAGCTGTGTGGAAATTCCTCAAAAAACTAAAAATGGAGCTGAGTACCATATAACCCAGTGATTCTACTCCTAGCATTCTACCCAAAGAACACAGAAACATTAATTAAAAAGGAATCTGCATTCCTATGTTTACTGCAGCACTATTTACAATAAGCTAAGATGTGGAAACAACCTAAATGCCCCAAAATAGATGCATGGGTCAAGAAGATGTGGTATATATACACAATGGAATACTACTCAGCTATCAAAAAAGATAAACTCATGTCATTTTCAGCAACATGGATGGTGTTGGAAGGGATTATGCTAAGCAAACTCAGTCAGAAAAAAAAATAAATAAATATCGGAGTTCTTCACTTATATATAGACTATAGAGTAACCAAACAAAGGATCAGGAAAAAGAAAATTTGTACAAGCTGACCATAGATATGAGGCATGCAGCAGGAAAGGGGGAGCGTGAGGAATCAAAACTGGGGAGGGAAAAGTACAAAGGACTGTGGTGATGTATCATGGGTGCTCTGGAGACTATACCTGAGGGGAGAAATCAAATAATGTCCAAAAATTAACAATGTAAGAAAATAAATAAATTTAAAAAAGAGAAAAGGTTCATAGTTTGTAGAAACACATAGCATACAACTCATTCATGTAAATGGCTATTTTACAGGTCACAAAAGTGTAGCATAGTGTTCATTCATGGAAATATTATTTGATGGGACATAAAACTAATTAAAACCAAATTTAAAAAGAAGAAAATAGTGGCAATAGCATGAAGGATATGCATGGCCAACATTGGTTTGCTATAATATTACTCAAATTGACTCCTTCATGTGGGAAAATATTTTTACTTCAAATAAATACAGGAAAATATAATTAATCAAGACAAACAAAAAAGTCTGACAAATTAGCACATGCTCAAATTCTAGGGTCTAAAATAAATCAGGCTACAGAGACTGAAAGAAATTCAATCAGCTCTACATTTAAGTGCTTTTCCTAGGGTGGTTTTCACAGAATTTTTGTTTGTGGATAAAACTTAACATTACTTGACCATGGCTCCAGAAATTATAGATGTAATCAAAAGGCAGTGGCAAAGGGAAAATCAGAAAATAAAATAAAGCAGGGCCCCTAAGTAGTTCAAGTAGATCTGTCTAGCTGCAACAGAGCTAAGAAAATGCAGAGGCTACATTTCAAACATGGATGAAATTAGTATACAAAGAGTACTTGAATCATAGCTCTACTTACTCAACAAGAGTTATTTATAGAAACTGAGTAGCTTTAGGGGGAAAAAATGCTGATTAGTCACATTGCTTTGGCTTAACCTTTTATTTATCCTTTCAGTCCATCAAATATTTATTAAGTATCTTCTGTGTGGCAAACATTGATTCTGTGAGAACAAGATGAGTTTCCTGGCCTCATGAAGTGTATGGTAAACAATTACACAAATCATCATTTTACTAAAGCTATGATCAACACTTACAGGAAACTGTAGAGTACTTTGAGACTGTATGTAAAGGGATCCCTAACTTTGTCTGGACTCAGGAATGGTGCCTGCAGCCTTGAGATTATAATTGAGACAAGAAGAGTGAGAGTTAACCAAGACATGAAGAAATACTGGAAAGACTCCCCAGTAGAAGACACAGAAGGAGCAGGGACAGAGGTGTCCTGGAGAATAACACATTCAAGGAAACCAAAGAAAGTCAGACAATGACCACAGATGTGATGAGCAGGTGTTGAAGCTGAGAGGTGGGCAGGAACCAACCAGGTCACATAAACAAGGTGTTGTTCTAAAGATTTAGCAACTTGCAAAAGCACATACCTGGCCAGCAGAAGGGAGGCTGACCATCAACACCTGTATGGTGGAACCAGTAGAACTAGCCAACCATCGTCCAGCGCGAAAGACCTCTTAGGACACATTATGGGTTCTGGACTTGTTGCTGAGTCAGAAGAAGGCACTGAAACATTCTCAGCAAGGGAACATCAGGATCAAAAATAGGTTGAGATGTTTTCTAGAGAACAATCTACAGAAGATGAGTTGAGTTCACCCATAAGAACTCACCACACAGATGCAAAGTATGGGGAGGAGGATCCTGAGGTGAAGAACAGAAACTGCAGCCACTGCCCTCAGGAAACTTACAATTGATGGTCCATCTAAATATTGAATACTCAAAGATTTGCTCTGTTTGAGTAGAAAGTTTTAAAAGCTCTTCAGAGTAATAGTGGAAAGTAGCGTAGCGAAGCAATCCTGCCTGAAATGCATTCTCTCTTTATTCAGCAGATTCCCTTACTTTGAGTAATTTATATTGTTTCCTATTTCTTTGTTTGCCTTTTAAACATTGCTTTAATTTCCTCTTTATCGCTAATATATTAATACTCCTATAAGTGGGACTGTACAATCACAAAAGGTTTACAATAAGACTTATGTTGATTTACTTTCCCAAAGAAATAATCTTTATTTATTTATTTATTTGTTTGTTTGTTTGTTTATTTATTTTTTGCCGGTGGCCGGGGATCGAACTGGCACTGCAGAGGCTGTGGGCAGCCTCGCAACCCAGCGCTCAATCGCTACACCACCAGGGGAGGCCCAAGAAATAATTTTTAAATGAGGACAGAGAAAAGAAATGACCCTTTCTCTTTAGCAGTCCTTAAAATTACCAATAGCATGCTAAGACCTTTTGGATACATTACCTACTGGGGTCACTACCTTGCCAGCAAGTGGACAGGGCAGAAATTGTATGATAACTTACTACTGAGACTTCTGGGTTGGGTCATTTGCACATAGCTGTTGTGGTGATGGGATTATGTGAGAAGGGTAGATGTAAAGGCTCTGCCATGTCCCTCTTGGAGTTCAAATCTTGACTATTTTACAGTTGGTGACATGAGTTTTATGTCTCTATAATGGTTAATTTTATGTGCCAACTTAGTTTTGGTGAAAGACCAGTCTTGATATTGTCATGAAGGTATCTTTTCAGACATAATTAATATTTAAATCAGTAGATTTGGAGTAAAGTAGATCACCCCCTATAATACGGGAGAGTCTCATCCAATCAGTGAAAAACAATAAGAGAAAAACAGATATCCTGAGAAAGAAGAAATTCTGCCTCTAGACCTACTTTTGGATTCAAGTTGCAACATCAACTCTCTCCTAGGTCTCAACCTGCAACATGCCATGAAGATTTTGGACTTGCCACTCCCCACAACCACACAAGTCAATTTCTTAAAATAAATCTCTGAACAGACTGATAGATAGGTAGATAAATGGATGTATAGATAGAAAGATAGCAATACACACACACACACACACACACACACACACTCTCACATGCATCCTACTGGCTCTGTTTTTCTGGAAAACCCTGATTCATTCTCTAAGCTTCAGTTTCCTCATCTGTAAAATGGTGACAATACTACACACTTTATAAGATTATAGTACAGAATAAATGAAATAATGAATGTTAATGTGGTGGGTCTCACCCCATCAGTTGAAATCATAAAAGAAAGACTGAGAAACAAGAAACTATGCCCCCAGAATTATAGTGTTTCCAGCTGCAACATCAACCTCCAGTGCCTCCTGTTGTTTCTGAACTTTGACTATTACTTTTAGAAAACAGAGCTTGCACCCTTAGCCTGTTCATTACCACCCTCAATCTCTCCTCCAAAACACACATATATATACACACACTCTCTCTCTCACACATAAGGACTTAAAGTGGAGGTCCTACAAAGAAGTAGAGAAGTCCAAGCTGTGGAAGAGATGTGTTCAAGAGCTGCTTGAGCAATGCTGAAACCAGGGGTGAGATATCCTGGTTCCCCTCTGCGATACTGTATCCCTACTATGCACTGGGGATTTCCTGTTTCACTGATTTAAGCTGTTGCTTCTCAGCCCACATAGTGCTGGGCTGTATTAGTGATGCCATGAGTTTTGGGTCAATTTTTGTTATGTGTCACCTTCTGTGAGGGCCCCGTATTTGCGCCTGTTCCTGTGGGTTTCATTTCAGTAAGTCATTCTGCAAGAGGCAAGAGAGAGGAGGAGGAAAACCAGAGAGGGAAATATTTATCAATGACAACTCAGCTAAGCCATTACCTAATACCAGGCAGGTCATGTTCCACCTTGGCCTACAGGAAGCAAGTAGACTCTCACTACTTTTAATTTATGATGACAACACACTGGATGAAGCTAGAGCTGGTGCTGTCTACAGAATTGCTTATTCTCAATATAGACAGTCTTGTAACTAATAACATGTTCTGGGTCATGTTCACTCCAGCTTCAATTTTATACTTTTAAAAATATTGCTAATCACTTAGCTACTTTTGGTGCTACAAGCAGGTGGGCTTCCCAGAATATGTCCAAATTTAAAAATCTATTTCTGGCTGAACTGTCAACTCAGAGTGACATTCAAGAGTGGTTCAGATGATGGCCTGCACCCCAGTTCTTGCATAAATAAATAAATCATAAAAAAAAGAGTTGTTCAGATGAGAATTTTTTTTTTAAATATTAAATTTTATTTTTATATTCCCCCATACAATTGCAAACGCCCATTCTGACCCCAAAACTTCCCCTCCCGCCCCCCACCCCCAAAAAGTGTCTCTGGTTCATAGTTTTTTGTTGATTTTGATTTTCACTTTCTTATATTCATTTTCCTGGTCCCTTATTTAAGTTTTCTAGATTCCTGCTATGAGTGAGACCATCCGGTATTTTTCTTTTTCTTTTTGGCTTATTTCGCTGAGCATGATCCCTTCCAGCGCCATCCATGTTGCTGCAAATTGCATGTGTTTATCTTTTTTGAATGCTGAGTAATATTCCATGGTATATATGTACCACATCTTCTTGATCCAGTCATCTACTTTTGGGCATTTGGGTTGTTTCCAAAGCTTAGCTATTGTAAACAGTGCTGCTATAAACATAGGAGTGCAGGTGCTCTTTGGAATTGATGTTTCTGTGTCCTTTGGGTAAATACCTAGGAGTGGAATTGCTGGATCATATGGAAGCTCTATGTTTAGTAGGTCCAGAAATCTCCACACAGCTCTCCATAGTGGTTGGACCAGTTTGCACTCCCACCAACAGTGCAGAAGAGTTCCTTTTTCTCCACATCCTCGCCAACATTTGTTGTTGCTAGTTTTTTTAATATGTGCCATTCTCACTGGTGTGAGATGGTATCTCATGGTAGTTTTGATTTGCATTTCCCTGATTGCAAGTGATGTTGAACATTTTTTCATATGTCTGTTGGCCATTTGCATTTCCTCTTCAGAGAAGTTTCTTTTTAGCTCTTCTGCCCATTTTTTGACTGGATTATTTTCTTTGTTGTTGCTGAGTCTCATCAGCTCTTTGCAGATTTTTGTGATCAGTCCTTTATCATTAGTGTTGGGTGCAAAAATGTTCTCCCAGTTGGTGGGGTTTCTCTTTGTTTTTGTTATTGTCTCTTTTGCTGTGCAGAAGCTCTTTAATTTGATGTAGTCCCAGCTGTTTATCTTTCTCTTCACTATCACTGCTTTGGGTGATGTGTCTGTAAAGATGTCTTTGATGTGCAAATCCCGTAGTGTTTCGCCTATATTTCCTTCTATGTATTTTATGGTTTCAGGTCTTATGTCTAGTTCTTTAATCCATTTTGAGTTGATTTTTGTGTATGGTGTGAGGTAGTGGTCAAGCTTCATTCTTTTGCATGTAGCGACCCAGTTTTCCCAGCACCATTTATTGAACAAACTTTCTTTGCTCCAATGCATAGTCTTTGCTCCTTTGTCAAAGATTAGTTGACCATAAATCTGTGGGTTTATTTCTGGATTTTCTATTCGATTCCATTGGTCTGTATGTCTGTTCTTGTTCCAATACCATGCAGTTTTGATGATTATGGCTTTGTAGTAGAGTTTGAAGTCTGGGAGTGTGATGCCTCCATTCCCTTCTCTTTTTTTCAGTAGAGCTTTGGCTATTCGGGGTTTTTGGTGATTCCATATGAATTTCATCAATAATTGTTCTATTTCTTTGAAGAATGCCATTGAGATTTTGATTGGAATAGCATTGAATCTGTATATTGCTTTTGGTAGGATGGCCATTTTAATAATGTTTATTCTTCCAATCCATGAGCAGGGGATGTCTTTCCATTTCTTTGTGTCTTCTTCTATTTCTTTTAACAGTGTTTTATAGTTTTCTTTGTATAGGTCCTTTACCTCTTTTGTTAGATTTATTCCCAAATATTTGATTTTTTTTGTTTCAATAATAAAAGGGGTGGTTTTTTTGATTTCTTCTTCTTCAGATTTATTGTTTGTGTATAGGAAGGCTACTGACTTTTGCGTGTTGATTTTGTATCCTGCCACTTTACTGAATTGATTGATGAGTTGAATTAGAGAAGAAATTAAAAAATTCTTTGAATTGAATGACAAGGAGGACACCAATATCCTAAATGTATGGGATGCAGCAAAAGCAGTAATAAGAGGAAAATATATAGCAATAGAAGCTCACATCAAAAAACAAGAAAGAACTCAAAGAAACAACCTAATCTCGAAGCTCAAAGATCTAGAAAAAGAACAACAAAATAACCCCAGAACCAGTAGAAGAAAAGAAATAATAAAAACCAAAGCAGAAATAAATGAAATTGAAACTAAAAAAACAATCCAAAAGATCAATGAAACCAAGAGCTGGTTCTTTGAAAAAATAAATAAAATAGCCAAGAAGTCCCTCCATGCAAAGCTAAGAGACTCAAGTTTTAGGATAAAATGATGAGAAATAACAGTCACATTTACTTCTTGTCATTGCCCATAGAGCTCAGCAGAAATTCAATAAGTTCAACTGAACTAAATTGGTGAAAAAAAGGTATGAATTGTGAAAAGACTTCAAAATGATTAAATCTTTCCAAAGTGAATACAGGGCTTCAAATTATATTGCAATTCTTGGAAAAAGTCATTAAAATTAAATCTTTTGATGAAGATTTTCTTTGTGACCATGTATAAGTCAGCTAAAAGCCCATACCTTATCCACAGTGTGGGGTGAATCTGGCCTGGGGCAGAACCTGGACACCTACATTTTTATTTCTCTGTTACTACTCCTCAGTTGCTTGCACAAGCTCAGAAACTGTGAGCAGCTAATGCCTCACTTGCAAATCTAACTGGACAAGCCATTTCCCAAACTAGATATACAAAGGCAGGGGGAAAAAAATCTCTTTTATTATTATTTTAAAATTTAACCTGCCATCTGGTAACTTCCTCTTGAGCAATATCTAGCCAATGATCAAAAGTCCAGAGAATGTAGTCACATTTGTAGAGGTGTGAATATCTCAATAAACATAATATTAAAAAATTAAAAACAAAAAATTGTAACACAACTACATTTTTTTAATTAAATAATTAAAAAACAAAAGTCCAGAGACATATGCAAGCCCTAAATCACAAAAACGTTGAGTCTAACTAGGTCACCATTAATGTCACTCAGTGTCATACGGGACCTCTGTGCTCTGCTCGCTGTTCCTATATGCTCTGACTGGTCATTCTTGCCCACTGAGTCAGGACTGCCCAGTGCAGGGGCAGGACTCACTCAGGTCTTCACTACAAAGCTTTTCAGTGTACTGTCACCTACTGCCCCCAAAGCATACCCACAGTATTAGGGAAGTTGTAGATTTATGAGTTTTCTGGAACTGCTGTAACAAACTGGGCAGTTTAAACAACCAAATTCATTATCGCACAGTTCTGGAAGCTAGATGTCACAGTCCTGGGGATCAAGATGCTGGCAGGGCTGGTCTTTTATGAGGGGGGATCTGTTCCATGCTGCTCTCCTGCCTTCTGGTGACTTCAAGTATTCCTTGGCTTTTAGATGTTATTTCTGTATCTTCACATTCTGTCTCTGTGTCAAAAATTCTCTTTTGTAAGATTAGGGCTCACCCTAATGACCTCATTTTAACTTTCTTATTTCTATAAAGACACTGTTTCCCATAAGGTTATATGTACCCCTGTTGGCGGTTAGGACTTTTGGGAGAAACAAAATTTAACCTATAAGACAGGGTCAAAATGAACAACCATGCTCAGTCAAGTCCAATACTGGTGCTCCAATACCACCAGGTTAGGTCTCCCTGATCTTGAATTTCTAGAAATGGTCCTAATTCTTCCTCTCAGAGAAGCCCCTGTGTTGTCCTTTCTAAGACAGGACTTTTGTACAAAGTATCAAGATCATCTTCAGAGTATTACAGTATTTAGTCCCAAGCAATATGTGTGATTATTCAACATTTCCAAAACCAGGAGGGCTACTCAAGTGACAGGACATACCTGTCAATATTTCTCCCAACTTTAATTATCTCTACAGAAAATGAATGGTTGACCACTTCATAACATTGTAAAGATGATATGAGTAGGGATAGGGAATAAAACACAGTAAATCCTAGAGTTATCTGAGATATAAATCCTTATCATATACTAAAGCAGATCAACTTTCTCTGTGGACCAGAGAACAAATATTTTAGGCTTTGTGGATCCAGGGGCAATAATGTAGATATATAAATAGCAAGAGAGAAAACTGATTTTCATAATTTTTGGACAAAACTCAAAATAAAATGATAATTGAGTATAATATTTTGGTAATACAGACCAACTAATAAGAATAAAATTCTTTTGGGTGAGAAGGGCTAATATTTTCTCAATTGGGGTATAAAATTGGTGTTTTCTATCATCAAAATTGGTTGCAAATGATCATCTGTTAATGCTGATCTGTAATAAGGTTTAATGTATTTTGTCTTTGAATAAGTCTTTTCATCCATACAGGTGATCCACATAGCATCCAAAACACTCTAAGTTTATAACCATATCACTGCACTTTTCAGCACATGGAGCAGCAATGAAAAGCAATGAGAGTACCACATATGGCACCTACCCTTAGCTTTGCTGTTGCAATGCAAAAGCAATTGTACATAATATTTCAACAAATGGGAATGACTGGGTTCCAATAAAACTTTATTTGTGCACACTGATAATTTAGTTCCATATTCCTCTTATTTTTTCACAAAATCGAATTCTTTTGATTTTGCAAACCAGGCAAAAAGTATAAGGACTATTCCCAGGCTATACAAGCAATGGGCTGGAATTGGTCGTAGGACTACAGTTTGCCAATTCCTGATATGGAGCATTCTTTAACTAGGAAAAAAATTAATCCTCGTCTGCTTTGTTTCCTGTACATTTCCCAACACCCAAAGCAATGTTTGTTGCAGAGTGATTTATACTAATCAAACCTTATAAAAATCCTCATATATGACCTTCCAAACTGTACTCATTGTTCTAGGCTTAGTCCCAGCCCACATCCTCCAGGAAACCTTTCCAGCAGTTCCAGTCCATCCTGTGGTCTACTTTCTCTGCTTTCCCATTTAACTCATAATCTATACCAAGTCATTTATCTTTTAACCCTTGGTGAATACTCACATCTGTTTTGACTCTTCAATAAGACCTAAAACACTGTAACAAAGGAACTGATGTTCAACTTATTTTTCTTTCCCTTGGAAACTAACTCTACAGTAGGGACAATCAGAGTCCATGGGTTCCCAAGGGGCAGGACTGGCTGCTCCCCTGGCACTCCTTTAGGGATTAGGTTAGGTCACTGTCCACCCACCTCTCTGGCTCAGAGCCTTTTACCAAGACCTGTCTACAGTGAATCAACAGTAATGCTATTCATGTGGGCACCGAAACTGCAGACTTGAAGAAGGGGACTGGTCCCCACCACTCCATCCCATACCTGGAAGTCATAAGTTAGTACCTATCTTGAAAATGATCATTTAGAAGAATACTAATGACTGAAAGGTAAGCACAAAGTTTGAGGGAATGTTGACCAAGTTAACTGCCCAATTTGTAGCCTCTTTAAGTACATGAAATTTTACAGTAAAGGAAAAAGTTCAGAGTCTCAACTTCTTCACTTGGCACTTTCTATCTTGGAAGGCTTTGAATTGATTGGTATAAAAATTTGAAAATTAAAAGTCCAATCCTTGATCTATACTATGAGCTCCTCAGGAGTAACCATTATTTTGAAGCTTTTCAAAGGAGGGTTTTAAAGCACCATGTCAGTGTGTTTTTGTTTTGGATGACTTATGGTACGGAATTAATAAAACACTCCAAGATGTGGTAAGAACAGTCGCTATCACCACACCTTGGGTGGGGGAAGCCGTTTGGCACAGGTGCCCTGTCTTGCCACACCCCAAGGTGTGGCAGAACACCAGAGTATCACCACACCTACTGAGTGTGATGGCTCAGTGAAAACCAAACACCTCCAAAGTCAGAGAGAAATCAAAAGAGGCATGTTAGGAAGTGATACTGGAAAATGATATGATGTAGGAAGGATTTTCACTGCAAGTGAAAAAACACAAAGAGATCACTTCTTTGAAGGGGTGGGGCACCCTTGCCCGGGTTACTTGCGAGCTCTGCAGTCTTGTTTTATGGTTGGGTTGGGATTAGTGTCTTCTCTGCTCTCTTTTTATATAGGACATTTCCCAAGTTACTGATCTTCTAAACACTGTAAGGATTTGGAGCCGGAGCTGAAAACTTAATTAGCATTATGCAAACTGTGGGCTTCTGGTATTTCTAGTAAGTTTAGGGAGCTGCCAAGCAATCCTGCCAAGTTTCCTTGAGTCTGGAAAGGCCTGGAAACGCTAATCCAAGAAAGCGGCTGGCTGGGTTAACAACAAGTATTAATTCTTCCACAGGCTGAAAGGGAAAAGCTTCTAGACTGGGAGATGGACTTCCTCTTGTGAGGGAACAATTAGGTCTGAAGATGTCAGTTTTGGAAAAACCGTAGGTGGGCCCAGGAGTACTGAGAATATCTGCAAGACCACAGAGACCTAGGATATAGTACAGCAGACCAAATGCAAATCTTCATCCGCAACAGGGTCCACCTCCTCCGGACCAGAGCAAATTTCTGAAATGCTCAAAGAAAATCAATCCCAGCAGCCTATTTTCCTTAATAACTTTCCATACATAATTAAAAGGACAAAAACACACTATCTTCCTTGGTCAAAGTTTTTACACACATTTGATTTGATTCATGGTTTATATGTAGTTCTTTAAAAACGGCCCCAAGTTCCCTTCTTTTTGCTCTACTTTATTATTTAGAAGAATGACTATCTATTTTTGCAACAGATATTTTCAAGGATCATACATAAGTAATATTAACACATTAGTAAAGAAAGAATGGAAAAACAAATATATTAAGCATTCTATATGGTCCAGGTTCTGTGTTAAAGTATTTTGTATTCATTATCTCATTTCCTTGAAGAAAGATACTTTCTATTAACTTTAGAGTAGATACAAATCAGGAAAGTTATTAAATTTCAAAATGCTGAAGACTAAAGGAATAACTGAGAGGAAGGTTAATCAGAAGGGACCTGGACAGAGGAACTGCTGCTGTCTGACTAGCATACAGATATATGGCGGCACTAGTAGGGGATCTCAATTCATTCTTCAAATAATTGTTTTTATCCAGAGTCTATACTCCCCTTCCTGTGCCACCACTAATGAGTCTCCATTAGAAGCAATATGGAGGACCATCTCTTGACCTTTCTAAGGAGCCCATTCCTTAGATATTGGATTTTGTTCACTGCTTATCACTGTTTCTTACAATCATTCATTCATTCAACCATTATTTATTGGCTATCCACTATGTGCCAGATATTGAACTACACACTGTACATCCAGGATACAATTCCTACCCTCGAGAAGTCTATTGTCATTTTTCTTCTTCTAAGCAAGCAGAAGGCAGAGACACTGCCCAGAGCTGCAGTGTGGTAGTCAGGGAGACACTTGAGGCAGGAGTACCCAGAACTTCAGCATGTATAGTCTCAGTAGGGATTCCTCTATTCCTAAATAGGAACCAAACAATGCCATCACGTACAGAGAAAAAAATATCAGAAGTATCAGAAATCAGGCAGAAGCATTGTTGACATAGAAGAAAAATCCAGTTAGTGATCAGCAAAGGAAGAAAACAGTAGGAGCAACCATTCCCATCTGGAGTAGAGGAGTTGGAGGACTTTCTGAATCAAGGGTAAACAGTGCATAGAGACTTTTACCAGGAACTGGTTACTCCATGAGCATGGAACAAGGAAACTAATAACTACACTGAAAAGGAGCATAACATGTTGTCAGAAGGCCACGGATTCCAGGACCAGACCAAAGTTTTGACCCTGACACCAGTGCTTCCTTGGACAAGTAACTTCAGCTCTGTGAACCTCAGTTCTTTGACCTTTAAAAATGCAATAATGTTTTTATTGTGAAGATTAAATGTAATGATGGATATAAAGTCTATATATCCAATAAGCAGTAGTTCCTTCATTATTTTTAAGTGTGGAGAGTAAGTACTACAATAAAAGAAAGCACACAAAAAGACCCGGAGAAGTCTAGTGGAGGCTCACTAGCCAAAGCCTTGAAGAATGAGAAGGAATTCCCCAACGGGGGGTAGGTAGGAGAAAACACATGGGTGAGACATGTCTAGTTTCATGTGTATCCGGAGCAACACAGTGCACGTGTGAGAGAGGGTGAGGGGAGAAGCAATAGGAAAGGTATGTTCTAGAGAGTCAACATCGTAAGTCAGGTAGAAATGTCATTAGTGATCAGAAATGGGCAAGAAGAAATGAGAACCCCCTCTTCCCACTTAGAGGTGGGGGAACTGCAACAGGAGATGCATGCCAGCCACAAGAACTACATCTTGATCAGAAGATGGTGGTGAAGGATTTTAAGCTAGAACCCAGAAGGAGAAGATAATAATAGCTGACACTTGTGCAACTAACACCTATTCAGAATTTCATATGTGCCAGACACTATTTTGAACACTTTACATATATTAATTCATTTAATCCTCACATAACCCCTTGAACTAAATACCAAGAAAATTAAGCCACAGAGTTAATGAGCTGGTCCAAGATTGTATCATACTGAAGGGCTCCAAATGTGTGTTTAGATGTATAAGAATGAGAGGAAGGACGTCCGGAGAGAAAACAGGTCAAAAACGAACAGCATGAGAAATGAGTTAGGAGGTACTATCCAGATAGGAATTGAGGAGCCAGAGCTAAGACAGCAAGGAAAAAAAAGGAGAGGATGTGCTTCAGTGTAAAGTCCAGAGGTCAGGAAGTCTAATAACTGATGGATGTGGAAATGCTATTCCCTTGGGATTTCTTATAAATTCAATTGGCCTGTTTTGCTCTTTGAGAAGTTTCCATGACATTGTCCTTTTCTAAGGGGGATAGCTTTGCCAGAATGACAGCTCGCACTTTCTCCAATATCCATTTAGTTGTCTTTACCCCCCAAATCTAAACACTTAGAGTGTTTTAGTTTTCACCTTGAAATAGGGTATTTACTCTTCATCTAACAATAGACATGTTGTTTCTATCTTCTAGGAGTTTCACTTTGATGTGTCAAAGGAAATGTCATGAACCCTAGGGGAGAGTCACTACTGCGTGAGAGCAGGATAAACAGCAGGTGTGGCTGGGGCTTTAGGAGAGGTGCCAGTCGTCCCAGCTCAATTTTTTTTAGGAATAAAAAAGAGGAATATTTCAAATGCCTTGCGTTCAGAAGTCAAAGACAGTTTCCAGAAGAGCACACCAAAAGATACTGCATGCTTCGGCACAGAGCCGCCTCCCAGAGCCGTGCCTCACAGTATCCTGATGATCATGAGTAAGATGCCGAAACTAACACACTCTTCTTTGCATCACTTGGGTGAAGCAGGTGGGAGGCAGGTGCACTGCCTGAACACCTGGGTAGGTTGAAGGCAGCTCTTTAGTTTAAACGTTAAGCAATGGCCTTCCCTTTCAGAACCTTACAAATGAAATAGTCTTCAAAACAAGTAAACAGATGGCCTTCAACAGCCAGCTTCAGGAGCCAGAATGAGATAACAGCAGGAATCCCTTACATTTCTATATTTTCTGTATCCTTCACACAACGATTTGAGGGAATAATGGCATGTATATTCTTGTCCCCATTGAACAGTCAAAGGGTATGAGGTTCAGAAAGCTCTCTTGCTGAAGTGAACAGCACGATAGTAGCAAAAAGGGGACAAGTCTAGCTGCAAACCTAGTATCTTGGCTACCACATCACAATGAAATGGATTTTGATGGCTTAGGTTCTTTTTTTTTTTTTGTAGTTCTTTATTTTTATTTATATCCTATTTTATATATATTTTTACATCATGTTTCATTTTTGCACAATGTATGCTTTTTTCATCTTGGTTATAGTCCCCATACAATTCCCATTCCCCCCTTATTTTGACCATAATCCCTCCTACCCGCCCCTCCCCATAGTGTCTCTGGCTTATAGTTGCTTGTTGATTTTGATTTTTACTTTATTATAATTAGTCTTTCTCCTGGTCCCTTATTTAGGTTTTCTAAATTCCTGGTATGAGTGAGACCATCTGATATTTTTTTCTTTTTCTTTCTGGCTGATTTCACTGAGCATGAGCATGATCCCTTCCAACTCCATCCATGTTGCTGCGAATTGCATGTGTTTATCTTTTTTGATTGCTGAGTAATATTCCATGGTGTATATGTACCACATCTTCTTGATCCAGTCATCTATATTTGGGCATTTGGGTTGTTTCCATAGCTTAGCTATTATAAATAGTGCTGCTATAAACATAAGGGTGCAGTGACCTTTTGAATTAATGTTTCTGTGTCCTTTTGGTAAATACCTAAGAGTGGAATTGCTGGATCATATGGAAGCTCCATCTTTAGCAGGTTGAGGAATCTCCACACAGCTTTCCATAGAGGTTGGACCAGTTTGCATTTCCACCAGCAGTGCAGAAGGGTTCCTTTTTCTCCCCATTCTTGCCATCATTTGTTGTTGCTAGTTTTTTTAATATGTGCCATTCTCACTGGTGTAAGATGGTATCTCATGGTAGTTTCGATTTGCATTTCCCTGATTGCAAGTGATGCTGAACATTTTTTCATATGCCTGTTGGCAATTTGCATTTCCTCTTTGGAGAAGTTTCTTTTTAGCTCTTTTTTTTTTTTAAAAGATTTATTTATTTATTTGTTTGTTTATTTATTTATTTATTTATACAAGCACTGGGTACAGTCAGAAGCATGGGAGGGTGAGAGAATTCACCAGAGCCAGAGTGGGGAGCAGAGCAGGCAGAAGGACCGAAGTACACTGCTGAGGGGAGCAGCGGGCGGCAGGAGAGGTCTGCGCGCCATGTGGGACCCTCCTCTGGTGGCAGGGGAGCAGCCGGGGATCGAACCAGCACTGCAGAGGCTGTGCGCAGCTTCGCAACCCAGCGCTCAACCGCTGCGCCACCAGGGAGGCCCTCTTTTTAGCTCTTGTGCCCATTTTTTGACTGGATTATTTACTTTGTTTTTGTTGAAAACTTCAGCTCTTTGTAGATTTTTCTGATCAGTCCTTTATCATTAGTGTTGTGTGCAAAAATTTTCTCCCAGTCGGTGGGGTGTCTGTTTTGATTACTGTCTCTATTGCTGTACAGAAGCTCTTTAATTTGATGTTGTCCCAGCTGTTTATCTTTGCCTTCACTATCACTGCTTTGGGTGATGAGTCTTTAAAGATGTTACTGAGGTGTATGTCATGTAGTGTCTCACCTATATTTCCTTCTATATATTTTATGATTTCGGGTCTTATGTCTGGTTCTTTAATCCATTTTGAGTTGGTTTTTGTGCATGGTGTGAGGTAGTAGTCAAGCTTCATTCTTTTGCATGTAGCGACCCATTTTTCCCAGCACAATTTATTGAACAATCTTTCTTTGTTCCACTGCATATTCTTTGCTCCTTTGTCAAAGATTAGTTGACTGTAAATCTGTGGGTTTATTTCTGGGTTTTCTATTCAGTTCCATTGATCCATGTGTCTGTTTTTGTTCCAATACCATGCAGTTTTGATTATTATGGCTTTTTGGTATAGTTTGAAGTCTGGGAGTGTGATGCCTCCATTCCCTTCTTTTTTTTTTTTTCAGGAGAGCTTTGGCTATTCGTGGTTTTGGGGGCTCCATATGAATTTCATCAATATTTGTTCTATATCTTTGAAGAATGTCATTGAAATTTTTATTGGAATAGCATTGAATCTGTAAATTGTTTTTGGTAGGATGGCCATTTTAATAATGTTAATTCTTCTAATTCATGAGCAGGGGATGTCTTTCCATTTCTTTGTGTCTTCTTCTATTTCTATTAACAGTGTTTTATAGTTTTCTTTGTATAGGTCCTTTACCTCTTTTGTTAGGTTTATTCCCAAGTATTTGATTTTTTTTTGTTTCAGTAATAAAAGGGATGGTTTTCTTGATTTCTTCTTCTTCAGATATATTGTTTGGGAATAGGAAGGCTACTGATTTTTGTGTGTTGATTTTGTATCCTGCTACTTTACTAAACTGATTGATTAGTTTGATTAGTTTTCCTGTGGAGTTTTTGGGGTTCTCTATGTATATTATCATATCATCTGCAAATAGTAATAGTTTGACTTCTTCCTTCCCTATTTTGATTCCTTGTATGTCTTTCTCTTGTCTTATTGCTCTAGCTAGGACTTCCAGTATTATATTGAAAAGCAGTGGTGAGAGTGGACATCCTTGTCTTGTTCCAGATCTTAATGGAAATGCTTTCAGCTTTTCACCATTGAGAATGATATTGGCTATGGGCTTGTCATATATGGCCTTTATGATGTTGAGGTATGTTCCTTGTATCCTGAGAATTTCAAAGGCCTTTATCATAAATGGGTGCTGTACTTTGTTGAAAGCTTTCTCAGCATCTATTGATATTATCATATGGTTTTTATATTTCTTTTTGTTGATGTGTTGGATTACACTGATTGATTTTCGGATGTTGAACCATCCTTGTGTCCCTGGAATAATTTCTACTTGGTCGTGGTGAATTATCTTATGGATACATTGTTGGATTCTGATAGCTAAAATTTTAATGAGGATTTTTACATCAGTGTTCATTAGAGAGATTGGCCTGTAGTTTTCTTTTTTTGTGTTGTCCTTGTTCAGTTTTGGTATTAGTGTAATATTGGCATCGTAGAATATGTTTGGTATTACCTCTTCTCAAATGTTTGAAGTTTGAGTTTATGAAGGATAGGCACTAATTCATTTCTGAATGTTTAATAGAATTCATTTGTAAATCCATCTGGTCCTGGGCTTGTTTTTGGGGAGGGTTTTAATGACCATTTCAATTTCACTGCTTGTAATTGGTCTGTTTAGGTATTCTATTTCTTCTTTATCTAGCTTTGGGTGATTGTAAAGTTGTAGGAATTTGTCCATTTCTTCTAGATTCTTGAGCTTGTTTGCATATAACTGTTCATAGTAGTTTCTCATTACTCTTTTGATTTCTAGAGTGTTGTGATTTCTCCTCTTTCACTTGAGATCCCATTTATTTGTGCTTTCTCCCATTTTTCCTTTGTGAGCCTAGCTAGGGGTTTGTCTATTTTATTAATTTTTTTGAAAAACAAACTTTTGGTTTCGTTGATCTTTTGGATTTTTTTTAGTTTCTTTCATTTATTTCTGCTTTGATTTTTATTATTTCCTTTCTTCTACTGGTTTTAGGGTTTTTTGTTGTTCTTTTTCTAGTTCCTTAAGATGTGAGATTAGGTTGTTTCTCTGAGTTCTTTCTTGTTTCTTGATGTGAGCCTGTATTGCTATAAATTTTCCCCTTATTACTGCTTTTGCTGCATCCCAATCATTTAGGAAATTGGTGTCCTCCTTGTCATTCAACTCAAAGTATTTTTTAATTTCTTCTTTGATCTCCTCATTAATCCAGTGGTCTTCCAGTTGTGTGGGTTTCTATCTCTATGAGGTGGGAGGGTTCCTTGTCTTCTTTTTAACATTTATTTCTAGTTTGATGCCTTCATCGTCAGAGAAGATGGTTGGTATGATTTCAATCTTGGTGTATCTGTTAATGTTTTTCTTGTGTCCCAGAATGTGATCAATTCTGGAGAATGATCCATGCGTGCTTGAGAAAAATGTGTACTCAGATTTTTTTGGGTGTAGTGATCTATAGATGTCTGTTAAGCCCATGAGGTCTAGATCCTTATTTAGAGCTGTAATGTCCTTACTTATTTTTTGTTTCATTGATTTATCCCTTGTTGATAGTGGTGTTTAGAAGTCTCCTACTACATATGTGTTTTCTCTGATGTCTGTTTTCAGAGATGATAATAGTTGTCTGATAAATTTTGGTGCTCCTTCATTTGGTAGTATATGTTAATGAGTGTTATTTCTTCTTGAAGTATTGTCCCCTTGATCATAATGTAGTGACCATCTGGGTCTCTTTTTACCTTTTGGAGTTTGAAATCTGTTTTATCTGATATAAGTATAGCTGTTCCTGCCTTCTGTCTTGGTCCATTTGCTTATAGGATTGTTTTCCATCCTTTTACTGTCAGTCTATTTTTATCTCTTGCAGTTAAATGAGTTTCCTGGAGATGAGACAGCAAATGGTTGGGTTTTGTTTCTTAATCCTGCGACTCTGTGTCTTTTTATTGAAGAGTTTAGTCCGTTTACATTTAGAGTTAATATTGATATGTTAGTGTCTGTATTTGCCATTTTGTTTGTCTTTTCTCTGGTTTTTAAAATTTATTTATTTATTTATTTATTTATTTATTTATTTATTTATTTATTTATTTTGTCTTGTTTCTTTCTTATTCATCCCGCTGTTGGTTCTGGCATTAGGACTCCTTGCAGTATTTTTTGGAGTGGGGGTTTAGTCATAATGAAATTCCAGAGTTTCTGTTTGTCTGGGAAGGTCCTTATTCTTTCTTCATAGAGGAAGGAAAGCTTTGCAGGATAGAGTTTTCTTGGTTGGCATTTGTTATCATGGAGTCTGTTGACTATGTCCCTCCACTCTCTCCTTGCCTGTAGTGTTTCTTTGGATGGCTTAGGTTCTTCAAGCAACAGAATCCTCTCTTTCTGACAATAGAACTTCTCATTCTGCTCTAACTACTCCCCTGCTTGGGAATGGACATTTAATCTAGAGTCTAGATCTCCCTTTGGTTAAAAGACAGACAGATGCTAGAAGCTTGGCCAACTTCAGTTCTCCCCAATACTCTCCATCTTTCTCTCTGTTTGGAAAATGCTCTCTTCCCTTGAAGGTTATGAAGCTAGAGACTGGGATGTCTTAAGCAGCCTCTTGCCATCACACTCACCATAGGAGAATGACTTTTAAAGATATGGAGGTGGGAAAAAGTCATGATTTCAACCATGTCAGTAACCAGCTTTAGCTCTGGACTGTTCAGTTACCTAATAAATTATTTTCATTATTTAAGTTCATTTGAGTGTTCTGTCTTAACTTGGGGGTTGGCTTGGTCATTTTCAACCAAGAGTCCAGACCAACAGATAACCAATGGAAATAATGAGCCTCACTATAAGGACCTGAGAGAAGACCTCCTGAAGACACTCTCTGGTGCCCCACCCTCCCTTTCTAGGCCCAGGCCCACCCTGAGTGATGGTTCACCCATGCTGTGAGCAGCCTAAAATTCAGAGTTATTTCAGGGAACCGTGCTCTATCTTTCCTATAATAAGAATTGTTTCTTTCTTCCTCTGTTTTGGATTCTCAAAAAGCAAGCCTTGGATCAAGTTAGTGGCTGAGACATGAGTTCCTGGGAGCACTGGGTAATAGAAAGGAAATACAGGGTAGGGCTATGACAGGTTGTGCACAGAACTATTCATGGAATCAGAGGGAGAAAGTAGGTTTCAATGCAAACCAGCAGAGTGCATTCCTTCACAAGGCCTCCTGTGGCCAGAAGACCCATGAGGATTACTGGACACTATTTACCCTCTTAGCATGAAGATTAGTCCAACAAAGACTATGACAAATTCTGTGCCCCTTCGTGTCTCTCCCAAAGCTAAAGAGAGACAGTGATGAGACCTAAATATGTTTGTTTTTCCTATTTCTACCAAATATGTAGTGTTTGAAAAGAAATACCTTATGTAAATAACAATAACAAAACCTAATATGCACATAATGAAATTGAAAGGAAACCATGCTGGTTCCACTGTACAAATTGCTTCTTTGGCAATGCTAAATTCTGAGAAAACTGTAGCTATTTTGAGGCATGAATTCCAGTCCCCCAAACTAAAACAAGCATCTCTGAGTTCTTGAAATAATGGCAGATATCAGGTTTGCTCAAAGGCTGTCCCGTTGCCTTTCAAGAACATGCACACCACAATGACAGCCCTGCTACTGGCAGGCATTCTGACTTGCATGATCTGGCCTCAAGAGCATTCTGACATATTGTTGTTTGTTTTACTCAGGATTAGCAGAAAATTTCTGTGGGTGTTTTACGTCACTGGAGTAGGAAGCACTGAAAAGTTGTACCCGCCTGGTTGATATTTCTGGAAAGAGAAGTCTAAATTATTATAAGGCGGGGAGGGTGGCCAGGAAAGAAGAGAATGAGTAAGAATTAAGAAAGCCCCATCAGGAAAGTCCCACATGGAAAACCAAACTCATGGCAAATGGGATTTCTTGCATGTAGCAGTTCTGCCAGGCTGGGAAATAAAAGTTCTCATTATCTCAGAGGGGGCGAGTGTGGGTCTCATCTCAGTGTCTACCAATTTGTGGAACTGAACTTTGGCAAACAACAGTGAGAGTTATTACAAAGCAGTAAAATTTCCCTTTCAATAAACTACAGATCTGTATATAATTGGATGGAAAGGGCTAATAGAGTTTAGTCTGGAAACATTTGGTATGAAGTTTGAGATTTTTCAGATATTCCAAATAAGTGTAACAGTCACAGAAATAATGTCTAAGCCCACATGTCTTTTTTTTTTTTTTTTTAAGGCACAAGAGAAAAACTAACACTGTAACACAAGGGTAGGCAAGGAAAGGGTATATACAGTTAGTAAAAGAAGAAATACAAATGCCATGGCTCAAAAGAGCAAAAACAAAAACATACCCACCCTCATTTATAATCAAAGAGCTCAATACAACATGGTAAGGCCCTACATACCTATTTTTTAATCTACTAAATGACAAAAAGTTTTCTATGTGACAATCTCTTTTTAACAGGGTATCAGGAGACAGGGATAGTTGTACACTGATTCAATTAGTACTACCCTAATGGAAAGCAATTTGCTGATATTTTGTAAAAGGTGTGCCCTTGACCCCCATAAACTTACTTCTTCTAGGAATTTACCTTCAAGAGTATTGTGAGAAGCACACGCATACTTATATTTATAGTAGCACTATTTAGATGTTGAAAATGGGAAATAACTCAAATGCCTAATAATAGAAGAGTTTAATTAAAGTTTACCACTACATGGTGGTTACCAGAGGGGAATGGGGTGGGAGTAGTGAACAGAGCTGGAAATGTGGTGGTGCCCTGTGGTGTGCATACCACATCAAGGTGAGACCTGCACTCATGAAACTTCTCTAGTACTTTAAACCAATGGCCAACCAATAACAATTTTATTTTTAAAAATTACTGACATAACCATAACCATATATTGAAATATTTAAAATGACTTTTTTCACAACCATGTAGTGTCATGGGAAAATGCTCAATGAAATATTAAGAAATAATTCAAAACAAACAAAAAACCAAAACATTCAATTCTAAAGTTGTATTTAAAATATGATCTCTATATCATTAGTATCATTTATACATATATTAAATATATATTATACTGTAAATAGAGCATAAAATATCTATGGTAAGCATATATAGACAAAACGTGTGATAAAATAAAATATGTTCATGGTAATAGTCAATATAAATTATTTTTATTTATATATGTATGTTTTAAAATTATCTACAGGGCCTCCCCGGTGGTGCAGCGGTTGAGCGCTGGGCTGCGAAGCTGCCCACAGCCTTTACAGCGCCGGTTCAATCCCTGGCCGCCGGCGAGGGTTCCACATGGTGCACACACCTCTCCTGCCGTGCCTGCTGCTCCCCTCAGCAGTGTACTTCGGTCCTTCTGCCTGTTCTGCTCCCCGCTCTGGCTCTGGTGAATTCTCTCACCCTCCCGTGCTTCTGAGTATACCCAGTGCTTGTACAAATAAATAAATATTTAAAAAAATAATAAAAAAAATAAAATTATCTATAGTCTTTTCATTTTTGAGGTGTGGGAAAACTAGAAAAGAAAGCATACCCAAGAATATCTCTAAGACATTCAAACAGCTTAGACAGTCAGATAAAATTGGGCAAAGTATTCTTTAACAGATTGCATATTTTTTTATTTATGCATATAAGAACTGTGGTGTAAGCCAGAGGTGTGGGGGAGAGAGGATTCACCTGAGACAGAGTGGGGAGCAGAACAGGAGGATCTACTGAAATACACTGCTGAGGGGAGCAGCAGGCAAGACAGGAGAGGTCTGTTGCGCCATGTGGGTTAACTCATGTGGGATTGAATGATAGCGCTGAGACTTTAACCCCTGCATGAACAGGGAGACCCTACCTTTATTTTTTAAAAAGAAAAGTAGAAGAATGGTATAAAATAGCAAAAAGAGATTCATATACACATATGACGGATGTCCAAAAGAAGTATTTTTAGCTTTTAATAGTAAGAAGACATGCAAGAAGCAGGTAAGTTAGAAACATATAAAAAGAAATTTAGAAACTCCCTGAAATGAGACAAAAATGAAAGGCCATAGTACCAAAAACATGGAGTGTGTTTGTATGAGCTCTATATTTAATTCTGAACTTCTTAGAGGTCAGGCCAAACAAGGAAACAATGAGGTACACAGTTTTAATTATCTGGTGAAAAGAACCACACCAATTTATCTGGAAAGGCAAGCTTATTTTCCCTATTGACTTCCGGCAGAAATCTGCTGTGTGTATCTTTATATAAAAAAAATTGCATAAAAATAGATGACTGGATCAAGAAGATGTGGTACATATACACAATGGAATATTACTCAGCAATCAGAAAAGATAAATACATGCAATTTGCAGCAACATGGATGGAGCGAAGGGATCATGCTCAGTGAAATAAGTCAGAAAAAAAAAAAGAAAAATACCGGATGGTCTCACTATAGCAGGAATTTAGAAAACCTAAATAAGGGACCAGGAAAAAGACTAATTAATACAAAGTAAAAATCAGAATCAACAAGCATCTATGAACCAGAGACACACTGTGGGGGTAGGGGGGGCTGGCCCGGGAAGGGGCAGGGAGAGGAAGGATTAGGGCCAAAATAAGCGGGGCGGGGGGGGGGGGGCGGTGCAATTGTATGGGGAATATAACCAAAATGAAAAAGCATACACTGTGCAAAAATGAAAAATGCTGTAAGAATTATATAAAATATTTTTTAAAAATTGAAAAACAACAACAACAAAAAATATTGCATAGCAAAATGTTATACAGAAACAAAACTTTAAGTATCCAAAAGGGATTCAAACTGGTTGCCACAGACTAAATTTGGCACTCAAGATATTTTTAAAAAAATTTAATTCATTGTGAACATTTAAAAATCAGATTTGATGTAAAAACCCAGCTTTGGAGTTTCTTTTAAAAGGCTGCAGAGGTGGTTCTTTGTAGCCATTGGATAACCTTAGGCAGCAACTGATTCTTGAGAAGGGTTATTTGTGCCTCATAATCTCGAAGACTTCCTTTTTTCTGCCATGCTGGGTTGGCCCCTAGGGCCTTGTGCACATTTGAGCTTAGATCTGGAAGAATAAATCGACAGCATATCCTTTGGATTGTATCTCTTGAATATAAATTGCTTCATGTTGACAGTATCTAGATAGCAGTCAATTTAACACTGAACTCTCAGATGGTATATTGTAGACAACATAATTGATTCCATGAATCAGACAAAGTATGTGAAAGAGCATGCTTGGAGCTGTGATCTGATCGAGTCAGGCACCAATGAAGTGATTGTCTTAAAGAAATCATGTGTTTAAGTTTGAGGTGCTTTGGAATTCCCACTTCCTCTGAAGACCAACGTGGCTGGCACACAATCAAGCGAGCACTGCCTTGACCCTGCATTATTCCCTTTCTTCCTTTCTTCTGTCCCACTGGTCTGACAGTTCCCAGCATTGTCATGAGGCATTTGTCTGCGTTTTCTCAGTAGTGGCGATGACTGTGCACTGGTCTGTACACACTCTCACCAGGTCACCTACCCTGCCCCCACACTTGGTGATTCATGCTATAAACTCGTGAAAAAACAAGTGGGAATATAGAGTTCAATTTCTGGCATAGAACTGAGAGGTGTTAGCTAACTCATACAGAGACTGAACTATTAAATAAAAAAATCCTTGATCTTCTTAGCCAATGTTATACCCAACCTAGTGAGATATCCCCAGCACATTCGCCTACTAGACTTCCTCAGTGACAACAAGCCACTGTCAAACAGTGTGCAGCAGACACCATTGATTCATGATGTTAGCCATCCCCTATCTTCTCTCTTGTTCATTCTTTTGTGGGCTAGAAATTTGAGAAGGGCTTGGATGAGAAGTTCTTCCTTAGAGTTTCTCAGGCAGATGTTGGCTGGGGTTGCTGTCCTCTGCAGACTGGACACAAAAGACAGCTCATTCTGTGTCTGGAGCTGATGATGGCTGTTGGCTGAGTTCAGCTGCAAACTAGAGAACCTACATGTGGCCTCTCCAGCATGGTGGTCTCAGAACAGTTGGACTTCTTTCACAAGATTTGTCCCCAGAGTGAGCATCCCAAAAGAATTGTGCAGGAGATTCATGTCCTTTTATATCAAAGCTTCAGAAGTCACACAGTATCATTTTACCATGTTCTATTGGTAGAAACAATCCCTAGCAAGCCTTGTTTGGGTGGAACACAAGCCTTGCTTCTCAATGGGAAGAAGATCAAAGAATTTACATGCAAGTTTGAAATCTTTAGGAAATTGTGATATCAGTACATTGTACTCTTCAAAAACAGGTCTGCATTCACAAAGCCACATGCTCTTCAACTCAACTGTCTATTTTATTGCAAAGACCCACTCTGAATTTGCCAATTTTACAAGGGACTATAGCTCAGAGGCTTC
The DNA here is from genome assembly GCF_014898055.3 of Talpa occidentalis. NCBI lineage: Eukaryota > Metazoa > Chordata > Mammalia > Eulipotyphla > Talpidae > Talpa > Talpa occidentalis. The sequence continues at coordinate 107,843,577 of NW_023602073.1, forward strand.
ATTATCTGTCACCTTATTTCCTCCATCGTTATTAATACTAGAGGAGTCTGCTTCCTTCTCAGACTGTCCCAGGTATCTACATTCTCTTTCATTCTCTCTTTCTCACTCTCCCTTCCTCTCCCCTCCTTCAACTGGATCTTTTTTCTTCACACAAGCCAAACTTAATCTGATAAGGGCACCCCACCACTGCCCTGGCACAGCCCAACTGAGATTTAGGACATTCCCTGGGTTTCAGTTCAAGTTCCCTGGATCCAGGAATATTACTGGTCCAGAAGGAAACTGCTCAGCCAGGCCTATGAGAGCAGACTTTTCAAGAAAGGATTTGGAGGTTTAGGAAAGTCAACCTACTATTTGTGAGAAGAAAAAATAGTTAATTAGGTATAAATAAGTTGGGTTCCAGTAACACACAAGAGCTCTCCCACATCCACTTCCCCTTCACTGGTTTTCTGTTGCTTTCAGCAAAAGTGTTTGATTTGCAGTCCACTATGTCTACGGCATCCACACTATCTTTTGCAATTCCATGGGTAGTGATGGTTTGGCGTCTTTGTTTCCTTTACTGACACAGCTCACTGACTCCTGACAAACTCCTAATTCTTATTTACCAGAACCCAATATATTTCTGGTCATGAAAAATTAACCTTAAATATTACTTACTCCGGAAAAATAATTGCAAACAAATGGTCAGACTGATGGCTGGACTCAGATAGGCTTGAACTTAAGGCAGAATCCTGTTCCCCAGGGCCCACCCTCCTTGTGCCCTCTCTTTCACTATTGGCCATGGAAATATACAGGTGTGTCCCTTGTGGCAAAATCCCCATTTACCATTTCCTTAAATTTTTATTTTTGTAGTTCTTTATAAAGGGCAATATGGAAGATAAAAACGAATTTAGCTTGCATAACCTCAACATTTCCGGCATAACAATGCCCCAGGCCTAGGCAGCGAGGCCACTTAGTCATGGAAGTTCACAGGATTTAGGAGCTTGGTTTTATGTATATCATTATGCAGGTATTTAAGAAATACTCAAATTAATTCTTTACCACCTCCCCCAAATAAAAAATGTTGATGCAGGTCATACTCAACTATAAAGGGAAAGGATGTTGAAGCAGCAGTAGCTGTGCCCCAAGTAAGGCACAAGTGGCTTTTGGTGAGACTGGGAGAGGGGGTGAGTGATGAGGAACCAGAAATTGCAGCTATCTTGTGCCTGCTTCCTTCCAAATGAGGACAGGAAGATATGACTTCAGAACTCTGAGCATTTCAAAGAAGTAAAATACAGTTTTAGAATCTCCAAGCAGGAGTATATATTTTAAGTTAATCCAGACCCTAATAAAGCTCATGAACAAAAAATTATATTACGTATTACTAAAAATTAGAGAATTACACTTTTTTCCAGTAATTTAACAAGGAATTTTTGATATACTATTAATCTGCAGAATATTGTCTGCTAATCCTCAAATTCACAAAGGAAAAAAAGAGGTATCACATTCAAAATAAGACTCAAAGAGTACCTGGAACAAGAACAACATATTTAATCCAATAATGAATTCATAAATGTTTTCAAAACCACTCACAATTCAGTCCTGAAGCATCTGAATAGATTGGGAAGACATTTCATCATTAATCAGATTTTAAGTCATTGCAACAATTTTTAATCAATTAAAATGACCACAGACTAAAATTTTTATCTGATAAAATTTGGAGATGACTTTAAACTAAAACTCTTACTTTGCCTTACATAATGTCATAAGCAACAGTGAAAAGGAAATCAAAGCAAGTACAATACTTTCTATTTTTGGTTCTTTTATTCCTTCCCCCTTATAGAGGATATGTACATACAACATGTTTTCGGCACCAGTCACACCTTTAAGAAGGCTTCATTTAACTAACAAGAGATAAAGTTCTAAAAATCAGGTATAGGGCCTCCCTGGTGGCACAAGGGGTTAGGACACAACCTATGAAGCTATCCGCAGCCACTGAAGCACAAGTTCCATCCCCGGCCAGTGAGCTACCTACATGGCACAACAGACCTCTCCTGACTCACCCGCTGTTCCCCTCATCAGTGTATTTCAGTCAGTCTGCCTGTTCTGTTCCCCACTCTGTCTCTGCCTGTTCTGTTCCCCGAATCCTCTCGCCGCCCCCCCCCCACCTCTGGCCTGTACCCTAGTTCTTGTATGCATAAATAAATATTTAATAAAAGAAAAAAATAAATAAAAATCAGGTATTTTGTAGGTATGTGTTCTTAAAGCAGTGGATAAAGTGAGAAGGGGTTATTTCTTTTTCCATTGTGAGCATCCTGTCTGTGTATGACAAACCCAAAGGTATACCTGAGTTCAATTTAATCAATTTCATTACTTAATTATCCTTTCAATTTATTTCTGAAGATTTATTTTAACTACTAATTAGAATGAAGAGGTTTCTCATTTTTCCACTAAGAATGTTTTTAACAATGTAAATATGGTATCTTGTTTTGATTTATTACTGCTTATTTCCTTTCATACTAATACTCTCTTTTCATTGGTGCATGGGCAAGCCCAGTTAGTGTATTTTGTCTCTGATTTATTCTGGAAAATATAAAAGGCATCTCATTATATGTTTTTATTTCTATAATTAAACTTTTGAATAACCCCAGTTTTAGGGCTTTTGAAAGCATGTGAAGCCCATGTTGTTGTTGTCGTCAACCTGGCTCCACCTTTCTCTTAATATAACTCAAACATGCCATTCCCATATATGAAGTCAGCCATAAGTGAGCCAGCACAAGAGGTGGCTCCAGAAACAGGAAGCTACTAAATGCACATAATAACATGGACAAATAATGTATAAATAACACACAGATGTCTATGTCCCATTTAAATTCAGTGACAAATAGAGGAGAAAGTAAACATGTAGTGGTCAAGAGTCCAGATACTGTGGTCAAAACCAGATGAGCACAAGCCCCAGTTGTATTATCTTGCACACGACCACTAATTTCATCAAGCCCAGTTTCCTTTCCAAAAAAAAAAGGAAATAGGATAGACACCCTATATTATTATTATAAGAATGAAGTCAAAGAAACTAACACATTTCCTGTACACAGTAAACTTTTCAAAAACATTTGAGCTTTTACATTATGAAAGTCAGAACAAAATAAATGTTAGTTATAACTGTTTAAAGGGAAAACAGGAGAATAGAGAAAGCAGTGAGGACATCATTCATGAAGATGCTTTTCACCAATTACCTTCCTCTTTCATGGAGCACAACTTCTCCATGGTCACATCTGCATTGTGCGCTGTCTGTAGAAGATCACCACCCATTGTCATAAGCAAAAAAAAAAAAAGTGCCAGGATGAAAACTTCCTTGATTGCTACATATCTTGTGTGTCATCCACAGATACACATACACACCACACATGCTGAGCGTATCACCCTGCAACTCCATTGCTTTATTCTCCTTCATAAGAGCACTCTTCAAACACCCTTCTAGGTTCACTATTCCACTCCTTCCCCCTCACACTCCTCAGTCCATTCCCATTGTGACAACCCTCATAAACACCACTCACCACAACAAGCTGCAGTCTCCATAGTGCCATATCTAATACTTAGTCTTCAGTCTTCTCACTGTCCTTTCTGCAGGATTTACCATGGTGGATCCCTCCCTCCTTTACCTTCTATACTTGGCCTTTGGGACACTATCTCTTTGTGTCTCCACCCATTTCACAAGGCCAGTCCTTCTCAAACTCTTTTGTCATCCTCCCTAGAGTTCTGTCTTCAGTCCTTTTCTGTCCTATTCATTCCTTCAGTGATATCTTCTACTTCCATGATTTTATACACTGTCTGTAAGTGAAGACTGACAATTTTTGTATTCCAACATCAATTATACCCCTAGTCTAGATTCATATGTCTTTCTTCCATGTAGACATCACTAGCTGGTCATCTAATTCAAGCTCCAAACTTAAAATGTTCACAATTGAATACCTGAGTCTCTGCTTTTCCCCAAAATAAAGCCTTCACTTCCTTCAGTCTTATTCACCTCAGTAAAAGGCAACTCTGTCACTATCTTCCCAGTTGCTTGGACCAAAGCCTTCAAGTGGGCCTTGATTCACTCTTCCCAGTACATCATGTATATATAATCCTTCAGCAAGTCCCAGGGGCCTTATCTTCAGGATGTAACCAGAATCCAACTACTTCTCACTTTCATCACTATAACCCTAATCCCAGTCACCATAGTCCCTGGGTCATTGCAACAGTCTCCCAACTACTTTCTTTGCTACTATCCTTGCCCCAACAACCTTTTATTTCATAAATATATGTGGGAATTGTTTAAAACATGCCAGAGTAGTCCTGTATTCAAAAACTTCAGGGGCTTTCCATTTCACGCAGAGGGAATGAGCTGGTCTGGCTATGATTGCAAAATAAATCTATCAGTTGTTCTCGCTCACTGGACTATCTCAGCTGAGCCATAGTTACTCCCTCCTATATCTCTGCTTCCAGCCTTCCCATGTCTCCCCTCAGTCATGCTCTGAACACATTGGTCTCCTTTCTGTTCCCAGATACTCTAGGCCTACCTTTTTCTGCAGGCCTTTTGCATTTGCTGTTCCCTCTGTCTGGAAAAAAGAAATCTTTCCTCAGATAATCCATTTGACTTAAAGTCTCTTCCTACTCAGGTCTTTGCTAATACATCAGAGGGATCTTCCTTGAATATGCCAAATAAAAAAGCAGCCCTCATCCCAATCACTTTCTATCTTGTTAAGCCACTTTATTTTTCTCCTTTGCATATAAAAGTACTAGAAATACTACTCATTTATTATCTATCTGCCACCACAAGAATGTAACAGCCACAAAGGTAAGGATTTAATTTTAATTACTGGTTTAGGCCCAATACATGAAATAGTGCCTGGCCAACAGTAAAGGCTCAGTAAATGTTTGCTAAGTAAATGAGTGAATGAATTGGTTTTCTACTCAATATATAATTGATGATAGGCAACAAAAGTTTTTAAAAATTCAAAGAAGTGGGCCTCCCCTGGTGGCGCAGGCGGTTGAGCGCAGCGCTGTGAAGCTGTCTGCAGCCTCTGCAGCACTGGTTCAATCCCGGCCGGCCAGTGAGGGTCCCACATGGCAGACCTCTCCTGTCTTGCCCGCTGCCCCCCTCAGCAGTGTATTTCAGTCAGTCTGCCTGTTCTGTTCCCCACTCTGTCTCTGGTGAATCCTCTCACACTCCCTCAAATCTGGCCTGTACCCTGGTTCTTGTATAAATAAATAAATCTTAAAAAAAAAAAATTCAAAGAAGTGGGGCCTCCCTGGTGGCACAGGCAATTGAACATAGCACTGTGACTGTCTGCAGCCACTTCAGCATGAGTTTGATCCCAGGCCAGGGAGCAACCCACATGGTGCAGCAGACCTCTCCTGACTCACCCACTGCTCCCCTCAGAAGCGTATTTCGGTCGGTCTGCCTGTTCTGTTCCCCACTCTGTCTCTGGTGAATCCTCTCACCCTCCTGCACATCTGGCCTGTACCCCAGTTCTTGTATAAATAAATAAATCTTTTTTAAAAAATTCAAAGAAGTATATTGGACTTAAGTGAGTTAGAAAAATAATAGTGAAAATCAATGAAATAGGCACATTTCCAGCTGATGCCAACAGAAGCTGATTTTTCCACTGTTGACATTTCCAATCCACTCCCCTGTAAAGTCCACCATGTGCTGACTCACATGGAGCATACCACCAGGCCAGTTTTTCTTCTGTGTGACCTGAATGACTCAAAGTGCCAACGACGATGTCCCAGGAACTCCACTTGGAAGTTTGGAATCAACTGTAGACTGCATTCAAATATATACCTTGCTCTATTTGGTTAACTTGAAATTGTTCTTTCCTTGAACAAGGTCCCTCCTGTGCTTTTGTCCTCCACTTGCTGTGTGACTAATTTGAATGTTAATATTTTTAAGTGAAAATGCTTTGATGCTAAACAAAACTCTTTGAAGGCTTTCAAATGTCTGGATATGATTTTTTTTTGGGGGGGAAAGACAGTATAAGACTTGCTAATCATAAACTAAATATACATGATTTTAATTGAGTGTCAGGAGTCCAAACCTATTATTTAAGCATAAGAACATCTTACCAAATGCTACATATTATGGCATACTGTTTGAATTTGGGTTCCACATATTAACAAACCATATATCAAATTTCTAAGGCATGAAAATTGCCTTCCCACCCCATCCACTCCAACATGAATTGAGGCGAGCAGTAGTAAGCAAGCCTGATAAAGAAGGTGTTTTTAGGAGTTTTATTTAGGAGTTTTATGTTTTCATCTTAATATTTACAGTGAACTTTGCTACTACTTTCACAATAAATTTAGAAATTCATATTGGTATTAAACGACTGCATTTAAATCTTTTGATTAAAAGAACCAGAGTGAGTATTTCTAAATATACTCTCAGGAACAAAAATAAAACAAGAAAAGAAAATGTCTTAAATGTCTTTGCTTGTTATAAACAAGTTTTTTTAAAAAAAAGAGCCTGGAGGGCCTAGGAAAAGGTATAAAATTACATACCAACTATTACTTTGTGTAATTCTTTGGCTTTACCTTAGGGAAAATGTTGAGCAGGTTCAAGTCTCACTTTCAGAGAGAAAAGAGGATTTGAACAGCTTAGGATATCCAGGTAAAATTTCTAAGGTAGTTTTTCAATTTCTCCCAACCTAAGATATAGGTTTGCCACTTCCTGGTATATATGCCTTTAAATCTATGAAAATTAGACCACAGCTAGCAAAAATAAGCCAAGAACTGGATTTAGTAATGCAGAGTGCTATGTTAATCTCATTAACAACAGTAAGAGAAATTATAGCCTTCAATATGATCATTTCAAAGGGTAAAACCTAATGACACTCAATTTTCTGGGTGGGTCTGAAGTTCCCCATAGGTAAAGTCAATTAATTTTTTTTATTCATTGATGATACCAGTGCAGCATTCCACATCTCTCCTACTTAGTGACTGAATCTTAGAACTGAAAGGCTGCCTAACTCTAATTCTATTCAATCCACAAGGAGGTATGAGCTGCTACACTGTGGTGCAAGGTGCTTTGGATACTTCGTGATTTAAAGACACAGTTCAATAACTTCAGAGTTACCAGTCTGGTGGATAAAACCTATGCACTTATGGGGTCAAGGAAAGCTGACATTATTGGTATAAAAATGGGATCACAGACTCTACATTTGGCTTTAGATAAAAGATGCAGCAAGGGAAGGAAAGACTTCCCAGCAGACCAACTTTGGAATTTAAGGAATCAGTGGGAATTGACCAGACAATAAGAATCTAGAAATAGAGAAGGAAGACAAGAAGGGGAAAATGAGCTGAGCTATACATCCAATACTGTGCCCCTAGCCACTTGTGGATACTGAAGTTATTTAAAAGTTCATAAAATACAAAATTTAGTTTCTCAGTCACACTATCCACATTTTAAGTGGTCATCTCCACATGTGGCTAGTGTTTAGCATACTGGACAGTACAGATGTAGAATATCTCCATTGTCACAGAAAGTTCTATTAAAGAGAGCTAGCTTTGAACAAAGAATAAGAGCAGCAGCAGATGTTGGTGGGAGTAGCTGTAGGCTCTTAAGTACAGTTGAGGCTAGGACATCCTGAAAGGGTACCCAGGTGATGAGGCAGCATGCTCAGCCCAGGATAGGCAGACCGAGGAGTCCATTGGCTGATATCACAAAACACAGGCAGATCAGAGTCCTGGCAAACTCTGCCTCTCGTTATCAACTACACTCTGTGGCACTGGAAAGCTGCATGGGCAAAATGTCTGAATGAGCATCCTGAGTTCACCAATTGTGTTTATGAAACCATATGTCTTTTGGTAATGATGGCAACTTACCACATCATGAAGTCATTATTTTTCTTTGAAAAAAGGAGACTGAATTTTTTATATGGGCATCTTAGCCCTCTTTTTATTTTTTATATATTAAAAAAAATCTGTGTAACATTTTGCACTTACAAAACTGGATTTTCATAGTTTCTTGGCTGTATAGCACACAGATTTTGGTATAGCCAAGTTCTGACTGTAGGAATGCATGAGCATGCTATTAAAAACTCCATAATGAGTAGAGAGCAGTTCCATGCAAACACATCAAGCATTTCTCCATAAATGATTGAAAAAAGATCAAGATGAGATTTTTAAAATAATATAAATTTAGAAATATCTAAGATTACATCAACCTTTTAGGATTCTCTCTCCTGCAATTGTTGGCTTTCTTAGCAAACAATGTGGGGGGAGAGGGACAGAGATTGCAAAGGACTAGGTCAAACATCTGTCATTTATTTATGTGGTCTTGGTTCAATCCCTTAACCTCTTCAGCCTGTTTCTTTATCTGTAACAGGATGTTTAAAACGTTAAAGAAACTAAGCACGTTAATATATATAGAACACTTAGCGCATACGATCATGTGTGCACTGTAGTGGAGGGGTAAGGATGGAGGTACCTGTCCATCATGCCACCTACATGCTTAATGATGCTACCAGCTTGTTCTAATACTTCTGATAACAGGTTTTCTGAGCTAAGTTTTAAAATTCTTTATTCCAAGAACACACCTCAAAGATTATGAAGTAACAAAACCACAACACACACACACAAACATACACACACAACTCATGTTTATGCCAGACATAACTGCCCAGCATCTATAAGGAGTTCATGAAGTAGGTGTTTATCATGGAGGTTCCCAAGCTTTTCTCATTCACAGTACATGTAAAGATTCAATATTTTTTTCACAAAGGCCCTACCTCAAAATGTACACCTGATATTTTTATTCATTAAGTAATTAGGGTCGGGGCCTCCCTGATGGTGCAGTGGTTGAGCGCAGCGCTGTGAAGATGTCCACAGCCTGTGCAGCACAGGTTTGATTCCCGGCTGGCCAGGGAGATACCCACATGGTGTGGCAGACCTCTCCTGCCTCGCCCGCTGCTCCCCTCAGCACTGTCTTCAGTCTGTCTGCTTACTCTGCTCCCCACTCTGTCTCTGGTGAATCCTCTCACCCTCCCACACCTCTGGCCTGTACCCAATTCTTGTATAAATAAAAATAAATCTTTTTAAAAAAAGGCAGTTAGGGTCAAATAGTACTTTATAATAATTTATGCAGTATTCAGATGTTGCTGTGCTTCCTAAGAAAACTTAAAATAAGTCATAGTGTCCTTGTGACTTCAGTGCAGCACCCCCAGGCACATTGATAAATTGTCTGAGAACCCTGAATTTAGCATTTTACACTTTACAAGGTACTTATTTTCACAGATATCAGCTCACTTATCTTCACAAATACTGTAAGACACTATAAAGATGAGAAAGCTGAGACTACAAAAGAGTGTATTCAAGGTTGTGTTAGGAAGTTGTAATTCAAGACACAAATTTAACTAAACAGAGCATTCCTCTTGATCTATAGGCTGTTCCTCCACTCATTGTCAATTGTATCTTTCATTAACATTCTTTTTTTTTAATATTGTTCACCCCCCCAAAAAAATTAGTACACTGAGATATGCTAGAAATATTCCCAGGTTAGGATGCTTCTTTTCAAATTTATATTTTAATGACCCAATGACTACAAAGTGTTATTCCAAAGTATTTTTTGCAATAAGTGTACTTACACACAAACACACACACACATTGCAGCAGGTGTATGTATGTTTCAGAATAAAGCAAGGTATGAGTTTTCCAATTAAACACACAACAGTTGTCATTCTGTCATGCAATTTACAGAATGAAAATAACTATCATAATAGCTAATAGATATTGAAATATTGATGTGTATTAAGTCCTTTATTAAGTGATTTACAAAAACTAAATCTTTCCAATAACTCTATGGTGTAAGTACAAGCAAAACCCATTTTTAAAGGTGAGAAACTAGAGAAAAGCAAGTTGGAGGACACACACAATCTGATTTCAAGATTTACTATAAATTTACAGTAATAAGATAATGTGATCTCAACAAAGAATAGGTTAATGGAACAGTATAGATATCCATAGAATGAGTTGACTGATTTTCAACAAAGGTTCCAAAACATCCAAATGAAGGAAGTTTAGTCTTTTCAACAACAACAAAAACTACCTATAATTGGCACCACAATAAAAATATGCATATGTCATCACTATTCTATAATAGTGAATCATAGACCTAAATGTAAATTCTAAAACTATAAACTTCTAGAAAAAAATAGGAGAAATCTTTTGTAATCTTGGATCTGGCAAAGATGTCCCTGGATTTAAAAAAAGCAAAGTCCACAAAAGAAAAAAAATTAATTGGACTTCATTAAAATAAGCCACAGACTGGGGAAAATATCTGTGACCTGTATCTATAAAGGACTTGCATCCAGAATGCTCAAAACTCAATCAACAATCCAACTTTTTAAATGGGGAAAAGATTAGAATTCAGTTCACCAAAGAAAATATATGGATGGGAAATAAGCACTAAAATGCTCAAAATCCTTAGTTATTAGGGAAATGCCCATAAAAACCACAATCAGATATCATTATGCACCTATTAGAGTAGTTAAACTTTATAAAACTTACAAAGCCAAATGGTGACAAGGACTGAGCACATGGAACAACTGAAACTCCCATATACTGATGGTGGGAAGGCAAAATGGTACAAACATTTTGGAAAATACATTCATGTAAAGTTAAACATAAATTCATTATACAACCTCATTATCCCAAATCTAGATATTTACCCCTCAAAAAGTGAAAACATATATTTACACAAAGACAATATTTATAGCTGCTTTATTCACAATCACCAAAAAAAAAAAAAAAAAAAAAAAACTGGAAACAACACATAGTCCTTCAACTTGTAATTGGACTAACTGTGCAACACCCATAAAATAGAAAAGTACTCAGTTATGTAAAGGAATATATAATTGACATACAGTACTTCACTGTATGTGCCTGGAACATAGGAGATACTTTAAGTACTTGTTAATTACAATATACGAAATGTGTGTATGTGTTTTGGGTTGTTATAAAAAGTTTGAAAAAATTCAAAACAGCAGTGAGAGAGAAACTTAATTTCAGTGGACAGATAAAATGTAGATAAGCAAAAGGAGTATACGTGATGGGAATAGGGTATTTTAGGTTAGAGAGCATGGACTGTAAGGATCTGGGCTTAAGGCTCTGTTTCCACAGTTCCAGGAGCTGTTAAGGTAGGGGGGAGAACATTACACAGGGGACAAAGTTGTTGTTTTAATTTTGTCTAATATTTTTGTATTCAAATTCCCTTATCAGGACCCAGATTTGTTAAAAATGATGCTAAGCTGTGATAAAAACAGATGTACACGCAGGAAATACAGCACGTCTAGCAAAGACGACTATTGGGTAATTCCGTTTAATGACAAGTACTATGTAGTAATTATTTGCAGATAATCATTAAAATACATCCCCAACAGTCATTTCTTATGGTTGTTATTGTTTTCAAAGTTACATCTCTAAAAACCTCTTAAAGCTACTTACCCATCTGGGCTGAAAACAAGTTACAATTAGATGTTATTTAACCCTAAGCTGACACAAGGAGGGTGAACAGTAAGGTCTGAAGTTCTCCACTCTCATAAATTGAAAACCAGTACTAAGAGAATGTCTGTGACTTCCACTAACCTGCACAACAACGTGGTTTATGGTAAGATTGCTCTGAAGTGGTTAAGCCATCTAATTCAGATCATTGGACAAAATTTTAAAACTTGCAATCTTGACATGAGAGGTGATCAGTGATTCCTTATTTGTGATATATAATCATTGTGATATATAACCATATATGAGGCATCTGATCTGTTACTGACCAGGACCAAAACTATGGGATAACAAAGGTGGAGTCTGGTTCTGCTCAACTGTACTTAGTCCCAGTGCCAATGAAAGATTCATTCATTTGAATCAACCCAAAAAGAAACCGAGAGGGAAATTTTGAACAGGTGATATAACAATTTGATTCAGAATGAGATCTTTTTTTAAAAAAAAATTTATTTCATTTATTTATGTATACAAGAGCTGGAGTGTAGGCCAGAGGTGCGGGGACAGTGGGGTGGGGGGAGAAGATTCACCAGAGACAGAGTGGGGAGCAGAACAGGCAGATTGACTGAAATATATTGCTGAGGGGAGCAGCGGGTTAATCAGGATCGATCTGATGCACCATGTGGGTAGCTCCCTAGCCAGAGATCGAACTCGTGATGCAGAGGCTGTGGATAGCTTCACATTGCTAAGATTAAGCCCTTGCGCCACCAGGGAGGCCCCAGAATGAGATTTTAAAAATACTTAAAAGGGCCTCCCCTAGTGGCGCAGCAGTTGAGCGCTGGGCTGCGCCACTGCCTGCAGCCTCTGCAGCACCAGTTCGATCCCTGGCTGCCGGCGAGGGTCCCACATGGCGCGCAGACCTCTCCTGCCGCGCCCACTGCTCCCCTCAGCAGTGTATTTCATCAGTCTGCCTGTTCTGTTCCCCGCTCTGGCTCTGGTGAATTCTCCCACCCTCCCGCGCTTCTGACTGTACCCAGTGCATGTATAAATAAATAAATAAATCTTCCAAAAAAAAAAAAAAGAACACTTAAAAGATCATCAATTTAGCAGCAGTAGGGAAGGAATGTATTATTACAATGCCCATCTTATAGATGAACCAACTAAACCATAAGAGACCAAGTAACTTGTATTATGAAGCTAATAAAGGGCAAAGGAAATACAGTGTCCATAACCAAGCATCCCTGAGTGTTCTTGGAGCTGTGATGCTTGGAGCTTTTCCCATCTTCATTTCTATTATTCTAGAATATAGTAAGTGCAACTAGTCAGGAATCAGCTGTGTAAATATGTACCTGACCTGAAAGAAACATGTGGCAATTACCTGTAGGGCTGGATTACCCAAATTACAGTCCATGTGACTGAATCCAGTTGGCGTGATCTGAGTATACACTGACTGCACACCTCATGCATAAGCTAAACAATAATAGAAAATACTTTCCTTCAGTTTGCCTGATGATTCAGGTAGTGAACATCCACCAAACTCACAGATAGGGAAGACGAACAACAGGTTTGTCAACATTATATTTCATGGAGTGTCAGTCACAAGTGTTTCATGGAGAAGCAAGTTGTTTTGGTTTTTTTTTTTTAATGACATATTTGCATGTAGTTAGGAAGGGGTGTGCCTATTCATATCTGTGACTATGACACCAGGAAGGATAGCATTAGAGTGAAACCCATGAGGCAATGACCTTAAGTACAGGTGGTTGCCACAATGTCTATTATTAGGATCAATGAGATACAGTCAGAAGTAATGTTGCAAAATGGCAGGATGGAAGGCCAGTTTCCCCTGACAAAGTGCAAAGGCATGCTATAAACACTTGCATGAACAAACAGCCTTAGCAGCAACCACAACCAGGAGAAAAATTAGAGGAGGTTTTCCACAACAAAGGAAGTATTGTTCTCCTGTGGTCACCCTTAAATTCATCCTTTGTTGAAGAAGACGTTTAGGCTCCATCATGGAACTGTGGCGTCCCACCCAGCATTCTCCCTGTGGGCCAGTGATGGAATAAATTGATTCATAGTGAATTGTTCCTTCTGACTGGGGATCCCACATCTTTAGTTCAATAGCAAAGAGTTCTCCAAAACACAATGAGATACAGTAGGCCAAGCTGACAGCTGGTAGGGCAGATGTAGGCAGTCAATTCTTTCCCAGAGGCCAACATCCTGTCTGACCTAGGGCAGGACAACTACTTCAGGGCTCCCATTTCTTCATCTTGATGGTGGGGCTCCCCATGGAGGCAGTTGGTGGTGATGATCACTATATACAAGCATAAAACCCTTCAAGAGTTTGCTGTATTTTTTCAGGTTATGGAAGTTAAAACCTATTTGCTAAGGGAAATCAAAGCTTGCAAGAAAGCACATTTTGGTTGAGTAACAGACAAGGATGGTGCCAGACAACTGTCTGAGTTCACATAAAGTCAGAGAGGGAATTACACAAACAGGGATAAGAGGGAATCTCAGTAAACCCTCCTTCGGGGGAGCTCCCATCACTCTGTGACTCCACAGTGCTCTCTCCCCACCCACCCCCACCTCCAGTTAATCATCTCTGCCTGTCATTAAGTTAATCATCTCTGCTCTGATTTCTGCCTTCTTAGTGTCAAAGTCCATGAGATTAAAAACATTTAATAATTCAACAAGAATGCCTTTGAATATCTCTGAAATTCTCTAGCAGAAAGAGAGGATATAAAAGAGTCGCAATGTAATGATTTAGTAAGCCTGAACAATGTGAGAAATAAACAGAGAGCACAGGTCAGTGCTAGGCAGAGGTATTCAAGAGCATGCAGGAATCCCCCAAGAGTCCCCACCCCACGCCCCTTCATCTCGTCAGGTAAGAATTAAGGAAAATAGTTATAGGCGGGGTTCTAAGTGGTACGATTTGGTGTAAGTTCAGTTAAGCTAGTAAAGCCCATTTGTGAAAGAATTTCCTGTAAACAAGGTACCATGACTGTATCCAGCTCATGATGAATAAATGAAATAATTTATCACAACAGACACATTGTCTTAAAGAAAGTGGCTCACGCCATGTCTTTTATTTTTCCTCTTCCGGGGTGTGGTTAGGTGACTTTCCCTTGGTGAAGGGACTTTTGGGCCCGGAATGTATAAGTGTAACTGCAAAGTTAAAAGTCAGGCAGCATTTGCTATTTGATAGGTGCAAAAGAAAAAAAAATTCCTTGATTTTATAAGATGAAGAAACAAAATGAAACACACAAACACACAACCTTGGTGAGACATTTTTAGCCCAATGGCTTGAATTTTAAACCTTGTGATTATCTTTTGGAGTATCTTATTGGGAAAGTATGTCCCAATATTTTCTCATTAACAAATATTGTATAAAACATGATTACCATTTGGGGCCTCCCTGGTGGTGCAAGGGGTTAATCTCAGCAATATGAAGCTATCCGCAGCCACTGCAGCATGAGTTCGATCCCCACGCAGGGAGCAATCCACATGATGCAGCAGACCTCTCCTGTCTTGCCCACTGCTCCCCTCAGCAGTGTATTTCAGTAGATCCCCCTGTTCTGTTCCCCACTCTATCTCTAGTGAATCCTCTCCCCCCCACATCTCTGGCCTACATCTCAGCTCTTGTATGCATAAATAAATAAATCTTAAAAAAAAAATGATTACAATTAAAGACAATGTGTGCTGCTTCCCCACACACACACCTTCTTTTTGGTTAAGAATATTCCATCATTAAAAAAAAAAAACAAAACCCATGAATATAAAAATGTTCATTCCATTTCTCCTTTAATCTTTTTTCCTCCAGATCTTCCAATTCTATATAAAGGCTTTTTTTCAATCCTACAAAGTTATTTTCTTTACTATGACTTCTCCTCCTACTTAGAACAATGAAAAGCTCACCACTTGTCCATACGATTTTAATGGAATAATTAAAAAGCTAAGTTTGAAAATCAGTCAAATTTACAACTGAACTTTAAAATTCAAAGGGGACGTATTCATGGCTTTTATTCCCCCCAGAAGTGAAGGGAGTGCTGATGGACCACAAAGACTTGGGAGGGAAGGAGAACCCTCCCTTGCTCCATCCCAGTATTCTCCCATATTTCTCCAAAAAGGACTCCTTTTTGGGAAAGAATGAGTTAATTATAGGCAATAGGATTACCTATGAGTGATTAGAAAATACTAACCATTCTTTCCAAACTGGGGCAGGCATAGAGGAAGGAAGGAAGATAGAAATGCCTCAGGTTTGTTTCTACTTATTCTCGACAGTAACTGTGTGCTTTCAGTTTTCTTCCCTTTTGAAAAAAAAAAAAATACTGAGAAAGACAATGATTAAGGGAAAAATGTGACAAATTAGAAGTTAATAACAGCAATAGATTGTGTAGTGCTAACCCTGTGCTAGGACTCTCCTAAGCACTTTATACTCATAACTCATTTATTTTTCACAATTCTATGGGGTTAGGAAGACTATTCATCACATTTTACAGGTGAAAAAATAAGGTAGAGAAGAGGTAAGTAGTTTGCCAAGGACACACCACTAATCAGCTTGTATTTAAACTGAGACAATGAAGCTCCAGAATCCATTTTATTTTTTCAACAATTGGGAAGAATTTTCTTTTTATATTTTAGCAACCATTTCACAGGAATTTGTTGAGCTCCATATGGTTAGTAAGATGAAGGGGGAAATGAGCAAAAATATTCAAAGGAAGTTAAAATGGAGGTGGTGGGGGAGGGGGGGAGGGTGCCACACATTGTCCATATTTCCCATCTGAAGAGTCCAGAAACAATACTGGCTTGGAATCATGTGGGGAAACTGCAGGCAAAGTTTCCAAGCTCTTACTTTGTTGGGGCAGAGCAGCATGCTATCACGGAGCCTGCACGGAGTCTTCCCCCTCATCTAGCCACATGGAAGGGGCCATTTCCTGCTCTGGGCTTCTTAAGCTGCCTTCCTTCTCTCACAGGCCTGACTATTTCCACCCTGACTTCATTCCGGCTTTTATACAATTTCTTCTGGAGCAGCATCCCCTTCAGAACTCATGCTGAGCCCCTCTGCTTCTCTTTTCACCCTGTCTGTCTCTGATTACTGTCCTAGGAACACACATTGTCCTCAAAGAGGCCTGAGTGATGCTCGAGTTCATGGAGTTACTAAAAAGGACCATGTGTCCAGATTGGGGACAGGAGAGGATCAGGAGGGTTTCACATTGGTCAAAATAGGGTGTGGATTTTTTTTTTTTTTTTTTTTAAGGTTTAGAATCAATGTTGTAAACTTCTTCATTACATAGCCAGGAAGCTGAGGCCCAGAGGGATGAGATGGATTATCATAGGTCTTAGAGCTAAAGGCAAACAGGAGATAAAAACCCAAGCCTGGTTTTCCTTGGGTCTTACTCCAGCTGTTAACCTGTGGATTTAGAACAGCATCTGGGGTCCCAGCCCCATGGACTCCTATTCAGACTGCTTCCTGGACTCTTCTGAAAAGTCACAGCAGAGTGCTTTCATAGACGTCTGACTTCAGCCCTTGCTGTCTGAGACCATTAATCATCCTTCAGCAGATAAAAGATCAAAAGTTGATATTTTCACCTTCCCCCACTTGCTTATTTCTCAACTCCTTTTCTGCCCCACCTGTAGAAAGATCTAGACACTCATCTTTTGTATGGAATCTTTCTTTTACTGTCCTCTCCATTTCTCTTTTTCACTTTTTGCAACCAGTTCTTGTGAGCTCTGAGACTGTCAATGGGATTCTAGCCAGCCCCTTGTCCACTACACCTGTTTTTTCACACGCAGATTGTCATGCCCTGCCTTTGGGGGGTTGGTCTTACTTTTCCCTTTCTGCTTTTCCAGGAGGTAGTGGGAGGACTGAGTGCTATCACAGTGCCCCTGCTGTGAAGACCACCCAGGCTGCATTCTTTACCTTGTCAGTCAGCTCTCAAGTACTCATGCAGTATTATAGCAGCTTATCTTAACAGCTCCATGCCCCAACCTCCAAACACACACACTTCTACCTCATGATCCCAAAGATCTACACTGACCTACCCTGATTAAGGCCTTCCCTGAGGGATGTTCAGCCATAAAGTTGCTTCCATAGTCACCATCTCACGCAAAATGAGATGACAGTAATTACTCTTTATTGAATACTCTTTGGCAGGAATCTTGCTAGGCCCTTTGAATTATTACCTCAAATTTCACAAGGAACCTGTGAGACATGATCCTTACCCTTTTGCAGATGAGGAAGCTTAGCTGTTTTAAGCAATTTTGCCTCTGAATTAAATGTTCTTAAATGCCAGAGTTGAAGCTGAAATCTAGGTCTGGTGTGGGCACAATGCAAGCTCTCCCCTATCTTTGGGCCAATATTTTAAGTCACTCTAATTTCAGGCATGTTACTGGAGAACCACCTGGTGAAGGTTCTCTCGCAGATTAACATGAGACTGCTCTCTTCACCCCTCAATGGCATCTGTTTTGTTTGCCATGGCCCCCTGCATGTCTTGCTGCCCTACTTGACCACCAGGTTGTCCTTCCTCTACTGGTTTGGACCTTCCTGCCTACCTTCTGGAGTTTCTGTAGAGGAAGTAATTAGAACTGACAAAGAACCAGGAACTTCCTTCTCTTCTCTTGCTCTTCCCTCTTTTGCCACTTCGGAATGGGTCCTCCCAAGCCTATCTCTTCCCCTACAAGCCTGAAATGCAGGTTCCTCCCTCTGGTGCTGTGATGAAAACTCAGCTCCTGGAGGCAAGTGTCCTGGTTCCAAATCAGCACAATGGCTTGCCTTTCTGCCAACTGATATCCATTCTGCTTTCGTCAAATGTTTGCCAGGCAATTTTCTTTATAATTAAATCTCAACCCTCCCTCCCAAGCCACTGACAACTTAGTTTGAATCTTGCTGTGCCAGTGGATTGAAGGGACCTGCACCATGGTCAGGGTTATGAATGTGGCTTTGTGGAAAGTCACAAGGCTAGTTATGATAGAGGACTGAGAAGAATCTCAACTTAGGACAATGCATGGCACTGTGTCCACTACACCAGAAGGTTCTGAAATGTTCCTTCAAATGTGGAACTGAGATGATTTCCCATTAAAATAGAAGAATGACGGTCTCCTAATCTATGGGGAGGGAATAATAATGTATAGACTTTTATCATTATCTGTTTCTTCCACAAAATTTTCTAAATTTCTAAATATACCTCCTACTACTTATCTGAACAAAATAAGTAATTCATAACATGTTATCAAAAATATATAAATATATCTAAATACTTATGTTGCCAATACACATATATAATAAAATTACTGTTTCTGCTAATAAAATTACTATTTCCTAAAATTAAGTTTATCAAATTTAGATTATTGATTTCCCCATGGGAACCCCTGGACTGTATTTCCTTAAGGGGATGGTGAGTGGGTGTGACTAAGTTTTCTTTCTTCTCACTAGAGAAATTTGAATGCAAGATCAGCCTTGGGAGACTTGGGTCAGAGTGCTTACCTGGCTGACACAGATATTGTATATTGGCACTTCCTCTGTGTACTGAGGGAGATGCAGGGTCAAGGGTGCGAGGACACACACAGGAGGTACCAAGGAGAGGATGGAGGAGGCAGAGTTGCCTGCATGATGACTGCATAAGCTTCTCCCTCTGTCTCAACCTTTTCAAAGCCCACATTTTGTTTGGTGTCTGTTCCCTTTCTTTCCCCCCCACAAGACTTCCTCAGATGATGATTATCTTCAGCTCTCACTCCCTGATATGCTGGGGAAGAGGCAGTCCATCTTTGTGATGGACTTCAGGTCTCCATCCCTCTAGTGTGAGGCTGACACTTCGGCCACTACAGTTTGGAATCTCCTACTCACTTTCTATGATGCTAACACCCTTGGAATAAAAAGTGAAGAGAAAACGACAGTTGCCTGACCACACATCTCTTCAGTGAGTTATAAACATGAAGAGATTCACAAAATAACCACCTTGCCCTGCCATCAACAGTGAGAGGGCAAAAGCATGGAGAAATGTTCTCCAATCAAGCTTTCTGTCTTGCAGAAGTACTCAACTCGACAGCAAATCTACTCGATAGCAAACTGTCTCTTCCTCTGTGTGTATGTAAAATGAGAAAGGTCACCCACTGATTTCAGTAGTGAAACTTTTGCTGATGGAAGACCAGACGCACAATGTGGTGGGCAGCGTGCAGACAAGCAGGAAGTTGCATGTCATAGAATTACTTGTCCTTCATGAAGCTGGAGGCGTGTGACCACTGGCCTTGATGGGCAGTACACTCTCACCCTAATAAAATCTGCAAGTCCTTGAAAATTTGATGCAAGATCTGTGAGGGGAGCTGTCTCTTTTATAGGATGCAAGTGGTCAGTTTGAGTCTGTGGAGCAAGAATTAAACAACAGGCTGACACCAGACAGAGCTTGGCCTTTCTGGTGGGCTTGACAGTAGACTGGTGTGAGGTTCACGCCATCTCTCCAAACCCATTCTGACTTAACTGATGTAGGCTTTGGGAGCAGGGCTCAGGAATCTGTCAATCAAACCGAGCTGGTTGGGACACATAGTGAGGTAGCCTGAAGTCCCTCTTCTACTGGATGACTTGTTCCAAGCCTCACAAGAAGCATGGCAGCCCCTGAACCTTTATTCACTTATGGGATAATAACTAATAACTCATTTTAAGCACAAGCTATCAAACAGGAAACAGTGCAGCATCTAAGGAAGATGAGAACTGCATTCTCAAATTTCCATGCAACTGCTCTCTTGGCTGGACATACACCACCTCCAGATCAGAGATTCCATGGGATAAAGCCCACCTTCACCAGGCAAATTACTTAACCTCTCTGGTCTTAGGGTCTTCATCTGTAAAACAGTGTTAGACTCACTAGACAGTTTCTGAGCTCCTTCTAGCTTAAAAAATGTGGATGTTTATGGTGTTTCATCCAATATATCTCATTGTTTCAATATGTTCTAACCTGTTCTTTCTACAACACAGAAGGACACACATATAACACATATAAATTCTTAGTTTTAAATGCTGAAGGATTTCTAAATTCTGTTTGTAGCTAAATTTCATTTTAAATGTATGAGCTGAAGTAGCAAATTGAGTCTCATCAAGGACTACACCAGAGAAAGGTGATGTGAGCCCTGGCCCTGTTTTGATGTGCCCCTGAAAGACAACTTCTGAAGGATGGATAGGAGGTGGGACACATTTATCTCTTCCTCAGACCTCTGAGTATGGTATGTTAATATTGATTCCTGAAAGAACCTGGCAAGCTTTGCCTGATGCAGTTCTCTTAGGAAATTATTAAAGGAATATGGACTTCTCATGGCAGATTTCAAGACTTTGAACTTCCAGGTGTACTTGATTCACACACAAATCTGACCATACCTGCCCTCTGTCACCAAGCAGGAAAGGGGCAGGGTGCAGTACCACCAAAAGTCATAGGAATTTAAAATTTGCAAAAGTGAAGCTGGCAGTTTGCCATTCTGTCTGTGCACATGTATTTCCTTTTCTGACTAATTTCTTTTGTATAAAGAGTAATTAGCTTTATTACTAATACCAGCATTGCCTCTATTACTACCTCTAGGCAAATCATTAATAGCCAGTTCTGTCACTTACCAGCATTTATTGTGCTTAAACTATTACTCCCTAAAAAACTCATGATAGGTAGATAGGCAAACCTAAGTAGACAGGCACATAGGTACGTATTTATGCATATGTTTGCATATACATATGTGTACACATATGTGTAGTTTTAAATGTGAACGCACACACACACACACACATATATATATATCATCTTCACCATGTAAACCAGTATCAGACATTCATTCTATTGAGCACCTATTGTGGTCTCTGCCCACAAGACATTTGCCGTTAAAAAAGTGAGACAGAAAAAAGAGATAGTCACATAAAGCATAAACTGCTGGTTCTAAATGTATAGTCCAGGGACCTCTGTGGGGCCCTGAAACTCTCAGAATGCCCACCACTGATGTTATTTGACTTATTAACTTGCATTTCTCATGCGTATACAATGGAGCTTTCTAAAAGTTACATGATCTGTGATTTTGCAACAAACTTAAAGCAGAAGAAGATAAGCTTTCTTTTATTAAAGTCAGAAATTAAAGAGACTAACCAAAATGGGGGAAAAAAACCCACAATTTTGGTTTTGAAAAATTTGCCTATTTTTTTCAGCAAGAATGTTAATAATATTAGAAAGTCATACATTTATTAAGTGAATTTATTTAAAATTTATTTTAATTATCAGGTAAATATTGATAAATACAATCCACTCTGGTAGTGAGCATGGTGTGAAAATATATATTTGTAGAGGCTTAAACCTGCAATCCCCAATGCAGATAAAATAATGTCAAACACTTAACTTCAATACACATAATTTGAAAATCAATCAATCAATTAATATACTCCATATAAACAAAAGCTTTTGGAGGTCTTCAATATGTGTTAAGCATGTAAATGGTCTTGAGACCAAAAAGGTTGAAATTTGCTGGACTAGACAAGTACCTCTGCCTGGAATGTTCTCTTCCCTCTCCTCTCCACTCATCTAGGTTTTGTCCATTCATCAAGACTGAAGCCCACTTCTTCCAGGAGGCTCTTCCTGAATCCCACTTCCCCTCCTCAAACACAAAGAAAGAGCCAAACAATTATTCAGACAACTGGAGTGCAATAGGGACTTCCACATATACGACAGATTACCTCTCACTCAGGGGCTCCTATTCTGTTTTCTCATGGGATAGTCTTATTTTGTAAATATAAGCTATTACATTCTAAGTTCTTTGAATAATCTATGTCTTCTTTATATTTGTATATAAAAGCTGATACATGAATGAATGCTGAAGAATGCTCAACAACGACCAAAGAATGACTTAGAGATAAACTATAAAGGAATTCAGAGGAAACACCAACCCAAAGAAATGTGAAGAAAGTAAGATGGGGGGGGGGGTCCTTAAAAACAGGGAGGGTTCTATTAGTCAAATGGAAGGGAGAGGGCATTTCAAATGTGAACTAACATGATCAACACCACAGAAGAAGTTCTCAAAGTGCACTCAAAATATAATAGGAAGATTAATGCTAAAACTGACATTATTTAGAATCATAGGAGGAGAGGGAAAGGAATGGATATGTGTGAAAAGTCTGGATGTTTTGACAAAGTTTCTTTGTAGACTTATTTTGAAGATAATGATTACAAAGTTTTCCAGTATCCTGAAGATGAGAAAGAGAGATGTATTGACATTCCAAAGTTTATTTCCTACATTAAAATGCAACATTAAAGGCAAATGTTACACTAGACTCTCATGACAGAATGGTGATTACCAGAGTGGGTGTGGGAAGGGGGAGGTAGATGGAGAGGACCAACTGGTTAGTGATGGACAGTGACTGGACATTTAATGGTGAGTGTGGTGTGATAGTAAAAAGTTGTTGAGGTGAGAAACTGTATACCTGAAATCCATAGAGTGATGTAAACTAAAGTTACCTCAATAAAAGACAAAGAAAAGTAAACTAAGTGAGAATTCAGTAGGGAGGCAGAGTAAATGAAGGTCACTTCCTCCATAGGCTAAGCCACTAACCTGTCCAGGGCTCTCTATTTGCTTTGTGTTTGCTTTGATAATGTAACAACAAAAAGGATGGGGAGGTGTATATTTAGGGGAAACATGAAACCCAGTGGAACTATAAACTATTTGCTATCAGGAGCTAAATAATAAAATTGTGAAACTGTTTTATTTAGCAGATTTCAGATATAGAGAATAGCCAATACATATTTAACAATTAGGAGAAATATCTCCTTCTCTTGTACAGTCATACTCTTGCTCACTATAGAGAGTTTCTTATAGCCAATACATCAAAACACTTTAATAAGCTTATAAAAAGTAAAATAAGGCCTCCCTGCTGGCGCAGCGGGTTGAGCACAGTGCTGTGAAGCTGTCTGCAGCCTCTGCAGCACAGGTTCGATTCCCGGCCAGCCAGGGAGATTCCCACATGGCGTGGCAGACCTCTCCTGTCTTGCCTGCTGCTCCCCCCAGCAGTGCTTTTGGTCCGCCTGCCTGTTCTGCTCCCCACTGTCTCTGGTGAATCCTCTCACCCTCCCGCACCTCTGGTCTGTACCCCAGCCATTGTATAAATAAAAAATATTTTTTTTAAAAAAATAAAAAGGAAAATAAGCTGTTGGGCCCTCAGTGGGATGGAATTTTTCTGTAAGTTTTCAGAAAGGACCTCTGTTATTTTTGCTTAAGTACCACATATATAATCTATAGGCAAATATTTGCCACTTTCCAAATTAAGCATTTTGAAAGTTCTTCTTAGACAAAATAAACCTTGTTTTTCTACACAGGCATACATCTGAGTTAGTGTCTGTGCATGCATACACACAAACATACACACACAAACACACACACTGCATGCACACAGAGGCAGTGACATAGAGTGGGGAAACCATGGATTTAGAGGCAGAAACCTTGGGAGCCAGTGATAGATTCTATTAACCTAATTATGTGACAAGAACAAAGTCACTTAATGTTCCTGAACTCCAATTTCCTTTTCTGTAAATTGGTGATACTAATGACCTCTCTGTATGTCTTTGAGAACCACACTAATACCCCCAAAAGATGATATACAGGAAAATATTTTGTACAAAAGTATGATTTTCACAAAAATATTTAAATATGTTTCTTATGCTTTAAGAGCTCAGTTTCAATAAGAGCTATCTTTGTTAGGCAAAAGTTGAGTTATGAAACTAAAAGTACAACTTTCCATATGATGTGGAGTTTCCTGTTCTGTGTTTTACAGGGCCGTGTCCCAGATGGGCAACTATTTATTGCCATATGACCAACACAAGTTTTGATTACAGTTATTAGGACATGAAAATATTGACAGAGCTGAAGTGTCTGTTGTGAAATATAAGGACCGTGAAAATCCAAAATGTCATTGGGCATCATCCTCTACTCATGGGTTCTAATGACTAAGGAGGCTCAGGATAATTTCAACAAAATGATTAAAGTTAGAAATGGAAGCTTAATTATTACCTTACTGATGAATTTACCAACTAGCCTTCCCTGCTGGTACTAGGAGGTCATGCTGAGACCTGAACTTTAATGCAACCATAGGGCTAACCTGAGGCCAGTGAGAAGGAAGCTAGTCCTCCTTCCTGGGGCACCGCCCCTGCATGCTGCTGGGCTCCATTCCAGAGCCCGCCTGCCTCACTCCCAGGCCTGGTCCCTTTGTGAACATCCAGGGCATGTGCTAGACTCCTCTGAAACCTCTCACCCCCTCCCACCCATGTGTCCGACTTCTTTTCATTCCTGCTAATTGGGATCAGGTTTTCTGTGCCTCATACAAAAGTGAGCTGAATTCAAGGGTCTCACACTGAAATGTGAGGGCCAGGCAGGAAGAGTCAACAGCAAAATGGGCCAAGTGGGACCTGCCACTCTGAGAAGTACCTCAACCATGCTAGTTTTAACCTGACAAAGCTACAGATTCCAGTATGGCCAGAAATTAACAGAATCTGGGTTTTTTGTTAAAATCTTGACTTTATAAACATTGGCATATAAATCATAGTATATTCTGAGTTTTTTGATATTTGTTTTAAATTCAAAAGTAGACAAAATAAAGCACACCAACAGTCCATATTCAGCCAACAGACAGCTTTCCACTTCTTACGTAATGGGCACAAAAAGCAGAATGTTAAAGGGGAAGCCCCTCACCATATACACAGAATCATCCTTGCCCTATTAGTTAACACAGTGTATTGTAGGAATTACCTGCTGTTACCCCATTACTTTTTGTTGGGAATCAGAAGGCACTGGTTCTGCTGAGTATTTCATATTAGACTGGATGAAAAGGTGCCCCAAGGAAGAAATATTGTTGGAAAGTGGATGCTCATGGCTCCCCAAACCCTACTGACAAATCCAGTTGATTTTGGATCTGCACCAAAATGTATTATGAACTTCAATTATGGCACAGACACCATACTGTTGTCCCACGGGGTGCTTTACACCCCCTCCCCAGGGCTGCTGCTCATCTAGATTCTCTGGATGAGGAAGAAGAACATATACCAGAGGGCAGGACACACAAGTCAACATGCCAGCCCAGTGCCCAAATGAGGAAGTAATAGGTCATTTAGCAAGTTATTAGCAAAGAGAGAAATAAGAACAGAGGTCATTATTGCCAGTTAATGCAAAAGACTGTCACTAATTCAGAAAATCACAAAGTAGTTACTTGCCTCTTCATTCATCAGTTGAAATGATCAGTGCCCTGAGACTCTTGGAGAAATTATGTTTTCTGGACACAGTCTCTTCCATTAAGTGTAGACTTTGCTACATGCTGCATAAATGTCAGGTTAGCACTTCTCAGAAATGGAGAAGGTTAAGAAATGTTATCAGTGGTCAATATATTACTCTATCACCAATTGTAATACCAAAACTCAATAATTGTCTCCATTTCAACCAGGAAACTGGTCAAGTGTGACAAATGTGCCCTTGTTACTCAAGAGGTCTCTGGAAAGCAACACTCTGCTATTTGTGACTTTTGGAAACCAAAAAAAAAAATGACTCAACCAAAAAAAAAAAAAAAGTTTGATTGACATACCTTGCAGAAACTACCTTTAAAACCAAAGAGGTTGTGAATTGCAAAATGGGATCTCAACCAGCCTGTAAGTAAGCCATAATAGCCTTTCTCTGAGAGAGCTCGTCTGCCTGCAGCCATGGAGAAAGCTAGGTCTAAGGTTCATAGGCCAGGACAAGAGGTCTGTCGGGCAGCTCTGCCCTGGTTGGGGAAGGAGCCACACTTCTTATGTAATGGGAAACAGCCTTACAACACAGGGCACCAAGCGTGGCTCCCAGTGAAAGCAACGTGTGCTGTACAGTGACTGTCATCCACAGAAACTGGTTTAACAGTCATGTCCGGCCTTGTTAGTGCCACGTTTAACCAGCAAGGTTTTATAGATCTTTCACTACTATTGCATCAAAATAGATTATTAACCATGTCAGTACCAATCCTTCTTATAGAAATATTAGTGTGTGTATTGGCCCTTTTCAGGTGAATCCCCTGGGGTAATGTGGCTCCACCCCCCTGGTCATATCTGGGGTCCCCCAATTATAGTGAAATATAACAAGTGAGGAGGAAGCTCCAAAGCTAGGAGGGATTCATCTTCTGGTTGGGTAGTTTAATTGGGGAGAGAGGAAAGGGTAGTCTCTACCATTTCAGAAATGTAGGCTCTGACCCTAAATTGTGTCACCTCCGAAATAGTTTGTCCTTTGTTTTTACCATCATGGGATTGTATGCCACAATCCAAGTGTGACTTCAACTAGAAACTCTCAGCTCACTCGGGCACAATCTGTGTCATTTAACAAAAAGCTGCTTCAGAGTAGTAAATACACATGCTTTCAGTTTCATTACGTCTAACATTACGTCTAACATACACAGGAGTGCTTAATTTTTCCCACCAAGAACCAGCCTATTGCCTATTATCACATGCTCAAAAAGGAGGCAACAACTATTCAGATCAATTTTATAGACGGGGGTGGGGGAAAAGGCAGGACATGCCCTATAAAAGATTTGCAATTGTATGGGGGAATATAAAAATAAAATTTAATATTTAAAAAAATAAATAAATAAATAAATCAAATGTAAATGTGAAAAAAAAAAAAAAAAGAAAATGTTCAGATTTGTGTACTAGTAGATTAAGAAGCATTTTCACAAAGCACAAACACAATATCAGGCATAATATTAACAAGCATTTACTTAACACCCAAGCAAAGTATTTGCTTAACATTAAGCGATTTCACATAAATAATGTAATCCTCACCACCACCCTTGTTTTGTAGATGAAGGACCAGAGGTTCCGGGAGTGGTAAGGGACTTGTCCATAGCCCCCTTGCTTTTCAAGAGCTCTAGTCAGACCCTGACCAGGACTCCAGTTCTGGTGCTCTTCCCTCCTCACTTGCTTCCCCAAGTAAAGAAGGAAGCCGGGCTTTCTCCTCCTAGCACTCTAAGATCAGTGCCCCATACCCTTTTCCACAACAAGATCTTTCCCTTCTCGGTTTGGAAAATAAGTCCTCCTGATTGTGAGGATAAGAGTCACAGCTCCTTCTCCTCTACTCTCTCCCCCGAGCAAGCACAGTGCCTGTCTCTTTGTACAATAGATATTTGTGGCAGAAAGAGAGGAAGAAGGACAACAGGAAGAAAAGGAGGGCAGAATCT
This sequence comes from Talpa occidentalis, assembly GCF_014898055.3. Lineage (NCBI taxonomy): Eukaryota > Metazoa > Chordata > Mammalia > Eulipotyphla > Talpidae > Talpa > Talpa occidentalis. The sequence continues at coordinate 107,871,223 of NW_023602073.1, forward strand.
GAGAATATGTATCCTTCCTCATTATCACAGAAGGCCACCATAAAGCATTTTAAGTGTTTTCTGCTACAATACAAGACAATTTCCTATCAGGGATCGCAATCTCAGGAAAATTATAGCAGAGCAAATAGATAACAAAAATGGATCAATTAGCTAGAAAACCAGTGTGGGAGAGGCAGTCAGTGGGGACCTGAAAGAAGGGGATACAAAGAGTATCTGTGGGTTCTGTGGACTGGGGCTCTGGGGTACACAGGCTGATGCAGGAGCAACTTGATTCCTGGGTTTCACCTGCTTTACATATGCAACAGGCCCAGAACACCACAAGGTGACACTGGCTGCTCTGTGGGCATGATGTGACTCGTGAGTCATTGCCAGAATGTCAAAGGGATTTCATAGTCAGGAAATAGGCTCTACCTAACAAATAACTTAGACAAACAAAAATCTAAAGAGAGCACAACTACCTTAGAGACCTGGCCCCAGGGATGCTACCTGTGCCCATTTATTGTGAAAGCACACTTGCCTCCCTCCCGGGCAGTAAGCCAGTTGCCACTATGGTGATGTGTGTGTGTGTGTGTGTTTGTGTGTGTTTCTCTTCTCCATTTACACCATTGCTCTTTGCTCAGCATTTTACTCAAGGGAGATTGACCAACACTGACCTAAAACAATGCACCCACGCTAAGATAACTGAAAAATAATAACAAAGTGTGCAGTGGATTTGTCATTTCTACATTAAAAACATTGCAAAAATCCTGATCCAAACATAATCTATATGATGTCCATTTGGCAGACTATGACATTTATAGCTTGAAATTTAAGATGAAATACTACACTGGAGGAAAGATGGATTTCATGATTTAGATTGAAATAGTTTGAAAATATAGGGCTCACGTCTTGCTACACAAACATGTAAACTTGTAATCACTTATATTTTTAGTCTCAGTTTTCTGATGATTAGAAAGCTTAAGTGGAAGGAGAAATTACCTTTACGCCTCCATTTCAGGCCCAAGATTCAGTGAATCTGGTCTCTATCACTGAAGCAGGAAAAGATACCAAGAGGCCTATAGTCTCCAGGTGAGGAACATTCAGGCCCCTGGACATTTTGAAAGACCAGTAAAGCAACAGCAGCTTTCCCTCAAACAGAAGATCTCTCTCCCCATACTGAGACCAAGCAAAGACCTGGGGATTTGGAGCTGCCACCAGCTGACTATTTTAGTAGTATTTGTCTTCCTGAAGTATCATCAAGTCATTTTTTTCTCTAAGAAATTAAAGATTTCTTGGGCCTCCCAGGGGGTGTAAGGTTAAGTGTCAACACAATCACTGCCGTGACCTCAGTTCAATCCCTGGCCAGGGAGGTGACCCACATGGCACAGCAGACCTCTCTTGTCTCACCCGCTGCTCCCCTCAGCAGCATATTTCAGTAGATCTGCCTGTTCTGCTCCCCACTCTGTCTCTGGTGAATCTTCTCACCCCCACACCTCTGACCTATACTCCAGTTCTTCCATACATAAATAAATCCTTTTTAAAAAATTATAAATTTCTTAAAAATCAAATAATTCTGCAACCAAATGTTTAAAATATTCTCCAAAAAATGAACTCTAATCTTTGAACTAGAAGACCCAGATTTTAGTCCTGGTTTCACCACTTACTACTTTGGTGCCTAGTAATTCTGAGCACTTAGTGCCACCCAAGCCTTACAAGTTTCTAGCTCTCAGGTTTGCCTGAGGGACATAGGAGGCAACTGTTGTAAAAGCGCGTCATAAAACTTAACATGCTCTACCAATGAAAGAGACTGTATATTTTTTTTTTTTACTGTAAACCATTGTTCTTGTGATTGGAGGAAACTGGATCTATAAGCATAATAATAGTCCAAACGTGTTATAAAATTGTCTAAAAGGTAATGCCTTTAGCACAGGAAGCATTATTTGTATTATCATTATGGAGAAAACATAATTCAATGTTAATGAGCAAAAGTAAGTTCACCAGAGGAAGCTCCACCCTTTAAAGATCATTAAAACTGTGACAACACAGTAACCAGACAACTGGAGCACCTCCTCCCCTGAAGTAACACCAGTGACAGTGGCATAACTCACCCTTTCCTTGGTATCGAGTGCAACTGCTACCAAGAACACCACCCATGCCCCAACTCAGGTCAGCAACACCTCCCGTGAGGACAGTAGAGTGATAGACCTGGGATATAAGGGTGATCTTGGTCAGTCAAGGAGACCTCCAGAAAAGCTGAACTTCAATAACTTTTTGGTCTTAGAGGCCAGAAATGAACTTTTCCTTGCAGAATGGAAGGTCTCTCTTACCTGGGACAGCATCATCATGACAAGGAGCATGAAGAGCCCTAGTCAAAAACAACGGTTGGGCTGAGTTACTCTTGAATTTCCACACATCTCACAGGGCAGAACTTTTCCTGAAAATCCTGAAGTTCAGATGTTTGCAATTATGGTCAATGAAGCTCAAAAAGCCAGCCTCATGGATCACTGGTGTTTTATTTTTGGTTTTGTTTTCATTAGATGTAACACTGAGTTGAGCCATGAGCCTTCCAGGGAGTTGCACAACCACGGCTTTTAGAGATTGTGTTTCATGGTCACGGAAAAAAAAATAATTGGATTTAATAGGTTTTCACAATCATATTATCTACTTAACCTTCCAAGATCATTACTCACTTAATTGCAAGCCTCAAGGAGAAATCATAGGGTAGGGGCGACACTAGGCAGTCGTAACAATAAAAAAAGCAGATTCTCCACAATTGATGGACAACTTAAACATAATATCAAAAGTCATTTCAAGTGTTTTTTGATGTTTATGTCCCTTAGATATGAGCTAATTGCACTCCTTTGATAATTATTCCCATTACAAAATGGATTCTTATAAGTTCTGTATGTTTATATACATAGACATAAAAATATTTACATATGCCCACAAACAGATTGTATAGCTCGAAAATGACAAAATATAAGCCTCAAGCTGTGGGTGACAGGCTTTTACTTTTTTACACTGTAGCTTTGTATAAATATGCTCATCCCTTTACAGAAGAGTAACAACAACCAGGGATTCCAAGGTGCATCAGAACAACGTGCCCGCGTATCTGAGCAGAGAGCTGGAGGATGAATCACATGTACCAGATAAGGTCGCTTCTGTCCTGTAGGAAGTGAATTCTTTGCTTAGCTCTAGAGTATCACAACAGGTCATTCAGGTTAGAAGAAGCTTTAATTAGCTATCCTACAAATGAGAGCATTCTTCAATCTCCAAAAGATGTTTTCCATCTTGACACCATCTAAAGGAAAATCTTGAACAAAAATTTACTCTCAGTCTGGTTCATATTCTCTCATTTACTTCTGTGGGATTAAAGCAAAACAAAAGCATTTTTTTTTAACTCTCTATACAGAGTGTACTATAATTGGATTCCCCATTCCCATCCTGAGCCAAGGCATCAGATCCACACTGCTGCTGCCAAGTTTTTTTCTTCAAGCTGCAGTGTACTTGTTTGTGTTCATTCCCAGTATTCCAGGTTACACCGTCAAGCCTGGCTCAAACTATCCCACATCCTCCCACGGAGGGCTTGTTTTGTTGTTGAGAATGGCTCAGCATGAAGACAAGTCCAATGCATTCATCGTGCAACCAAAACAACGCCATGGGGCTGCGGCTGAGTCTCAGTCATCAGCAGAGCTAGCAGCTGCACATGAGGCTGGTTGATGGAGGATTATAGCAACGTGTAGAAAAATTACTGGTCTCTCTAGGCTCCAAACAGTTCTAAGAACCAGAGATGGTTCTAAATCTGCCAAAACTTGACCAGCAAAGAGTCACAGCTCTTGGGTTCCCCTGCAATGTGCACTTTTGAAGTAGGTCAATAAAGAAAAGGAAAAAAAACTATTTCTTTGAAAAAACAATTTATAAGTCTTTCTGTAAGTTTTAGTGAAGAAAAACTATCCTCTTATGATTAACAATTTCTTTCAGAAATATGTGGAAAGGAAGGACACAGTATTATAACAGAATTAAAACCATATTTATTCTGTAAAATGTTAAAAATCCATTTTACATTAGGTAATTCCTTAATGAGGTGGTCAAAACAAAAAAGATTTGGTTATGTTACTATACAAATGTTCAAAGGGATGTTTTTTCAGGGAAGGTTGGTGTTTGGTTACTACACTGAAAGAACACATCAGAAGAGTCTCACCCCGCCCCCCACCTGACCCCAATGGCACAGGACAGAACAATCATGATTTATCCCGATCTTCATCTTCCTAGCCTGTTCTGGCTCTCCCTATCTCTGGCCTGTAGCCAACACTGGTGCAGCTCACTTTCATTGTGTCTCTGTTCCAAAAGCAACCCTCTACTCAGCGTGTCTCTCAGATCATCATTTCAAGTATCATTACTGACCTTGCTGCATCGAATCTGAGTATCAAAGTCCTTATAACAGAGCCCAACCAAAAGATCTTACCAGGACTATCTTCCTCCAGGAATAATACAAACTGAGCTTGGCAGGCATACCATATGGAGACCCCAAACTTCAGGGGATCCTACAATCACTCCATGCTCCCAAGACTCCTCAGAATGATAACATTCTCTATGTCTGTACAGAATCCACATGAACTGTTCTAGAACTATTTGCCTTCTACTCCCCCAACAAACACCTACGTAGGATGGAAGACTTTTTAAAAGTTTGGCTTTCATTCAAGTAACACCTAATGAGAATATACTCTCTAACTCACATTTGAGGTACTAAGGATAGAGAGATGATAAGACAGGGAGACCAAAGTGGAGGTGGGTGTTAACAATAGTCATTACGGTCATCCTGGTTCCTTTCTTCTGAATCCATGATCACTATTAAACTCTTAGTTTTATAGCGGGTCTTAAAACACTTTGACCTACCTGCTCTCATTTGATCTTCACAATAATCTTGTTGAATTGAGACTGTTCATTTTGTAGATTAAGAAACTGGGGCTCAGACGTGCTAAGTGATTTAACTTCAAGTCACATAGCTAGTAAGTGGAGAATTAAACATCAACTTTAAAACTTCTAGCTGTAACCCAGTGTTTGTTCCATACATCAGCTAGCCATTTAAGAATCAAGATGGGAAATATTTTTCCAAGAAAACTTCTGGTGGTAATACAACAAGAAGCAAATCTGGAACACCTACCATATGCAAAACCTGCCCTAGCTTCTGGGAAGAAGATGTAGCAATGTAAAGATTAATGCAACATTCTTTCTACTCAAAGGAGTTTAGTCAAGGGAACAAAAGTCATTGGATATGAAACTAATTCAAGGAAGTTAATTGAAGAGAAAGTACTTGGGGAGGGGGAGAAGAGTGAAACCCAAAGGATCCAGATTGAACTTGGGCATTATGTGTAGGAGGTACTATCTTTATACTCCATTCCAATTACTCCCAGGTCAAGAAGCAAGATGCAGCAATATAGTTTTCCATGCATACTTTTCTACAGTAGAGAAAGTGCACTGCCCAGATGCTGAGTATTCTGCTTCTGAAGAACTATGTCCTAAATTAGTAAGTTGGAAGAGTATTTTAATGGCCCCAAAAAGTCCCTTGGAATTTGGTTATAGCACGTGTCCTCAAGAACCTGAAATTTTTCAGAAAACTTAAGTGCTTTATCCTACAAAGCTAAAAAGTAGTCCTTGGACCATTTTGGTCATCTGTAGAATTTTACTTTAAATGTTAATCTATTTTGTTTTGAAATGGTATGGAAAAACAAACTGAAATTACCACCATGTCTTTTGGAAAAAATCAGTGAGTGTTCTGTTGGAAAAATTCAATGAATGATAGCTGAGAAAATGCTATTTGCAGTCAATAGCAGCAGCACTGATAATAAAAGAGGCTCTGTACTAAGTCAAGTGCTCCTTAACACAGTAACAACAGAATAGCCACTGTGCAAGGAAGAGAATTAAAATGTGTTTTCCTCATCAAAATTGTGCTGCCTCTGCAGACAATCAGTGATTTCTTTGTACAGTATTATTGCTGTGAAAATTAAGATTTGCTCCAGATGAGAACTGGATCACCCCATCAACTCCACTCATTTGTCCAGAGTGCACCCTGTGCTCCACAGGCTGAAAAAAAATCCAGAAAAAGAGCTTTGATTAGCATCTGGCACATGTTGAAGGCAACTGGAATGAAAAGGCACCTGAAGACAGATGTTCTACTTCCTAAGAGGGGGAAGAACCTAGACCCTGGGAGGAACGATGGGGAAAGAGAACTAGGGAGACTGTGAAAGAGAGGAGGAGCTATGCGACAGCCTCTTTTCAAGGAATTCTTACCCTTGTGCGGTGGTAGGACCTGAATCCCTGACCTTGCTGTGCTACCTGTTCTGTGAAATATACTAAATCTTTGAGTAAATAACTGTGCTTCCTGGCTTCTCGTCCAGAGGTCTAAAAGGGAGTCAACTCCCTTTGTGGATTAGCAGGAGCATTATCACTGGTTATTAACAGTCTTTGTGGATTATTTTAACCTATCCCATATTCATTTATTTTTACTTAAGTCAATCATAGTTACTTTCTGATGCTTGCAGACAAAGGATTCTAGCTATTCCCTCCTTAATCTTTCCAACACCACACTTCTAAACCTACCTAGATTACCACTTACAATCTCCCTCTCTTCCTGCTTTATTGAAAGAAGTGTCCCGTCTCTTATTGAAAGCAATCCCTTTCATGGGTTCTAGATCCCACCACTTTCCACACTTAGAGGGACTCCATTCTTTCTTGTTTCTACATCATCAATTTCTTTCTGCTTGCTGGATCTTTCTTGCTAGTCTATAAACAGATTCTGCCATCAGTCATCTTTTAAAGATCAACCTAGCCTCTATATCCTATAATCACCAATCCTTTCTACTTTATTTTATAGCCACTCTTTGTACAGAATTGTATGGACACACCATTTTTCCCATTTTCTCACTTCCCAATTCTTTCAACTCATTCTTGACTGGAATTTACCAGATAAGAGTACTAGTACTAAAGACTGAAACTGAAACTACTTTTGTCAGGTCATTGGTGACCTCCACGTTGCCAAATCCACTGGATATTTTCCTGTTCTTATTTTACTAGGCTATTTGATAGCACTGGCCTTGTTGGCCACCTTCTACAACACCTTCTAGTAGGCTCTTCTTGACTAATCAGAAGGTTGTTCTTGTTGAGAGCAGGGTGAAAGAGCAGCTGTGGGAGTTGTGAAATCTGAGGGCCTACACGTGAACATAAAGCTCATTCCATTCATACATGATAGTATGTGTGGTCTTCTTAAATAATTCAGGGCATTTCACTTCCATAATCTATCAAATTGATATTACCAATGATATTCAAATCTATCATTGAGATTACCCCATCCTTACAGTAAAATTCACACACTTTCAAATGCCTTCAAGAATACCTCATGTAATCTGACACTATGTACATCCCCAACATCAAAAATATTCTCTTGACTTGCCCAGTGTCTTGCATTTTCATTTCAAAACATAAAGAACTCCTATTGAATCAAACATAAAAGTTCATCACTGTCAATGAGATTTGGGAAATCCCATGCTCATCCAGGGAGCTTTGTGTCTTTTCAAGCAAATGAAATCACACTACCCAATTATTATTCAATAGTTACCTCAATCAAAATTAACTTAGAGATGCTGTTTTATAATATATTGGGTAGAAGAGGCCTCACCAAATCATGTGTTTAATCCATGTAAATCAAGATAAAATTCAAACCAGTATGTAAACTTGTTAGCCACCTAAGAAATTTGATGAAGTAGTTGACTTAAGATAAAGACAGGAGCTAGTATTAATGCTAGTCTTGTCTTTCTCCTGTTTCTCCAAGACAGAATTGTCTGTCTCCATGGCAGGAAGCAGGAGTTTGTTGTGAGATGTGACTGCAATCCCGAAAGTATTTCATTTAAAAATTTGCATTATACCTCCACTCCCAGGCAAATGTGTCAGCATCCATGATCATATTATACAGAGGAACTACATACCACCTTAGTCTGCACTGTTTTCATGTAAAAGATATATATGCTAGATGGTTTTGCAAAAATTATCAACACAATGGCCAACATTTCCCTGTTTGACTTTGTCTGTTGGTGGAGATACCTACATACTCATTAGACCAATAAAAAGGTGGTTTTCTATGAAGTGAATAGGTCAACCAAAGGTGGTGATTTTCAAAGAACAATAGAATTAAAATCTCTAGGATTCTAATCTCCTGATTTGCTTGTGGTGTGCAGTGGTCTGTGTTGAGGGGTCCAGATGCATGGCCTCTTTTTGGACAGACATCACTTGACAACGCTATCCAGAGGGTTAATCTAGCCAAATATTTATCTAGATGTTATCACCTTGTTATGGTTATGAAAATAAAAGTGATTTCAAGAACAAAGTAAAAAGTCACACTCCCCTTTTAAATAAAAGAGATGTTTAAAAAATTCAATGGCTTTTTCTTTAAGTCTCTCTTTCCCTTTTAAGTTAATTTTCTTGGTTATTTTATCTTCTTCCAGCATCTTCTTCCCCAACATCTGGGTATAACTAAATAGAAAGATTCTTTCGTGGTTGCTTTTTCTGAGAAGGTGCATGAAGATATGACTGGCTTGATATATTTGAAATAAGGCATGAAGCCTGAAATATCACTGACACTGTTACATTATAAAAATGTGCCTTCAAGTAACTTGAGCTTGGCTTCAGTGATTAGCTGGGTCAGTGGAGGCCATAAAGAGATTCTGTAGTATCAACGATGATTAGTCAATCACACTGTGAAAAATAGGAATTTGCTACAAAAATCCTAGGATTTCAAGAGTTTATTCGGCACTGTGAGATTTAAAGAAGAAAGTTATCTGGTCCTTTCTTCAAGAAGCTCATAACCTAGGAGGGGAAATATGATCAATGGCAAGCTTTCACTGTCTGCTTCATCAGGCGAGTCATTATTTTCTCACTTAGACAAATTCACCCCCCTTCATCCTTAACCTAGGCAGAACTTTGTAATCAGCACCTGAGAAATTTAAGGATATGAGTTACTGAAGCTTGTTATTCAATTCCCAGCATTCAAGCTATACTTCCAATTTCTCCCTATTCCTTTATTTTTTTTTCTACTATTTGGATTTCAGTCTTTTCAATTTGGAAGGGTGGGAAGATGGGGGTCTGAGTACTCCCTTTGAGTGTGAAGAAGATGCAAGTTATTCATAATTGTAACCTCTACCAACCAGCACTTAGCATGGAACCCAGCACACAATTAATACTCAAAAAACAATTGTTTGTTTGAAAGGCTAAAACCAAAAATGAGCAATAAACAATATGGACACCTCAAAAGATGGATACAGGAGAATGGCGGGGGAATGCAGAGTTTAAGGAAAATTTACCAGTTGAGAATATGAGATTCCCATTGGAGAGTGGGAGGCTGGAGTCAGATTGGCAAGGAAAGGGCTATCAATGACCTAACCCTGAGATAGCGAAGACCCAACCAAACAAGGAAATGGAAAGCAACTGAAGAAGGTAATAGAGGTTTGAAAGCAAAATGAGTAGAACTTGGTGATCATTGGGAATGATGGAGAAAGGCTGTAGAGCAAGCATAGATAAAAGCAAGGCAAATATTCACCAAGACTTCAGTGTTTTGAGCCTGAACAGCCATGACACAGGGTGCGATGGCAGAAACAAGGAACTGGAAGAGGAACTGGTTTTGTTGGAGAGATGATGAGCTCAGTTAGAGACTGATGAATATGAGACAAAGGGAAGACTTCCAATGAAAATGAGCAGCAGGCTGTCAGAGATATTGGAATAAACCTTAAGCAAGAGGAAGACATAAGCTGTAAATGTGTTAGTCATCAGTTGAGAGAATGGAGACCATCTGTACATACAGCAAGAAGAGAGGAGGACCAAGGAGGGAAACGTGGAAAACAGCAGTGTGAGGTAGAAAAAAGGTTGATGGAAAACTTCAGAAGGAGAAGAGGGAAACAAGGAGAAGATAATGCTGGAAACAATGGACAAGGAGTTTCTAAGAAGAGGACAGAAAAAGCAATGAGAGCTGCAGAAGGGAGAGTGAGAATGAAAGGATCAACATGGGCCATTACAGTGGCAGTTGGTGACTTTTAGGAGCCAAGTTGGGCAGAGGTATGGATGGACATTAAATTTCAAGAAGTTAAAGAGAGATCAGGGAGAGGGGAAACAGAATACAAATTATGTATTTTAATATATTATTGAAAACTGTGGAGATTTGTGGCAAGAAAGGATAAAATATATGCTTATTATTTGGGGGAAACTTTTTAGAAAATATTTGATGCTACTGAGGAAATGAGACATTGCATTTGAAGTCTCTTGCCAATTGGGAATCTAAAAGATCAGATGCACTTTTATTATCCTTGAAGTCGAACTTTACCCTCCGCTCCTCTCCCTTACCCTGCCCCTACCCCACTGCACGCACGCACACATGCGCACATACATTCCCTCACTCATTTTAAAAGTTCACAAACCCCTTTCTTGTGCCACCAAGATCAAGTTTCTCAGAATTTGGGCTTCCAGATAAAATCAGACTAAAATTTGCCACAAATGGGCACTTGGACCTCTAACTATAGCAAAGCTGTGCAGCACCATGGCCCAAGGCTGCCTGTTCCTCACAAGAATGCTCTTATTTGGGCATTTCATCTCAGCCTCTGCTGGAGTGTTTACAACCCACCTTTTGTATAAAAGGGAGTTCATGTACTATGTTAATGTTTATCCTTCAACTAGCCTAGCCAAAATGAGGCTTTTCAAAAAAATGACTAATTCCATCATTCTTGAGTGGTCTTTCCTACAGTAGTTTCAACATAGTCCCTGAGAGGACCGAGAAACATAAAGAACCAGCTGCTAAGTTCATGCCAAGAAACAGCAAGAACACAATGACCAGTAGCCTCATTTTTCACATGATCACTCATTTGTTTAAACCATCTTGTCTCCTTCTACTTGTCCCTACCTTTTCAAAAACATAAACATTCTATGCTTTCCAAGGTCAAGGAAAATGTGATATGTGAACCCAGAATATGTATTTATTGTGTATCTAATATAATTTCAAATTGGGCACCTATAATGTTGCTTGATACTAAACCAAATTTAGATTTCAATTTCAAATATAAACTTCCATACCTTAGTTTGGAAAATAAAAATAGTTTTCCCTCAACCTGAGAATAGTAAAAACAGATGCCATCAGACAAATAGAATTACCCATGATTTTGATTTCAGAATTTAAAAAGAAAAACAATTCATTAAATTATTACATATGGAAATGTGCACATATTAAAAGTTTAGAGCTTAGTGAATTTTAACAAAATGAACACAACCATGTAATCAGCACCCAAGTGAGGAAATGAAATATGATCAACCTCTCAGCAGCCCTTCTCATGGCCATTTCCAGTCTCTACCTCCCTGCAAAGGGAATCACTATCATGACTTCTAAAATAATATATTACCTTTTTACCTGTTTCATAATTTTGTTAAAATGTACTCTTTTGTGTCTAGTTTATTTTGCTCGATGTCCTGTTGTTTGTGAGGTTTATCTGTGTTGTTTTAGTTTATTCCTTGTATAAATATACTGGAATGCATTTATCCATTTTTCTGTTGATGGACATTTTTCTGTTGCTTCCAGTTTAGGGCTACTGTGAACAGTGCTTCTGGGAACATTCTGGTACATGTTTGACACCCAGGTGCTTTCATTTCTCTTGAGTCAGAATGTGGGAGTGGGGCTGTCTTGCCATGCAGCATGCACACGGTCATCTTTAGTGACAACACCAAACAGTTTCCAAGATGTTGTACCTCTTTAAACTCCCACTAGAGTGTACTTAAGCCCCAACTGCTCCATATCTCCAGCAGTTATTGGTATTGTCAAGTATTTTTCTGAGCTTTTGTTTGTTTTGTTTTGTTTCGTTTTGCCATTTTCATGGGTTTGGCAGAGACCAGAATATCAGGAAAAACAGCACAATCATTCTAAACCCTCAATGAATGTTACCGATACTGGGAATTCCCCACTTTAAGAATTTACAGCTATAAAAATTATCTTTCTAATATCTGAAATTTATTTTGTATTTACATTGAATGGAGATTTATTGAATCGACACTTTAAGTCATGCAATTCATAAAGAAAAATAGATGTGCTAGTGTCCTTCAACTCTACTTTCAGATTGCTTAAAAAATAAAGGAAAGGAAGGGCCTCCCTGTTGGCACAAGGGGTTAAGATGTAACCTATGACGCTGTCCGCAGCCTCTGCAGCATGAGTTCGATCCCTGGCCAGGGAGCTACCCACATGGCACAGCAGACCTCTCCTGACTTGCCCGCTGGTCCCTTCAGCAGTGTATTTCAGTGGATCTGCCTGCTCTGTTCCCCACTCTGTCTCTGGTGAATCCTCTCACTCCTTGTGCCTCTGGCCTGTACCCCAGTTCTTATATGCATAAATAAATAAATCATAAAAAAATAAAGGTAAGGAGAAAAGAAAGATGGAAGAAAGGGAGGAGGGAAAGTTCAGTAGACAAACATATTATTTCTCACTAGCCAAAGTGATCTCATGAACACAACTGTTTTCAACAAAAACAAAAAGAACAGGTACTCTAACAAATTCCTTCATTTAAATATTATTCTTTGGGGAAGACCATGCCAATAAATAGACAGGTATAAATACAGATATACACATATATACACATATATATTTATACGTGTGTAAATAAAGTATAAATATAAATAAAGATAAGTGAAATAAAACACTGGTATAGGTGAGAGGGTAATACAGAATGCATGTCTCTCCAATATGTTGAATATTGCTTGATTTGGATAATGGTTGTTAGGAATGCCCCTGAAATGCCTGTAATCTTAACAGTCATCTCTTGAACCAACCACGCACAATTCCTCATGCAGTCACCCAGCATCAATAGCACTTGGCAGGCACAAAGCAATGCCTAAGAAAACACTGAACTGAATTGCCTGCAGGCCATCTCCAGCCACCTCCATTTGTACCTAAAGTGGTGGGTTAGCCATAAATTAATCCAGTGGGTGCTATTCTACACATAGGTCCATCTAGGTCATATTTGTATCATTTTAGACATGTCCACCCTCCCAGTGCACACGTGTACATATGCACACCCCCTTCTTGCTCCTGATTTATCTTATTAGAATGCATAAGTACTCAATATCACTCTCCTTTTACCGAGTAATTACAGTCTGGCTAGCTTTACACTGTTAAGAATGAAAGCACAGCTGGAAGGGCTGTGGTGAAGAAGGCCAAGGCTAACAAAAGGAGCAGCAAATCTAACTCTTAATCAGTCACTAACTGGCTGTGTGGCTCTTGTTTTGGGGGCCTCAAGTTTCTCAAGCAGTAGGTGGTCACTTCACTTCCTTCAACATTATAAAGATGCATTTTTTCCATAACTACTCAGAAGGAGGGGTCCTCCACTGCTCTTCTTCCAGTTCCCATCAGGACAATGCCACAGCCTGAGCAAGGTCAGATTTTTCTGTTTGCTCAGAAAGCAAGTCAGTTACAACCAAGATCAGTTTATTAAAAGCATGGTGAGAGTGCTTCTTGTCTGTTTTGGCAACAAGATACTTGGAAATAGGAACTCAACAACTGGAGTGCAGCACTCAAAACTCACTCTCTCTTTCATAACTGAGTCTGCTTTGCTATTTGGAAGAGGGAAAGGAGGCAACCCTTCAAATAGGAGCAGGAATTGCACAATACCCAGCAGGTAAAGAGTTGTATAAAGAGCTCAGTAAATCTCCCCCTTTCTGCAAAGAACCACAATTTTCTAAATTACTCTTTGTCAGATTGCTGCACACGAGAGCAGATGAGGTCTTGGCTTTCTCCTAATCCTGAACAGGTTGAATCTTAAGAAGTCTAAGTAGATTTTCTCTTTAGAGCTGTCTGATCCATAAAGTCTGCGACAACCCCTGTGTGAGCCTGCTTGCCTTTTCTCCAAAAGCCAAGACAAAAGAAGTCACTCTGGGCAGGGATGGGGCACTTAATGAAGTCTCTTTTTCCAGCACAAAGCAAAAACCTGGATGTGGAAACTGATTGAATGTTGACTGAACAACAAAGAAATCAATGAAGTTGGTTCCTTACCAAAAAGCATGGGTCTAAAGGTGTGCTTGGATGTTTAACAAGATACCTGGAGGGGATTCCAATGTACTTCCTCTTTTGGAAGAATAAAAGAGAAAATTAATTTTGGCTTCTAAAATCAGGAATGAGACTCTGATCCTAACAAAACTTTTTCTCTTTCTCTCTCTCTCTCTAATTCAAGGCTGAGCATTGCCAAGCACCAGATGTTCAAAGTGGTAAACTGTTGGAGTTCTCTGCAAAAGCTGTTCATCCAAATGCACTTGGGTGGTGGTTGCTGCTGCTGCAATCCTGCACCCTCCCCATACTTTTTTTTTTTTTAAGGTTAAAGTTCAACCCCAGCTGAAGATGAATTCAGAGAGTGGGAGTAAATGTCTGGCCACAGAGTAAAGGAGGTGGGGAGGGTGACTTTCTCTGTAGTTGTGTGTCCTAGATTTTCTGAAATGATTACATTCTGAGGATGCAGAGGCAGCTCACACTTTCAAGTCTGAATGCTGACTCATGTCCTCCCCTTCAGGGCAACGGAAAGGAAGGGTGGAGTTGGAGGATCTGGGGTTGGGGAGCAGGGTAGGAACTGGGAGGGGGTTGAGGGAGAGCAGAGGGAGAGAAATGATCCCAAGGAGACTTCTTTTCTGAATACAAGCCTTTGATTTTCTCCAAGATTCATAAAACTCAATGGAAGAGTTTGCAGAAGTTGCCCAGATGGCACTTTTTTTTCTCGACCACTTTTTTCCTTGTCTTCTTTTGAGATCTTTGGAACTCACACAGTTAATAAAGGGGGTTGGAAAATAACAAGTGGCTATTTCTGTTTTGCTGTTTTGTTTTCAGTGATTGGAGAAATGAGTCAAATAAATGGAGGATAACAAACAGACAAAAAAAAAAAAATCCCGGTAACTCAGGCTGACCCAAAAGGGAATCTTTGCTAAGAATTAAAAGTGCCATTTCCTCCGGTGATTTAAATGCATTCATGAAAGACTGGGCCATTCGCACAGCTGACCATTCACAGGGACTTTGAGCAGCCAATCGTTTGGATAGCCAGCATTCTGACTCTGAACAAGAGGCACACACACTCTCTTTCCTAGTGTGAAGGTGCTGTCAAGTTTTTTCATCAAGAACATCATCTGTGGCAGGCCCAGCAAGCAGCAGACCTCTAGTGACAGGTTCAAAACCAGTATTTTATGTTACTTTTCTGGCATATACAGAAGAGTCTTCCATTGAATTGATAATCATTTTTGGTGGTTTTATATTGTACCAGATAATCCTTTTGTGACCACTCATTCATTTGTTCATATCAAATATTTAATTGTGCAGACTAAGTGTCAGATACCTTGGTAATCATCAAAAGCACAAAGAGCTCATGGCTGTTGGAGAGATAATATAAGCAGGAACACTGTCAGACATCACTGCAAACATATGTATCTAATTCACACATGGTGTGTGTTGTGAGTGCAGTGGTAGAACTGAAGGATAAGGGGAAATTAGCTGTGTAAAGAAAGCAATGATCAACTCCTCCAGTTGGAGAGAAGTGCTGAGGCAGAATCTCTCATTTTTACAGCGCTGTGCCCAGTCCAATGATAGGCACAGAGAGAACATTTACCATGAGGCTCTAAGCTTTGCCCCACCACTGCTCTAACTCTCATTCAATCACCAGGGCATTGTCTGTAATAATTGCACAGTGGCTACTACCAGAGACTCTGAAATACCCTCCTCCAGCCACCCCCTGCTCAACCCCCAAAATGTCACCCACAATTCAGCAACTAAAGGGCTATGGGTCCCCAGCACAGTTGGAGATTTCGAGCTCCTGTGCTAGTTCTACCACTCATGCCTGTTCTAATTCCTGAGTTCTAGATCTGTCTCAGCTCTTAAATATTTCAGGAATAATCCCTGCTATTAGAATGGGGGGGGGGTAAAGCTGGGGAGAGAAAGGACATGTACCACTGGAGTAGAACTAGCCAGCTACCTTGGGGGAAGAGGTTAAGAATTGAACAGTGCTCAGCACTGCCATCAAATAGTGTATCCCCAACCCCACCCCAATTCTTGGAATAGAATGGTTGAGAAGTTAAGGAGACATGGTTCAGGTATTTTAATACTATAAACCTAAAAGCATAAGGGAGACCAGGTGATAAAAGTAGCGCTGAATTTTGTGAGGAGAATAAGATATTCTGAACTGTCTCAGCAAGTTTTGGGCAAGCACAGTTGCATCAAAGTTAACTGTTTCCTCCTAAGAGCAGTGCCTGGCATCCTGGTATCTGTGATAAGCAACTAAACAGTGAAACTATATACAACTGTGGAAACAGGGAAAAGCAAGAGTGAAAAAGACCGATTTCCTTTCCCTTTTCCTACATGGATATAAAACCCATACTTGCATGTCTACTATTAAGCTACAACATTAAAATAACTGAAAAATGTATCTTCAAGTTAAGACACTCAAGATATAATTCAGAGTGGGATTTTGGAGATTTATAAGATCTTAATCACAAGTAAATCATCTTGCTCTCTGTGACCGAGCACTGCTGAACTAACGTCTGGTTTCATAATGTCTGAAGTCTGGTTTTCCCTTTTCTGATTTAAGAAAACGCTTTCTAATCATTGCTGTTCCTTCCTGCCCTGGTTCCTGGTCAAAGGCTTCACCGTTTACTTGGACTCAGAGAACCACAGACCCACCAGATCTCTCCCCTCTTAGCTGTCTCTCTTGTGTCTCCTAACAGAAAGGAAAACATCTCTTTCCTTTCATGTGGTTTAACAGAACCTCATTCCTGCTTACTCTTCAGCAAAGGAGAAAAACACAAAAATAACAAACCACCCAGTGGTGAGCATAACAAGTTCTTCCTGGTGGCACCCTCTTTATGAGAAAAAATGAATCTGTCTTATACAGTCAATCTCTCTAGTTTTACCGAAGCTTTGTGTCTTTAAGTTCAAGATTCTTCTTCTGGAACTAAGAATAAATCTACCTGGGATTTCAGGAGTAAGCTGTCTTGGGAGCCTGCCTAGCCTTGAGATCACTGCTGGGGGCTCTGCCACTCTCCACACGCGCCTTCACTGCATTTACTTTGCCTTCTCTGCTCCCACTTCTTTATCTTTTCACCTATGAAGGCTTCTGCCCCTAGTGGGTTTGTTCAGTTCATTTCAATTTAGTTCATATTGTGAGGTAGAAGGATGTCTGTGAAAGTACTTTGTACCAGGTAAGGTGCTCTAAAGATACGCAATTATTATAAAGCACTCATTGTGCATTACTCTCTTTGCTGGGATGTGGGTAGGGGGGTGAGGACAAAAAAGATGGAAGTTTTGACTCTGACATTCCACGAGCATGGCATCTAACAGAGGAGATGGAGGTTACTTCAGAAAATAAGACCACAGCAAGAATTACAGACCAGCGGTCATGAAACTGGCCTTCCACACCTACTAAAGAGGAAGGGGTATTTAATTGGACCTTAAAAGACATGTGAGACTTCTAGAGAAAAACGGCAAGGGAGTTGAAAAAAAGAATAAGACATATGCTGTACCTCTTGCTTGGGGATTCACATGACATGAAAGAAGCAGATCTTTGCCAAAAAAAAAAAAAAGGAAGAATTCCATCAGGTCAATGACAACCATGAAGAAGAAAGAGCAAATGAGGAGTCTGGTCACTGAGCCACATCCCAATCCTTTGTGACGTTGAATGTAAGAATTAAGTGTCCAAGTTATAGCTCTGTTTTGAAAATATGAAGTTACACCTGAGGTCCTTGAATAAATATGACACAACTTCACCTGTGCACAGAAAGTCCCCTTCAGCCAGGCTGAGGACTTGAAGAGATTAAGAGTTTCCCTGAGCATAGAGAGGAGCCTGGCAGCAGGAAATAAGAGGTGACATTCTTTTCTACCAAAGTGCAAACACTCTCTCATAAAGAAAGGTGCATTTAGAAGGAATGTGGTTCTCATGCATCACCTGTGATTAGGTTTTGGGCAACGTTCATGGACAGTAAGGCCTTCATTTAGGAGCAGACAATTTACCTGATTACCTTGTGGGTCTTAGGTCATCACCTGAGAATGGGAACAATGTCCCTCAGACCTGGGGATGAAACTCAATCAACCAACTCAGGTGTGCAAGGAAGCGTTTGGATGGTCATTGATGGCACTGTTTACTCTCCTTGGGTTGTGTTTTGTTCTTTTTTGAATGGAGGTAGATAACATGATGTCTTTCTTCTACATCTGGGAGATTTTGTTTTTCTGTTTGGGGCTTTTACCAGTTCTGTATTCAAAGACCAACACAAAACCCCTATTACTTTCTATCCTAGAAGACGCTGTCAGCTCAGTGTTGAGCATTTCCTAGAAAATATTTCCCTTCCCAACCCTAGCAAACCTCTTCAGTTTGGCTACAGAAGGATGTTTACCTCTAACACTTACCATGAAGGTTCAAACCTTTTACCAGCCCTGAACAAACAAAGTCACACTGCCCTAAAAGGGTGCTCGGCTTTCCTGGATGCATTTCAGCGATCTCTCCTGTCATGTTTACATTTGGAAAAGTGCAGCAAACTAGATCTCATGCCCATTTGAAACAGTTTTGTCAGCTGTGATTTTCCTAAGGCAGAGATCCATATTCAAAGATGAGAGCAAAGGAATTTTTAACCCAGACATTAAAGGGAAAAAGGATTGAATAAGCTTAGAATTGCTGTAAAGTTTTAGCCGTTCCAAGGGAAAGTAAGGACAAAACTGTAATCAGATTTTTAGATTATAATTTCCAATTGTATCTACCTTTTCCTCCTTCATACTCATCCAAAATCACTACTTTGATGAAGTTTAAAAATTGCATATGTCTAACCTATCCTCTCATGGAGCAGTTGAAATGGAAGCCAGAGAGGGAAAATACCCTAACTTGCTCTCAAAGCAAAACTAGCACCTATGATGTATAAAAGAACTACTAAGTGAAAAAAAATCTCCAGGAGATGTAAAGGGAAGGGAGGGAGAGTTGAGATATTTTAAAACTCTTCTAGATCTACAATTCAATGTGTTCAGCTTACTAGTTACTGCTGAAATGACATCTGCAAAGAGAGAACAAGACCAGACCATAGGGTCAGACAGCACAGGTAACATTTTATGCCAAAAGAACTTGCAAAGAGGGAATACTCATTTTTATCCTGGGTTGGGGAGAGAGGAGAGGAAGGGCAGGAAAGAAGAGAAACCCTCTGACATCTACCCACACAAAAAATTTTGTATTTCTTACCATGGAAATATCACATTAGAGGAAAGAAACAGACCCTTGGGGACTTCCATCCTAAAGCCTTTCTGAAAGGGAAATGCCCAGAAGCACATCCAAAAAGAAAGAGAATGGTGAATGGATTTGCATGGAATTCAAACTCCAGATGGATCTGCACAAGCTGCACTTTCTCACCAGGCATGAGTCAGGTCACTTTCTCACCAAGCACTTGTGGCACAGCCATCCTGGCCACTCCTAGCCCATGACCCACTTGTCAAGCCTTCAGCAGAGCCCATGATTACTGAAATATCCCATTGCTGTACCATACCTGCTCAAAATATGCAAACTCCCTGCAGCATCCGAGGTGTCCCAGATAGTCTCCTCTTAACTGCCCTGCTAAAAACCTGTGATTACTCCAGCAAAGAACACAAACAGTAGACCCACCTAGGGACACAATCTCCTCACTCCAAAATAAATCTTCAACTTTCTCTTTCTAAAGTCTCAAGAAACAGACTTGGACAGGATAACCTTGAATGTCTGCTAATCAAATTTCCTCAAATGTAGTTTTTCCAGATTTCTTTTTCCTTCAAAGATAATTCATGAAAGCATTTGCACAAAAAATAACAATGAAAATAATAGACTCAGCATCCATTCCTCTCCTTACAAACATTACCACTTGCACTATAAGTTGACAACTGACGACAAGGAGATGTGGGCATGGGTGTACCCATATACCCTGCCAATTCCATGACGTATTTTCTTCAGGCCCCAGGTACCCAAACAATCCAGGCTCACAGTAAAGTAGGTAGACTAGAAAAGAAACCATAAAACACATATTCTCTCCCCAGTTCCAGGAGTGCCCCCAGTTCCACTGCATTTGTGACTAACTAATCATTTAATCTAAATGTTCATCTATAGATGGAGGATGAACAATGATTTCAAAATGATTTTAAAAGAGGGCTGTTCATTTGAGAACTGGGTGGCCTCCAGTATCTACAGGGGAAATACAAGATCCATTAGGATATAAGAAAAATGTCAGATCATCTACTTTTATTTATTTTACTGTATCTCTTTTAAACTTCTATTTTAGGAGTATGCTTTCTAATATACATAGTATATTAAAATCTTAATAATTCATATAATTGTATGAACACAAAATTTGGTGGTTGTTAGTGATAGAAGTCTGTGATTTTAAAAAATGTTAAAAGATTAATCACATATGGTCCTAGACTACATTATATTCACCATCTGTTAATGTAAGTAAAACTTCATTGGAACACACCTACACGCATTTGTTTATATGCCATGTGGCCACAATGGCCCAGTACAGTAGTTGTAACAAATGATATGGACACAAATCCTAAAACGTTTTCTATCTGTCCTGTGCAGAAATAATTTCTTGACCTTTAATCTAGATGAATAATCTCATTTTCATAGATGAAGACATTGAAGCCCAGAGATGTTGACTAAATTGAAAGAGAGAGACTAGAACAATGGGTCTTCTTCAAAGCATTCTTCAGCTAGTGCTTTGTGCACAATATTACACTGTCATCCTCATACTTGTGTTCTCTAAAAGTCTTTAGAAAGTCAAATGGTGATGTTACTAGACTAAAATACCACTTCATTCACAATGGCTGCTTATACATGAACCTACCTCTCACGCTTTTCCCCACACTTCACTCACTCCTGGTTTGGTATCATCAGTTTCCCTTGGGCTACACAGGTAACCTGTCCCTACTGGCCACAATATTTATCTGCCATACCACTCACTTTTAGCCAAAAGAGAGGATTACCTATAATTTTCCTTTTTAAAAATATACTCTAAATAATATTGTGTATTACTTGAAACACTAGGACATTCAATGAACAATAATGTACTTCTTTGGAATATATGTTAAAGTCAGGATAATCACTCAGAACTCTTCAACTGTGGAATCACCAAGGGATCTTCCTCTGCCCACTCAATGTCCAGTTCTTTAAGCACATGAACTTTATAGTTTGAGTCACTAAGAGAAGCAGGTGCTGGTGTAGCGGTCCCTCCTCATGAATTAGTCTAGAACTGAGTTCACGATGGAATTAATTAAGGCAGTGGTTCTCTAAGTGTGGTCGAGCATCAGCAGCAGCAGTATCACATGAAACTGATAGATATGCAAATTCTCAGGTCCCACCCCAAAATTATGGAATCAGAAACTCTGGGGGTGGATCACAGCCATCTGTGTTTTAACAAGTCCTCCTATTGATTAATTTTAACAAGTCCTCCTATGGCTTGTTAATGTTTAAAATACTGATTTAAGGAATTTGGCACCACAACCAAGGACCAGGAGCCAAAGGAAAGAATTTCCCTTGCCACTACTCTTCTCTGAAATTTCAGTCCAATCTTTGCCACTCCTTTCCATGTGCAGAAGGTCCAGGAAGAGACACCACTTATTTTCCATTGGTGGAACAGTAAATATAACAATGAGTTTATGGTAGTGAATAGTAAAAAAAGAAATTGCAACTTGCTCAGTAACCATGGTACCTACCTCCATTTTGTGTTGTTAATTCACTGCATTTTTATATGTTTGTCAGTGACCTACAACATACAAATTTCTATGTAAAAATGGATTGTATATCTCTATCTCAGTGGGTATTTAACCAATACTATGGAGTTTACAGTCCAATGAAGGAGGCATTTTATCTAAAAAATAATCACATGCAAACAAATAGCATGGAAATCCAAGTCAGGTGCTTCCAAAGAAAGGATCAGTTGTGACATCGATGTATCAAGGAAGAACTTGATCTAAATGGTAGAGTTGGGGATGCTTCCCTGGTGAACTCACACTTGAGCCAATCTATCTTCAAGACAGGATCAAATGGGAGAAAGAACTGTCCACTAAAATGGAAAAAATGTAGAAAATCCTGATAGTAAAAGGAGAAAGATGTTTTCAAGAACTGAATGTAGACCAGTGGGACCGAAGCACAAAGTAATGGTGAGCACAGCATCAAGAGAATCAGGGGATGTGAGATGTGGCCATTTTAAAGATTTTGCTAATTGTTCTAACAAGGAGATCATTCTGGCTGCTGTATAGACGACTTTAAGAAGTTAGCATTGAGTACTCTGGTAATTGTCCAGGCCAGACATTAGGTAGGTTAGACCAGAAGAGGTAGAGAGACACACATAGATTTCAGAAAGGTGGAAAGATGTATATTTCAGCAATAGTAATACAGAAGACTAGGTGGCATGGACTATAAGAGGAACTTGTCAAGGTCGTTTCCTTGGTTTCTAGTGTAGGAAACCAAACAATTTCTTACAGACATAGAGAACGCTGAAAGAGTAGCAGATAGGGTGGGATTGGAGTAGCTGTGGAAAGTCTGTGAGGTCAGTTTTGAATGGGCATATCTGAGATTCCTTTAATATTTATAAGTTCAGGTAGGCAATAATAGAGTTGTATTGAGTACAGAAGAAAGACTTGAACTGTAGATATAAAATTGATATTCATAGGCATATCAACAATAATTAAAGATAAAGACTCAGAAGAATTTATGCAGAGTATACAAATTGAGAAAGAAGGGGCTCTGACAGCGAAAGACAAATACCGTATTATCTCACTTACATGGAATATTAAAAAAGTCAAATTCATAGAAACAGAGTAAACTGATGGTTGCCAAGGTAGCAGGGAGAAGGTTATGCTGGTCAAAGTGTATAAACTTCCAGTTAGAAGAATAATTTATGGGGGTCTATTGTACAACATTTAACAACATTATATGATTTATTTGAAAGATGCTAAGAGAATAGATCTTAAATGTTCTTAACATACACACACCCACCAATTATGTGAGGAGATGCATGTATTAACTAAACTTAATGTGGTAATCTTTTCACAATATATATGTATCAAATCATCGAGGTGTACACCTTAGACTTCTATAATGTTATTTGTCAATTATATCTCAATAAAATTGTGGGAGGTAGTGAGAGAAGAGGGTCTGAGACAAACTCTTCAGGAAACACGTAATCAGGTATTTGAGGTAGAGCTTCCTCTCAGAGATACCAGAGGAGAAAAACTAGAGGGGTTGTGGGAAGCCAAGAGAATAAGGCATCACAAATACCAATGGAAGGCAATGTCTCCAGTGAGAAGAGAGGATCAAGATCTCTACTCCCATGGTAGAAGTCTAGGAAGTGACACCATATTGTAAGCAATGTGGCGATAAGCAGAAACCTAGGTAAGAAATGTGTTGAAGCTAGAAAAATCATTAGAATTTCTTTTTGGAAGAAAAGAGAGTCTGCTCTATTATATTTTATTTCTCAATTTTGGAGTTGCCAATATTTCCTAAGGATTGGTGCTGTCATTAAAATACAATCAAATTAAGAAGTTTCTCTATCTGAAAAGTGACCTGCAGAAGCCTCCAACTCCTAAGCAATCTCCCCAGTCTTTACTAGGTAGCTTAGACTTTTTTGCATAGCAACAGAAAACTCATTTCTGGGTACTAAGATAGCAAATACAAGTATCTTTGCTCTAAAACCATGCCGTAGGAGAAAAGTATAAAACAATACCAAATATGACTCATCTCCAATCTCCTTAAGCAAAGCTTAATACAACACAGGTGACATTTAGATAATGGAAACCATGTAAAAACTATTAACTTGCACATCAGATAAGTTAGTGTGGACTTTGTGAAGTTTTTAGATTCACAATGCTCCTTTCAACAACAGCTTCTAAAACTTCCCATCTACTCTGTTTAATATTACCATATGTCAAACCTAATCTAACACAGGGGATTGAAACAGGCAGTTGTAATGACTTGGCCAAGAAAGCACACGCTGAATAGGTCTGAAGGGCAGAAGCTATCAGCTCAAGCAAAGCCTATGCATTATTCTTCTCCTTTCTCTTCTCCACCAATGCAAACAACAGTTAGACTATGAACATATGTTTGGAGGATGGGGACAATATTGATGGCAAGGGATAGGAGGGAGTGGTATATACATAAAAAAAGTAATTGAACTGCATACTTAGAATTTGTGTACTTTAATGTATGTTACTCATACTTCACTAAAAATAAATTAGAACAAATATGAACTAAATATTATTTGATTTTTAAATGTTTTCCCTGAGTTGCCTGACCTGAGGCTGTCACCAATCATACCAAACTACTAAGTTCATTTTAACATTTTTTTGCTTAATTATTTTAGCAAGATAGGATGGGAATTGTAGAGCCGGTTGGAGTGGCTGGTCCTAGAAGCCTGAATCTGAAACTTCTGTATATCTTTTGTACTAGGCACTTAATATAACATCAGTCATACTTAATAATCACAGAAATTCAAAGAGGTGGTTATTATCATTCCCATCTCACAGATGAGAAAACTGAGATTCAAAGAAATTAAATAACTTACTATATATGTACCTGAGTCTAGAGTCAATGATTTTTTTTCAATAAACCTAACATGCAAAAAAGAAAGGCTGCACAGGAAGCAATAAGGCCATTAGCAAGCTCCATCAGTAGCCTCACATTTCAAGGTTAGGGCACAAGAAAGACCTGCTAAGGAGGAAGGCAAAAAAAAAAAAGGGTGGAGGGACAGACCACACTGTGGAAACAAAGCCTGCATCCTTTGGGCGACCATGAAAAACAGTTACCCATAGAATTTTAACTATTTAAAGATAATTATAAAATAGTATAATTTTTAGCCACTTTTGAAACTGAAGAGGACAGTCAAAACAGAAATGTGGTTTATTTCTAGATAAATTTTCTCCAGTTGTTTTAAAAAATTATCACCATACTATTGTTTTGAAACTAGTGTGTCATGTCATCAATTGGTTTACTTGCTCACATTTTCTAGATGTGTTTTTTCAGTCTGGTAAAAGTGCTGACCTCTTATTTCTAGTAGATGATTATCTTTCATTTTTTTAGGCAGACGATCATATAATTCAAAAACAATGACAACTAACAATTCTGCCTCTTTCCCCCCAATCTTTATGTATTTTATTTATTTTTCTTGACTTACTGCATTGGCTAGACCTGCCAGCTCAATGATGGATATTTTTCTTTCACAGGAATGCTTTATTTTCACATTTGTGTTCTCCTTTACCTATATTTCAAGACACTAAATGACACTAAGGAGATGTTTCCTATTTTATGAAACTTGCATTTAGGAGTTAAGACTAGTTGTTTTCAAGCTTTTTTTCAAGTAGGTTACTGATACTAGTAACTTTTCTGCCTCCAACATCAATATTAATAGCCTATTCAATGTTTTGAAAAATCAGCATCATCTCCCTTATAGGCAGGGAGTCTTTAATCTGGATTCAGCCCACCTGTCTCCTAAATCGCTATTTTGGCAAAAAATTGCATTTGACCTAAATGCTTTAGCCGATATAACAGTTTCATGAAAAGGAAAGAAACGAATTCTTACACAGTCTTTAGAACAGTTGATATTTATTAATACCTTAAAATATCCACATGTACTTTAGGAAATTGGCTATGAATGTATTGTAATTATATACACATATTTATATTTATAGTTATGTATATATTTACATAAATAAATTTATAATCATCATTATGTGTTTATGTATGTGTATAATGATTTATTTTGCAGAGACACATGTAGAGATTGTACCATCCAGGAAACGGTAAACTTTACTAACCCTAAACAGAATCTGATCAGCAACTACACTGAGTTCTCCTGGGGAAATAGTGTAACTGTGAATAAGACATCACCACAGACACACATCTGGCAATATTAAAGAAAAAAAAAATCTCCCTTCGTGAAAATCACTACTGCGTTGCACTGCTGTGATGATACTATTGAGGGATAGTGTACCTCAGAAGACTGTACTCCCACCCCACACTCCAGCTCCTCCAGGTCTGGGAGGCACATCTTTCTCCACTTCAGCGTCCTCAGGGAAGCACACAGACAAAAGGCTGTCAGACACAGACAAGGAACTCAGAGACGAGAACTTAAGCGAGAGGCCAGTTTTTGACCTCTTAGATTGAGAAAGGGAGAAAAGGGGAAGAAAAATTAAATGATGCATCAGCTAAGAATACAAGAACATTTCAGGGAACAACCAAAACATCTAATACAAATAAACAGCATGGAGTGAATGATACATACACATCAGGTTGTTTTCTTCCTACTCCTGATGTTAATATGGTCTTAATATGGAACAAATTTTAATCTTTTATACAAGTCTCCACTTATTAATTAAAAAAAAACAACATGACACCCCCTTATCCACCTCTGCCAAATGAATTCATAGATACAGAGAATAGATTGGTGGTTGCCAGAAGCATGGGTCAGGGTGGGTGAAATGGATGAAGGAGGTCAATGTGTACAAACATCCAATTATAAAAAAAATAAGTAGTTGGGATACAATGTAAAGAATGGTTATGACAGTTAATAAAAATGTATATCTGAAAGTTGCAAAGAGAGTAAACATTAAAAGTTCTCATTACAAGAAAAAAATTGTAACTAGGTGTGGTGATGGATCAGTAGTGAACATTTTGCAATATATGTATAAATATGAAATCAATTATGTTTACATCTGAAACTAATGCTACATGTCAACTATATCTCAATTTGAAAAATGTTAAATCCAAAAAAATAAAACATCATGGAGAATGATGTTTCTATAACCAAGTGCTGAAGTGCAGATGAATTAATGGGAATTCCTGGAGAGTCATTTTCAAAGGAAAGGTTTGGCCCCTGATAGCATCTCACTAACAGCATTTTCTTTTTAAATTTATGATTGCTTTTATAGCAATAGTAATGGCCAAAATATTTAAGAAGATTATCATATGAAGAAGAATAAAACTTCCATTTGTCCACAGTGTTTCCTCATCCTGGGTAACTTGAAAGGCTAAAATTTTAGCAAGATGTATTTTTATGTAACTATTGTGTATACTTGGCCAGTGGAACTGAATTCTTCAGAGATTTAAAATTTTGTTTTCAGGAGTAATTCTTTTAATAATCCCCTTGTATCTGCTCCTTAAGACACTCACTTCTACCAGGAACAAACACTCAAACCACAAACAAGTGTGACATTCAGAAGAGGCAGTAACTGAAAAGAAAAAGTTAGTCTGTCCAAGAAATGTGCATGATATTGGTAAAATGTATGTCTTCTCCTGTGTTTAGATCCCTTTTTTTAAGATTTATTTATTTTATACAAGAACTGGGGTTCAGGCCAGAGGCACAGGAGGGTGAGAGAATTCACCAGAGACAAAGCAGAGAGCAGAACAGGCAGACAACCAAAAACACTGCTGAGGGGAGCAGCGGGAGAGACAAGGACAAGTCAGCCACACCATGTGGGTATCTCCCTGGCTGGCTGGGAATCAAATCTGTGCTGCAGAGGCTGTGGACAGCTTCACAGCACTGCACTCAACCTGCTGTGCCACCAGGGAGGCCCTGCGTTTAGAGCTTTTACTTACTAATTTTATTATCAAGTCAGCAAATCATTGCTCAGAGGCTAAATCCAACTCAGACTATTTTTGTACAGCCCACAACTTAAAAATAGTTTCACATTTTTAAACATTTTTAAAATAAAAATAAAAATATTTTTGTGGCACATAAATATAAATTTGTGATATAAATGATATGAAATTCAAATTGCAGTAGCCTTAAAGTTTTAGAGGAACACAGGCAGGCTTACTCATTGTCCTATTGTCTAAGTCTGTTTTCAAGCTCCTATGGCCAAATTGAGTAGTTCTGATAAAGAACATATAACCTGCAAACCCGAAAACACTTACTCCCTCATCCTTTACATGAAAAGCTTGCTAATCCCTGAACTACATAAAATCTAGTCACGATTCTATAATTTGAAAACTTCAAATTTCCTAAAGTACTCAGTATAATCCAAATGAAACATAATTAAAAAAAGACAAAAGCAACCATTTATATTGCATTTTTTGTGGAACAATCTTTATCTTAAATATTCTGCCATGTCGGGGCCTCCCTGGTGGCACAAGGGGTTAAGTCACAGCACCATAGAGCCACCACAGCACCCATAAAGCTACTGCAGCACAAGTTAGATCCCCGGCCAGAAGGTGACCCATGTGATGCAGCAGACCTCTCCTGTCTCGCCCACTGCTCCCCTCAGCAGTGTATTTCAGTACATCTGCCTGTTCTGCTCCCTACTCTGTCTCTGGTGAATCCTCTCACCCCCCCACTCCTCTGGATTACACCCCTGCTCTTGTATGCATAAATAAATAAAGCTTTCAAAAAATATTCTGCCATGTTTTCTTCATGCAGAGTTTTTGGTGCTGCTTATGATTAGCTCCAATCTAGCCTGATCAATTTACAGTGGAAAATATATATATACTCCAATCCACTTGTAGATGCTTTACAGCTGAATCTCCTCCTCTATGAGTTGACACATCTATGTTCATTAAAATATTTATTTTAAAGCTGGGCAATTCCAATTCTTTTCAGATGTATTGGGAGTTGGAGAATGAAAACCTGCTGAGGAGATTCATCTAAAATGTAAAATAATAGCCACGATGCCAAGACAACTCCTTTAATCTGAATGAAGGCCTAAATGCTTTGCAAAATAGAACTGGCATTGAAGTAGCACCCTAAAATGTTTAGAGATTGATGCTATAAATACTGCCATTATTCCAAGCATATTTCTTAGAAAAGAATATTGGAGGGAACAGGCCAACAGGAGGAGGTTCCTTATCTGAGTATGTTTTAAATGTAGTGAATCTGTTAATTTTTCTCAGATATCTAAAATAATTATATAGGATATGATCAAATGTCTATTTATTATGGAGCATTCATGTAATACCTGACTAATAAAAGGCAGGAACAGCACCAAGTCCCAAGGGGTTTGAATGCTTGTTTGGTAGTCTAGATAAAACCTTCCATTAATACATATTTTTAAAAAGATTTATTTATTCATGCATACAAGAACTGGGGTACAGACCAGAGGTGTGGGAGGGTGGTGAGGATTCACCAGAGACAGAGCAGGGAACAGAACAGGCAGATTGAAATACACTGCTGTGGGGAACAGCAGGAGAGACAGGAGAAGTCTGCCATGCCATGTGGGTATCTTGTGGGCCGGCCTGGATCAAACCCTCACTGCAGTCACTGTGGACAGCTTCGCAACCCAGCGCTCAAACAGCTGCACCACCGGGGAGACCCTAATACATATTTCTAAGTTAAACTATTATGAACTGTATAATAGAAAAAATCACATACTGAAATTATGCAGCAGTTTGAAGAGAACAAATGTACTTTTCCTAGAAAGTTCTCAGTTATTTTTACTAATTAGGCAAATGGCTCTGCTCCATAAATTATAGGTGGGTGGAGAATGGAGCAGAAATTATAGTGCTCTTCTCCTCACCCACGGAAAAGATAGCTGAAGGAAACTAGCTCTGCACCTAAATGCAGTGACTGAGCTTAAAGATTCCAAGTACCAGGAAAAGTTCATTTAGAAAAGCTGAGGATAGGTAGGAATTAAAGAGTTGTGGTGTTGATGGGGGTTAGTTGACCAGGGGAGATCCACAGGAAACTGTCCCGAGTGTGAGAAAGACTGAAGCTGACAAGACTTCTCTAAAAATACACCCATAGACTTGACCAAGGACTTTTATTTTTAAAGCATACTTTGTTTTTTTTAAAGATTTATTTATTTATACAAGAACTGGGGTACAGGCCCAGCAGGAGGGTAACAGAATTCACCAGAGACAGAGCGGGGAGCAGAACAGAACAGGCAGACTGACTGCTGAGGGGAGCAGTGGGCAAGGCAGAAGAGGTCTGCCGTGCCATGTGGGTATCTCCCTGGCTGGCGGGAATCAAACCTGTGCTGCCGAGGCTGTAGACAGCTTCACAGCGCGTGCTCAACCCGCTGTGCCACCGTGGAGGCCCTTGACCTAGGACTTTTAATGGGGTATTTTAATAGACATAATTCTTTGGAAAATTTAAAGAGCATAGTGATCAAAGAAAGTGTGTGGCTGGATGTCTCAAGGGAACACCTCTTCACCTATGTCTCTATGCTTGAAGTGTAGTAACATGAACTCTGGATCAGTTTTGGGACTCTTACCCCATTCTCATCATCATCAAAAACACCATTTAAGTGGGAGCTTCCCAAGGGATTATCTATGATCGTGTTTTTGAAAGAATACACCAACGAACAGTCCCTAAAGTGGTTGATCATTTGGGCAATTACATTCTTGTTCTGAAGATAACATCATGCCCAATCTTTCCAAGTTGTCTCCACCTTCTCTCCCAAGCTAGGTCATAATGGTGAACACACTGGCAAACTTCTCTGACCCACGCATATCACACACTTGACTTTCACCACTGATCTGGGCCATGATTTCTTAATACACTTTGAGCAAGTCCCTGTTTTAATACGTATTTCTAACTTCACATGTAACAGGGCTAATACACTTAGTAATTCTTTCTGTTTTATAAAGCTAATTGCCTCTGTAGTTGTTTCCACATCCTTAGGTGCCATCGAAGTCTGTGTTTTTTTCAATGTGAGCACTCATTCAAACTGACTTCAGGGTTATAATTTATAACACTGAAGAACAGACTGAGTCACTGATCTCAACTGGCTGCCTTTGTCCTGGTTGGAGTACTTCCTTCTTTTCTAAAGGGAATTTTCTTTGAAGAAACAAAAAGTCAATTTTAGATTACTTGTTACAGAACTGTTCTTTAAAGGGAGTTTTCTTGGGAATTTATATGAATCCAGTGATGAAGTACACATAAAGCAAAAATTCGATACTTCATTATATTTTGTGAACATTTACAAAGGACCTGGAGAAAATCATTTATGTGGAGGTTATTTAAGAAAGTTTAACCAAAAAAAAAGTCTTTTCTTAACTAAAATTGATTTTGAGGTCTGCCACTACCTAGCCATTTAATCTCTCTGGGCCTCAGAGAAAATTAGTTAGAATTCTCTTGGAATTAGATAACATAATTGTAATTTTATCATGCTGAAAATAAACACACCATGAAAAATGTTCCTAATAAAGTTTAAAATAAAGCGTGCTCTACTAAAACAAAAAAAAAATCCCCAATTTATGAGTTAATAAAATAGGAGGGAAATACAAATTTTATAAGAAATTTTACTACAAGAATCTATTTCAAAGCCAGTTCATGCAGGGTCTCCCAAAATATGATCCAGCTCACAAACACCTATGAATGTTAACCATTCTGGAGTCCTTGAATGTGACACCTTTATATATGCATTGCTCAATATATTAAAATATATCAAACACATTAATGTGATAGGCATTTCATAGATATTATCCAATTAAATCATCGCAGCCTGGAATTTACAGATAAGAAAACTGAGGGTCAACAGGGTAACTTTTGCTTGAACCTCACCCATGTGTGTCTGTAATAGGCATTTATGCTAATTCAGTGCTTTGCCCTAAACTCTGGTTCCAATGAGTTGTTCCTTTGTCACAAAAAGAGATTTGATCAAGTATATTAATCCCTTTAATGTAAGTTAAAATTCCTTTTTCTCCATTCTTTCCCCCAACTCCTTTCAATTGAAATGGTTGTTTTCTGTTTTGTGGCTGGGTTTGATTTTAAACAGAGTTCTTAGGAAAGTTGTGTTCATGTAAAACAGGGAGGTCAAAGAGCGTCATATGCGGTATGGAGCTCTGGATGAGGGGAAATAGCCCACTTCAGTACTTCCTGAGAAGAGACATTTTTGTGACTAGTAATATCTCTCTGCACTTTACTCTCTCTAGCTCATGTAAATGCTTTGAATTTTCCTTTGTAAGTGAAATTATAAAAGAATTTTACCTTCATTATAGCTCACTTATTGAACAGAAGTGATCACCAGATTTAATATCATCCTACATAAGCAATTAATGCAAAAGGTTATTTCCAAATTCTTGTCTTCCCAATCCTGAGTCTATAAATAAATTGAGAGCTGCCAAATATTTGCCTCTAATGTCAGTTTTTTCCCCATGTGCACAGTTCTGGGCACTGAAGTGGTGCTTGAGATCAAATGACATTCAGTGCCAAAGAATTGTGGAGATTCTACCCCCACCCATTTTTATCTTTTCTTTCTAACTTGCCATTCATAGAGCAAAGGAACTTTGAGAGCTTTTCTTTATAGACCTGGCCCTTGAAGGGAGAAATTGGCAGAAGGTGATCTCTTTGCATGGAATTCATTTCAAAGTGATTTTCTTCAATTGAGTGTTGTGGATTTCTGATTGAAAAATATACTGGCAATTCCAAGAGCTGGCATGCTGGCTGCTTCTTTCTGTCCACATCTTCTCCAGCACATTGTCAGTTGCCATTTCCTGTCTCCAGATGAGTACAGTTGCATCACACTCTTTCATCAGCAAATACAGTCAGTCCAGTTGTCCTCAGGTGGACTGTTCATACTGTCAGGTCATCTTGACAGCAAGTTCTTTTCAAGGATATGGACTCCTCTGCTTGAACAACTCATTTCATCGAGATAAACAGAATCTCTTTCCCTGGCCAAAAGGGGTTATGAGCAAAGCCTTTACAGAACATGTCTTTCTCTGTCACAGAGAAAGTATGAACCCAAAAATTTTAAATGGCACCATTTTTAAAGCTAGACCTTGGCATTACTCCAAAATTCATGATCTCTTGGAAACCAGGTGTGCGGTCAAAAATAACCGCTTTCATTTCTATAACACTTAGAGTCAACAATACTCATTTACATACATTATTTTTTTTATTCTAACAATAATCCTGTGAGGTAAGCAGGACAGAAACAATTATTGCTATTTTTCAGATAAGGAAACCAAAATTAAGGTAAGTTATTATTATTTTTAAATGATAGTAACTAACATAGAATGAGGCATTTGACACACAACACAGTTTCATGTATATTAACTGCATTGATAGCAACACAGCAAAGTCAGGAAAATATTACTATTTAAGTATTTCAGATGAATAAACAGATAAAAGCAGCTTTTATTAGTATTTCTGTTAATGAATATCCCTACAGAGCTTTTTTGCAGAACACACAGCTCTCAGTAACTATCCCTCCTTGTGGGCAGCTATGTGGAGAGGACAGCCAGAACTTTCTGTGACATGTTCTGCTTGCTAGCCCTAACTCCACCCCTTTCCTCCCACTCACTTCCAAACCCACCGGTGAGCCTCCACACAGCTGTGGAGAACAACTCAATTAGACATATTTTTATTGATAATTTGAATAAAAGCAATATAAATAACATTGCTGAAAATTTGGAAATTAGAAAAAGAAAAAACCACCAAGAAGTCCCATGACCCCAACTCCACCTCTGTTAGTATTAGGTTGAGTTTCCTCTAGCCTTTTTTTCCCCTTTGCATCTGCTTTTTTACTGTTTGTATTTGTAAGATAATTTTATAATGCATTTCCATTTTGTGTTTTCAGTTAACATTGTATCCTAATCTGTTTATTTTATCACTCTATTAATCTTTTTAATGGCCATTAATTCTGTCGAAGAAAAAATTAAATTAATTTACCATAATCCTATTGTTGGATATTAGTGCTATTTCTGATATTTCATGTGTGAATCATGCCCCTTATTCTGGAATGCCCCTTAGGATAGATTCACAGAATTGGGATTACAGGGTAAAGAACTCTGAAATTTTTCTGGCACTTGATAATGACAAACTGCTTTCCTAACCATCTCTCCTAATATAAAATGACACCAGAAAAATATACGATCCATTTCATAAGGATACTTACTGGGTTTTGATTTTTGCTATCTCATTTCTTATTACTTTATCATTTTAATTTATATATTGCTGATTACTAGGACATTTCAATATTTTCTTTGATCCATTCTTTCTATGAACGATCTGTTCATTGCAATTAGATTTTCACAGTATCATTCATTAATAGTTAAAACTATTATTAGTTCCCAGAGCATAAAAAAAAGTATAATTAGAATAAATAATGACTTGCGAAGGCATAGTTTAATGATTTGAAAGTTCTTCCCCTGGTGTCCTCTCACATAATGTCGGCAGTTGACTCAAGCATGTGATACGTAGGAAGCATACTTAATAACACATCAATATCATAAATGATCCTAAATAAAACATTTGGCCTGTCTGTACACTTGACTGACATTCTCGTTAACTAGCATAAAAAAGAGGAAAAGTACTACATCACGGAATCAAGCCCAGGTCCTACATCAGATCTGGGCTAACTTATTTTGGGTAAATCAAGTTAACATATTGAGCCTGAGTTTTCTTTTGTAAAAAGGAATAATCTCAATACCTGCATAGGTCTGTTGGGAGCACTGAGGGGACAGGCTTACAGGTGTGTATTAAAATGTGAGAAATTATTGATTTTCACTTAGTTTTTAAACAGCACTTAAAGGTCTAATAATCCCTAGTAACACCTGACACCAGAAGAACCAACACAGACAACCTTCTCTTTTTCTAACCATTAGGGATACCTAACTGACACATACAAGTAATACGTAAGTCTTTCTTCTATGTTTGAAGGTTAATGCTATGAAAAAAAACTTTATAAATGCTACCAACTCTTATTGTAACAACCCAACAGAGATTTCAGGCACTGGACAACTATGATTTCAAATGAAAATTTATTTTTAAATTCTAAAACTCCCATAGAAGCAAAAGTGTAGAATCTCAAGTGCCTATTGCAATGCACGGCACAATAGGCATTCAATAAAAATGCATTTACTAAATGCAGAAACCGATTATATCAGGTTAACTAGAAGTTATTGTCTCCTGCCTTGGGCCGGAAAACAGGCTGACTGGGGGAACTTAGTTTGATGAAGACATCTGTTTGAAGAGGAGTGGGAGTTAAATGACCTAACTTACTAGTGTTAAAAGAAATACACAAATTTAAACACTAAATATATGCAGTGTGCTTAACAATAGCAGTAAAGGTCCTTACTCTTGCACTCTGGGTCCTCCCAAACACTTAAATGCAAAGCACCAGAGGAACTAGCTTCTGTTTGAAATCTCATCACTGTATCCCCTTGATATTCGTCAAGAACAATTTCACTGAGCTTCATCAGAACAGCCCAAGATTTGAAGGAAACCTAATGAGACAAAAATGTATGTACAAGAACAGTGGAAGGATCGAGTGCATTGACATGTTCAAACATCTTAAGGAAAGCTATTATTTCAAGCACATGTCAAGATGATGAGGAGGGGGTTGTAATGAATTACAGAATAACCAGTGTTTATGCCTGAGAGGTCCCTGAGCTGTTCTGTACCTCCTGGAAATTGTTTATGTGCACAAGTCCTGTGATCATGGGGCTATGATTAGTGGATGCTGACAGTGTGACAGCAGAGGAAGGCATGAATCACCACTGCTTCATATAGGAGAAAGCTGAGGAAGATCAACTCTGCCTTAGTGATGGACTTCTTTTTCCACATTCTGCCTAAACTCTGGTGACCAGGAGCTATAGGACAGGATGGGGAGGAAGAGGGAGACTCATGGAGGGATAAATTTCACAATTTTGTGAAATTCCACTTCTTCCTATAGCTCTGATCACTTGAGAAATAACAATTTCATAATTTGTACTTAGCAGCTAATAATCTCCCATGTTTTTTCCATACAGATCCATCCATTTTTTAAAAAAATTGAGCTTCCCAAAGTGCCCAGCATTGCATTTCTGAAGTGAATCTATTAATAGGAATATGTAGAACACATTCATTTCACTTCAGTCCAGACTTTCTCTACATCAAGAACCCAAGATTGAAATGGTACCAGTCAATGGAAATTAAATAAACTTTGGCAAGTTTGCCAAATTTCTGGGAATTATCCAGCAGTGAATTTGGCTGGATGATTGAGTCACAATAAATATGTCACAGCATCAAGAAAATGGTAGAAAAAAGTAGTCAGAAAACAGTCTTTCCAGAAAATACAGGAAATATCCACCCTTGCCAAAATCTACAAAATATTATTTGGTTGAGATGTTTGACTTGTCTTGTGCTACAAAAACACAATATGAACCTCACTTGAAGCAACTAATTAAAGGGGTGATAACCAAAGCTGCCTAAATCAATCAGAAGACACTAGTTTGCTTCAAGCATTGACATTATTTGATTAAGAAAGACTGTGTCTCTGACAGTGTGACACATCTAACCCTTTGAGTGAGGTATAGCCATTCCATATCTTACTATCCATTCAAAGGAAATTCTTGAGCAAAAGTAGAAACATTTACTGTCATGCAAACCAGTGGTGGATTTAAGAACATAGCTTCATCCTATTTTTCTGTGGTTCTTCTATGTTAAATCCGAAAAGTTGACCCATATTTACCTAATGGATGAGAGCCTGGGGAAGACCGTTAACTGCAGGTAACCAAGAAGAAAACACCCTCAGAAGTACATGTGATGTGACACTGGAAGAAAGTTGACATCATTTCTGATGTCTTTCCAGTGATTTCCTTTGAAGAAATCTGTCCATGATCACTTACATAGAAGCAGAAAGGAAAAAAAAAAAAAAAAAAAAACACCCTGAGGTTAGATGAGGGCCTTTATCCACAGCTGAAACTGATGAGGCCTCCTGGCAAAACCCCAAAACACTTTGTTTCCTGTCTTCTCAAAGTCCTGACCTCCAGTATTTAAGGAACCAATAACATTTTCTCATTTCTTGAATTATTTTTCTCATGCAACCCATGGCAGCTGTTTGCCAGCTCAGCATTCAGACTAATTTGTTACAGAAAATGGGGTTAATGTGTGCTTACCAAGGCCTAAAGATTAGCATAAGGCCTAAATACATGATATGTGCAACCAAATAGGTGTATAATAATCTCATCAGTTAACTGTATTGTAAAGTTAGAATCTTGAGATTCAGAACACTTCATTTCTGGATGGGTCTTAGTTTCCCACATTTGCTTTACTTTGTTTTTCCTTGGAAAGCTGAATGACAAAATATTCTAATAATAATTTATCTATTATTAAAAAAAATCTTTCTGAAAAAAATTTCTGGATTAGCTATTATAAGTACCATCTACAAATATTTTTCTTCTGTAATTGTAGTAAGCACGGGATTTATATACAGCTCAGTAACCTTGCTTACTTGTTTTGAGGTTTGGAAACGTCTTTCCAGATAATGGGAAAGAACAGAATACATGTATTGTGTTCATTTCTTCAAATACCAAAACTTTGCAAAATACCAAATACCAAAAGCATATATACATATATATGCTATTTTGTGCCCCATTTGAAAAAAAATATTAGTGATATTCAAGTACAAGGGAGGAAACTGATATTTGATTGTCCCACCAACAGCTAAAATTCACATACATTGCTGGGTATAAAAGCCATATATATTCACTTCCTTAAGAAAGAATTTCCAGAAATTATCAAAAGAAAGACCCAAAAAGCTTCCCAAGCCATAGCCATCCACTGCACCCCTATGCTGTTTGAGATTTTGTAGCACTAGTTAGTGGGTGAAAAGTTATTAAGTTGTGACATTTTCTCAAGTTTAAAGCCTTCTCAAATTGGAATTTGTGTTCAACTTCAATATTTTGGTACATCATTAAAGATACCCTTGGTTCAATGTAACTTTCATTTCTAAGAAAGGAACAGACTGGAACAGAATAGTAAAATCAGTCATGAGGCTTCTTATATATGAGAGAACTCACAAAACCACATTTGTTTTGTTAAGTGTATATAAATAAGAAACTTAAAGCTTACATTTCCCCGAAAACACAAAAATAGAAATGAATGGGGAGGGGGGGAAAGATCCCCAATACAACACATTTGGTATATTGCCCACCACACTTAAAGAAAAAAATTCAGTACCTGTAGCAGACATAAAAGGGATCTGCCCAGCCTTGGTCTGAGTATGGAGGTATGTCTCAGCTGTCATCAGTACAGCAAAATTATCTTCAGGGTCTTACTTCCTCTGAACCAAAAGAAATGTAATCACGTAAGCATAGACTTCTACTCAACTTAACATGGTAAATAATTCCTTTACTGCAAAATACATTTGTTAAAAGAATATGAGCTGAGGGCCTCCCCGGTGGCGCAGCGGTTCAGCGCTGGGTTGCGAAGCTGCCCGAGGCCTCTGTGGCGCCAGTTCCATCCCCGGCTGCTCCCCGGCCACCGGAGGAGGGTCCCACATGGTGTGCAGACCTCTCCTGCCGCCCGCTGCTCCCCTCAGCAGTGTATTTCGTCAATCTGCCTGCTCTGTTCCCCGCTCTGGCTCTGGTGAATTCTCTCACTCTCCCGCGCTTCTGACTGTACCCAGTGCATGTGTAAACAAACAAACAAATAAATAAATAAATAAAAATACATGCCTCTTTAAAAAAAAAAAAAAGAATATGAGCTGAAAGATACCAATGACAATGGACAAATAAAATATAATACATTATTCTCTACCTTAAAAAAATCTCATTTATCCATTTTTTCAAAAAATATTTATCAAACATCTAATATGTGTCAGACACTGTTCTGGCCTCAAGGGACTCAGCAATAAATATGGCAGAAGAGGCTCTATATTTATGGAATTTACCATGACATGAAACCATCCATGCTGTGTTACTACTGTGAAACAATTTTTTAGCTATCGTCAAAAACTTAGATTTGTACATCTGCATGACTTTGTGTAGGTCCTGAACATCTGGGGCAGAGAGAAGAATAAGATCCCAGAGGGCCCAGAGGCAGGACTCAAGCTTACTTGAGTTGGCTTTCCAGCAAAGACATGATGAACGAAATAATATAAATTGATCTGACCTTGAAAAGGAAACTAATGTCATAAAATAAAAGGTCCTTTTCAAGGGTTTCACTTTAATCAACTATAAATGACACAACTAAACCCTCCAGAGAAGAGATCTTTAACCAAACATAAATCAATTCAACAGAGCAAGCACTCAGAATTTTATTTATTTTCTGTTCAAAAAGAAGGGCTATAAGAACATAGGAAGAAAGATCACAGGGCCTAAGGACAGCTATAGGTGGTGCCCACCACATAGATGCCCTGGCCTACACGTGTACCCTGTAACAGCAGGATATTAAAATGGATCTCCACCTCTAAAAAGTTCTCCAGAGTTTCTATCCTAAACCATACACATTAATCCTAAAATACTGCTCTCCCTAGTTCTGATCTCCTGACCCCTCCTCATTTTCCTCCTTATACAGCTCTCCCATTGACTTCACAGCCCCCTAGCCAAATAAGTACCCCACACTCTCACCACAGATTCTTTATCTCAGCCTCCTCTGAGTTTCCCTTACTGCTAGATCCCCAATACATACCCCCAATGCCTGGCTCAGAGTAATTAAAACTTTTTTTTATTGGATTTTGATGGATGGATGGATGGATGGACAGATGGACTACCATGGAAAAATTCCTGACATAAGATTTTGGGGGGGGGGGGTTAAAAGACTAATTTTCCATATTGACTCCTGCTGAGAAGCCCCTGCCAGATTTCTCCATTACTAAATCTCTGATAGAAGTATAAGTGGACTATATGTTCAATGAGGCCAGAGTTTGAATTCCAGTTCTACTGTTTACCAGCTTTACTATGTTGGCCAATTAGTTAACATCTCTGAGTTTCAGAGCTTCATATTATACCTGCCCTATCAGATTGTTGAGGATAGTATAAGATGGGCTCCTGAAAACACCAGGTACATGCTAACCTCTTCCTTTCTACCCATCTATTTTCTGAGGTAATTCAAGTCAATTAAGCAGAAAATCAACTGTGTACAACTAAATTTTTCTTGAGAGATCCTGAGGAAGAGGACTGGGAATGGCAGAGGGCGAGACCAGGAGGTCTCGAGAAAACTGTTGTCCTCAACCTCTTGAGAACAGCTGTGCCTAAGAAGGACTGACAGGAAGACTACTGGCAGGGAGTGAAAAAAGGGCTAAGGTTGATCCTAGAACATGTCAGACTCAGAATATGCCAGGAAGCAGTGACAAGATCAATGATTCCCAAAGTACATGAGATGACCTAGTGGGTGGTGGAAAGAAAAAATGTATAAATTTTTTTAATACAAAAAGAAAATCAGTGCCAAGCTTATAAATTAAGTTTACCAGTATTTAATACTGACCTCCTCCTCCTGTCAATACATGGCCAGAGGTAAATGTCTCAATGACAGCTCAAGAGGGCTTCAAGGGAGAAGGTACCCTTGGTGTGTAGTGGGGCCAGGGATTTGCAGTGTACTGAAGTTCACGTGTGCCTGGTTAAGCAGGCTTAGAGCTCATATAATCCAATTTTAACAAAACTAGCCTTCTCAAAACAGGTGGCCCCAAAGTTTGCTTTAAAGAAACTATGAGAAACTAGAATAGCCAACACATCTTCCATGCTCCTGAACACAACCTCTTTAGTATCCACTTTATGAGATAAAAACTGATGATCTCATCAGAACTGACATAAAAAAATCACACTGCTCCCATTAAAAATATTATTTAACAATACTATTCTCAGCAAGAGCAAAGTGGTCCTTTGTACTACTGAACTAAATAAAGTAAAAGTTACACTTAAATATCACATATCAAAAAAAATTAGCAACAACAAATGTTGGCAAGGATGTGGTGAAAAGAAACTCTTGTAGACTGCTGGTGGGAGCACAAACTGGTCCAACCACTATAGAAAGCTATACGTAGGTTCCTCAGTCTACTAAAAATGGAGCTACCATATGACCCAGCAATTCCACTCCTAGAGATCTACGCAAAGAACATAAAAACATGATTTAAAAGAATACCTGTACCTCCTGTTTATTGCAGCACTATTGATAATAGATAAAACATGGAAACAACCCAAATGCCCAAAAATAGAGGACTGGATCAAGAAGATGTGGCATACATACAAAATGGAATACTATTCAGCAATCAAAAAGATAAACTAATGTCATTCGCAGCAACATGGATGGAGCTAGAAGGAATTATGCTCAGTGAAATAAGTCAGAAGGAAAAAGAAAAATATTGGATGGTTTCACTTACAGGAGGAATATAGGGGAACCAAATGAGACATCAGGGGGAAAAATATAACAATACAAA
This sequence comes from Talpa occidentalis, assembly GCF_014898055.3. Classification (NCBI taxonomy): domain Eukaryota; kingdom Metazoa; phylum Chordata; class Mammalia; order Eulipotyphla; family Talpidae; genus Talpa; species Talpa occidentalis. The sequence continues at coordinate 107,912,312 of NW_023602073.1, forward strand.
ACACAACAAAACAAAGCAAAAACAGACAATTATAAACAGAGACATCCTGCAGGGGAGGAGGAGGGAGAGGGATCAGAGAGAAGGAGGTAGGAACACAGGGGACTGTGGTGATGGTGCATGGGTGGATTGGTGAAAGAAATTCTGTGGGGACTACACTTGACAGGGGTGTGGAGGAACAAACATTGTTTAAAAATGAATAATGATGTAAAATATAAATAAATTAAATAAAATAATACCAAAAAAAGTTACACTTAAGACATTGTTTATTGCAGCTATAACTCATGCCTTTTAAAGTTACATATTGAGTATGCTTTATAAAATACATATTTTGATATAGACTATGCACAGATTTTTATCCATAAAGAAACTGACACACACTTACAATTTTTTACTAATTGGGTTTTTTCCTTGGTAAGTTAGGATACACTGCCCAATAAAACTCTTTGTCCATATATATGTTACAGGAAATTACCTGGCTGCAAGGAACAGAACACTTCAAGTATGAATCAGTGAGAGTCAAGTCCTGTCTGGGTTCCTGGAGACCAACAGTCAGGACCGCCACTGACAGGTGCCCCAGAATAGCCTGCAGTCAGGAGTGGGGGTGGGATGGGGGCAGGAGACCAGCCCACTATGAAGACTCATTAACATCAGTATGGCCCTGTTTATACTCCTTGCTCACAGAAAATTATTTGAGGATGAAGTTGGAAAAAAAAAATTGGGATTTGGCTTGTTTAGTGGGAAGGGAGAAATTTTCGTTTGTAGTAAGCAGTGTGGGGGTGGAAGGATATGCAGGATTTGAAGAATGCACAAGGGACAGTGAGATAAGATGACTCAGCCAAAGGCAGAGATGAAGAATGAAATGTATGCTAGTGAGCAAAACCAGGGAAGGTAGCTCTCTGGATGCCAGGGTTCTTGATTTGAGATAACAATAATGACATGCTTAACAATCAAAAGGGAAAGGAAGGTGGGGGAGGGTTGGCACACAGTATCCAACCCAACCTAGGGAACAAAGAGAGGCACATGCCATTTTGGAAGTGGGTGGAGCCCTCTAAGGAGGATGGTACTAGGAGACAGGCCTGTCAGGAAATCCTGGACACAATGTATCAAAGTGGAAAGAGGATGATGTTTTTGTTCCATCTATCTTCCACCTTTCCTTTTTTCAATTAGTTAGGGCATTTTTAGTAGCAGGCTAGTAGGGGCCAATCTAAGGAAGGAGGAGAAGGGAAGTGGACATGTTCGCCAAGGAGATGAAAAAGAAAATAACACCAGGATGAGGAAAAGGAAGCAACGAAAATGTAAGAACAAAATCACCCTAAAAATAACAAAATAAAAAACAAAGGATAGTGAAAATGGTGGGGCTGAGGAGTAGGGTGGTATAAATCTGTCAGATTTATACCATGTGGTAAAACTTAATCTCACCAATATGACTCTTTAAAAGAAAGAAATCTTAGACCACATGGGGCTCAACCTCTTATTTTGGAAATGGTAAACTTAGTCCCTGCTTATCCCCAGAAGGCAATCAGCATGTCCTGAAGTGAGGAAGAGCACCGAGTCTCCTGACATCCAGGTCAGGTTATCTTTTTACTCTCTTGGTATTCAAATATGTGGACTTACTCCTAATGGCTTATGCTTTTGACTCATGGCGCAACTGAAACTGCTAGACTGTTAAACTCACAATCCATAGGATGGATAGCACATAAAAAATGAAGAAAGGAAATGATAGGTGCTAAATGATAAGTAACACTAGGAGAAACTCAATCTGAGCAGTCATTCTTCCTTTGTAACTTATTCACAGTTGACAAGTACACACAAGGAACCTTGATTTAGGTGCATCTTGCCAGAAGGGACCATGTCAGCCAATGTCCTGCTTTGAGCAGAGTTTTCCTTTTGGCATCAACTGCAATTCTTAGAATAAATGTAGCCTTCTATTTTGTCTAGGGGGAAATGGGCTAGTTAAAATTGAAATTGAGCTAATATATTACTTGTGGAATTCTTCATTCGGAGAGTTCTTTAATGTGTTTTGACAGCCCTATCATCACCATTGCCCAAAGATACACTAGATTTTTAAGTGCCTGGAGCAATTAGGAACAAGCAGTCAAGAAGTAAAAACTCCTGTGTCTTAAAAAATACTCCAGAGCTTCATTTTCTGATTTTCTTATGTTGACCCTGTTACCAAATAGTGAGAATACTGCTTTTTGTCACTATGTTTTTTCTTAAATGATTAAAACTGTTCATATTTCTTTTACTAAAATCAGTCAAGACACTGAAGTAGTTCAGTTGGGAAGAGTGTTAGGCTGAGGACTGCTTAGACAAATTGTGTGTGAGTAACATGTCTTATGCAACTTTCCCCCCACTTTTCAGTTAACATGGAAAAACTATATACATATTTTGTGAACCACAGCTTGATTTCTTCCTAATTTTTATATCTAATATTTCTCAATGGTTGAGATAAAAGTGAAAGTATATGAGGGACACAATGTACTTGAAGAAGGCCCCACTCCTGTACTTGTTGAGGGCCTGGATAAATAGTTCTGATTCACTCCTTTACCCCTCAGTCGCTGATACTTAGGTGTGACACAGATACCACCAGAAGTATCTAATTTTAATACTGGGAGAGTTATTCCCCATTCAGTTCTCTCTCAATCCTTCTGATTGCATCAACTAGAAAGTCTCAGTTGGGCTACTACGGCCTGACCATCTCTCAATAATCGCTTTTCTCCCTTTTTAATTTCAAAGAAAAGGTAGACCTTAGCCTCAGGATTTCATCAATAGTAATAGTCCATTACAGCTACCATACCAAACCATAGACAGGGTGGATTCAACAACAGAGATTCATTTCATACTGTTCTAGAGGTTGGGAATGCCAAGATCAAGGTGCCTACAGACCTTGTCCGTGTCAGGTGAGAGTGTTCTTGTAGGTGGCCACCTGCCTACTGTGTCTTCACATGGCCTTTTCCCCCAAGCACATGGAAACAGAGCTTTCATGTCCCTTCCTCTTCTTATAAGGACCACTCTCATGACCTCCTGTACAACTAATTTCCTCCCCCAGGCCATTCTACACTTCCTTTTCCTCATCTACAAATTAGGGCTAAAAAATAAATAATAGTTCACATGGTAGTTATGAGGATGCAAAGATACAGTGCCTTAAAGCAGTGCTTTCAGCTGAGATGGGCAAGACTGCTGAGTTACAGGGTGCAGTGCAGGGATTATGCACAAAGTAAGGGATTTTTTTCTTTATTCCCTTTGTTCCTATAGTCCTTTCTCAACTCACACCCAGCTTTCTGATCCTATACTGATTTTTCTGAAAATATGGTCACTCCATTGAGGTTAATAAGAGAACTATACTACAAATGGAAAAACTACATTGAACCTACACAGAAGAGTCAGAAATTTGATAATCTACTCTATAGTTCTTTATCCTACTATATCACAATCCTCTCTCTCTAATGAAGAGGTCCCTATTGTGGTACATCATGGGCAGTCTGAAATGCAAGTACAATGGAATACAGCAATCACAATCATGTCCACACATGTCCTGAAGCCTCTGTTTGACCTAACACCTTCAGAGGAAAAAGAATATTGCATCAAACTAAATGTGCCAGGACCAAGAGCTTTAATTATCATCTTCATCATCCTACAGAAGGGCATCACTAATTTAAAATTGTCTGAATATTGCCTGTACAAGTGATGTTTGTGAAAGAACAGTCATCCCAAATTGGGTGATAATGACCCAGGTCTGTGCCATGTAATGCCCCCATACCTAAACCAAGACACGAGTCACTTATTTCTCCTGCAGGTATGCAAAGTAAACTATGACATTTCGTTGGAGAACTGTAGGTTCTATTAACTAGCAATCCACCCCAGTTACTTCTACTCTGATAACACTAATTAACCATTGAGCCAAGAAAAAGCTTGCTTGAAGAACACAATTCATTTGCAAATTTCTAGCAAGAACTGTATTACAATACTACCCTTATTTCTTTAACAAGCAAGTTTTGTGTTGCACATTTTTACAAAGCCTTGTTTATCATTTGGTGCCCCTGGAAGCTTTGAAAAGAAGTCGTGATTCTTAACAAAGAGAGATGACCTTATCTATCCTTATGATTCATAAGAATTCATTCTTATGGTAAAACTAAATTGCTTAAAAGGCAATCCTGGATCATTGAAGAAATATTGGGGAATGTGATAAAAAGACTAAGAACTCATAATCACACTACTCAGACATCACTGTCAACATTTTGATGTGTTTCCTTAGTTTATGCATGTTTATGGACCAGCTGAAACCATGTATACCCCTTTTTATACTGCTCTTTACACTCAGCATTTAATCACCAGTACTGACAATCATTAAAAATCATCTGTAAAGATCATTTTTATAGCTTTATTCCTTTTCATTAGGAGGTGATGCTACTGCTATTATTTACTTCTTCTCTAAAAGGTGGACATTTAGGCTGTTTCCAGGTTTTCTGCTTTTATAAGCAATGTTACATTGGGTATCTTTATGGATCAGCATTTAAAATTATTTCCCTAGGACAGATGTCCAGCTACTAGATTATGGAGGCAGAGCATATGAATGTTTTATAATTTTTTCTAAAATGTAGCATATATCCATGATGACACTTGTCTCTTATTATTTAGTTAAGCAAATTATGTTTGGCTATTCTTAATACTGGGGAAGTCATACATTTGAAATTAATTTTGAATCCCATATGAAACAGTATGATCAATGCATAGTTTTTAGATATTTTTCAGCACCGAAGACTAATTATTTATACATTTAGTTGATATGGCTTATAATTAGGGCGTTAGCAATAAATGAGAGCACTAAATAAAGATAAAGCAGATTGGATTTAGCTTTGCGAGAAGAGAATGGTGACACAGTAAGCAAGAACCCCAAACTCTGTCCTTGTAAAGCATTCCAGCATCACCTGGTGCAAAGGTATCCACTGACCTTGCTCCTGGTGTGTAGGATGTTCTCACAGGGGGACAGAAGGAGGAAAGCAAGCATACTCTCACCAAATAGACTAGGAAGCATGGCCAGTACATGTTAGTCTACTGCCTCTGACAACCTTGGCTTCCAGAGAAACTCTGCTACTTAGGGGCCTTCTTCTGCCAGAAGAGAGATGGTGTTCCTGGCCTACAATCCCTGTAACATTCGATGGAGCACATTCATGGATTGTACCCCTCTCCACACAGTCCCCACCTTCTGCATCTGACATGTGAAGAAGCAATAAGGTGACTATTTTTAAATTTTAGTGGAAGTGTCGTGTCAGTTTAGCAGGAAACAGGCCAGTGGGGAGACAGCAATCTCTTCCACTGGAATTCTCAGAACTCACATCTTAGCAATGCTTTTGAATGAGGAAACAATTCATCTGTTCCCTTCTTTTAGCCACCCATTCATTTCTCAATTCTTTTATTTAAAAAAAAAAAAAGATTAAATTCTGTCTGCCACCATGCAGTAACCACTATAGGCTTGGAGGACTCAACAGTAAACTCGACGAATGCCCTGTTCTCATATAGCTTAGGTCTAATAAAAGAGACAAGCAATTAATTAGCAGTGACCACACAGAAGAACTGAACCCACTCTGGACAAGAGAGAAGCTTCTGGGGGAAGAAATACTAAGCAGGGTCCTGCAGGCTAAGCCAGAACAGAAGTGACCCAGGCAAATGAGTAGGACAGCAGGATAGCAAGAGAGACAGGGAGAAATGGTCCGGGCAGGGTTGGAAGGTCAGCGATAGCCACTGCCTGCTAGCAGCACAACTGCCTAAAGGACCAGGCTGGTTTCTCTTCAATTTCTATTTACAATCAGAAAATGAGAGAGAAATAGAGCAAGTAAGTGGGTCCACATGCTTCCGCAAAAGGCCTATATCAATCAGGTGCTGGAGGGGCTAGTAAATTTTCCTGGGGAGGCTCAATCTGTACATATTCCCATGTATAAATATGTGTGTTCTAGATAATATCAACATAGGCACAGATGTAACAGTTAAAGAAAAAACTTTTGACTTCATTACTATCCCTCTATGAATTTGGCTGAAGTCCAGTAGTTGAACTGCATTGTATATATAGTCAGGGCTAGGAAAAAAAAAAAAAAATGCATTCATAACTCTGCCTTACAACTGACAGGATGTACTTCCCCATTAAATCACTCTAAGGCAGAGTGGCAAATCCCATTATTTATGAGCACTGAGTCACTTCATGGGCAAAAGTAAACGCAGGAATTAAGCTGAAAACGAAATCAATGTTGTATAGCAGCCACAGGTAGAAGCTCTCAGCAATGAATGCAGGTCGTCCCCAAATGGGATAGACAAGCAAGCTGTGGTTATACCTATAGTACATTGGCTTCATTATCCCCAGATGGCAAAGTCCTCCTCCTTTGTGTCTTTTCTTCCATCCTACTAAATGAAACACATTAATGGATGTCAGAACAGTCCTTGCGTTGTTTCCTATCAAATCTGTTAAGAGGGGAAGAAGGTTCCTGTTGTTAATTGAGGGGGATCTCCCACTCTTTGTTTTAAGGAAAGTTTAAACAAAATGATCACCCACTCTGAGGCTTTAAACAAAGTTCAAACAGAACAAAGTTCTCGTGCCAAGGTTTAAGGCAAATTTCCTCTGTCCAGATGGCTTCCTCAAGCAGGCCAAAGTAAGAACCAAGATGCTCAGCCCTGCTGCCTTTTAATGCTGCTCCTTGATTGTTGCTAACGATCCCCAGCTGTCTGGCCTTGCTGGCTCCTTAACCTCTCTCTGCCTGCTACATCTGCCTACACTCTGAGGGAAGAGGGGATGCTGACAAAGGGCTGCCCCCAAAGCGACACAGGTGGGGACCTGAGTGGTGGAAACAGGATCAGAAATTAGTTGCAAGAACCTTTAGGAAAAAACATGAGGGTCATTTTGGTATCTGGTAAATAAACCTGATGATGGGAGATGCCACTTTCTAGAACAGACCCACCAAGGATCCAGGAGTGGGCCATTATAGTTAGCATGTCACTTTCCCTATTGAGTAGTCTACACATTTATCTGGGCAACAGAAAGGATCGGGGTGGTGGCCATGAGAAATCTGAGTGTGTTCTAGCAACATGTGTCCGCTGTCTCTCCCCAGCAACCTTTACTCAATCCCATTACCTATAAGGCACATTTATTTTTATCTGTACAAAATACAAATAAGTCATATCCACATTCTTTAATTGATTAAATGCTTCACCTCTGTTTTCTGTGCATCCTACAGACTTCTAGCTATGTTAGCCAGTGTCTTAATACACAAGCCTGCCCAGAAGGTTACTCAATTCTGACATAAAAAGTGCTTTTTGAAATCACCCCATAGCTGCAGTAGACTTATAATAGCAGTGCTGCTTCACCTATGTAATGTAGGTTCCCTTTCTATGCCCTGTATCTCAGTCTCCAGATCCTACTTCTTAAGGGAAGCAAGTCCATTATCTTTATTCAAAAATATAAACATAGACTGACTTAGCAGGACTTTTGTTTATTTGCTTGTTTGTGTCAAACCCTAGTGGGCTATTATTGTCTTTTTTAAAAGTCAAAATGTTGGAAAAGAAGTTTGAGCTCCCTGGGTTCATTTTTTTAACTCAGAGCCTGAGGCTGAGAAGTGGCAGGAGGATAGCAGACTTTACATTCAGAGTTGGCTTGAGACTCATCCCCTTAATTTCTTATCCCCTGACAATGGCCTCATTTGGTGACATCTGAGCCTTTGTCTTATCACCTGTGAAACTAGAGAACATGCTCTGGCCTTAAGGGTCATTGTGGGGTCATTACAACATAAATAAAGATTCCAGCTCCATATCTGGCACATAATGAGCATTATGGGAACTAGCATTACATGTCAAAAGTCTTTCTTTACCTTCAGTTGAAAATGAGCCAATTTCTTCCTAATGAGTGGTCATTTTGTCCATGGGGAAAAGAGTACACGACTTGATTAAAAAGTAAACTACTGGTAGACACAAAGTGGCTGGTGACCAGGGACTTTGCACACACAGTGGCCCTGGGGGAGAAGCACCCCCATAGTCCTTCCAACCATTCTTTGAGTTTCCACTGACTTAGGATCTACCAGCAGACCTCAATGTGACCCCTATTTCTGATTACAACTTAAACGATCAACCAAATTGGCAACTGTAAAATAACACCTTCAAAACTTGATCACAAATTCCACCACTGCCATGTACTCAGTGCCTACAGCATACCTGGCAACAGGTACAACATACGATATCATTCTGCCAAGAAAAGGAAACCCTAAGAGGAGGATACCCCTTAATTTTTTATTGACTCTTGTACCTAACAAAAACTTACTGCGAAGGAGGTAAAGGTGTGACTCTCTGCTCACTCATAGGTATAATGCCCTTATTTTGTCTATCCAACATGTATTCTAGAATGGTAGTAGTTAGAAGCAGGCCCCAAATATTGCACAGGGTCTTTAATAGTTACAAACTTTTAAAAAACTTTTTCACAAAAGTGAGAATGAGAAAACTTTACTGTCTAGCATCATCCCTGGAAACACAATATAAGCTCTTTCAGTCTGGATCGCCTAATCAATGATATATTAATGAAATATACCCTACTTTATTAGAGACAATCTAAAGAAATATTTTTTCCTTCTACAAAAACTGCTTGACACTCATTTGCAAAGCAATATCAGGCCCAAAGAAAGGAGCAGGCAAAGAAAGTTAAAAAGCAGTTTATTCTTCACACAACACAATACCCCCTGGACACATGGCCATATTCAAATATATTCTGAATTTCACCAGTTTATGTTTTCCAGACTTTCTTCAAGTTTGCACCACTACTTATATTTAAAGACGATTATGATGAAGTTTGACTCCATCAATGTACAAATATATAAAACCCTCCTTGAAGGTAAAGCAAAGTATCACAAGTCCCTTTTCCAAACTCTGAACACCCCTCCCTAGGAGATGCTGAAGTTTCTATGCATCTGTTGAGTCCTGAGAAATCTGCATTCTATTCAAAAGAATAACAACATGGTATTAAGTTTTTGTGAATATAAATAAAACATTATGTAATGATGGACCAACAATAGTAATAAGTCCTATAATACAAAATAAAACATCAGCAGCTGCAGCCTGGAACAGGCAGTGAGGAGCTATACTCAGAAATCAGAAACAGCCTTTGTGTTGAATCAAATAAGTGGAGGCATGCGGGAACTCCCTGAGAAACCCCCTCAGACCTCTGTGACTAGACCACCAGGAGTCTGCCCCCCTGAACAACAACAATCACAAAATCAGAAAGGCAGTGGTACAAAGAGTGTTTTGATCCATTTTCCTTTCCAGTTGGGCCAGCTGCCCTGGGTGACATTCTCTCAGAACCAGTCTCTGCAGGTTTGCTCTGGCAATGTCAGTGATTCCAGTCACTCCTCCCAGCACATGGTCCTGTACATCTGCAGGCTTTTAGGTGAGACACTTCCAGAGACCTGGCTTGACCTGATGGTCCCAGTGTCAGTCTGGTGTCCATTGTCAAGGTAAGTACCACAGGGTGGGGAGCCTGCAGGGTGACGCTCTACCCATGGTTATAGAGACCAGGAGGTCAGAGCCATGAACTTAAGGTAACAACAATGCCAATCTTCTCTTCTGACAGTTTGGGGTTACAGGATGGGTGTATTTCTTTGGGTCAAATGTTACAAATAAGATCAATTAGGCATGGAGAAGAAAAGATATCTTCTTTACTTCATATGAAGCTAGCACAATGTAATTGCAAAGGGCATTACTCTTTTCATTTTTTTAATCTTTTAAGGAAATTATAAAAACAGATTGATTGCAGATGAATTTAGTGTCATCAACTTTAGCAAAAAAAAAAAGAGAGAATTGAAAATGTAACAGAGGTGAATAATAAGGACAACTAGACCCTTTGATAACATCACATTTGAAAACCATTCAACTTTCACTTGTTAAGCAATATAGTGAATAAACAGATCATTTTATTATAAACTCTTGTAGTAACTATTTTTAAAGACTGGGTTAACGTACCGACAGGCAAGAAACTGACATGCTTCATGGACAAGTCTAAAAATCCTGTTTGCCTGCAGAGAGACAAATGTAGAAGAGGCAAGAGTAGTAGTTTAGGCTGGTTTCTGAGGGGAAAACACAATGCAGGTGGAACTGGGCAGCACAGATGAATGTATACCTGGACTGGGTTTATGAAGACAGATGAGGAATTACAATTCCAGACTAAAAGAAGAAAAGTAAAGAAACTTTCCCATCAGTAGTAGAACTGAGAGTTCTAACATAGCAATTTTCCTTCCTCCTATTTACCCAAGGACTCTCTTGGTCTTTTGAATCATGTGGAAAATACACTGGCTTTGGGGCTTGCAAGTGATTCCCTTCCTGTCAAAGATAATGGAACTGATCCTCTAATAGTGATAGCTGTCAGCAGCATTTACTGAAATGAGTTAATATGATCTCTTGGAACAGTCTGTCTCTGGTGGCAAGTGTCAGTATGTAGTTGGAAGAGGAAAAGAGACGATGGGGAAATAAAGAGCAAAAGAAAAGGGAGAGGAAGAGACAGATTGTTCCAAATGTGTGTTAAGTCATAGCCAAGTCTTTTATTTTTTAAGATTTATTTATTTATGCATACAAGAACAGGGGTATAGGCCAGAGGTGTGAGGGGTGAGAGGATTCACCAGAGACAGAGGGGAACAGAACAGGCAGACTGACTGAAATACACTGCTGAGGGGAGCAATGGGTGAGTCAGGAGAGGTCTGCTGCGCCATGTGGGTAGCTCCCTGGCCAGGGATTGAACTCGTGCTGCAGTGGCCGCGGATAGCTTCATAGGTTGCGTCTTAACCCCTTGCGCCACCAGGGAGGCCCCATAGTCAATTCTTATACAAAAAAAAATCTTTTGCTAAAAATAAGCTCTTCATATAAGCTCTCCTTCTTCATCTCTCTTAATTCCTTACCCCTTTCTTCCTTTTTCTTCCCCTCACTGTCTTCCCTTTCCTCTGGCATCACCTAACAGACTTGAAGTACTTAAAAAGCAATCCAAAAGAAAATATTTAAAAACATAAAATGTTAGAAATTCAAAGGCAGGGACAACACATATTAAAGTAGAAAGTTGAGCCATCAGGAAATTGAGAATGTGTACATACAGGCTGAAGATCTCACTATTATGCAAACTTCTATGAAATCTTTATAGACAAAGTGAAAAAGGAATTACATGTTTCTTATTGTTCATGTCAGAGGGAAAAACAGGAAACTATTTCTAATCCTCAAATTGCTTCATTGGCTATATCCTTCCATAAAACTGCAATATATCATCTGCCAAATAAGATGAGTACCTTTTTCTGTATTTTTAGAAACAGGTATGTGTACTGAGATAATCTATACAAAGAACTCATAAAATAAACAGTAGATATTTTTCATGGTGATTTGGAACAAAAAAGGATGACCTGAATATTAAATATATGTAATAGAACATGTCACCAACTTAAAAAGCAAAAGACCAGAAGCTATATCATTAAAATGTGGGCCATATGTGACTGCTGCTGGGATTTTTTGCTTTCTTTTGATAGAGTAGGATTTCATCATCCAATAACTCTGGTAAAGAACTAACAGAGGCAAATTACTTTAGAGATTATGGGGGGAAACGACTATATAAATGGAAAAGGTATGGAGGATCTACTCCAAGTTTTCATCCTGGAATTTTCCTAAATTTTTCAGAGGAATTTTCTGGTGGTAGCAATTTCAAAAACAAATATAAACAACCAAAAATTTTTGTGGCCTATTTCTATATCAACCCTATCCAGAAGAGGAAAATTAAATGTAGATTATAAAATCTGAATCTATGATATTTACCTTAAAAATGGTTGGCACCTCATTTATTCTTAAATACATTTGATCTTATATAAGTCTGATCTTAAATAAGTTTGATATTATAGTGATAAATATTATAAAATTATGAAATTATCACTCTAATTCATTAGTTCTTATTACTGATTAATAAGTATATTACACATGTCAGAGTTATGAACATAGGCAGTTTATCATAATAGCTAAGCTTGAAGCAGGAACAAAAGGTAAAAAACGACTAAAAGAAAAAAAGATGAATTGAAGGCATTATGATAATTTATTAAGAAAATGGAAAAAGGTAGTATAAGGTATAAGATTATATAGAAAATTATTCAGAAATGCTATGATTTTCATATATTTTAGGCAATTGCTATTGAAAAAAATAATGGGGAAAACTTTTCCATTCAAAATAGCAAAAAAATGATAAATGCAGAGAAAACCCCAGCTACCTATATAGTTACAGTGATAAACAGAAAATTGATTCATTCATGAATATGAAGTGGCAACCAAAACTTAGCAAACATTTGTGGAAAATTAATAACAGAGAAAGACTAAGATAAACAAACTGACCCTAATAAACAAACTAAGATAAAAAAACTGACCCTAAGGAAACAATTCAAGTATCTGTAGAGAACCATTTTAAAACAATGATTTGGAATCTCAGAGACATTTAATGATGTCATATCCATTAAAATAAAAGACTAACATAAAAAGAAGCAAAGAAAGAACATGACAGAGCTTCATAAAACAACAAATGTGGTTGTTAAGTTAAATATGTAGAGACTAAATAACAAATCAGGTGGGGGGAAAGATCGAGTTTACAATCTAGATATCTAAGTTCAGACATTATCCCAGGGTTAGAGAAAAATAAAAAGAGAAATAAGAGAGAAATAGTAATCAGTGGAAATATATATCCAGGAATGTCTCTTTCTAGTTTAAGGAAAAGACTACATAAAGTAATAAATAATAAAAAGAAATAATAAACATTCACCAAACTGAGGCAAATCTAAGTTCTAACAATGAATGGACCCTCCAAGAGAGGCCAAAAAAATGAATGAAAAAAAGGTTGCACACTTCAATACAACACTGTGAAATTTCAGTTCTTTAGACAAGAAGAAAAGTTTAATAGGTTCCAAAGAAAATAAATGGATTGCCTGCAAGGAATAGGACACTGAGATCAGATATGACTGCACTAAATCCTAGAAGAATAAACAATAGCTTCAATTTTCTAAGGGACATTTATTTAAATTTATAATGTCTGTGCCTTGCCAAATTATTAATCAAGGACCAATAAAGGGCTTTTTAAACCTGCAAGAACTCAGAAATCTAACCATCCAAGAATATATATATATATACCTTACTCAAGGAAGTATAAGAGCAATGCCAAAAAACAAGTTTAAAAGAAAATGACAAGAGAACAGTGACATCTGAATATGACCCAGAAGTGAAAGAAGCTGAAAATAATTAAAAGAGGATCCCCTGAACCTTGACACTTAAGATCTAGTCATCTATTCTAAGCAACAAGAGTTTTGGTGACACAGGATTACCTTTCCTTCAAAATACGCTCAATCATATAACTTAGCTCTTGCTATTTTCAAGTGTTTAAATTTTTAGAGATCTTTACAGCAATTAAAAGAAGAGCTTAAATTTATTAGAGTAAAAACATGTAAATGACATAAACCTTGACAATTTAGAAATGATAAAAATCAGAAGTTGAAGCAGGAAAGGGAAGTGAGATGTAGTAAAATGCTCTTGATTCCTCATGGGGGATGTAACACGCAATAGAAAATGATAAAACAAGCAAGAAAGTTTAAGTGTGACTATGTTAGGAAATGAATAGTGAGTTTTCTTGATCAAAACAACCAATAAAAGCATGCTTCTCTTCCCTCCGCCAATGCAAGAAAATATAAAGGAAACTGAAAAATTGTAAATCCTCAATATGGAAGAGAATTTACTGGAGAGAAGCTATCAGAATATGAGTGATTTCCAAAAGCTTCTGAAACACTAATAAGGTATTAATAAATTAAAAATTGGATGAAAGGATTCTCAGTCTAGGATTCATGGGAAGGAAATGGCCATAGAAGAGAGTACAACATCCCAGGCATGAGAGAGAGCAGGAATGAAGAAAATGGCGAAAGTATGAAGACTAACTAAAGGAGAATTACCCACCTACCCCCACATTCTAATCCCTACTCCTGTATCCAGACTGACAGCCACACATTATCTTTAGGCCCTCTGCCCCCCATCAAATTTGTAGGTTTCTTTGCCAAAAATTAAATGAACTCTTTGTGGAGAACCAGGGAAGCTAACATGAAGTCCCCTCATTCTGAAATTTGGGGGGTATCTAGGGCAAACATCTCCCCATCTTTTCTCTCTAAACAAGCCTCTAATTTAACCCACAGAATGGCCTAACAGCCTTGCTACACAGTCTCCTAAACCCTTAGTTTACCTGTGAATGGATAGAAAAGGTGGCTAATCAAACTGCAACTGCAGGATAAAAGGAAGACTCAAAGCGAACTTGAAAAAGTGATCCCAGAGGAAATAGAAAGTCAAACATAAATAATGACTGGAAATGAATTTTCAATAAGTAAATCTCAAATTTTTAACTATTTATTAAAGTATATAATGTGCATGCAGAAAAATAAATGGACTATTACAGCTCAAGGTAATATCACAAAGTGAACACAACCTTTATCTACCATCTATCTGTCTGTCTGTCTACCTATCTTTTCAGAGATACAGATAAATATAGATAAATACATAAATTTAACCAGAGCCTCAGAAACCGTCTGTTCTGCCCCCTTCCAGTTGTCACTGTTCCCTCGCTTCTCTGCAAAAGAACCTGATCTCCAACACTATAGATTTGTATTGTCTGCATCTGAATTTTACATAAATGGACGCATGCAATGTATGTGTGTGTGTGTGAATCCTTTCATTCCATATTGTGTTCAGGCAATTCATCCATGAGTCCATAAAGGAGAAACACATGATCCTACCCTTGTGAAGTTTACACTTGAGTGGTTGGAATCACTCAACAAGCAAGTAAAAAGGAAAAAGAAAAACAACAAAACTATCAGACACACAATAACAAGGTTTTGTGACAGAGAGACTAGGTTGCTCTTTCAGACTGAACGAGCAGAAAAACCTCTTTGAGAAAGTGACATTTAAACTGAGACAGGACAAGAAACCAGTTATGAAAAGGCTAAATTCATAGATAATGAGTAGTTAGTATAGAGCATATGTGTCTCCCTCTTGACACACACATCTGTAGATAACAAAAAGATGTCAAAACAACCAAACTGGTTAAGAAAATAGAATAGTTATTGCACACAAGATACCCAATAAATATTAATATATCTGATATCTAAATATCCGATAAATATATAAAATGAGATTAACTTCATTAATAATCAATAAAATTCATAATTTTAGCCACCAGACTAGCTAACACACAAACACATACAACTGATTTTACCAAGAGTTTGGAAGGATGTGAGAACAATTAGAACCCTCATGTGCTGCTGGTGAGAATGTAAATGGTACAATCATTTTGGGAAACTGCTTGCTAGTATCTACTAAAGTTTAATAAGTACAACTCCATGATCTGGAAATTTTTCAGATGTCCACCAAAACACATGTGAAAAAAATTTAGTGGCACTATTTGTTAAAGATAAAAACTGGAAATAACCAAATGACCAGCAACAGAGAATGAGTAAGTTGTGGGATAGTCACATGTTGTACCATCCTACAGTAAGTATGACAGCCTGTGTCCTTCACCACTGTGAACATAACAGAATCTGACAGACAAGGATCTTGATATGTATTTGTCAAATGAAAGAGTGAATGTTCAATCATTGTTGTCACTGTGAGATCCCACTGGGGTCTACTGAAATGTAATTGCTTTTTTAAATGTATACTGTCTGTAGGGGTGGAATTTAGAAATCTCCAAGTAGTGTTAATTAATTGGCATTTACTATGTAACTTTGCTAATTCTGCACACAAAAAAATTTTTCACTCTCTGCTGTCTTTTAAAACTGAGGGTGTGTGATAAGCAACATGTTCTTCCTAGGCAAAGATGATTAAATTTGGCTTTCCTTAGCTTTCAGTTGCGGAAATTTCCCACAACTCTGTTTCAGAAGGTGTGCTCAGGTCTTTAAACTCAGAAATATTAACCAAGGATTTGAAGAAATCTTTATTCCCACAGGATTTTCTCATCTCTTAAAGTTTGACATTTCTGTGTAAGGCAGACTAAGCATTAGACATAATGAGAATCAGAATAAATTCAAAGAAAGACACAGACCAGGAAATCTAAGTGTAGAATAGACTTAAGTGAAGAACTAATTAATAAACAAATGGCATGACTTGTTGGTTTCTTGTTTAGAGATATTTGTATAATTCTCCCATAGATATAGTTCTAATTATAGACATAACAGCTAGTACATATTAAAAATATAATATGTGGGTTAACCCTTACCTATAAAATCCTTTTCTTTTATAGGTAAAAATATAAAAGCAGAATAATTTTATCTTTTTTATCAGGATACTAGATCAAATATAGAAGTATTCTGTTCTTATTATATAAAATATATATTTCAACAGTGTTACCCTGGTGTGAACTAAGATCAAAATTACTGGTTTCTCCTTGTACTTGCTAAAATTACTTTGTGATGAAATTGTCTTTTGGAAAGTTCTAAAATTCTGAGGAATTACAAAAGATACAAAGATGAATATAACATTCAATGTCTGTCTTCGTGTTGCTCCTCATTCTGAATGGGAAAAACAAGTAAATAAATTCAATCCAGAAGGCTAAGGTCTATAAAAGGCTTAAGTGCAAAGCATCGTGGGATGATGGCATTATCTAAAGAAATGATGTCTAAACTGAGTTCTTGAAGGTGGAATGAATTTGGAAGGAGACTCCTTCCAGACAGAGGGCCCAGCACATGCCAAGGACTAGCTGTGGGAAAGAGCATCCTGCATTAGGGGAACTGAAAGCAATTCAATATTGACTAGAACACAGAGTGGCAAGATTTGATGCTGAGAAGTAGGGTCCAGACCATGAAAATTCTGCTAAGAAACTTGTAACTCATAACATGGGCCATGAAGAAACATTGGAGAATTTAAAACCAGGGAGTGATTAGATTTAAAGAGTGAGTCTAGTACAGGAATGGGTAGTAGTTGCTAGGAAATCATAGTGATGACATCATAAGCCAAAATAGAAGCTATAGGAATGAAGAAAATTTTTCTAAAAATCAAGAAGAGAGGTAAATAAGGAGACATTAGAGATAATTCCTAGGTTTTCAGATGACTATTCTAGATGGGAATGTTGCATTTTGAAATATATGTTCAAGGATGCTTCCAAGTTGGAAAGATAACATTCATTTGTTTAAGACTCCAGATTCCATTAATCCACAATTACAATGCTACCAATAACATTAGGGGGCTTGACCACAGTTTAAAAGAAGTTCTATACTCTAGTTTCTTGTAGTGGGGGAATTTATGGGCTTCCTAGTTCATTTCATCTAAGGAAAAACAAGACTTGAAAGGAAGTTAACCAGAGGCACTAACTGATTACAGTCTAGGGAGAAGGTTAGAGAGAGGAAAATTAGATGTTAGTCAATCTGAGAAATAGAGACTCCTGGCAAGGAAGCAAAGGGAAAACTAAATAGAAGAACAGAATGATTAGTGTTAATGGGATGTCACCAAGTCAGACTTCACTATGGGTAAAAATTCCCAACTGGATATGAGCTCAGGGTAGAACCAGAAAGTCAGATGTGACAGGATGGATTAATTTGCTAAGAAAGTTATTAGGCAGAGGTGAGAAGTGGAGAGTGTTAAAACTTAAACCACTCTGAAAGTATCAGGTATTTAAGTAACTTGGCTCAGGTAAGTTAGTTCAGCTGGAGTAAGCTGGTTTACTTTTGTAAGAAACAACTCTGGTATGACCAAAACTGGTTCCTGTTTACTGTTAGCAAATTGAGCAAAAACATTTAAAGATCTTCCTCAACCAGCTCCCAAAACTTATCTGTCTTCCATGGAAGACTGCAGCACTTACCCTAAGTAATTGCTTTGTAGGTTGAGCTATGCCTGGAAATAGGAAAGTTAAATTAACTCTGAAACAGTCAATCCCCAAAAGGTTCATAAGGGCGATGTACTATGGAAAAGCACCCAGAAACAAACAACACTGTCTAGAAGGCTTCCACTTTGAAGCCTACTGTTTCCTTCTGGTAAAATAGGCTGGACCAGAAGAAGTAAGAAGCCTCCTTTTGCCAAGAAATGGTGTCTGGAGGTTGGGATAAGTTCTCCAGTTGGACTTTAATAATCCCCATGGGTCTGAAAGAGCATTCTTAAGGTCCTCAAGTTCTCTACCATATTTTTTTATTTGTATTTTCCAATTCTATGATTATAAAAATTAATGTAAATGTGTTTTGGGTTAATTTCATGACCCCCTTAAATCCAGGACTACCCTGTAATGTCATGGTGTCTTGGTTTCTAGTTTACAGTCCCTTTGGTGCAAGCAGTAATTCAGGATCCATGAGCTAACAAGAGGGAGAACACAAGAAAAGTATGTGAGGAAAGTACTAAAGCACTGCTAAGTACTGCAGTCATGCTGGACTACTAAGGAAATATGGCAGATCCTCTCATAACATTTTGTTGAATGCCATTTCATTATAACATTGACGAGACAAAGCAATCCCAGTTAATAGCCAATGAGATGATGCTATTCAAGGACTTGCTTTGCTTTGTATATATATATATATATCATTTAGCTTAAAGTCAGTTTCTAAGACCCTACCAAGCACGTTAAGTGAGGACTTACTGTGTACTAAGGTATAGTAAGTAGCAAATTAAGTAATAGTTTGGATGCTGAGGTAATTGTAACATAATCTAAGATAAAGCCAGGAAGAAAGGGCTGCACCTTGCTTTGATAAATGACAAGAATATCCATCTTGGTCAGACATGCTCCAAAGAAGAACTTGGGGGACACAGACAAGGTAGGCAGGAGTGAAGGTGAAGAGCATAGCGAGCAGACTGCTGGGCCCTGGTGATATGCGTCAGATTCTTGAGTAAGTTGGGGAGAGGAAGCTAGAGTTAGTGTGGTGCAGAAGGACCAGGGAGGAAGGTTTTGGGAGGCCTTAAATACATGACAAGAACTCTGTCTTATAGAAAGTCTTCCACAAAGTTAACGTAATTATTTTTTCTCCTTAGCTTCTGCATTCCCAGTGGTTTTGTTGTGCTGTCATTCAGTAATACCTGTTGAGTTGCATTTCTTACTATAAATTTATAAACTGAGATAAGTTTATTTGAAGACTAAAAGATAGTCATGTATTTTCAAGTTCCTCTGCTTGTGTAATGAGGAAGCAGGCCTTAAAGACATTCTCAGGCCAATATTTAATGTATTCATTCACTCAACATCTACTGTGCATCTATTCTGTGTTAGTGACTAGGATACAATAGAGAACAAAAGTGATTCAGTCCCTGCCCACATGCAGCTCTAGAATCCAGCCATCTAGTGAATGATCAACACTGATGGACATACTAAAAACATAAAGGCTACTCCCTATCCTAACACGGCACTTAATTTTTAAATAAAATGATGAAATGGATGCCAGTGCACCAACAGGTCAGTTTTCCACTGCCTCCCTATTCTGTGTGGTTCATGATCCAGGAGTTGAAGCTGTACCTTGGAAATGCAGAATGCAGCAATGTCCCCCTGCCCCAGACCTGCTGAATCAGAATTCACCTTCTGATACCCAAGTGACCCACATGTACATTAACACTGAAAAAAACAATGCTTTAAAAAATTTTAAGTAAAATGGTTGCCTTTTATCCAGGAAATCTACAAATATTTGGTATATATTATTTAGAAAGAACAGTTCCTTTTTTATGTCAAGGTGATAAAACTAAGTAACTTTTAAAATTTATTTATTTTCTTACATCATTGTTAATTTTTGGACAGTATTTGATTTCTCCCCTAAGGTGTAGTTTCCATAGTTCTTCCAACACCATATCACCCATAAACCATCACCATAGTCCCTGTGCTCTTCCCTCCCCTACAGAAACAATAATTTGGATTTGATTATAGGTCCTCCAATGAAAATTACTTCAATGGGTCTTGAGCCACCAAGAAAAGTGTGTCTGGGTAATAGCCTAAAAATAAATTCTCAAGTTCCCTTTATAACTTCTGCATTTCTCATAGTTTTAAACTTTTACTTCCAAATAGCCTATGGAAAGAAAATAAGTCTTGATTGCTGTGACTTTTCTTGAAATCTTTTTGAAATGTTTTACTTGGGAGCACATATATTTAGAATATTTATTGAGATTTCAAAAAATAATTATTATAATATGGTTATTTACAATAAAACTTAACAGTTTAAATCCTTAAAAATTAAGAATATAATGATCATATAAGCCTAACACCAATTACATTAAAAACATATATTCTTTGTTATCAACTATAAAGATAGTTAAGGGGATTAAGGATTAATAAGAAGTTTATATACATATATATCTATGTGTATATGATGTGTGTGTAAATGGGAGAAAGAGAGCAAGAAAGAAAGCTAGTTTTCCAAACAACGGTAAGTAGAACTATTTCAAGACTCTTCTCTGTTACACAGTCAAACAATAAGAAAAATAGCAATTATTTGGAAAACACTTTATCAGTTCTAACCACTTCACTGCTTAGATATCCCACTCTTCTCCCTCAGGGTTTCCCTCCTGCTTGTGCAATGACTCGTAAGGCCCTCTCTTCTCACTGTCTAAATCTCTGATTACCCAAGGGTATTGTTTAACTTCTTTCTTTCCTAGACTTCCACTACTAAAACTCCCATACAGCATCAAACTACTAACCAAAATCTTCATACATTCAACCTTTCTTGTTTTTCTATCCCAAATTTTGAGCTCTGTAAGGCAGAGCTTAAATTACACATATAAGAACATTTTGGGCACATTATCGGTATCCAATATATACTTATTAGTTGACTGGTCAATTATGTAAAAGTCTACTTGCCTTGAAATTAACAAGGACAAGAAAAGTCTTCAAGTTACTTAATTTAAATGAAGCTGAAATGATTAGAATTATTATGATTTGCAATGGACACCTGGCCTAAGGTTAAGAAACTTTGGGGTTTCACAGTATTTGGTTACTCTTTTTTTGTTCAGTTTCCCCATCAAATTAGCTAAAGAGCTAAAACAATTTAGGAAAGGTTCTTTTCAAAGTGTTTCTGTACCCACAAATCTTATCAGTATTAGTAACAACCTGCTGAACACAATCAAATGTGAGCTATAAATAAAAGGAACACAGTCTAATAAGATTTCGCAAACGCATGTTGACCTCGAAGAAGATATAGCTCAACTTGAAACTTTATCTACACATAACTCCATGGTTGACCCCAAAAAGTCCAAAATCAATCTTAAAATTTCCCAACCTCTGTTTTCTTTTTCATGTTTTATAAATTCTATGCTAAAGCTTCAAAGTCTACTAGAAGTCCCATCTCTTCCATAGAGGTTTCTTCTACTCCTACAGAAACCATTATTCCTCTCCTCTACAAACTGCAATTAAACTGAGATTTTAAAACCACCTCAAAGAGTATTTGTTCTCATAAATGCTTTGCACTTATATCTTATCTCCCCAACAAGATTAAAAACACTTTGATATCTCTATACAGAGCCAGGCATATAGGCACATGCACAAAAAAAATTGTAAATCAAACTTAATAATTCTAGGTATAGTTACTCAGAATGAGGATTACTAGCTCAAGTTACTAAAACAAGAAAGGATGATTATTTGCTCAAGTGTCATAGAATAGGAAGTTTTAGAAAGGAATTGAAGTCCTAAACAGTAAAGGTAGAAGATTAGAAATTTGGGGATAAAAATAAAGAATTCTGTTACAATTCAGAAGTGTGCGAGGCCATAGATTTTTCTGAAACTAGTCAGGTACCAATTTAAGACACATATGCTTATAAACACACAATCTATGTTGAAGCATCAGCTCTAATGAGAAGGCACAAGCCTCCACTTGCAGAACAGACCCCATGAGTCTAATAAATTCAGCTGAGCTACACTTCTCCAAAATCAAATGCCAAATCCTTTAACATTGACCAGTCCTCATAAATCCTAAAACAGTCATCAATCTATCAAACATGATGAAAGAATTTTCTAAAGTTCCTGGAATAAATGTCTTCCTTAGTGTGTGTGTATATATATATATATATATATATATATATATATATATATATATACTTGTGCTGTTTTCCCATGAACAACAACAACAAATTTGTTGTTGTTGTTCTATGGGAAAACAGCACAAGACTCAATTTCATTAATAAACTGCAACATTGCAAGTTTCATCACAATCAACTCATGCTTAGCACTCAGACAGTCCTGTGCCCCTCACCCCACAATCTCCACTCCCCAGTTCCCAGCGACAGGAAAAAAAAACCTTAACCAAAGTTCTGCTGACGTCAGTGGGATATTTGCGTGCAATGACAGTTTTGTGGATGGATTGAAGACAGTGGTGGTGTAACTCTTCTTGAGGCCCCAATTATTCAAAGAAACCTCACGTCTAAAAGGAAGTGTCAGAAATCCAGATCTCTATTTCATGAAAAAAAAAAAAGCAGCAAATAAATCTTAAAATAACTGAATGTTTTTCAAAGTTAGTTTTTAAACTTGAGAGTTTACATTCATATCTTGGTAACGTCCTAAATTTCATATTAATAAAAAATGGTAATCACACCTCAAGGGGGCAAAGGAGAGGGAAAGGAGTTTAGTTAACAATAGAAGCAAAAGGATCTACCATTTCTTCTATTTGGGACTGTTTTGTTTCTTCAACATTCACTTATGCCAAATTCTATCTAAGAATCTAAGTGCTCTGACTAATAGGAGATTAGTGCTGATGTATGGATATCTACAAAGGGCCATTGCTCAAAACAATAAAGTACTATTTATTAAGAAATTAAAATGTCACTTTGTGCTACTTGGTAGGGGACTGTAAATATTTAAAAAATTTAAACTGAAGAGAGACATACATGCTCTCAATCATATACAATCTAGTTAGAATGTCAAATATATTCTGCCTTCTTGTTAAGTCAACAAACATTTACTACAGTCCAGGTATGTAATATGAAATCATTAAATAAAGCTTTAAATATCAGTTGATGAACAAAAGGCAATGAAGGTCTATGAGTGCTGCACAGGGGCAGCCAATCCATATGTTTGCTAAGGAGCACGAGCAGAAGTTACTGGAATCTGGGTGCGGGGGTGAGTTGCCCCCAAGGAAACTTTTTATTTGGCCAGTCCTTAAGACTGTTTATTTCTGGCACTATACCCTTCATAGACTGGGAAGACATCTCAGTAACTTGGAACTGTGCTTGTTTACAAAGCTGTGTCAACTATAAGTTCAAAATAAGGGCGTAATTCTTTTTCAATTTCTATATGAAAAGGAATCCTTTCATTCCAGGAAAGACAGTATTACCCAAATGAATCACAGAATTGTTTCTTTGACGCACTTCAGATTTTGTGGTTGTTAAAAACAACTTTCAAATAGAAAATGCTGTCTAATTGTCATGTAGCTTGTCCCTGTGGGTCTTTATTAGGTATAGGGTACAGATCAGCTGACAAGTTATTTCAGTTCATTTCAGTTCCAGAAACCATGCATAAAGATCTGTTCTCAGCATTGAAGTGACACACACACAAAAAGAACACAGCATCTCTGCCTGCACCAGCGAACCCACTTCTAAATAGAACCATGTTAAAATGCCTCCCAAGCAAGCAGAAGTACAAAAAGCAATGCTGGTTATCTTAGTCCTCTATAGCTTGCTTATTCACACATAAAAAGGCCATTAGAGGGGGATAGTGACAGTGGGGGAGGTTATGCCTACAAGGGGGGCAGTTGTTTATGGGAAATCTCTACCTTCAGATCAATTTTGCTATGAACCTAAATCACTCTAAAAAAATAAAATCTATTTTCAAAATGCATTACATAAGCTAAGTATTTTATTCAACATTTGAATTTTACTACTTTTGTCTTAAAGGATTAACTCACCTATCTAGGTATTAGCAGAACTCTTATAAAGACATTCATATTCTTTCCCTTCCTGGCAGCTGCCTTTAGGCATATGTGCATGTTCGTTGTTTATCTCCTTCAAACTGCAAGAGGGTGAGGGCTTTGGTTCAGTTACCATCATAGACCCAGAACTTAGCCAGGAGCTGGAACTGAGGGAGTACTCTGGAACAGCTAATCTCTGACGAAGTGAATGAATGAATCAATGGAGAAAGAACCACTCTTGGGCCTCGCTGATGGCGCAGGCGGTTGAGCGCTGAGCTGTGAAGCTGTCCGCAGCCTCTGCAGTGCCAGTTCCATCCCCACGTGCTGCGGAGCAACCCACGTGGAGCCACAGACCTCTCCTGTCTCACCCACTGCTCCCCTCAGCAGTGTGTTTCAGTCAGTCTGCCCGTTCCCACTCTGTCTCTGGTAAATCCTCTCACCCTCCCCAGTATCTGGCCTGTACCCCGGTTCTTGTATAAAAAAATAAATCTTTAAAAAAAGAAAACACCACTCTTCTAAACTCTGCGCTCTCAGAGGGGAGGGTGCCTATCTATTTTCTGTAACTGGCGTAATACGCCATAAGGATTCAGTAAATGTCTGTTCTGTAATGGATGGAGTCACCGAGCCTCAGAGGCAGTCGACAGAATGCTGACGGTCCCAGCTGCAGTGTGTGTGTAGATGATCATTCAGTCCCTCCTAGGTGTTTCCAGTTATGGGGACTCAGTATTTCCATGACAATTTCTACCCCTTGGTTAGCACAACAACTGAAAATGAATCTGTTGTATCATTTTCTGAATATAGTGTTGTTCAAATAAGTTAAAAGACATTGTCCTTCCCTCCCTGAAAATATCATTTTTTAGCAGTTTCATATCCGAGCCCACAACTAATGACATCTTTTCCGGTGTCCACCAAATGTGTCCTTCACAACACTGTATGCACCTCAGAATTACCTATTAGCCTTGGCAAAATACAAATGCCTAAGCTCCACTCCAGAGTGTATAGGAGAGGGGTCTAGGTAGACATATTTATGTACCCAGGGCTTAAAAATAAATTCTGAAATAGAGTGATTTTTGGTTTTAGACTCAAGAAAGAAAAAAATGCTATGGTGACTAGCCTTAAATCTTGAGTAGGAGAGAAAAGAAATTTGAAGGTATTTCTCTGCCTGACTCCATAGGTGTTTTGGGCTTCAATGAGCAGCAGAGGTGGAAAATTTGTGAGCAGGGACAGGGGCATTGTGAGACACAGAGGGAAGCCAGAGTGCGGGTACGGCCCAGACTTGGGTTCCTGGGAAGGTCAGCAGCACAGCAGCTGCAGCCACAGGGCACCTTCAGGCAACCAAAGCAACCAGGTCAGGGGAATGAGAAAAGGCAGAGGTCACAGGGGACTTGTGGTTGGCAGACCCACTTGAGCACATGGCTGACACTCTGTGGGGGACTTCCAGACTGGCTGGGGAGCAGAACTCTTCAGGGAGATGCATTTATTCGTTTAAAACATATTTGTTGAGCACCTACTATTTACCAGGTGCTGTTGGAGGTTCTAGGATTACAGGAGAGAGTAGGAATAAACACAGAATCAGGTTCAGGAAGTTCAGGGGATTGTCAGACACTTTGAAGAGTAAAGTCCTGAAGCATTAGAAATCCAATTTCAATACCTAATATCCAGTTACATATGCACATAAAGAAATGGGTGGATATTTCTTTTCCTGGCCTCTGCCCAAGAATAGGGAAATCACTTTTTGGCCTTCCTGTGTATTTTTTTTTTACACAAGTATCATTGCACAGCATACACGGCAGTTTGTTTTCCTGGGGTGCCAGGCACCCCTTCTATCCTTGCTGGCTTCCCACTTTGCCCCACAGTGCTCGGGAGAACTTGCAAGTGGAGGGCTGCCTCCCTTTGTTCTGGCTGCAGCTGTCTGTGAAGATGAGTTCTCTAAGAGCCCAGGGTAACGGTCTTGCCCGTAACTGCTCACAAGAAACTATGAAAGGATCAGCAGGCCGCCACATGAACACCATGCTCTTTAATTACAAGGTCCCCCATGGAAGGAAGGCCGGCAGACGGGCAGACACATTCCAATTATACTAATACACCTTGTAAACATCAAATATTTTTATTCTGAGATTAAAGAGAGCCCATATCCTCACAACACTCCTGAGACGACTGTGCATCTCAGGGCTTTTGCCAGTGCTGCTGGGGAAACAGGATTTCCTTTGGTTAAAATAACTTTCACAAAATAACAGCCTCCAGTCTGGAGGTGGTCAAATGTGACTTCCACTGCAGACTGTCCAAAATTTTAATCATAGTTCTCAAAAAGCTTTCAGAAAGGACCGAACTCATATTCTCAGAGGAAATGGATTAGCCTATCCTTGTTTTCTTCCAGTTTCTATACTAGCCAATACAGAATCAGTGGTTCTGGCTTGGTGGAAGCGGGTTCCCTTGGTTAAGGCTTGGTGGCAGTGGGCCTTGAGGTCTGAATCTGGTTGTTGTGTGAGTCACCCACCTTCACTCAGTGTCACCTCTTCCGGGGTAACATGCTGGCACTGATCTAACTTAGTCACAATCTCATGTCCAGGTCACCTGGGGACCAACAGCCTGAATATGCCAAGTGAATTGTCTGGATAACCAACCACTGGTTCCAAGTTAATCTGAGAGGAGAAGATGAGGTATGTTAGGAAACCTATGCATATGAATTTCTGAGAAAGGGCCTTTGGGTGGGTATTCATCCTGCCTTTGGGAAAGATGGAGGGAGAGAGGGAAGGGAAAGTCCTTGAAGCTCCTGACAGTATTATAAATAAATTTTGGGACAAATAAATGAGTTTCCAGAGGAATCGGTTTTTCATTTGAACTTAGAACAACTTGTAGGAGAGAAGAACTCCTTTTTCACACCAACAATTCCATATTACAACAGTAGCTATTTGAGTCAAATCAGTCTTGTCATAGGTATCACAACTGCAAAAGCTAGGAAGGTTCGAATCATAGAGAAGATAGTGAATCCTTGAATATTATCCTTTCATGGCATAAACAATCACTTCTAATTTCCCTGTCACATTATTTTGAATTTTTGTATATTATTTCCTCACAGTGGGTGTCGCTACAAATTAGGGGCAATTATACCTTCTGGGTTCCTCTACAAAACACTGACACAGGATGCAGAGGTGGTCAAAGACTCCAGAACCAGTGACTCTTCCACTTTAACGGGTCCTGTGGCAAAGTCCAAGTTATTTGGTGACTACCTGAATGACTTGGGGTGACAAGAGGCAGGGAAGGTGGTCCTGAGAACAGACAAACCAATCTATGATCTCCTGCCTCCCCTACCCCATCCCATGGGGACTTCTTAATATATGAAGGTGAGCATCAAGGGGCACGCAAGAGGGAAGGTACAATCATTAAGGGAAATTAATAATAAAAGTGAGAAACAAAAGAAGACGGGTCCAATCCCTCTTGGGAGTATAGGCTAGTAGAGATAATAGGCTCACTGTTGATACCCCAGAATTCATTGTTTTTTTTCACTCAACAAACGACCTGACTACTTAGCTTTTATGAAGCAGGCACTCGAGTGAATGTTGGGGATGGAAATGTGAGTTGGACAAAGTTTTGGACTTCAAACTGCTTAGAGTCTGGTAAGACAGACAGGTAAACACATCTAGAAACAAAAATTATAAACGCTCATCATAACATAATGTGAAAAGAACAGAAAGTGTAGAGGTGGCATAAAGAAGAAAACGATCACTTTGACCTAGATGTGGGTGCTCTGTGTGTGTGTGTCTGGGCTTTGGTGCCAATTCAGATATTGAAAAATAAAAAGAAATTCATCATGAAAAAATAAGAAGAAAATAAAACTCCAAGCAGATGAAACAATGGAAAGACAGAGGCACGTGAAATAGGATGAAGGTTCAGCAACAGCAGAGCCCTCGGGATGGGTAGCAACAGGAGTAGGTAGCCAGACCCTGGTGTGAGATACTATTATCTCACACTAACGTGGAGAGTCACATTAAGTTGGGGGCAATAGCTTAAGAGTCACTTACCCGAAATGTGTTTTAAAAGTTCACTCTGGCTGAGGAGAGAATAGATAGGAAGAAGGGCAGACTGTGAGCTGGGGGACCAAACTGAAGGATACCCCCCAACTGGGATTTGCTCTCAAACAGTGACCATGGAAATCGAAAGAATAAGTGAAGCTGGGGTCCAGTTTATGAGCAGAATCATGATGGGACTCAAGGAATATGGAGAAGGAACTGTGTCTAGAATGACTCCTACATTCTTGGGTGCTAAAAATGAATAGGAGAGGAGCTGTTTTGAGGAAGGTGCATTAGATGAGTTGAGACTGAAATATGTTGAGTTAGATGTTCCTGATGCATGTTCAAGTTTAAAATGTAGGAAAGCTGAATAAATCTATCAGAGGCTCATCTCTTCCAAAATTGAACAGAGCCTCACCTCCAAGGCACTGAGATGAATTTTCTAATTAGAAAAGAGTCCAGTGGAAAATAAGCTAGGAATGAGAAAAGGAGATACTAAACATGGAGAGATTTCCTATAACAAGAATGGTAAATTTCTCTTAAATTTACTGTATTTGCTTATAAATACCAAATTCTCACTGCCTAGTAAATGTGATAAACCTCTTAAAAAATTAATTTTCCCATTTCCTTAAACTTTCTGTGGAAATCAGTACTTTAAAAGCAACATGTGACTTCATGCCAATTCCAAATTTGTTTTTACTTTTCCTATAAACTGAAAGTGATGCTTCTGAGCAGCAATGTAGATAAACACTGTAAGGATTGCCTTCTTTATGAAATCAAGTCCACATTAAGTATCCTTTTCTTCTAGAATTACTAATACATTATGAAGACTCTATTTCCTTAAATAGAAAATAAAAGTTCACTTTCCCATAACTTAGATCAGAAAGGCTGCTTCTTTTTTGGTGGGGGTTTTTTACAGTTGCAGCTTAAATTTGGGATGATTTTACAAGGCAAGGAAGACGTAGATCTCCTGCAAAAAAGAGGAACTTTCACAATTAGTGAAAACCAAGAGTGCTGACATGAGGGTTGGGGGAAGATGATGTTACCACAGCACCACAGCTGAGAAGGGAAATGGAGGCCCAGCTATCTCCCTAGCCCATGTGAGGGACCAACACACCCACAGGCTTACAGACACTCCTCACATGCGCCATCTGATCCCCAATGCAGATGTCACGTTTTAAGCAAAATGCCCATCTTTTCTTCCATCTGTGTTTGTTCCTCTCTGGCCACCTCTCCCTCTGCCTCCTGCAGTAGTTTGTGCAAATGTTCTCAGGCCAGACAGGCCACCTTTCAACTTAATGGCACATATGACTTCTTAATAGCAAAAGTTTTTTGTAGACTTATTTTCAAAGTCTGCAAGAACCCAGTAGAACCCAGGGTGAGATATAAAAGGATGTTCCTTCTCAGAAAGAGAAATTTCAACGTAACCCCTGACATGTCAGAATTCATTGCTTTTTCAAATGAATATTATCTGTTTGCGCCAGAGATTTCTAAGTTTAGGGATGAATTCAAAAGTGAAGAGTCTGTGTCATCATCAACTGGGTATATAAAACATCACAAGCTGGGTACTCAGAGATGGTGGAGAGAAAATCCACTTGGTTTACTGGCCCTGTCCTGGAGAGTCATCAGTAAGTGTATGTGCAGGCCCAAGGGTAGGTACGCTGGCAAAAGCCTAAGCAAAGGGAGACTGGTAGCTTGGAGTTTTGCTACAAATTAACAGGGCAGACAACATGGCAGGAACACTGTGGGTTCACGGTTTTGGCATACAACTTTTTTTTAATTTATTTATTTTTATATATTTTACATCATTGTACATTTTTTTTAATTTTTTTTATAAAATTGCATGGGTTTATTTTTAAGATTTATTGATTGATTGATACATACATACAAGCACTGGGTACAGTCAGAAGCATGGGAGGGTGAGAGAATTCACCAGAGCCAGAGCAGGAAGCAGAGCAGGCAGAAGGACTGAGGTACACTGCTGAGGGGGGCAGCGGGCGGCAGGAGAGGTCTGCGCACCATGTGGGACCCTCCTCCAGTGGCCGGGGAGCAGCCGGGAATCGAACCGGTGCTGCAGAGGCTGCGGGCAGCTTCGCAACCCAGCGCTCAACCGCTGAGCCACCGGGGAGGCCCTATACATTTTTAAAATATGTTCACCCATGCACCATCACTACAGTCCCCTGTGCTCCTCCCTCCCTCCCTCCAAACCCTCTCCCTCCGCCTTCCCTACAGGACGGACATATGACTTTCAAGAACACAAGAAGGGCTGTACAGTAATTGCTATATTAACTATGAGTAATTTCAATTTGTTAAAGAATTTATATTAAGGAACTATAGGGGATCTGTTGTTTGTTAGTTTGGGGTTTGTGTCCCCAACCCTTATATTCATTAGAAGTCCTTTCTGACCCCAGTCTGGTCTTGAATTTCCCAATCTTTCGCACACTTCCCACAATAAGCTTCACCAACAGCTCGGTTGGACCACTGCCTTCCATTATACAGAGAAGCAATGTCAGCAAAGCCCGTGAATATAATGTCTACTCTGTCCACTGCTTAGTGCTGTCCCAGGCAAGATCACCAGTGCTTTATCTCTCTGATCATAACAAGCATGCCATACAAGGTCTTCTTTATCATATGCAAAATAAAATCCCAAGATATCTGACACAGACGAATTCATGAGTTAACCAAATCCAAGGCAGTAAAAAGTGTCCTCAGGAGTAATATGGAGGGGAAACAGAGCAGCAGTGCTCATGAGAATATCTGAGATTCAACTGAACTGAACTCAAGATGAGAAGTTAGAAACACGGGCTTTTTAATCCCACTTTGCCAGTGACTCACTGGGCAACTTGTTCACTTCCCCTTTGCCTCAGTCTCTCCACAGTGTAATTCAAATTTTCTACACAGCTATCTGGAATACACAGCTCCATTTTTTAAAGTTCCCTTACATATTTGTACCAAGTTCGTGTTTGGGTAGTGTAAAAAGCAAAACTATGATTCTTAGGAGAAAAACTAAGTTTTCAACTTTCTTAGTGCCTAAGAAATAGAGTCCCGTGGCAATAAAGGTCTAGGAGTTCCTTGCCTAACCCCAAGCCCCCTAAGCCTAGACAAATGATTCTTCTTTTAACTAAGAAAGTCTGGTTGGTAGTTCCAGATTTCACAGGTATCAGTATGTGATGGAATCACTGTGGGTTCAGAGTTTAGTCTTCAGAAATTCCACTTCAATCAGTTGGGCCAATGGGGGTGGTTCTCTAGGTAACTATTCCTGCTAGTCAAACCTATGTGAGCACAATTGACCAGCAGAACACAAATGAACTAATGAGCTGGCCTCATTGAGGACTGAAGATTTCCATACAGAGTGAGCCATCCAGTAGATCGACAAATGATCAACTGCACAGGAAGTTCCATTTGGATCAGAAAAAGCTAGTCACTGTAAAGAGAGAGCTCCTGCTGGAAATACTATTACAGAGTCTTCCTCTCCTCCAAGGGGATTTCTATACCAAGAACTGAGGCTGCTATCCTAAAATAGAACACTTTCTTGTCTAAATACAGCTGGATATGCTTCTTATTCCTTGGCTTGCCTTTTCCTAGGCCCTATACATAACACACCCTCCTATTATTGCAGCCCAGCAATTACTCAAATTGAAATGCAGATAAGTAGTTCATAGCTTTCTTAACATGCTACATTCCAGGCTTTTGCTTACAACATCCTAGAACCATTGGCAGCATTTTAACAAACTATCTCTTGAGGCAATTTCCTTCATTTTCTGTTGATCCTTTCTAACTTGTGTTTCACAGGACAGGGTTTCCCATCTGGACCCCAAATTTTAAGAGTATGCCTTCCGAGCCCGCAACTTCCACAAAGAGCTGACTGCACAGACATGCCCCATGGGTGTCTCTGAAGGCAGAATCAAACATGTCTCCCTGTGTTACACACAAGCAGGCAATCTTAAATGAGCTGCACTATGTAATAAGAGAAATAAGATTCACAAAGGGTGTAATTAGCTTTATTTCAGTAAAGAATGGTATACTGCATAGTTTCCAGAGGGCAGTCCAGGGACCAATTGATACAAAATAGAGGCAATTATTAAATATATATATTCCCTGTTCTCCACATCAAACCTATAAATTAGAATCTCCTTTGGTAAGAACCTGCTTTTTTTTAAACTTTCCTAGGTATTTATTTTTCTAGCTAGAATCTCAACTCTACCATCACTTAGTGACATACGCTGGGGAAGTTACCAAACCTTAGTTTACTTATTTGTAAGACATATAGAATACTTGTCCCTTGGGATTATTGTGAAGAATAAATAAGATAATATGAGTGAACTACCTGGCACAAAGTAGGCACCTTCAAAATGGTAACTAATAGCAATAATAAAAAACAGCAATGCAAATGAGAATGGGCTTTCATCTGGGGCAAGAAGGGCCCAACCAAGAGTGGCCAACATGCTGAGGGGCAGATGCAGCCAAAGGTGCTCAGATGTCATTCATCCCAACAGCAGAACAGAGCATCCAAGCACAGCCCCAACTGTCAGCATGAAAAGCCCAACCGGAAAGAGTGGGGATGTCCCAACTAGAGGGAGGAGTCCAGCAGCAAGGAATCCAAGAGCCCAGAAATTCAGGCCTAAGAGCAGCCTCAAAGAATCAGGCAGCTATATGACCCAGCTATCTACCTCTGTATATATCCAAACCACTACCTCAAAGATGTATTTGCATTCTCACGCACTTTGGAGCATTATTCACAATAGCCAAGACATGGAAATAATAAGTAAGTCCCCATCGATAGATGAAGATGAAGAAGATGTTATTATATATACTTATTCAGACCTAAAAAAAGAGATCCTGCTATTTGTTGCAACATGGATGAGCCTGGAAGACATTTCTAAGTTTAATAAGCCAGACACAAAAAAGGCAAGTATCACATGATCTCACTAATATATGGAATCTTAAAAAAAAAAATGTTGATTATAGTAACCAAGAGTAGAATGGGCTTACCAGCGACTTGAAGAAGGATGCAAAGGGGTGATCTGATCAAGACTGATCAATGGGCACAGATTTTCAGTTATAAGTAAGTTATGGGCACCTAATATACAGAATGATAATGATGGCTAACAATAATGTATTGTATGCTTGAAATTTATTAAAAGTAGACAGCAAGTGTTCTCCCTACATGCACACATACTCAAAGGTAACTATGGAGGTGATGGATATTTAATTAGTTTGAGTATGGAAATCATTTTACAAATATATATATATATATATATACATATATATATATCAAAACACCCTGTCATACACCTTAAATATATACAACTTTAACTTGTCAAAAATAACAAAACAAAACCAAAAAAAGCAGCAGCAATAAAACCTTGGTTGACCCATTGGGATTCCACAGCAGGATTCTAGTCCCGCAGAGACAGAACAAGAGACTGTGGAGCAGTGTGTTTCCAAAGCAAAGGCTGAAGACTGTTACCTAAGTCGAGGGCAGAAGGTCAGATATCAAAACTCAAGATAAAAGGCTGGCAGAGGACAGGGTCTAGAATTCCTCCATTCTTTCAGAGGGCTTAAACATAAGTCTCTGCTATACAATGGTCTGACTCAGCCACACTGGGGCTACAGCAATTTAACAACGCTTCTGGCTGGACCCAAACAGGAAGTCACTGGACTCCTTACTCTGAAAGGAGCAGGCAGAACAAAGCATCTCATCTAGGCAAGTTCAGGGATGATGGTGGAGGAGAAACCGTGGGTGAGAGTGGCATGGTAGGAGAAAATGAAGGTCTTTTCTTCCTCTGTTAATGGAACCTTAAGGCATTTCTTATTTAGTTTTTTCCTCCTTCCCCATCTTCTGAGGAGAGAAAGACAAAAGCTACACAAATATGTTCTCTAGGAAAAAACAGAGAAGAACTAACCAGCTAAAGCTTGTGACAAATTAAGAAGACTGTGCTGGAGGGTATAAAGCTAACAGGAGAGAGGCTGGAAGAATAAGGCATCAGATGAATCTGACCGAGAGTTGTGGGGAATAGGACAGTGAGAGGAGGTTCCCTAAAAGTGGAGAAAATGTTAAAAAAAAAAAAAATTTCCATTAACTTCTCTGGTCTGGAAGTTTTTTTCAAATGCTAGCAAGAGTCTTAAAGAAAGAAGAGAATTGCTATGCTTTGATTCTGTGCTATGATGCTTTAAAAGCAGCACTTTGAGACTGGGCTATGTGGCTCCCAACTAGCTAGCAGGTGAAGCTAGTGGAAAATGCAACACAGGATAAACAATGGAGCCCTCCAACTCCCCCATTATTGTATCTAGAGAGTGATAGCCAGAATTGAGGGGATTGGGGGGTGGGAAGTAGAAAAATTTAGGTAGCCCTGCCAGTCTCCCAGGCTGTCAAGGCCCAACTCACTCAAATTCAGCTCTCCACACAGCGCCAGCCACACCCAGTCTGCCCCTCCTGCTACTAGGTGTCTTCCTGCCTAGGTTTTTCAAAGTGCCCTACCCACACCCCGGAAATTAACCTTTTCTAAGGGAAGTATTAATCTTGCTACAGATCTACCTGAACCTGCCAGAAACTTCAGTCTTAGCTCCATTCACCATTTTACTCATACCCTCATCCCAGGAATCCATGGAAACTTCAGGAGATGCCTCCCTCCAATGGCATGGATGAATTTCATGTCCTAATAAAGTGATTTTACCTCAATCAATTACACAGTTAATCAATCAGGATGAGCACCCAGGTCCCCCAACAGCAGGAGAACTGATTTCAGACCCAAAAGAAAAATGGAATTAAACCCATGCAGGAAAAGGAGATTATTCTAGAAACCAGACAGGTTCAATCTAGTGAGGAAGACAAGAAAAGTGCAGGTTACAAGAAGATACTGATTTCTCAGTGGGGCGACACACACCAGATTTGGCAACAGGAGTAACCATAGTCCTCCCTCACTAAATGACAGGTACCAATAATGTCTTGCCCTTGCCAGGTTTGGCTCAAGAACAGAGCAGCTTAAATTCTCAGTAGAGGGAGATAGATGGGGAACCTGCTGGCAAAGGCACAGATGGCAAGGTCTGAATTCCAGTAACTCTGAGGGGCAGAGATCAAGGAAATCAGTCTAGGGGGAGCTCTCATTTTAGGGACACAAGGTTGGACCTGAAAGGAGGGAGTTAATATTTGTCACTCACCTACCAACTGTGGGGGGAACTTCATATATGTTGTATGCTTCATATACATTGTATGCTTCATATACGTTGTATGCTTTACTCTCAGAAAACTCTAAGCATTAGGTCCATTTTAGAACTGAGGTGCCTGAGCTTTGGTTTCTCTTACGTCACAGTTAATTTGCAGTGGCTCTTAGATTTAAACAACTGTGTGACTTGTTGCCACAGCACTGGTGAATGTAAACCAGATGCCACAGAACAACACAAATCAGGCCCCAAAGTGCGCCATGTGTGAAACCAAAAGGTGTCTGAGATCTTTGCCAAAATCATCTAGGAGGGCTCCGGGTGGGGAAACGAGTGGGAGGCTAGGCGAAACAAGATTGGCCCTGTGTTCACCACGGTTAAGGCAGAGGAAACTGAGCCCGCAGTTCAGTGCATTGTCCTCTCTATTTTAGTATATTTTCCATAACACAGAATAAGCTCTTTTAGATGTGCCATATGAATAGTCAAGTGAACATACCATTTCCCCTGCCTTTCCAGTCATTAAACACACTTTGGTTCTGTGCTCCCTTTGGTTATAAACCTGAACAACCCATTTAGCAAAGAATTCTCACACTTTTCTAGGAATTTGCTTCTGTGTTAGGCAAGCACACACATTAGGCATAAGTTTCATGGAAAAGAACATTTCAGGAATTTCATGTTACATGAAAGACTTTAGAAATTTTTCTCATAATATTAAGTGAAAAAAACAAGATCTAAAACCACAAATGAATCATAAAATCAATTTTGTTTCAATACATACACAGGAGGAAATACACTAAAATAAAAGCTATGGAATTAATTTTCTAAAGTTTACATACTTGACATGGAACATGCATTAGAGATTTAGGAACAGAAGAAACATTTTAAAGAAAAGCATTTTTTTAAGAACTTTAGGGTCACAGAACTGAATTAATTAAACTCTGGTCTGAAATATTGTCCTCATTGGCTAGCAGTGCCTTTTCAAAAATTAGTGAAGTTACCATTAATCAAACATCTATCAATGCATAGGTTATTTCTAATCTTAAAACAAGCATGCAAATTAGGTGCTTTTAATTTCCACCCTACACCGACTTGAACTCAGATCTGCTGACTCTGGAACCTGCCTTGGTCCATCACAATTTACCACCTGTCTCTTCAGCTTTTACATCTAGAGTAGAGAAAGCAAGACAAGAACTGGAGCTTCACATTTCCAACTGTGCCTTGTGGTTCCCCTACCCTCTTGTGACCCATATTCCCAGCAGAATGGAACTGATTAATCACCATCTGGCCAAGGAGGGAGGCTAGTCTTTTCTTCCTTCCTCTGGGCTGACAAACTGTAATCCCAGTCCCTGCTCTAAGAACGGGTCCTGATTTATACTGTAATATAACCATTCTCTCAAAAATAATATAACCATTCTCTCAAAAATAATACGCAGATATCAATTTGCCTGTGATTTAGTTATGAGTCTTGCAAGAGAGAACTCTTTCCACAAACACTATTTCATTAAGGGGTAAGTGGGCCAATATCAACCTTTCCTCCCTTTGCCAACAGAAGCTACTACCTGGTAAGCACGAAAAACAGACGAGTAAGGGATGTCTCTGAGGACACTAGGGGAAACATTGAAGCCAGGGGCAAGTTGGAAATCTATGTCAGATGATAAGAGGTTCCAGACAACTGCCTGGATGGACTATGGATGCTGGTCATTCCTTGAGCTATGAGGGCAGATTGGCCAGTTCATTAACTGGCAACAAAGAGGATGGTCCAGTCACCAAGCCCCGTCTGGAAGTTTACAGGTTCTGAGTTGTGAGAGTCCTGCTTTCCTCCAGATACCACCTCTCTTTGAGTGACTGTGAAGCATAAAGCAAACCTAATTTGTTTTCCTGTTGGTGAGATGTGGAGATAACCTGTTCTTTGGCAGGAAGGCTTCTTTTCTATGAAGTGTGTTGAGCAACTCAATAAAAGTATTATATACATAGCTCTATTTTACAACAAATTTCCCCAGAAATGGCCAAATCATTTCCCCTGGTAACTAACAATGCCACCGCACACCAATTCCCCCGTGGTGGGTTAACCACTGTGGCAGCACAGCTGTGCACAAGCGCAGACTCACACCTGTACGTCCCACAGCGGGTTCTCAGCTTGATCTGTTTTCCAGACAGTTGGAGACCAGGGTGTTGAATGCTGCCTAATCTTGGTCTTTTCTTTGTTCTATTCAAATTATAACAACCCTGGGCCTCATAGACTCCTCAACTATAACAAAATGGGTAGGGATTAGATTTGGGACAAATGAAAACCAAGAGAGTGGGAACACTTTCTCCAAAAAAAGAAATGGTGAGGGTCTCCCTGATGGTGCAAGGGGTTAAGCACAGCTCCATGAAGCTATCCACAGCCACTGCGGCATGAATTCAATCCCCAGGCTGGCCGGGGAGCTACCCACATGGTGCAGCAGACCTCTCCTGTCTCCCCCACTATTCCCCTCAGCAGTGTATTTCAGTTTGCCTGTTTTGTGCCCTACTCTATCTCTGGTGAATCATCTCAGCCCCCACACCTCTGGCCTGTACCCCAGTTCTTGTATGCATAAATAAATAAATCTTTAAAAAAAAAAAAAGAAGAAGAACTGGAGAGCTAAGAGGTGGTGTATCTCATAGAAAGAAATCATTCACCTTTGGAAATCAAGATTAAACAAGACCTGAGTGGGATGGGAGACAATTCTAAAAACAGTTATTGCTAAATAAACTGGGACCAGAGTCTTTGATGGGGTACAAGGGATGAAACCTCAGCAAAAGGATTAAAGTAACTCAGTGGCCATTGCTAAATGGCATGGTCAGTTGCTATAAACTTAGACGTCCAACTACTGACTTTAGTGAGCAGAGTGACTATTTGCCCTTTGCAGGTTTCCTAGGTAGCTAAATGATTTCCATTCACTTTGGGCCACGTGGGTTAAAGCACCTCACCTGATATTTAGCTGCAAGTCCAAACCCTAATCCTGGGATTTACAATGCCATAACTAAAAGAAGAGAAAAGGAAGCATTTGAACCTTAGGAATTTGCAGAGAATTCCCACTTCTGGATTTTTTGCTAAATAGTGTTGATCAGTCTATTTTTAAGAGGCAGGACCTTTCATAAAACAGCTAAGATGACTTAAAGGGCCTAGGCATCAGCTACTTGTTTGATTTTATATTTTAATGATTCAAAAATCACTAGTCATGAAAAAAATTAGCAGTCCTATATCAAGTTAACTTACCTTCAAAAGTACCTTTGTGCGTATGTGGTTTTGGTTTATGTGGGTTTTCTGTTTTTGTTTTTGGTTGATTTTTTTTTTTTTTTTTTTTTTTTTTTAGTATAAAGGGAAAATGGTGGGGGAAATACATATTGTATTTTATCAAACCCCAAATGTGAAAAATAGTTTAAGAGACTGCTGACGCAGTTGCAGCTGGGTTCATTGAAGCCTAATTAAAATGCCGGTAACACATGATTCCTGCCCAGAAGTGCTGACTACCACTGAGCAGAAACTGTGGCCATTTGCTGTACAATATAAATAACAATAGACAGAACATTATCATAAACGCTTTGCGTGAAGCCCCTAACCTCTATTTCAAGGTTTACAAAAATCAATGATTTTCCAGGCAGGGGTAACCATAGAGAAAACAGGCTTGATTACAGAAGAAATTAAAAAAGCAGCAACTAAACATATGACTTAGACCACTGGACTCTCAATCACTGCAATTCAGTCCTTCATGTGTTGCTCCAGCAATGTGCTGGAAGCTGAGAATTCAGAGTTAGGAAAAATCTATGATCTATGATTTCAAGAAACCAAGGTCTAGGGGGCTAATAAAAATCTTGTACTTAACATGTTTTCTGAATCACAAAATGCTGTTAGAAAAATGAATGATAACTTAATTCTCAGTTTCCTTATCTGTAAAATGGGAATAATAATTGCATTTACTTCATGAGGTTGTCTGAGGATTAAATGTATTGTCTGTATTAAAGTGTAAAGTGCCTAAATATTGTGTGGCATATCATAAGCACTATTTATATAGGAATTATTGTTAGGGCAGAAATAATTATTGTTAGGGCAGAAATAAATTCTATTTTAATTGCTACTTCCAGATGCAGATAGACAGACAGACAGATATAGATATATGAATAGATACAGAATATACACATATATATTTCCTAGCCCTGTCTGACAGGGCCTAGGAGCAATGAGATCTCAAGAGAAATAAGCATATACAGAACCAAGATCTTCATTTCTAAAGAACATTTTTCAATAAATGGAACCAAGACTCCTTGAAGAAATGACTATTTCCAGAACTAGGGAAGGGAAAATACAAGATAGGCCTAGAGCATCAAGTACCAGAAAAGAGGGAAGTGCTCAAAAAAGTAAAAGGGGTACCAGACCCAATTTGATGGAGCTCCCAATAGAGCTCCACCAAAACTGAAACAACATAAATATCACCCTACTGGATTATAACCCACAGTACAAATTAAATATACATGAGCCCATGTTAATATAAATAAATGATCAAATAAACAGAATGGTTAAAAGAGTCACTCTTCCTCACAGAGAATTCTACATAATGTATGCAAATATTCCCTATCTCAGAAGGTAGAGTTTATCCCCTTCCACCTCTCTGCTTGGCAATGGGCTAAACTTAGTGACTCACTTCCAAAGAACACAGTAGGGGAAGTGGAAAGACAGTAACTTCACAGTGGAGAAACCTGCCTGGCCAATGCTATCTTAACCCCGTGATGAAGGTTAACATCCTCAGTAACGGCATGTGGATAGTACATCCCCTGTCATGTGATGTGACAAGAAGTACATGCCACTTCTGTGGTACTTTTTTAAAAAATCCATAACCC
This sequence comes from Talpa occidentalis, assembly GCF_014898055.3. NCBI lineage: Eukaryota > Metazoa > Chordata > Mammalia > Eulipotyphla > Talpidae > Talpa > Talpa occidentalis. The sequence continues at coordinate 107,952,195 of NW_023602073.1, forward strand.
CAGACTAATCATAAGAAAACATCAAACAAACCCAGACTGGAGGATATTCTACAGACTGTCTACCCAGTATTCCTCAAGATTATCAGTCATGAAAATAAGGAAAGACCAAGAAATGGTGACAGACCAGAACAGACTAGCAAGACTTGACAACTAAACACAATGTTTTACCCTGGATTGGACTCTGAAAGAGAAGGAGCACATTAATGGGGGGAAAAAAAAAAACTGCTAAAAGGCAAAATAAAGTCTACAGTTAAGTTAGTTTTTTTTTGGGGGGGGTTATTTATTTATTTATACAAGCACTGGGTACAGTGAGAAGCGCAGGAGGGTAAGAAAATTCACGAGAGCCAGAGTGGGGAGCAGAACAGGTAGACTGATGAAATACACCGCTGAGGGGAGCAGCGGGTGCAGCAGGAGAGGTCTGCATGCCATGTGGGACCCTCACCGGTGGCCGGGGATCGAACTGGCGCTGCATAGGCTGCGGGCAGCTTCGCAGCCCAGCGCTCAACCACTGCACCACCAGGGGAGGCCCTAGTTAGGTAAATATTAATGTACCAATGCCAGTTTTCTTGTTTTTACAAACATGGTAAAATAAAATATTAACATTAAGAGAACTGGGTGATCTTTACATTTCTTCTGTAAATCTAAAATTATCCTGAAATAAAAAGTTTATTTAGGAATTTTTTTTAAAAATAGGCAATCTATGAAAAAATAAATAAAAGAGCAACTATATATTGTGTCAACTAAAGGAAACAGGAGCAAAACAATTTTCATGTTAGTCTTAGTTTTCAGCCAAGCGGAACTAGTGAAATGACAACTATTCTTTGATTCTTCATAAGGCACTTTAAGACAAACACCAAGCTATCTAGGCTCCATTATCAGCAAATGTTTGTTGGCTACATACCAGGGGCCAGGCACTGTCCTAGGCATTAAAGATACTTGGTAAAACAAAGCATATTTCCTGCTTTCAACAAATGTCCAGCCTCATTGGAGAAAGACAAGTTAACCAAAAATAAAATGCAGCATGATCATTCCTACCTGTGAAGTAATTTCAAGATTGTCAGGCTACTTCAAAGAACATTTGATCAGTTTGACACCAGTAAACCAGGCAGGACTGAGATGATCTCCTGGAAGAGACATAAATGATTTCATATGCTTTATGATCATCACAAGAAGCCGGGTGTTGGTCATATATATCAACCTTTTATATACAGCATACACTACACTGGGAAGTAGAATTAATTTTGATACCTCTTGCTAAAACCCTTCAAGGGCTTTCCATTAGTTAGAATCAGACAAAGCTCCTCATCATGTGTAACAGATTTATGTGTCAATGTGGCAAGGCTGTAGTACTAATAATCCGGGTGTTTTGGTGAAGGCATTTTTAGATGTGTTGAACATCTACAATCAGTAAACAGAGAATACCTGGAAAATGTAGTGAGTCCAATCAGCTGAAGGCCTTAAGAGTGAGAACCAAAGTTTGCCAGAAAAGAAGAAATTCTTTCTCAGAAAAGAAATTCTGCCTCTCCAATGTTGCAGCATCCATTCATGCCTGAGTTTCTAGCATGCCTGCCAGCGTGCTCAACACACTTCAGACTTGCCATGCGCTCTTAATTTTACATATAGCATTTTTTATAGAGAAAACTATATTATATATGAGATTACATATGTATTAGAATATACATAATGTATATTAGGGTATATATTACATATCCTGATGGACATATATTAGGATATATGTGACATATCCTATTGGTTCTGTTTATATTTATAAATGGCATACATATATAATTACATATACATATACATGTATGTGTACACCATATCTCCTATTGGCTTTGTTTCTCTGAAGAACCCTGACTGATAAACGATGGCCACAATCTTCAAGCTTCATACATTCTGGATTTTACCCTCCTCACCAATCCCTATTCCTCCTCTGTCTCTTCTGCACGCATAGGCTTTTTCTCATCCTGAGTCCATTCAACACATCCTGGCCCCTCCTTGCATAGGCTGTTCTGTCTCCATGATTGTTCTCTTTTTTTTCTTGTTAACACATATTCATGCCTCAGCTCTTAGTGCAACTGTTGCTTCCAGTACTACCCAGTGTCAAACTCACTTAGCATAAGCTTTCAAAGCACTTGTGTCCTCTGCCTCCCTAAATTGCAGCTTCCATCTTCCCTACATATAAGTTCCATGAAGGCAGGAACTGTCTGGTTTCACTCATTTTTTGTGATTATATTACTGTAGTGGCAGGAAGGCCACTGAACAGGTTTTCTGATCCAGCAGACCGGGTAAAGGAGGAGTCTTGGAGCCCTCAGTGGCTTTTGCAGGCTTTTATTGGGATTTACCAGGTACACAGCAGGCAGGGGTGCTGGGGTGCTGGGAGGCCGACAGGCCTCCCAGCCTCCAGCAAGTCTTCACTCTTTCTGGGCTCTACAGAGTTCTCTGCTCTTCATGGTTCTTCTGGTGTCCCCGTGACGCTGCCCTTATAAGCCCAGTCTTAGCCCAGGTGAATCCCATCTACATATGCCCATACCCTACTCCAGGTGCCCCCATCAGGCATGCATTCAGGACCACAAGGATCCATCATCAATCCTAATGGCGGGAGGGCAGAAAAGCCTGACACTTTTTATTTACCCTACAACTACCTAGCACAGTGCTTGAGACATAAGTCTCTCAATGAATATTTGTTTAAAGGATGTCAACACAGATGTTGTAAAATCAAAAAACAGCCCCCTCCATAGTCACACCATCTGAACTTCTTTCAGGTAGAATCCAGTGATTCAGTCCTCTTGATAACTCATCAAGCTGAAACTCAACATTTAAAAAAAATAAAAGGGGAACTCGGGGAGGCAGTCAAAGCAGGCAGAAGGAGGGGGCTTTACTTGCCAGAGACAGAAATGTCTCTGCAGATGGGCTAGAGGTGGTCAGTGTGGCTGCAGCCTCACGTTGACACCGACTTCTCCAAAAATACCACCTGCCTCTCAACCCAAAACGGGGCTTATGTAATTATATTTCCCACTTCTTACCAGCTGCCAAGTGTTGAAACTCTCAGAAGCACGTTTTTTAAGTCTTAAGAGAAATATCAACTCTATTAAAGGAGAGAAAAAGATATGTTCTTACCAGATTTTTCTTTATCTAAAAGATTCAAGCCTAAAAAATATTGAACCCTGGCTGAATTTGGTAAGTATAAACAAGTGAGTATTACATTTCTTCTTTAGGTTATTTTTAACCTGAGTTACCTACTTTGGATAAACTGTCAAAGCTCCCTACACAACAGGCCCCTAGGTGATGTTTCCAAAGGCAGTACCAACAGCTGATTCCTCAATACATATATGTGGCAATTTTACCTATTTTCAAGTTCATTGACATTCTTCCTAGTGACAGGTGGAGTCTATATCCCTTCCTTTCAAATCTGGGTGTTTCTGACTAAACACCACTTTACATTGACTAAAATGTGTTGGAAATACTGCTCTGTGATTTCTGGGCTTGGCATAAATGACCATGCAGTTCCTTCTTGCACAGATGTCATTAGCGAATCCAGCCAGCAGGTAAGAAATGTGACTCTCCCAGGCTCCTATACTGTGAGGAATCCAAGCCACCAAGGAAGGCCACTAAATATGCTCCAGTTGGCAGTTCTAGTCTTCAAGTTCTCTCAAGCAGGGGAGTACACAGGCTCTCAGATGATGCAGAGGTTCTCTAGCCCCCCCAGCTGTTGCTTTAACCCCAGACCTTGACTTCTTTCCAGCCGAGACCTCAAACACGGGGGACAGAAGGTTCAAACCAGTCACCCCCATTGCACTCTTCCCAAATTCCTTCCCCCAAAACATACTAAAATAGTTACTGCTTTACCTTATTGTGTTTAGATTGTTGTCTGTTGTGCAGCAACAGTAACCAGAACAAAAAGAAAATGAGTTATTTCTTGGATGTCAAAACAAATGACCAACTTCTCTCCACAGGTGTCAACACTCATCAACAGCTGTATCTCGACAAGTCTCTCACAGTAAACAAACAAACAAACAAATCAGAGCTAACCACAGTATTTTATGAAAAGGAGTGAATTCCAAGCAACTTAACCTACTCAGAGAGAGAAAAGAATTGTGTTTGAAAAAGGAGTGTTTAATCAATGTTTCATGAATGAATAAAGGAATGACCCAAAAAGCCATGAAATGTTCAAATTCAGCAGAAGGCAAAGAACAATATTCTGAGACCAAGGGAACCTTAGCTCCCAGTTCAAAAAATTCAATCCTACCTCAGTCTCTAGGACTCTAAATTATTTTGACAAGTTGAATAACGAAGCAAGATAAAAATAAGTGGCTGGAATAAGCTTACCCTAAGGGCAGCTGACTAGATTTTGCAAGGACCTCAAATTCTTTTGGGGAAGGTGTTGGACTTGTCCTGAAGGTAATAGGAAGCTGTGAAATGCTTTAAAATAGGGAAGCATTGTGATGAAATATAGTGTTGGAAGATTAATTTGAATCTTGTTAGGTGATAAACTTACTGGAAAACAAAATAGAAGAAAGGTTATTTAGCACTTAGGAAACATCTGCAGTCCCACAATTAAAATGCAGTTGACCTTTGAGCATGAACATGGGGTTAAGGGTACTGACACCTGTGTGGTTGAAAATCCACATAAATTTTCATTCCTCTCAAAACCTATCTATAGCTGTCCCTCTGAATCCACAGGGAGATTGGTTTCATGACCCCTGCAGATACAAAACTCCCGGCATACTTAAGTCCCTTATAGTGAACCCTCCATATCTATGGGTTCTGCATCCAAGTAGTCAACCAGAGATTGGGTGAATCTATGAAAGCAGAACCTGAGGCTATGAGGAAGAAACAGTATCGAAAAGAATTCACTCATAAATGGATCCATACAGTTCAAACTAATGTTGTTCAAGGGTCAACTGTACATAAACCTGAGCTGCTCTGAGCACAGTGAGAGGAAAAGGAGTGCAAAGGTGATTTGGCTGCATGAACAAGAGGGCTTGGACAGCAGACTGGATATCAGGAGCACAGGTGAAGGAAGAATCATAAAAGATTCAGAGATCTTGAATAAAAGAGGTCAGTAGAGCTGAAGGAAATGGAATGAAAGAGGAAGTATCTTTGGAGAATAGGAAAACACAGTAGGAATCTATGGACTTTGAGATGGTGCTAACAGGACATTTAGGTAAAAAGAGCCAGTGATGGGCCTCCCTGGTGGCACAAGGGGTTAAGACACAGCACTATGAAGCTATCTGCAGCCTCTGCAGCACAAGTTCGATCCCCAGCCAGGGAGGTGACCCACATGGCGCAGCAGACCTCTCCTGTCTCGCCTGCTGCTCCCCTCAGCAGTATATTTCAGTAGATCTGCCTGTTCTGCTCCCCACTCTGTCTCTGGTGAATCTTCTCACCCCTTGCATCTCTGGCCTGTATCCCTGCTCTTGTATGCATAAATAAACGAATCTTAATTTAAAAAAAAGAGCTAGTGGGCCTCCCCAGTGGCGCAGCGGTTGAGCGCTGGGTTGCGAAGCTGCCCGTGGCCTCTGCGGCGCCAGTTCGATCCCCAGCTGCTCCCCGCCACCGCTGGCACGCAGACCTCTCTGAGCAGTGTACTTCGGTCCTTCTGCCTGCTCTGCTCCCCGCTCTGGCTCTGGTGAATTCTCTCACCCTCCCGCGCTTCTGACTGTACCCAGTGTATGTATAAACAAACAAACAAATTAATAAATAAATAAACATGCCTCTATAAGAGCTAGTGGGATGATTGGAGATCTTGGGTTAAGGAAAAAGGTAGAAGATAGGCCTAGGAAAGTGGACTTGGGAATATCAGCCTGGAGGCGATACCTAAAGTCATGAATGAATTCCCGTATTTTGCCATGTTAGACTATATTAGGTCTTTGGTGCTCATGGCACATTATAGCCCAGGATGAAAAACTTTGAGAATACAGCCTCTTTTTTAAGTTTGGGCTGCAAAATTAGTTCTACTACACCACATATTGATAGCAATTTAAAAATTAAGAAACAAAATATGAATTACAGTAAGTGCCTCTATTCATCTGGGCTCTCAGTACATTTTGGTTTTATTTGTCTTATTATTGAGGAAACATTGGTTTACAACAGTGTATGTGGTTTAGAAGAATAGATTCACACCTCCTCAGATGTGTGTCACCACACCATGCCCACCACGAAAGCCCCCATAGTCCTTTACCCTAGGCCTCTCCCCTCCTTTGTTTTGAATGCTTACCCTCTTCTCCTTCTCTAGTTGCCTCAATTCCAGTCATCTTTCTAGCATTTGTTTTATTTTTTGTCAGTTCCTTTGTTTCTTATACTCTACTTATGACTGAAAGCATCTGGTATTTTCTTTCCTTCTGACTTAATCCACTTAGCATAATCCCCCTTCAGTACCATCCATATTGTTGTAAATGGCAAGAATTCATCTTTTTTTATAGCTAAGTAATATTCCATATTTTGAACTATTCCTCCTACACAGTTCAACTGACAGTATTGGTCACAGAAATTAAGAACCATTGTTAATACTTTTAAAGAATATCTGGGTGGGCTACTATTTCTACTGCTCTCCACTTGAATAAACTGTCAGAACATCAAGAGCTTTTGTAGAGCCAAAAAGAACCAAAGAATGTGCAGCTGGAGGTATCAGCTGTGCATATCTAATTCTAGCCAAAATAACTCCCCCAGAGTGTCCAGATGTAGAGAGAGAAAGAAAGAAAGAAGAAAGGGTAATTCAGTCAGGGAAGTCAACAGTGGCTAAAGATTCAAGCTGGTCAGAGAACATTATTACATTGGGTACCAGACAAGGTGCTGCCGCCACCACAATATTTGGGTAACTTACAATTGCAAAAGTGCACATCTGTCTGTAACCATCTGTCTGAAAGCACACTGGAGGTCAGAGGCATGGGGAAATACAGAAACCTGAAAGTAGAGTAGGATAAGATAAGGAGAGGAAAACACGTAAGGAATCTTATTTATTTCACAGAGAAAGAGACAGTAAGTTGAAAGAAAGTGTGAGATGGGGTCTTCTTAAATAAATTATCATGCAACAAGTGCTACTTTATCTGTCTAAGAAAATAATTACAGGAAAACAGTGTTTCCTGAAAAGTGCCTCTGTGAATGAGGCCATTTGGAATAATGACAGAGGTTTCTGGCAAGTGAAAGGTAGTACTATATGACTTCCCTGGGGAAGCTCTGGCCTGATCTCAGTCGGGTACAGGATTGAGATTTTGCAACCATACACTTCTTGAAAGCATAGAAACTGCTTTCCTTGGCCTCTGTGGCAGCTAGCACATTCCGTGCACTGACTGGCCTCCAACCTCCATTGGCTGTGCTTTACTCACTTTCATAATTTCTTTTTGTTTGTCTATTTCTAATACTTGAGGTCTTCTGGGCTCCCCTTTTTCCACTCAAACACTTTCTTGAGGGGATCTCACCAGCTGCCATGGCTTTAACATCATTCAGTGTTGATCACTGTCAAATATTCATTCTCCCAGATCGCGAGTCTGAGCTCAGACTCAGGTGCTGGCTGACAGCACCTGCACACGGGTATCTCCTCTTGAGCATTTTACAAACTCAATTTATCTAACATCAAACCTCTGGCTTTCTCCCAGAGACTCATGCCTTCTCTATTTCCTATGAGCAAATGGCACCTCCATTCACATGTTACCCAAGTTGGCCACCTAGGACACCTCATTTGAATGTCTCTTTCCCAGTGTTCCAAATTAATCCACAGCTCTCCAACCCCATTGCCATGATCCCAGACAAAGACCCACCACCCTTCATTTCATTATAAGAGCCTTCTGACTTGTCTTTCTATGATCTTGACTCTGCCTTACTTCATTCTCAAGTATTCTCAAGCACTCATTCTAAAATAAATCCAATCAGTTCATTTATTCCACCTAAAGCTCTTCAATAGATTACTACTATTCTTCAGATAAAATTCAAAAATATTAATATAATTTGCAAAATTTGGCCTTTCTCACTTTCTTACCCGTCACCTTTGCCTCCTTTAAATTCCACAGCCCAGCTATGCTAAGTTTTTTTCTAGTTCTGTGAACCCACCAAGTTCTTCCTGAATTATATAGGTTTCTTATGTACTGCCTGACATTCTCATCTCTTTTTTCTTTCCCAATGACCATTCATCCTTCAGGTCCCAGTTCAGACAAAACTTCCCCTGGCAGGCTTTTTCTAACTAGTCTAATCTGGGTTGTACTAGGTTGATATATGGAGATCTACTGTTAATGTCTTTATCTTCCAATAGACCTTGAGCACTGTAAAGGCAGGAAGCATGTCTGTTTTGTGGGCAATCATATGTCCAGCACTATTATATGTTAAATGATCATGTAAGTATGTGACTTGTGGACTCTGATCAGCTGCAGAACTCTACCAGGTCTATGTCAAAGAATGTTTCCTCAGAGAAAGATTTATAAAGTTCCTTTATCTGAGATGAACCTGGCAGCTGCAGCATCTCCAGGAACATTCGTTCCTTGATATGCAGCCAATGAGAATCTATTACGGGATTTTCAGCTGCAGCTCACTGCAAAGCTCTCACTCTAAGCACAAAATAATTTCTTCATTTTCAGCAAAGGACATCAATTAATGAGTCATGATGGTATTGGGATACAAGGAATAAAAAGTAGAATACAGCACAGAATATTCTAGATACATGCAAAGTCTTCCCAAAGAACTGTATTAGACTGACCGCTATCTCAGTGGTTTCAAAACTTGAGCTTATGTCACAATCACCCAGAAGACGTTAAAGCACAGATGTCTGGGCTTGACCCCCCGACTTCCTGGTTCAGTAGGTCTGGGATGAGACCATAGAATTTGCATTTTTAACAAGTTTCCAGGTGATAATGATGCTTCTGATCTGGGGCCACAAGTTTGAGAACCACTGCACTAAATATTTGAGTCACCCCTCGTAGTCACACAAATACAAGAAAGTAAGCTTTCGATGTGCTTGGCTAAGAGGACCACTTCACCCCTAAAAGGAAAGAGCTCATTGCTGGCCAGGAAGTGGGGAAACTTGCAGAGGGATTAAAGAACCTCTGGGAAACAAATCAGAAAATCAAAAATCCAATCCTTTCTATATTGAAATTGAAGGTTACTAGGACCACTCTGATAACTTAGAGCAGTTCAATTTAAAATAATTCTGCAAGAAAAGAACATCAGGGCCTTGTATCATAGTGCCTACCCAGCATCCATCATTCTGAAAACAGCTCCTCATTTTCCTATCATTGCCTAGTTTTCAGTCCTCAAAATTCAGACCATCCTGAGCACTGGGAAGGATCCAGACTCAGATCTGTCCAATAAAAACGTGCCAGGCCCAGTCCACAGCAACTGGTTAAGAGTTGGCATGACATAAGCTGTGTGAGAATCAGCACTGGACAACTGTAGGGTAAGGTAAAAGTATCAGGCTTTTCTGCCCTCCCGCCATTAGGATAGATGAGGGAAAGCTGTGGTCCTGAATGCATGCCTGATGGCGGGCACCTGAAGTGGGTACACCTGGGCTGAGAGACTGAGTTTATAAGGGTGGCATCACGGGGATGCCAGCAGAAGCCAAGAATGAACGGAAACCAAGAGAAGAAGAGAAGCACAGAGAAGGCCAGAGAGCCCAGATAGAGTGAAGATTTGCTGGGGGCTGGGAGGACTGCCAGCCTCCCAGCCCCCCAGCACTCCTGCCTGCCATATGCCTGGTAAATCTAAATAAAAGACCTGCAAAAGCCACTGAGGACTGACTCCTCCTTTACCTGGTCTGCTGGATCATAGAAAACCTGCACTGTGTCCATTCCTGCCCCCCTACAACAACTATTAAAGCTGCTGTGATACTGACCCTCTTTTTCCTCTGATGTTGCCCAACTGATAGGCATCTGGGCCATCAGGTGTCCACTGTCACCACAAGGAAGTGTGACAGAGAATGACACCAACACTGATGAAAACGCAGCCAAGAGATGAGAGGAACATGCTCCTGACAACACCATCTGGATCCAGCAGCACCTGAAATTAGACTATCTCTGAAATTGAAATGAATTCTGTCACTTGCAACTTAAAGAGCCTTGACTGATAGAATTCTTCTAACACCATAAATAATAATAAAATAAAATCACCCAAACTCAAGCTTTCCTCTGATCCAGGATGGTTAAGTAGCCAATTGTTTTAGTGGTTTCTCTCAAGTTTTGTCAGCCCCTCTGGAATTCTACTGAATAAAAATTTTAACAAATCACTTCTACATCATAGCACTTAGCTGCATCACTGCTTATTTACCCTTCTTCTGTCTAAGAGTGCCCTAAATTTAGAAACTATGTTCTTTATAACAGTTTTCTTGGTTACCATAAGTAGTTGACTCATAGTAGGTGCTCAATTAGGTGACAGTAAACAACCATTAAAGAAAAATGACAAGTTTGGGTCCAATTAGTCTGCATTCAAGTAGAATGAAAGAAAAAAAGGAGAGGACAGCCAGGGAACAAAGCACATTGGACATAATACTAAACTGAAAAAGGTAATAGCCCTCAGAGATGACTTTGCAAAGTCAGGTAAACCTTTCACTCTGCAGTTGTGTAAGGGTAGGAATGGACACAGGGCAGGTTTTCTAGGATCCCATGCAGAGCGGGTAAAGTCAGAGTCCTCAGTGGTTTTTTGCAGGTTTTTTATTGGGGTTCACCAGGCATACGGCAGGCAGGGGTGCTGGGGGGCCGGGAGGCCTGCCAGCCTCCCGGCCCCCAGCAAGTCTTTACTCTTTCTGGGCTCTCCAGCGGTCTCTCTGCTTCTCTGCTCTTCTGCTCGTTCTGCTGCTTCTCGGCTTCTTCATTGGCTTCTCTTTTGGCTTCTTTCTCTGCTTCTGCCGACGTCCCCATGACGCCGCCCTTAAAAGCCCAGTCTTAGCCCAGGTGAATCCCATCTACCTCTGCCCACACCCTATTCCAGGTGCCCGCCATCAGGCATGCATTCAGGACTGCAAGGATCCATCATCTATCCTGATGGCGGGAGGGCAGAAAAGCCTGACATTTTTCCTTACCCTACAAGGGGTAAAACACATGCTGGCTAGATTATTTCTGATGAAATCCCAATTCCCACTAGAAACTTCACTATTTTTCTTTTCTTCGAAATAGCCATTATGGAGACATGACAACTGAGATGGTGACTCCCACATAAGTCAGCTTCCTCTTCCCCAAATCAGTTTCCAGAAACTCTGCCACATCATGCAGTGAGAACCCCCTGGCTTCGAACTCAAAAGAAAGTCTCCCAGGTCTTGGGTAAAGACGACAGCAGCTCTCTTCTAGTGGCTTTCAATAATAAATACCTTACTTCCAGGGAGCTCACAGACCCTGGACTTGTGGAAAAGAACAACTACATGGGAAACAGAACCCAGAAAAGTCTGTACATGTGCCAGGCACAGGACTGGTCATGCACCCTTCCAGGTTAAATGTGCCTGCTGCTACCTGAAGCATCTGTTGGAGCACCGGGCACAGCTGTGGCCACACACTGCCCATCCAAGCATGGACCCTAGAGGAGGCCATCTTTCTGACATCAAGGGACCTGCCATGGAAGAAAAACAGAAACAGCACAGATGGAGCTGCCTCTTCAAATCCTTGTGGATGTCATGAGATTAGCAGCTTTCCTCTGAGTGGGCCTCAAAGACTTCCTTTACAATTGTTCATAAGCTAGCTCAGGGGATAGGCAGTGAAGTTCACTAAAACAAAAACATAACCTCAAACATCCAAAACAGCTGGTGGAAATTGTGACTGCTTAAGAGGAGCTGACTTATCTAGCTGAGTCAAAACAAGTGTGAGTGCTTCAAACAGGCACGAGATCAGAAACAAAATTAGGTGTTTATTGAGTACTGTCCCTCCTGATTTTTTTTCTCCCTTGTTGGACATAAATCTCCTCCTTAGCTTCACCCTGACAAGGAATAAAGTCCTTTATAGATATCGACATTTCATGAAACTCATTTAAAATAAGGATTTTCCCCCTAATTGGTAAAGTAATATATATTCTTTGGAAGAAATTCAGAAAACAACAACAACAAAAAATCACAATAGTAACATAAAAATCACCTATAACCCCTTTGCTACTATCTCCATTTTGTTCTTTTTGACTCTGGTTTTTCATATACACTCACACACATATAAATAAATTTATTCATTTAAGTTACTCATTTTGATCCTGATTTTTACTTAGTTCTAACACAACCATTTCTCCATGTCATTTCTACATTCTCCCACAAAATCTTTATGCCCGCATATGAACACCACAAATAATTTAGTGACTGTCAATTGTAAATATTTAGGATATTTCTAATTTTGTGCTTTTGAAATAATGATATAAAGAATATCCATTTTGATAAATCTTGGCACATGTACATCATTAGAAATTTATCTTTCAGGCACTGAAATTCAGGATATAAAATGGATGCTGACACTGAAGGCTTATGCCCCCTTTCTCCCAGAGAGTTTCTTCCAGTAGTCTCTTTTTGCATATTTTCAAACCACATAGGCAGCTACTGTTAGAACTTCAAGGCCCTCTGGTTTTACAGTAGCCTTACTTTTGGTCAAGTTAATAGTCTTTTTGGTTCACACTGCAGGAACAGTAGTTTTTTTAAATGTATGACAAGAAATGAAAGCAAATAAAATAAATATTATGAAAGATTACTAATTCTGTTTAAAAGAAAAAATACCAAAGTAAAGAGTAGTTACATCAAAAGAGGTATCAGGATGATTAGACTGGGCTACTCAACTTTATCTTCCAGAAAATTCTCAAATTAGTTAATTTGTAACAGGTTTTACACTTACAGAAAACTAGCTAAAATTTTCCACCTTCTCCTATTTTCTACTTCAAAAGTGAAATAAGACATTCCTAAAAAGAAACGTCTTAAATGGCATTATTACCTCTCATTCTAGATTTACTGTCCCCATTGAACAATGGCTTCTGTATTGGCACAAGCTATTCAGTCATTCACCACTGGGGGATGAGTCACTCCCCATGAAAAATCTTTCCAGAATTTGGATAACAGAGAAGTCTGTCCTGCCAAAAGCTCAACAAATGCTGGTAAAATTTAGGAAAACCATTATCATGCAAGCTTGCAATAATTTCAGAGAGCATCTCTTAGTAGTTATTGCACTCTCTGACCTCTAAAAAAGTGTAAGCAATTTCATACACACACATGCAACCCCTGCCAGTTTCCCTTAAAAGTCCCATTCTCTTCATCACCACTGTGTGGAATTAAAAACAGTTGGTCAAGCTCCACTAATCGACAGCTGCTTGCAATTAGATGAAGCATTTAGAGCCATTCTCCTAACTACCTTCCCAACTGCCTAACCATTCAGCATGAGCAATACACCGTGACAATTTGCCAGAATGTTTAACTTATCTCCATCTCTAGTGGTTTCTATACCTTCCTTATTTTCTTCAGTCTTCCCACACACTGTCTGACTCTTCCAGTTCCTCTTGTTAAATTAGGGGTATACAGAAAAGGGATTAGTTGAAACCAGGTCGAGCCACTTTGCACTAAGATGGAAAATTCTACCCAGACAACTTTTAAAGGGCAAATACATGTTTCTCAAAGAGAAGAGAAAAGATGCCCTTTCTTTCTCTCTTTTTTAAAACAATGAACCAGAAAACTCGCTGTAATTTTTCTCTTTAAGGATGATGAGGAAAAATCAAAGATATTGAGTTTTGTAAACTATTTCCAAATCTTATAACTTATAAACAATAATTTGAGAATAAGGAAAATGTACAGATCACTTCATTCAAAATTTTCCTTTACAAACTGGGCATCATAAGTCTGGATGCTTTTCCCAAGGTCACAGAAGTGGCAGAGCATGGATTAAATCCAACTCTCCTGATTCTCAGTCCAGATGGCTTTTTGATATTCCAGTTCCTTTTTAGGCAGAAGGAAGCTGTTATACCTACTCAGAATTCAAGAAGCAAAATGAAAGCTCAGACAAGAATGAGAACCCACACCCCAGACCTCATGTTCACAGCCCTGGCTTTTCCTATCTTCTTTCTTCCTGTGGCTAATCAAGGGGCTCCAGAAATCTCTTGCCTGCAACCTCAAGTATCCAATCTAGTCTCTTAATCATGGAGTCTTCCTTCTATGTCTGCAGGCGCCCTGAGCATAGTTACTTTCTCCTTAAATGCACATTTTCATTACACTTACCATACAGCATTACCTTTATATAGCCTGTGGGAAATGGTATGGAGATGCCTGAAAAAATAAATAAATAAACACCAAATGATCCAGCTATAGCACTGCTAGGTATTTGCCCAAAGTATATGAAAACACCAATTCAAAAAGTTTCATGCACCCCTGTGTTCATAGCAGCATTATTCACCAATGCCAAGTCATGAACCAACCTAAATGCCCACTGTCAGATGATTAGATAAACAAATTGTGGACTATATACTGAATGGAATACTATTCGGTTATTTAAAAAAAGATGGAATTGTGACTTTAGGGGAAAAAAAGATCTTGAGGTGATTATGCTACGTGAAATGAGTTAGAAAGTGAAAGACAGTTTCCTCATTTGTAGATGATAATAACCAAAGAAAACAAAATGGCGAAACACAATAAAAAATAGTTCTTAGACTCTATGAGACATATGATTACCAGGGAGGACAGAAGAAGAGAGAGGAAAAGATAAGGGAGAGAAGGTGACTAGGTGTTGGCTGTGGGGTATAGTGGAGGGTAAGTGAAGCATGTAAACATGATAGGGTGTGAAGCTGTACCCCCAAAATTACATAGTTTTTTAAACAACTGGCAAATCAATAACCTGGGGGAAAAGTCTTTTGTTCATAATTTTATTGTCTTTTGACTCACACACATACATATGGATGTATGTATGTCCCTGCCAGGTATGTACATATGTAAATCCCCTGTTGCATATCTGTCTATAGGATCTACCTATAAACACGTATAACAGATGTAGAAAGAAGATTCAGCAATTTTTCCTGTCGCCCTAATGTTCTAAGGGTTAAAAAAATATTACTCCAGGGCCTCCCTGGTGGCGCAAGGGGTTAAGACGCAACCTATGAAGTCGAAGTCGTCTGCAGCCACTGCAGCACGACCAGGGAGCTACCCACATGGTGCAGCAGACCTCTTCTGACTTGCCCGCTGCTTCCCTCAGCAGTGTGTTTCAGTCAATCCGCCTGTTCTGTTCCCCACTCTGTCTCTGGTGAATCCTCTCACACACCCCCACACCTCTGGTCTGTACCCCAGTTCTTGTACGCATGAATAAATAAATCTTTAAAAAATACATTATTCTAGTTGGAGTTGGTACTACCTATATTTCATGTATACAGCTAGACACTGTTTTCATCCCAATTAATTCACAACTTGATATTACTAAACATCAACAGTTTTGTGATGTTTTGTGACAGTTTTCAGAGTGAGTTCTTTTCCCAATATTTCATTTTTATAGAGGTAAATCCTTAAACAGTACTTATTTTATACACTAAAGCTGTATTTAATACACTAAAGTTGTATTATAGCAATGCCACTAAATTTTAGGATCTCCTTCCTAGTTACACATCCAACTGACAAGTTATTCCTCATCAAAGATCATCTGTAATGCCCCACCTGCCGACAGCTTAGTTAGGGCCTCCTTCAATTTTGTTGGCCACCAAGAGACCAAATTTTGTTTTAAACTCCATGATGAGACATTCACTTTTATTCAGCACTAAGGTCACACTTTTGAGTTATTTCTTGTTTTGATGCTCCAAGTGATTTTACACCTTAGAACAAGATACCATAGCAAGATCTCCGAAAAGATAAATAGGACTTTATTCATAAAGAGGAAGAAAAGGTAAATGATCACTACCAAAGTACAGGCCCTTGAGCAGATCAATTGTAAGAGAGCACAGAAACAAGATGATTCTCTTTAAAAGTCATGTGTCTGCGCCTCCCTGATAGTGCAAGGAGTTAAATCTCACCACTATGAAGCTATCAGCAGCCACTGAAGCACGAGTTCCATCCCTGGCCGGGGAGCTGACCCACATAGTGCAGCAGACCTCTCTTGTCTAGACCGCCGCTCCCCTCAGCAGTGTATTTCAGTCAATCTTGTATGCATAAATAAATAAAAAATAAATCTTTAAAAGTCATGTGTCTGGGGCCTCCATGGAGGCGCAAGGGATTAAGACACAACATATGAAGCCAAACGCAGCCACTGCAGCACGAGTTCAATTCCTGGCCAGGGAGGAACCCGCATGGTGCAGCAGACCTCTCCTGACTCGCCCGCTACGCCCCTCAGTAGTGTATTTCAGTCAGTTTGCCTGTTTCTGTTCCTCACTCTGTCTCTGGTGAATTCTCTCACCCCCCCACCCACACCCTTCTGGCCTATAACCCCGTTTTTGTATGCCTAAATAAATAAATCTTAAAAAAAGGCCTTGTGTCTGCATTCCCCTGAGAAAGTCTACGTGCACCCCAAGAATATGCATACCCCAGTTTGAGTATCAATGAACTAAAGACCCTGCATAATCTAGCCCCTACCCACTTTCCATTCATATATCAAGCTCTACTTTCCTCCATGCTTACAGTTCCTCTGGGTCATTGAGCTGTTCATGTTGCCTAAATGCCTCATTCTCAGAGATACCTCTGACCATCCAATGTAAAATAGGTTCTCCAATTATTCTCTCTTGCAATTCTCTGCTATTCTCCTTCCTAACACACATCACAATTTGTCATCATTTATTTTTTAAAATAACAAAATAGACCAGTGTCTAATGTGGTCCCCTACCAGCATCTTTATCATTGAGAACTTGTTAGAAATGCAGATTCCCAGGACACACCTCAGACTTGAAGAGTGAGAAACTCTGAAGCAATCTTTGTTTTTAAAGTCTTACAGGTATTTTTAATGCCACTAGAGTTTGAGAAACACTGTGGTGAATGATAATCTCCAGGAAGGCAGGGATTATATTCCATTTTTTAAATCTCTATATAGCCAGGACTTTTCCCAATGGTCAGCATGTAGGAAATGCTCTATTAAAATATATTGTTGAGTTCTCTACTCCTCCAGGTTTTAAGGAAAGCCACCTCTTTTCATGCATTGTGTCCCTGAGACACTATGGTGAAGGCTAGAGTAAAGGGATTTGGCCCAACGGGGCTCCTGGTCACCAGGGCTGCTTTTAACTCTGGCAAAGTGGATATTGTTACCAGCTATTAGCCCTTAATTGAATTCAACTACATGGTCCACATGTTCCAGTATGATTCCAGTCATGACAATTCAATGGCAGTCAAGGCTGAAAAAGGAAGCTTGTGATCAGCAGAAAGCCCATCTCCATTTTCCAGGAGTGCGAGCCCACCAACATCAAATAAGCTGATGCCAGTGCTGAATATGCTATGGAGCCACGGGTGTCTTCACTACCTTGGGGAAGGCCAGGGCTCACTTGAAGGTGGGGCCAAAAGGGTCTTCATCTCTCCCCACTCTGCCTAGCCCCCATGTTTATGATGGGCATGAAGCATGAGAAGTATGACAACTCCCTCAAGATTGTCAGCAATGCCTCCTTCACCATCAAGGTGCAGGATCTGTCCAAGGTCATCCATGACAAATTTGGCATCATGGAGGGACTCATAACCACCATCCATGCCATCACTGCCACCCCAAAGACCATGGACAGCCCCTCTGGGAAAGTGTGGTGTGATGGCCAAGGGGCTACCCAGAACATTGTCCATGCTTCTACTGGCACCACCAAGGCTGTGGGCAAGGTCATCCCTGAACTGAATGGGAAGCTGAGTGGCATGACCTTCTCTACTGTGTCAGTTGTGCATCTGACCTGCCACCTGAAGAAAGCTACTAAATGCTGTGACATCAAGTAGGTGATGAAGCAGAGCCCCCTCAAGGGCCTCCTGGGCTACAGTGAGGACCACGTTGTCTCCTCATGGTCCACATGGCCTTCAAGGAGTACCAGCCTCCTGGACCACCAGCCCCAGTGACAGCACAATAGGAAGAGAGGCACCCATTCATCCACACTGAGAATCTCTCCATATCCAGATCCTCTGGAGAAGGGGAGGGGCTTATGGAGCCCTGCCTTGTCATATACCATCACTAAAGTATACTATACCCAGCCAAAAATAATATATATGTGTATATATGTATATATATTGAATAAACTCAAACAAAAGCTTGTCCCACAGAAAGAAATATATTTATATAGTGACCCAATTATATTTGGAAATAGATGATATATAATAAAAATATCACAAAATAATATTGCTACATGCCATGCACTCCAATCTCCAATCCTCTCTCTCTGTCTGTCTCTCTCTCTCTCTCTCTCTTGCTGAGGAGAAGACCATAAATTTATTTCATATGAATGTGTCTTATATGTCACTTGAGGCTGGCCATTGAGACTGTTCCAAAGTCACTTGTGATATCTGTTATTCTTTTAAACTGGAATTTCCTTCCTCCCTTATATCCTTATACCTAAATCCTACTGATTCTTTCACACTCAGGTCACATAATGATTCTTTGATATGAAAATAACCTAAAAAAAGAAAAGAAAAAGAAAATAATCTGGAATTCCCTCTTCTGATTTCCTACCACATTTGCTCAGTGCCCAGATTACGACCGTTCTTACTTTCTCCTTTTTTTTTTTTTAACAGTGGGTAAATAGTTTATTTTTTTTTACAGTTATAATGCTTTTTATTTTTTTTTCTTTGCACAATGTATGCATTTTCATTTTGGTTATATTCCCCATATAATTGCACTCCCCCCTTATTTTGAGTCTAGTCCTTCCTTTCCCTGCCCCTCCCTCCCTTCCTCACCCCCCTCCCCCGTAGTGTGTCTCTGGTTTATAGTTAATTGTTGATTTTGATTTTTACTTTGTATTGATTAGTCTTTTTCCTGGTCTCTTATTTAGGTTTTCTAAATTCCTGCTATGAGTGAGACCATCCAGTATTTTTCTTTTTCTTTCTGACTTATTTTACTTTCTCCTTTTAATATATTTGCATGGGATATCATTTTTCCTATTAAAGTTAATCCTTCAGAAGAGGCTCCATATCAGCTTCATCTTTTTATTTTTCACAGCATTCAGTGTATAACTTCAAATAATATGCCTTAAGTTAATTAAACTACCAAGGAGGGAGCAATTAATTTCACTTATGATTCTGTGGAGAAATATCTTCAAAGGAAGTAGATCTTCAACAGTGACTGAGAAAGAAAAGGCATAGGAGGAAAAGGAACCACATGGGCAAAGTGCCCAAGACTGAAGAGTTCAAGGCACATTCAGGCAATGTCATATGTGCAGTGGGGAAAAGGCTGGAAAGGCAGATGGGGTCAAATGGCAGAATGATTTAAATGACCCAGGCTTTATTCTGCAAAAAAGAGGAACCATGAGAGGCCTATGTTTGATTTTGTTTGAAAAAAATGAAAAGGAAAACTTGGTGGCAAGATGTAAGAGATATAAGGGTATAGTGGCATGAAAATGTACCACTCAGATCTCCCTAGGGCAAGCAGCATATTTATTGACTTACCACCCTCACTGCTGCCTCTTTGTCTATGCTAGGGATATATTTTCTGGCTGTGCCCAATCAATGTCTAGGGGTACTAGTACTGACCCATTCACTCCTGTGGGACACAAGCCTTCTCCAACTCTCGCCACAATTTTATGACAACTATGGGGCAGTCCTGTGCAATCTTCTGTTCCTCCAAATGGATGTGCACTGCAAGTCAAGGTTGTCCTCATCACCCCTGTTTCCTCACATCACTCCTTCCCAGACATTCATTGCCCCTAATAAATCTCTTGCACTTCTCTGGGAACATGAACCAACTGCACAGGGGCAGATAAGCTCAGAAAAGAGTTAAGTGACAAAGAGGTAAGAAGCATATGCCTGTGTATTAAAATATACATATGTCTGGAAATGTGCATGTGTTAGTTAATATATATATATATATATATACACAGATATTGAAGGCACAACAGACACTCTGTTGTGAAATTATTAAAACTGAAGGGAAGAAGTGTTCACTAGGAAGCCACTGTGTAGGAAGGAACGCAGATCTTTCATCAAACTCTCTCTTTTAGTAGGCATACCCAACTAAGGTCAGAAGACACAAGACAATCTTTCACAAAATGTGAAATGCCTGGCTGACCAGAACACTCTCGCCATATCACATGCTGTTAAAGAGGCTCGCACCGCAAAATACAAGCAGATGTCAACACTTTCACCTTCCACTTTCTAAATATCGCTGATTGGGCCAAGTTTCATTTCACTTATTGGGCCACTTTCCATGTTAGGGGAGAAGGGTTGAGGAAGGGTGGAAGAAAGTGTTAGGATTCAAGTTTCATATCTGCTAAAGTAAACTGATGTTGCTTACTGGTGTGTTTCAAAAGAAAAGCTTCCCTAAATCAGTCAACAGTTGTTTAGAGGAACACACAGACCTGGGTAAGCAAATGTTTTCTGTAAAGGGCCAGATAGTAAATACTTTAGCTGTGACAGGTCATATAGTCTGTTATGACTACTGGATTCTGCCGTTATAGAATGAAAGCAGTCATTAACAATACTGCAATGAATGCATGGTTGTATTTCGGTAAAACTTTATTTACAAAAAACCCATATGAGACAGATTTGGCCCATGAAACATCATTTGTGGAGCTCTGATAAAGAACACCAAGAATTCTTCAAAAAATATCCTCTCCAGGGCCTCCCCGGTGGCGCAGCCGTTGAGCGCTGGGTTGCAAAGCTGCCCGCAGCCTCTGCAGCGCCGGTTCAATCCCCAGCTGCTCCCCGGCCACCGGAGGAGGGTCCCACATGGCGCGCAGACCTCTCCTGCCGCCCGCTGCTCCCCTCAGCAGTGTACTTCGGTCCTTCTGCCTGCTCTGCTCCCCGCTCTGGCTCTGGTGAATTCTCTCACCCTCCTGCGCTTCTGGCTGTACCCAGTGCTTGTATAAATAAATAAAAAATCTTTAAAAAAAAAAATCCTCTTCAGGTATGCATGTGGTTGTTTCATCTTATTTCTAACCTTTAAGCTACTTAATATCAAAAGGACATGATTAAACTTCAGTTGAGAATAATCAGTTATATTAAACAGTTATTAATCAGTTATATATAGTTAATATATATATATATTAAACACCATCTATAGTAGGGGAAATGACCATGAAACAAGTTCTGATCCAGAGGAAAGAAACCTAAATAGTCATCAGACTTCAATCTGAATTTCCTTTTATCTATCAAACCAATGGTTCTCAAAGTGTGGTCTTTGAACCATCAGTATCACCATGAAAATTGTCAGAAAAAAAAAAATTCTCAGGTCCTGTGCCAGGCCTATTAGAATATCAGAATATTAATATTAGAAATTAGAATCAGAATGTTACATGAGGTCTAGCAGTCAGTGCTTTAACAAGTCCTGCAAGTGATTGTGATGTAAGATCAAGAAACACTAAGTCATGGGCCTCCCTGGTGGCGCAAGTGGTTGAGTGCTGCACTTTGAGGCTGTCCACGGTCTCTGCAGTGTGGGTTCAATCCTGGCCGGCCAGTAAGAATCCCGCATGGTGCACCAGACCTCTCCTGCTGCTCCCCTCAGCAGTGTATTTCAGTCTGCCTGTTCTGTTCCCCGCTCTGTCTCTGGCGGATCCTTTCATACTCCCGTGCATCTGACCTGTACCCCAGCACTTGTATAAATAAAAAATAAATCTTAAAAAAAAATAGGAACACTAAGTCAGGATATGTCTGGAGCTACCTGAGTCTCAAATACTCTAGCAGTAAAGTAAGCATATTGAAGCCTTGTTATTTTATCCTGTTACTAAGGTCTCAAAGAGATTGCCAAGACTGAACATTTAAGGTTGTTCACTTACATGCAACCTGTTAGTACGTAAGTCAACATACATACTATTTTTCTTATTTTGTTTGAAATTTGGATCATCTGCATTTAGAAGAAAATATTATTTAGTTCTAAATCAAATAAATAGTCATAAAGTTTTTTTTAACTTAATCTGAAGAACAATCAACAGAGTCCTTAGGATTACAGATACTAAATGTACAGCTTGCTTGGGGATCATATTCCAGCTGAGTCAGAGGCAAGATTTGTACATCTCTGGTGTGTGAAACTAGGCAGCCCCCAAATCCCACCATGTACCTATCTGCATCCCTTATTTACATGGGGACAAAGGAAAATACTGAGAAAAATCTCAAACCATAAATCTGATGGGATATATTGTAGAGGCATATACAAAAGACTTGGGTTGGAACTAAAGAATCAGAGGGGAACAGAAGTCAGGTGTCGAGTCTCCTTCTCTCTTACACACATGCACACACCAAAATAAAATTAACCATAAGGGAAAGTAATTGACAAGGCGGACATAACTGGTTAGAATGCCCTTTGGAGACTGAGCATCTGTATAGTCATGTTCTGGGTAAGACATGGCAGCAGGCACATGAACTATTTCACCCTAGCTCTCCTGGAGGCACAGGAGGATCTCAGGGGTACACAGTAGTTGGATTTATTGGATTTGTGCATGTAAAGATCAGGTTCAGTGAGTTAACTTTAGTTGAAGCTAGTCCTACCTAATGCAGTATAAAATTGCTCAAGTGACAAGCTGGCATTATCCATGATTCAAAATGAGCCCATTACTTCTGTTGCTTATAACTAACTTTGAAATGCATCTCTCTCCTAAATAATAATAAAATAAATTAAAGAATGGATAAACAAATGGGTAAGAGGTAGGTAGGTATATAATAAAGTAATACATAACAAAATACTAATTGTGGAATATGTGGTTTTTATATGGGCATTCACTATGTAATTTCTTAACATTTCATAATAAAATGCTGAAATTCCTATTGACAAGCCATCAGTACCATTTATTATGTTTTTAAAATAAATTCCTCATAAGGAGTTTTGTAGCTTCTTTTCTAAACTTCACTAAAAGGACCCATATCTCTTCCCATTCTATAAACACTATTGTGGGCTTAAAGTCTTAAAAAATAGAACTGGAAGTACTGCCAATGGGACAAACCAAGTGCAAGTAAAAATTTTAAAGGCTGTATAAACAGAAATCCATCTGGAAAGATGTTTTCTCCATCAACACAGTAAAAGCTAGAATAGAATTTCCTGATATAGATGTACTGTTTGACTCTCTGAAATCCCACTGGGTACAAAAGAGAGGCGTCTTGCTCTTGTATTTAAAAGTAACTTTCACCCATAAAACAAGGCTAGGAATGTTGAGAATCTCAAGGAGGCTGGGCTCAGCACTAGGCAACACCAATTTCTTCCCCTGTTAAGATTCCCTTCTCCTTCCTTATCAATACCGGACACTTTTTTTTTTTTATTCATTTATTCATTTATACAAGCAGTGGGTACAGTCAGAAGCGCAGGAGGGTGAGAGAATTCACCAGAGCCAGAGCAGGGAGTAGAGCAGGCAGAAGGACCGAAGTACACTGCTGAGGGGAGCAGCGGGCGGCAGGAGAGGTCTGCGCGCCATGTGGGACCCTCCTCCAGTGGCCGGGGAGCAGCCTGGGATCAAACCGGCGCTGCAGAGGCTGCGGGAAGCTTCGTAACCCAGCGCTCAACCGCTGCGCCACCGGGGAGGCCCAATACACGGAGAGATAATTTCGGTTTGGTTTTCTGGTCAGCTGGAAGCATTTTGGTAGAAAAAATAACACTAGTGTTGTTGAATTTTTCCCTCCATGGGTCTGCATTATAAGCAAAACAAGACTGGAAAGGGGTGCTGAACAATTACTTGCAAGAATGCTAAAGTTTGCCTATGCCTTGTCTGCAAACTGCCAACATATCAGAAAAAGAAAAGTCTTTTCTTATTCTCTGAGATGTTGTCAGAATATGAAATCAGGTTCCTGAAAATAATGCCAAAACACTTATTTGGACTATTGTGTCTGTTAAAGATTCTATTCACTGGAACTAAAATGCCTTCAGAAAATGGTGCAAATTTAATCCCAGAGAATTTAACTCTGAGCTCATTCAGCAGGATTTATTTACTTACATTATTGCAGTGCTGGAGAGCAGACACTGAGCTAAATGTAGAACATGGGTTCACAGTGTAGTCCTGTAGCATCACATGTTATAATTTACTGAAAAGATCTAATTCTGAATCAACATTTTTCAAATTTGATCTCATCTCAGAAAGAATGCTCTTACAAAGCTTGGCAAAAGCATCCTCAGTTGTGCTTAAATTATTCCGGGATTTAAAGAAATGAAAAACTATACAACTCACATACATATTTAATTTGGGTAGAAAATTGCCTACTGTATATGTGGGAGTGAAATGAAGGCTGGAGGAGTCCAAACTTTACAGACATTATCAGTATCAGGCTAAATGTTGACTAGTTTACATGGATTATTACCCTTGATCCTCACAAAACCCTACAAGACAGCAATTGCTATTATCCCCATTCTATACATGAAGAAATGAAGGCTTAGAAATGGTTGACCAAGATCCCCTGCCAGTAAATAGTAGAGCCAGCACCACTTAGACTAGACAAACCCAAGTCAGTCTGACATCAGAATGAGATTTTTTTAATCTTCATCTGATGCTACTAGGATCTTTGAAAGCCAAATCCGACACAGAACAATTGTGAGACAATGAGAAAGAGAAAGAGAAGGAAGGAGGGGGAGAGGACTGTAGGGTGTGAGGGGAGGAAAGAAAGGAGGAAGAGAGAGATTTATGTCACATACAGGTCGAGATACTGTAAGAGAAGCATTTAGAGGTTATAGAAATGAAGTTCTACATGTCAAATCATATTTCCTTGTTTTTTACTTTTTTCTTTTTTCTTTCGTTTTTAAAGATTTATTTATTTATGCATACAAGAGCTGGATACAGGTCAAAGTGCGGAGGGGGGAGGTGAGAGGATTCACCAGAGACAGAGTGGGGAACAGAACAGGCAGACTGACGAAGTACACTGCTGAGGGGAGCAGCGGGTGAGGCAGGAGAGGTCTGCTGCGCCATGTGGGTTGCTCCCTGGACAACTGGGATCAAACTCATGCTGCAGAGGCTGCGGACAGCTTCACAGGCTGCATCTCAACCCCTGAGCCACCAAGGAGGCCCTATTTTTTACTTTTATCATCCTTATTTTTTCATGTTTTATTTCTTCTGGTAAATTTTAAAAAGTACTTACATCTTAATCAATTATAAAATTAATTGTAAGCTACCCCTTCCTACCATCCACTTCCTCTGTATCTATTTTCTCCCAAATATTTATTCAAACACCCAGGAGAGTGCCAGATACTATCGTTTACATTTTATCTCTAGTATAGGACAAATTCAACTTAATCCATTTTTATTGAGAGAGAAAATTTTTAAATACTGATACAGACTAAAGCAATGAAGCACTACTAAAAGTCAGCAAATGAATGGTCAGAATATTGAATGACAACACGAAAGCAGCAGGTGAAGCCTCACGTTAATGATCCAGATCAGTATCCAGCCTGAATTAAGACTCTATTCTCCCTCATTTTCACCATGAGAGTTTTGCCACCACCCCTGGTATGAAGGCACTGGAAAGAAGTTGCTATCACTTAAGAAGGCTCTTTCGTAGGAGGAAAAATAGGGAAAAAAGAGAACCAGGAACAAGAGAAATAACGATAAGAATTGAGAACATTATATCCCATTTTCACTTTGTGAATGACATGCTGGCCCTGTGAGTTACGAGAAAAGGATCAAAACCATGTCTATCTTGGTCACCACTAGATCCACAGAACATGGCACTCTACCAGGAATATATTAGGCACTCGACAAGAAAAACTGATTAAATAGATCATTTAATCTATTTAACTGGTTAAATAGATTAACGAACTAATGAATAAATAGGAAAATGACAAAGAAGTAGTAACATAACTGTCTCTGTCATTTGACACAAAAGAAATAGCCATTGAATATCCAGAATATACTGTGGTCTCCATATAAAATTTATTACATCCAGATATCTCCGCCTTCTATTATGAATCCATGTCTCATAGTAACCACAATAAAAAACCACAGTAATCTATAACTCTATATAAGATGCAATCATAGATAAAAGAGGCAGAAAGGCAGCACATGGATTCACTTCCTTACTTCTAAACCTGTTTTATTTCATAAAGAGACTCAGTTACCCTCAAGATTTGTCACACTCATGAGAGACCCTTGCTCTTGGAAAAAACACCTTATTGGTTTCTGGCAAATGACACTATTGACCAGTCTTTCAAGCATCCTGAGTAAAGAAATGATTGTGAAATGTGGGGAAATCTAGCTTAGTTCAAATCATAAGGCCTGAAAACCCTAACCAACAGTTACTGATATTTAGTCTGATCAAATGTAATGAGAAAAGCAAATATTCTAGTCAATTTTCCTCATTGATGTCACCTATTTCTCTTTCCACCTCACCCTAAGGGAGTTTTATATTAAAGAGTCATGGTAGTTCAGTATATAAAAAATTACAACCTGTCAAAATGACTTTATATTTTAGAGGTTATTTTTATTTAAGTTTTTGAATCCCTCAGCACATATTTGCTCCCTGCCTTATAAACAATCCTCAGAGGCCAATGAGAGTAAATGCCCTGGAGCCACTCTATTCCCAACTAGAGAAAAGTCAAGATATAACCCAAAGATGCAAGAGAGAAGCAAGGCTCCGGGGAAGTCAGAAAGGACATCTAAAAAGGAGTGTAAAGTCAGGGACCTGGCATGGAACACAGGGTCATTGAGACAAACAATGGGATAGGCAGGGCTAAAACGCATTCTAAAGAATTTGGGCTTGAGGGCCAACCTGGTTGCGCAAGGGTTAAAGACAGCTCTATCAAGCTATCACCAGCCACTGCATCATAAGCTAGATTCCTGGCCAGGGAGCTAACCCACATGGCTCAAAAGACCTCTCCTACCTCGCCCGCTGCTCCCCTCAGCATGTATTTCAGTGGATCTGCCTGTTCTGGTGAATCCTCTCACTCTCTGCACCTCTGGCCTGTACCCCAGTTCTTGAACATATAAATAAATTTAAAAAAAAAAGAATTTAGTCTTGATGTGATGTTAAAAGTGAGTGAGAGGGCCTCCCTGGTGGCGCAAGGGGTTATGCACCACACTATGAAGCAATCCGCAGCCTCTGCAGCGTGTGTTCAATCGCTGGCTGGCCAGGGAACAACCCACAAGGCAAAGTAGACCTCTCCTGTCTCACCCACTGCTGTTCCCCACCCTGTCTCTGGGGAATCCTCTCACCACCCTGCATATCTGGCCTGCACCCCAGCTCTTGTATGCATAAATAAATAAATCTTTAATAAATAAATAAATAAATAAATGTGAGAGCACCCAAATACAATGAGGAAAGAAGTACAGGTGGATAGGCGAAAGGGGGGTGGGGGGGAGGGCAAAGAGAAAAACTGTAAAGTAACCCAAACATAAAAGATGAGGACCCTGATTAGAGCTATGACATAAAAAGTCAAAAAAAAAAAAAAAGCCAAATAAAAGACCCACTAAACAGAGTGTCCTCAGGCACCAGAATGCACAATACTCTGTTGAATGGATGGAAGAAAAATGAAATTGAAAAGGAAAGTCACAGACTTGATAGCTAGTAGGATGGCTCTAAATAGTACTCCAAGATAAGAAAAGGAGAAGCACCCACGACCAGCTGGAGCTAGCACTTGGCCATGGGACTGAACTGATAGGAACTCCAAGTGGAGCTGCTTATGGGCAAGCAGCAATATGAAGACCCAGTCCATGACAACTGAATCAGGACCAGAGATGGAAGTTTAGAGGTAAGAGTTAATGAGAGACAAGTGAGATCACAGGAGAGAAGCTGAGAACAAGGAGTAGAGCTTTATCTGCAGTGTGAAAGGGAACTACCAAAGGGGACTAAGAAGAAAAAGTCCAAAAGGAGAAGAAGAACTAAGAAAATACAGTTTCGTGACTTTAATGGAGAAAGTTTCAAGGAATTGTTTGTGGTAAAACGAGAAGAACTCAGGCCTGAGTGAGGGAGGCTGAATATGAGCTGACTCTGACACGAGCTACATCTGTAACCTGGGGCAAGTGTCTGACCCTGTGTGGGCCCCCATATCACAATGCCCAAGTGGTCTCTGAGGTCTGTTCCAGTTCTCAAAAACCCTGAGGGCTGAAAGAGTCTGAAAGATTCAGAGAGCAGGAAGGATGGGATAAAGAAGAGAGTGGTAGTTAATCTCAAGGAGAAAATGTTACCATTAAGGACAGAAATGACCAGCAAGGACTGAGGGAAAAAAAAGAAAAAAAGAATCACCTAGATGCTTCTAGGTGATTCCTCAAAGTGGCAAGTGGTAAAAAAGAAAGGAAGGAAGGAAAAAAAGAAGGGAGGGAGAGGGCCTTCCTGGTGGTGCAGAGGGTTAAGTCTCAGCACTACAAAGCTCTCAGAAGCCACTGCAGCAAAGTTTGGTCCCTAGCCAGGAAGCTACCCACATAGCTTGCCTGCTGCCTGGCTCTCCTGTCTTGCCTGCTGCTCCCCCCAGCAGCGTATTTCAGAAGATCTGCCTGTTCTGCTCCCCACTCTTGCTCTGGTGAATCCTCTCACCCTCCCCGTACCTTTGGCCTATACCCCAGCTCTTGTAGCATAAATAAGTAATTAAAAAAAAGAAAAAAAAAAGGGAGGGAGGCAGGATACACTATGCTCGCCTATGAACAAGAATAGGCTGAAACTGTTTTCATAAATGGGCATTTATTAGAAAATGAGTCCTAAGAAAAACAAGGTGTCTCATGACAACTGCAGAATAAATTATTCTAAATCTATTCCCAAAGCCTACAATGTGAAGGATAATCCAGAGTCTTAGGTTCTGTCCTTCCCAGGGACAGCTAAGGAGAAATCCCACATGCCCATGGTGTTTGCATTTGTTGGGAGAACAAGGTAATTACATGCAGTGGAGCGTTGGACTCAGTACCTGTGGATTCTCAAGGGCCAACTGTGTGTATCTCTTCCCAAATCCGAGTTAAATGACAGTTGAAATGGACCTTAGTGGGAGAATTTGCATCATAGGAAATTGACAAAAGCTACCAATAAGGACTTTTTATCCAGAGATCCTATTACTGACCACAAACCAACATACCCCTAGAGAAAAGCTAGTGAGTGGTCTCCCAATACAGTGTTAGATTATCTTCTAACCCCAGATTTCCAGGTGAAATCAACTTCCTTTCAAAGATAAGTTGGGCTGTAACAGTAATTTCCTGATAAATTTAAATGTCTAAGTTGCTGATGGTACTGCTCATTGTCAAATAAACTTTTATGGTATTTAAATATCCCAATTCCTTGGCAGCAGAGAGACAGTAAAGTAATATATGTAATCCCCACTTTTATTTGTCCCACACAGTATCTAGAAATACTGTACTCCATCAATATTTACTGAAATGAACTGCTCACATGATAATGGTCAAATGTGAGAGAGAGGGAAGTACCAAAGTATGACAAAGACAAAGAGATGTCAATAATCTAAGGCACAGGTTGCAAGAGCTGGTATATACCTTCCTAAAGATTACCCCAAATAGGGCCTCCCCGGTGGCACAGCAGTTGAGCGCTGGGTTGCGAAGCTGCCTGCAGCCTCTGCCTCGCCCGCTGTTCCCCTCAGCAGTGTACTTTGTCAGTCTGCCTGTTCTGCTCTCCGCTCTGGCTCTGGTGAATTCTCTCACCCTCCTGCACTTCTGACTGTACCCAGTGCTTGTATAAATAAATAAATAAAAGCTTAAAAAAAAAAAAAAAAAAGACTACCCCAGATAATAGACTGAAATAGATGTTCTGACTCTTTTCTAGTTTATTTCCCTAAGTCAGTACTAACAGTAAACATGACTGTGCTGGGTATACTCTGTTTCCCCTCCTGACCTGTTCTCTTCACCTTGATCTGTGCCCAGGAAATGACCATGAACTTCATAAAGCTCCATTGTCACTGGCTCCTGGGATGAAAAGGAAGGAGATCAGGGCCTTTCCCCACCAGCTCCCTAACTCCACCAAAAGGTGCTTGCAGCACTCTATCAAAGATCACAGCCCTTGTGAGGCAGCCCCTCGTGAAACTCCCTAAAACTAGTTCTTCCACTGCCGCCCTCAAGACTTATTTGGGAGCAATGCCTGGATGTGACAGCTTCAGCATATTACACTCTCTTGTGGGTTACCCTACACCTTGCCATGATCCACTTCATTGTTCTTTTATTATATCACTTCCTAAACTCAATCTGAGCATACCATCTATTTCCTGCTGGGACCCTGTTTGATATGTGTTGGAAAACCAGAAAAAACACTAAACACCACCAGATTGTTGCCCACCTGATACCTCTAACACCTTCCACATGTCTCTCTGTTGCCCAGAACTTTCCTGCTTGCAGTATCATCTATAACATCAGTTAGAGGGTGTGTGAGAACTCATTGAGCCCCTGCCCCACACCCAGCACTGTCATCAACACTGTGACCTACAGGGGTTCAAAATGGTCAAATTTTTTTCTCCAAGTTTAACTTCTTTTGAAGCTTCATCTAATTATTCCATAGAATTGTACAAATGTATATGATCACATTAACTTTGATACTATTTTATTCTCCATCTCAAACTCCTACATTTAAAGCACAGGAGAACTACCTAAAGGAAAATAAACAAATTCCCACTACTTCTATATCATCAGCATAACGCAAGAACAGAACAGCTGGCAAAGAGCACACAGACATACAAATATCAAATACTTAAGTCCAAATTCAAAGGGAGACCTGCGCAGACCTCACTGTTCTTACACAGACCCTTCCTTGAAGCCTGAATGATAAGGACCAAATTTTTTCTAATTTTTTTTAAAGATTTATTTATTTGGGCCTCCCCTGGTGGCGCAGGCAGTTGAGCGCCGCACTGTGAAGCTGTCCGCAGCCTCTGCAGCGCCAGTTCAATTCCGGCCGGCCAGCCAGTAAAGGTCCCACATGGTGCAGCTGACCTCTCCTGTCTCGTCCGCTGCTCCCCTCAGCAGTGTACTTCATCAGTCTGCCTGTTCTGTTTCCCGCTCTGGCTCTGGTGAATTCTCTCACCCTCCCGCGCTTCTGACTGTAACCAGTGCTTGTATAAATAAATCTTTAAAAAAATAAAATAAAATATTTATTTATTTATGCATACAAGAGTTGGGGTACAGGCCAGAGGTGTGGGGGGTGAGAGGATTCACCAGAGACAGAGTGGGAGCAAAACAGGTAGACTGACTGAAATACACTGCTGAGAGGAGCAGTGGGCTAGACAGGAGAGGCCTGCTGCGCCATGTGGGTCACCTCCCTGGCTGACTAGGGAATCAAACTTGTGCTGCAGTGGCTGGCAACAGCTTGAAAGTGCTGTCTTTAACCCCTGCGCCACCAGGGAGGCCCCAAAACCAATATTTTTTAAGGTAGTTACTACAGGAAAGATCCTGTGCTGAATGTCTCACCTGGAATACCTCATTCAACACTCTAAAACAACTCCATGAAATAAGTGCACTGCATTCATATTCCCATTTTATAGATAATGAAACTGATGCTTATAAGTTATAGCTTTGGTCCAAGTTCACACAGTTAGCAACAAGCTGGAATGTGAATGCAGAGAGCCTGCTTCCAGAATCCAGGCTCCTAACCACTGCTCCCAAATACAGGGAGGTCAAGAAACACCTGGAGATTGTAAAATTCAATGCATAAGAGGATAATTTTAAAGAAGAAAATAACCTTCCATTTTCCTGTGTAGTATTCCTTTTTTCTTTTTCAAATCTTCAAGGTTTCCCACATGGATCTAGGAGTTGAGGCAGGGTGTGTGTGTTTTTGTGGGTGGGGGGGAAAGTGTTGTTCTATATGGTATTTCACTTTGGTGCTCTGGACAAAATGTCTTACTAACCTTAAGCCCTGCTCTCCCCACACCCTACAGGGTTCTCAGGTTCACACACTTTGAGCAGTTCCTATTGTCTTGGCTTGAAAAAGGCTCTTTAGTATCCAAGGTCACAAAGCATTATTCCTGTAGTTCCTTCTAATGGACAAAAGCAAAAACAATGATTTCAACAAATTTTTCACTTACATTCTCTTTTGTGATATTTCAGGTTTATGCAACAATTAATAGGAGAAGTTCTCCAGGATGTTCTAATTATAAACATCTTCCCACAGATGAGGAGGGAAATGGTCTATTTCACAGAAGAGTATTTTGTAAAACTCAAATTTCAAATTGAGCTGAAAATGAGTTCAGTTATTTCACCTAGTCCTTTCCTGTCCTGTCCTTGGAACACCTGTATATCAAAGTAGAACTTCAACTAGTGGTCATGAGCCACTCCCTTTCATGGCCAGTTTTACTTAAGTTTACAAATTCACTGGAGGTAGCAAGCCTAAATCTTTCAGACTTCTATAGACATTACCATATCTATTCCCATCTACTCCTTTCTAATTCTAAAGATAAAATAATGAATGTCTTGTTGCATTTTCTCCCCATCTCTAAGGACTGGGGTATTAACAGTACATTACCAGGGCTGCCATAACAAGGTACCACATATTGGATGAATTAAACAACAGAAATCTATTTTCAAACTCTACACCTGCCTGTGACTATGCAGGCACCTGTCTTTTTCTTGTTTTCCTAATAAACCGGAAGGAAAAAAAGATAAATATCTGATGGTTTCACTTATATGCAGAATATAGAGAAACTAAACAAAAGGTCAGGAAAAAGACAAAACTAGCAAGCTGACCATAGATCTGAGGCATGCGGCAAGCAAGTGGAAGGGAGAGGAGTCTAAACAGGTGAGGGAAGAGCACAAGGACTATAGTGATGGATCATGGGTGATATGGTGGTGGGAGAACTATGGGGTCTACATTTGAGCAGAAAAACCAATTACTATACAAAAATGAACAATGATGTAAGATAATTTAAAAAACAAAAAGCCATACACCCCCAAAATAAAATAAACCTGTCCTTTTAAAAATGTGAAAAAAAAAACACCTTTTTTCTCCAGTTCTGGATGCTAAAATTCCAAGATCAAGGTGTCAGCAATCTTTCTGAGGGCAATGAGGCAAGGATCAGTTCCAGGCCATCCTCTCCTTGGATGCAGATGGTCCACTTCTTCCTGTGTCTTCACATTATCTCCCTACAGTATATAGCTGTCTCCAAATTTCCTCCTCTTCAATGAACACTAGTCATATGGTATTAGGGGCCACCCTAAAGACCTCAGTTGAAGCTACCTCCAAATATTATTGAGACATATTTTGAGACACTAGGTGCTACAAATTCAAATTATGAATTTTGAGAGCCCCTAACAATCAGTGTTTGACCTATAATCAATGCACTGTCTTTTTCATATCAACCAACTGATACTTGAAAAAACAAAATAACACATCTGTCATTTAGTCAATAAATGTCAATAAAGTCCCCACATTTCAAAAACTGTAGATACCTCCACCCCAAAATGAACTAACTGAAGCCTTTTTAAGTTTGTTTAGTTTTCAAAAAGAAAAGAAGGGAGTAAAAACAGTTTATTGAGAAAGTTTAGGTTTAAAGGCAGTCCACCTAACACTTTTTGGCCTTAATCCCTATGAATGGCCTCACTCTGCCACTAAAGATTCTCTCTGGGAGCTGCTCTGCCACCTGTCTCTGCTTTCTTTTTTTTTTAATCACATCTTTTGGGTCTTTGTTTTCATTTTCACTCTTTAGAACATTTATTGCTGGGTTTTCTTTTAATATATCCCCCAGGGTGAATTTTCCCTTATTGAGTTTTCCTTGCTATATTTGTCTTTTCCATGGCTTTGGATGATGCCCCTGTGGGTAGATTTAGTTGGAGGGAACAAGATAAGGGCAATATATTCACCACACACCAGGAATAGCAAATGAGCTTTTTTTCATAGCACTTCTCCTCAAGTACCCTTCTCTTACTTTAAAAAGAGAGAGATTCTGTCAATGCAAGAAATACTTACAACTTCATCTCCTGCAATTCCAACTACTATACTACAAAAGTTGGCCAGATTGGAACTCAATGTGTTTGCATGAGTTGATATCACTATCTTTATATATTCCTTTGTATACAACCAGTTGGCTAGTGATTCAATAGCAGAACTCAGTGACTGGCTAGTTTATGTAATCTTGAGGAGGTCATTCCACACCTATGCCTCAGATTTCTTAGTATAAAATATTATATACCACACAAGATACTTAATAATAGACTAAGATAAAAGCAGTATGTTTTGGGAAAAGAACAAACTATTTTCAGCTTACAAATAAGCTCTATTAGAAAACAAGTCATTGGTAAGTCAAACACGGGGAACTTGGGACACATTTTCCCAGAGAAACAAGTAACAGAGAGCAGTTGGGATTTTGGGTACCCCAGAGGGAGAGAGAAATTTACATGGAGGTGAACTGTAGAGCCACTGCACTTGTGATATTCATGGGAAAGTGCACCCATGCTCCAGTGGGGGTTATCAGGAACCCTTCTATGTTGCAAGGATAAGGGACATGGGCACCTCCACTGCATACACATCTGTGGCAGAAGTGTTTCTGCACCTCCCACACATTCAACTTTCCAGGAAAAATCTAAGAGCAAAAGAAGAAGGTCTATAAGACTATAGGAAGGGGTTTCTTAGAAGACTCTGCAGTCTCAAGGTAAAAAAAAGAGAATGGGAATCAAGGGACTCTGAAGGGGAAGAAGGCAGGGAAGATTTTAGAACTACTTTTCTAAGCAATTTGATGAAAGCTGGAGACAGCTGATGCTGGGGTACAGAGTTGTCAATTACAAAGATCTCTAAATCATATTTATAGCCAAATTTATCAACAAGGGCAGTCTCTTTTTTTCTAATTAAACAGATATGATGTATATTTAGAATATGCTTGCATCAACAGTAATGGAATGGCGAAAAGTAGTTATCAACATGAATGATAACTTCTCATGGTACTGGAGGACAAATATCAGCTTAGGATTGTCCAGGGTATAATACAACACAAACCACACAGAAACACATCAAATCTTTCTGGAATGAATGAATACAAGAAATAACTGCAGAGCCAGATAATAAAGCCAGATGTCAGAAAAAGACATGGATTTCCATTTTAACTGAAACACAGTTGCATTGCCTTGTAAATAAAGTGAAATATTCATTGGTAGGAGAAATACTACACAGCTTTTTCAAAAATAGAAACTCTACAGGTGTTGATATAAAATATGTGTATTTAAGATGTATTGTCTAGTGATAAAGGCAAGGGGCCAAATGGTAACACTGTCCAACATAAACATATATACTGATCTCTAACAGATTTCTATGATTACCTCTGAGGAATGGGAAGATGAACTGATGGTAAAAGGCACAGAGAGGGCCTCCCTGGTGGCGCAGCGGTTGAGCGCTGGGTTGCGAAGCTGCCCCCAGCCTCTGCAGCACCAATTCAATCCCCGGCTGCTCCATGGCCACCGGAGGAGAGTCCCGCATGGCGCGCAGACCTCTCCTGCTGCCCGCTGCTCCCCTCAGCAGTGTACTTTGGTCCTTCTGCCTGCTCTGCTCCCCGCTCTGGCTCTGGTGAATTCTCTCACCCTCCCGCGCTTCTGGCTGTGCCCAGTGCTTGTATAAATAAATAAATAAATAAATCTTTAAAAAAAAAAAAAAAGGCACAGAGACAAACTACTGTTTTTGCTTTATCCTTTTATACTATTTAAATCTTCATCACAAGTAGGATGATTTTTGTTACAAACTATAGTTAACTAAAACTTACCATTTAACCATTTTTAAGTGTACACCACAACAGCATTAAATATATTAGTATTGTTGTGCAACCACCATGCAGCTCCTGAACTTTCTTCCTCTTCCCAAATCGAAACTCTATACCCATTAAACAATAACACCTTTCCCCTAGAATGACTTGTAACTTAAGGAACTAACACGGAGAAACCCTTCCCACGCAAAATATCTATACTCAACTGATAACAGAGCTACCTTTAAAAGTGATAAACATACTTAATCATTTATGAAAGAAACAATTTGATAATAAACTCATGCTGTGAAATCAGACTAACAAGCAGGTTTTGTAGGTTCTGTTGAAATAATAATCAGACTCTGTTTCTGAAACAGGAAATTCCATAATATAGTATCAGATTGAGTATTCATGTGTATACTATTAATGCATGCAACTTATTAATCATCCTTGATAAGAATTTTTTTCCACTTCCTAATTGTCCTGACTCCCAATTGTTGTTACATCCACACATTTGGGACCTCCAAAAACCACAAAACTGAAGTATCAGCATGCTAATATACCCAAATGTTTCACTAACTTCCCAGATCCATTTTCCCTTTCCCTCTTCCTAGTGACATGCCAACATGAGGAAAAAGCTATTTTATTGACACAAATTTGTTTTAATTTTCTCTGGAAGATTAGTAGTTCTATGAATTTCCTCATTTGCAAAATGTATAGGATCATAATAAACCTATCCTGACTACCCTTAGGAGAGTACCATAAGAATTATTTTCTATACTGAGTAAACAATTTGTTTTTGAAGATGACATTGTTAGGAGCATCTTTAAAAAAAAAAAAAAAAACTCAAAACACAACTCACAAGAAGCACTCCTCACTCCTTATCAGCACCAAAACAAATAAAGAGTATCCTATGACTTAGAAGGAGCTGAAGCTTAAAGGACTTGCTACACACTGCACGACATCTTTGCAATTTCCTAGTCTCTGAAAAGTCTGTTAGAAATACAGATGCTATTGTGGCTGCTGAGGTTGTGTTATCAGAAGATGTGCTTCAAGATAACCAGCTTCTGATGAGACTTAAGAAGAATTAAACATCTGAAAATCTTAGATTTCTTTCTACAACTTGGATAACAATGCTCATGGTTCAGACTGGACTTGATTTCATTAGCAAGCACATCCTCACCATCAAGGCCACAGTGTGTCTTTTGTTGCCTAGCAATTTTGCTTTCATGGGATCTTACACCATAAAAATAAATATTTAAATCATATTTTATGACTACATTAGTAGAGAGATTAATATAATCCAGGCAGGATTCATTATGATTATACTATCTGCTTCTTGTGATGTCAAAAGAAATTCAAACATTTTCACAGGTCCTAAAAGCATTGTGGACTGCAGAAACTGGGTATACCGAGAGGACACCCAGGACTTCAAGATGGCATCACTGGTACCACTGAAAGGGAAGAAACTCTTGGATGTCTAGCTAAAGGAGCTGCCAAACTGGATCTGATACAGGATTCCACCCCTAAAGGCACTGCTGGAGCATTTCAATGAGGTTACTACCGGTATTGCAACGAGTACATCAATGTGAAGAGAGGGAGCATGGCCTCAGTTTCAATGGTGCTGGCAGCTTAAATGTTTTTCAACTACTGCAGTTCTTACAATGAAGTCAAATGCAAGTGGCTACACAAGTGTCACTGAAGAGGGCCTTGTGTAAAAGGGGCACTCTGCATTCCTGACGTTGACCTTCTTTGCTGACATTTCTGAATCCTTTCATCTTAATTGAGAATTAATCCAATAAAAGATGGAGGTTTGAATAGAAAGGAAGGAAGGTAAGGAGGAAGAAAGAGAAAGAAGGGAAGAAGGAAAGAAGAAAGGAGAGGGGGAAAGAGGGAAGGAAACGCACTGATATACTAAACAGATAAGTCAGTTCTGCTCACTGATGCAGATGTCCATCACTGGAACCCTGTCACCTCTCCAACCATATCTCCCAATGTTCTGCCCCTCATTCATGCTATTCCAGTCACCTGGTCTTCCATCCAACCCTCTAACACATCTATCAAAATCCCCAGGCCTGTGCCCTTGGGCTCCCTTGGCCAAGGGTATTCTTCTTCAGTTCTTTTCAAGTCCCTCAGGTCTTAGCACAAAAGTCAGAGAGACCTTCCCTAATCAACCTGACCATCTCAGCCACTCCCCATCACCTTACCCTGTTGTAGTTTCTTTGTGGTGCTTACAATAATCTGAAAAGTCTCATTTCTTTGTTTATTGTTAGCCTTTCATACCAACATGATATGAGGGATATAAGTTGTATGAGAACAGAGGCTTTATCTGCCTTATTCACTGTCATATTCCCAGTGTCTCATCTCTGGAAGGACTTTGATAAACATTAATGGAATAAATGTGGCTACAGAGGCTTCTCAATTCACACAAAATGCTGGAACAAAATAAAGTATGCCTGCTATTTTGTTCATTAGTCTTTATGAAGAGCAAGTCTCCAGTCTACTAAGACAGCATCTGGAAGAGTCAGTGTCCATCACTGAAGTGAGAAGAAGGCGACACTTCTGCACCTACAACCAGACAAGAATCACAAGAGAACACAGGGACTTCATGGAGCTGAGCGATCTGTGTTCCTCTAAGACAGTTCATCCCGCAATTATCTGCTAAATGTCCACCTCAGGACAGAAGAACTAGATTTGTTTCTCCAAAGTACACAATGAAAAGGCAACCAAATCAAAAATTGAGGACTGGAAAGCACCCTAAAAGGACATATATTTCACTCCCTGACTTTAGGCAGGACATGAGACATTGTTAAGCACTCAGAGCTGAGGCAACACCCTGGAAAACATTTTCATACAATGTGATGATAGACTGGATAATTATTAATGACTGAATGAGACTCTAATCATATGCCAGTATCTTTTGACTTCAATGACTGTTTTACCATCAGATATCTGTGTTCAGAGATATTACTGTGGCTGTATTACTACTGTGGCTGTATTATTGTGATTTATAAGAAATCACAAATTTGATCACAGTTCTTGGCTTACAGTTTCCCTTGGAATTTCTTAGGTGTTGAGAGTGTTAAAGGTGTCCTTTTTTATGTTAATGAGAGTAACATTTGGAAAACATGGGGTGTGGGTTTGTCACGAGGGAAAATAGAGAATGGAACTTTTAGTCCCACCCCCTGGTTTCTAGGAGGGGCAAAGGGTTAGAGGTGGAATTCAATTGCCAGTGATTTAATCGTTCATACTTATGTAACAAAGCTTCCATAAAACCAAAGAGCAGGGCCTCCCTGGTGGCACAAGGGATTAAGACGCAACCTATGAAGCAATTTGCAGCCTCTGCAGCATGAGTTCGATCCCTGGCCAGGGAGCAACCCACATGGCCACAGCAGACCTCTCCTGACTCACCCGCTACTCCCCTCAGCAGTGTATTTCAGTCAATCTACCTGTTCTGTTCCCCACTCTGTCTCTGGTGAATCCTCTCATCCCCCACACGTCTGCCCTGTTTCCCAGTTCTTGTATGCATAAAGAAATAAATCTTTAAAAAAAGCAAGAGTAAGGTGCTTTGGAGAGTTTCCCAATTGGTGAACATGTGAAAATCTAGGAGAGAATAGTGCCACTGAAAAGGCATGGAAGCGCCAGGGCTTCTCCCCATCCCATGTCTTATTGCATCTTTTCCTTCCAGCTATTGATGCATACCCTTTAGCATTCACCAGTGAGGATACTAGTAATCTAGTGAGTAAAAACACAAAAGAAAAAAAAGGCACTCAGAAAAGAGTGATGTTAGACAGTGGGGGATCTCTGTTGCTTGTCTGCAGGCTTATTTTGGCAACAGCACATCTATTACTTTCTGAGGAATGAATGATCTGTGCCTGTTATATGTGATTTTGGTAGGCTTCTCATACAAGGCCTCTAGTGCTCTTGTTTGACTTTCTTTAGGAGCTTGTGTCTGAGCAGAATAACACAATGAAGAGATAATTCAAAGCATTCATTTATTTCAATAGCGGCACCTTCACAAAACCACGTATTAGTTCCTTCCTCTAAGAACCTCGTAATTGTCCTAGTACCCTTCTTTCTGCACCTGGTGCTCCAGCTTCCTGTTAACTGTCTTCTGTTTTAAGGAAGACAGAGTCATTTCTGTGAAGCCCTTTGACTAATGCAGTGGAAAGGGATAGGACTGGTGTCATTACTGTGGGTCTCTCAATACAAGGTAACCAAATGAGACAGACTTCTTTGTGCCTCAGCTTCCTATGACCTTGAATAATCATCCCCAGGCCATAAGAGGCTAAAATAAACTAGTAGGGGGCTTCCTGGTGGCACAAGAGGTTAAGTCTCCGGACTATGAAGCTATCTACAGCCACTGCAGCACTCAGTTCTATCCCCGGCCAGGGAGCTGACCCACATGGCACAACAGACCTCTGTGGTCTAGCCTGCTGCCCCCTCAGCAGTGTTTTTCAGTAGATCTGCCTGTTCTGCTCCCCACTCTGTCTCTGGTGAATCCTTTTACCCCTGCACCTCTAGCCTACACTCCAGCTCTTATAAAATAAATCTTAAAAAAAATAAATAAAATAAAATAAACTAGTAAATTAGCTGATCTATGTGTCAGGTAAGACTGCCGAGAAGTAGATACTGAGAATAACTCTGAGTTAGGAATGCAAGTGGTTTATTTGAGGGTAACACCTCTAAAAGACAAAAAGGGGGACAAAACAGAGCCAGCAGGCAAAGTCATCAAACCACATGTGTAAACATGTGATAACTTGAGATGATGGGAACCTACGTTAACATCAAAACTTAGAAATTTCTTGGGGAAAAGGAATTCAGATTCCAAACGTTTCCCTTTCAAGTTTCAAAATTATCAATACTTAATGAGCTGTTATAGTCTCACATGGACCTTAAAGGGAAACTCACCCCAAAGCAGGGGAAGTCTAGACTGCAGCCACAGGTTCATCATTAAGACTATGGTTATTTAAGGAGAGGTGGTCCAGCACTGCTTGTGGAAACCTGACCTGAGCAACTGCTCAGAGTCTCATATTGCAAGGCCCCGATTCCATGAACACTCTGAAAACCAAATCAACTAAGTTTTGAATGTTTTAATTAAAAAAAAATTTTTTGTAGCATTGATTCCTTTCCAGTTCTGCCTTCAGATATATATATAGACAACTGGTTGAAGTCACAGAAGATAAAGTGACTTAAATAAACAAATAAATAAATGTTAACCTTAAGTGAAAAGGTTTTCAAAAGACTAAAAATAGTGTAAACCTATTTAAGACTTACTTCTTTATGTGCTGTCTATAAAACTACTACATTTCTTTTTTTTATTATACTACATTCTTTTATTTTTTTAACTAATTATTTTTAATTTAAATTTTATTTTTATATTCCCCATACAATAACAACCCCCTTATTTTGACCCCAAACCCTCCTTTCCCCACCCCCCACCCCCCATAGAGTGTTTCTGGTTCATAGTTGCTTGTTGATTTTGATATTTTCTTTCTTATAGTTATTCTTTTTCCTGGTCCCTTATTTAAGTTTTCTAGATTCCTGCTATGAGTGAGACCATCCGGTATTTTTCTTTTTCTTCCTGGCTTATTTCACTGAGCATGATCCCTTCCAGCTCCATCCATGTTGCTACAAATTGCATGTGTTTATCTTTTTTGAATGCTGAGTAACATTCCATGGTATATACATACCACATCTTCTTGATCCAGTCATCCGTTTTTGGGCATTTGGGTTGTTTCCAAAGCTTAGCTATTGTAAATGGTGCTGCTATAAACATAGGGGTGCAGGTGCTCTTTGGAATTGATGTTTCTGTGTCCTTTGGGTAAATACCTAGGAGTGGAATTGCTGTATCATATGGAAGCTCTATGTTTAGTAGGTCACGAAATCTCCACACAGCTCTCCATAGTGGTTGGACCAGTTTGCACTCCCACCAACAGTGCAGGAGAGTTCCTTTTTTCTCCACGACATTGCCAACATTTGTTGTTGCTAGTTTTTTTAATATGTGCCATTCTCACTGGTGTAAGATGGTATCTCATTGTAGTAAAACTACATTTCTCCAAGAAGCAATGACAGTGAGGAGGAAGAGGGAGTA
Source organism: Talpa occidentalis (assembly GCF_014898055.3). Lineage (NCBI taxonomy): Eukaryota > Metazoa > Chordata > Mammalia > Eulipotyphla > Talpidae > Talpa > Talpa occidentalis. The sequence continues at coordinate 107,993,832 of NW_023602073.1, forward strand.
TGAAGGATGTGAAGCAGGCAACAAAAGGGAAAAGTGACCGTGCTTCTTTTTATTTTTTTTTTAATAATAGTTTTATTTTTTTTAAATAATAAATTTTATTTTTATATTCCCCATACAATTGCAGCCCCCCATTCTGACCCCAATCCCTCCCCTCCCGCCCCCGCCCCCCTAAAAGTGTCTCTGGTTCATAGTTTTTTGTTGATTTTGATTTTCACTTTCTTATAGTTATTCATTTTCCTGGTCCCTTATTTAAGTTTTCTAGATTCCTGCTATGAGTGAGACCATCCGGTATTTTTCTTTTTCTTTTTGGCTTATTTCACTGAGCATGATCCCTTCCAGCGCCATCCATGTTGCTGCAAATTGCATGTGTTTATCTTTTTTGAATGCTGAGTAATATTCCGTGGTATATATGTACCACATCTTCTTGATCCAGTCATCTATTTTTGGGCATTTGGGTTGTTTCCAAAGCTTAGCTATTGTAAACAGTGCTGCTATAAACATAGGGGTGCAGGTGTTCTTTGGAATTGATGTTTCTGCGTGCTTCTTTTTAAAATATGATTTGTAGAGTAACAAATAAGGAGGTGGGTGTTAGGGAAGGGATTCTTTTTCTCTCCCAAATCATCCGAATGTTGACATTAGGAAGGTTAACATTTGAATCCAAGTGACCTTAGAATCCACTTATTTGTCATCATGGAAACAACAGGTTAACAGTTTTCAAAATAACTGAACAACATAAACAAACAATTGCTTTGACTAATCAGGGCTCTACTGCTGCCATCAAGTCAGCTCCAGGACATTTTCAAAAAAGGCATTTTTAAAAATCTCCTGACAGCATGAAAAGCCTTGCCTAAAATTGAGTGGTATATAAAAGGAAGCCATCATTCACACTAATGGGTCCTTCAATTTGCTCCCCCTGTGCTCTGAGTTGCCCTAGAGCCAAAATGTGAGGCCACTTAAACCCGGGGATGGCTGAAAGAATCTCACCACCCTTCCTAGGCACTCAACACAGGATTCTTTCTTACAAATTTTCTTCAGGTTTTCACCACAGACTACTATGATACTAAAATAAAGCACTTAATTTCTAAACCTGACAAGTGCTGACATAATGTTCTTCAAATGAATGCGGTGTTTATCTATCCCAAACATTTTTACTCCACTCCTCACCCCAAGTAGTGGCCATGTGTGGTGTAGTGACATAATCTATATTTATTCTAAGAGCTGTTCTCAGCTTTTCTTCCACTGCCCCTTCCCCAACCATGGGAATATGTATAAAATTTCAATCACATGCAAAAGCTGAACCAATAGATTAAGATGTTCAACATTTTTATTCATCTATTATTATTTCTCAAGTCTGGAAAATTTCTAGTTTTCATGAATTTTCCCTAGAGAAGAGAAATTCTCCATAACCACAGACAAGTTTCATAATCACTCCAAGGAAATGACGAGTTCTTCTAAGGAACAATTCCTTTTGCTTTCTGAAATATGAGGTGAGAAATTTCATTTGTTTTTCAAAAAGCCACAAAAATGGATGATGTCATTCATATACCACAGGAACTGATACTCTAAGCTTTATCAAGACATGTATGGTCTCATCTCCAACAAAGACTATCAAATCGTGTAGTATTGGTGAGAAAAGAAAGATCAAGGGTGAAAGCCACATTACAACTACTGGTCATGCAGAACCATATGTATTCCTACATCTCTCCCTTCTGGTATTTTCTTCCTAAAAGTGTTGAGGGAATATTTGGGGTTTTTTTTTTCCCTTTGGTCATTTCCCCTCAGTTTGGAGCTGCTAGCTAGTTATCTAGATTGGTACCAAATAAGAATATTTCTTTACCAAAAATAAAAGTTTCATTTCAACTGCTTTTAAAATTGTGTCCAGGGCCTTTGTGGTGGCGCAAGGGTTAAGATGCAACCTATGAAGCAATCCACAGCCACTGCAGCATGAGTTCCATTCCCAGCCAGCCAGGGAGCAACCCACATAGCGCAGCAGACCTCTCCTGACTCGCCCTCTGCTCCCCTGCAGTGTATTTCAGTCAGTGTACCTGTTCTGTTCCCCACTCTGTCTCTGGTGAATCCTCTCACCCCCCCACACCTCTGGCCTGTACCCCAGCTCTTGTATGCATAAATAATCATAAATAAATAAATAAATGTGTGTCCGCAGAGATTTTGTGGAAAACTGTACCAATCAAGGAGTAAAATACCTGCTTAAGGGTCCTTTGGATTTTTTTTTTTAATTAGATGAAACTTTTAAGAACTTAGAGTCATTAGATGAAAAGTTGTCTTCTTTTCTCTCATCCAGAAATAAGGCACAATGGAAATATCCACTAATTCAACATTATTTTATTTAAAACCTTTAAAGAGAATTCTCCACAGATCTTACCTACTTCATACTAAATTAAAAAGGAAACAAATCTAGGAGTTGGAGTTCATTAAGTGTTATGGAATATTAAAAGTATGAAACCATCAAACTCCCCGAATCTGCAGAGAAGTATCTTCAAAATGTTGTGCCTGAACCAGCAGCATTACCTGGGACCTTATTAAAAATGGAAATCCTGGGGTCCAATCCTGAATTACCCTCAGACATGGGAGTGCTCAGTCATCCATGTTTAACAAATTGCACTTTGATAAGTCCTACAGGTGATTCTCATGCACAAATGAAGTTTGAAAACTGTAGATATAAAAGTGTTAGAACAAAACACAAAGGTCATATTCATATTGATCTCATCAAACTGAATGATGGTCTTTGTAGAAATATGAAAAATCACCTGGTAGAAACAGAACAAGTTATCTCATTGAAAATTCAAGGAGGTTAATCTTCAATTTGATTAGTTTCCCTGATTTTCTTAGCTGATCTTCTCCACAGATCCACAGAGAAAAATTCACACTATTAATCCCAGATGTGTTTGTCTTTGCCCATCCTCTCAAAATAGCTTCTTTGACTATCTCTTTCAAGAAACAGAAATCACTACTACAGGTGACCTTTGGAATACCCAGTCTCTCATAGGGTAGACATACAATGATTTGGCCCTTATTTTGATGGCAAATTTGAATTTCAAGATATCAAGATTCTTGATATCTCCATATGCTTACTTCCTCAGGGACCTCCTCCAGACTATTTGCTCTAAATTTCATCCTGGGCCTCCCCGGTGGCGCAGCGGTTGAGCGCTGGGTTGCGAAGCTGCCCGCAGCCTCTGCAGCACCGGTTTGATCCCCGGCTGCTCCCAGGCCACTGGAGGAGGGTCCCACATGGCGCGCAGACCTCTCCTGCCGCCCGCTGCTCCCCTCAGCAGCGTACTTCAGTCCTTCTGCCTGCTCTGCTCCCCGCTCTTGCTCTGGTGAATTCTCTCACCCTCCCGTGCTTCTGACTGTACCCAGTGCTTGTATAAATAAATAAAAAAAAAAATCTTTAAAAAAAAAAATCTTTAAAAAAAATAATAAAATAAATAAATAAATAAATTTCATCCTTACTTCAGTGACTCCCAAACTTCTACTCACATCCCCAGGTGAACCTCTAATAAGGATTCCAAATGTAATATGTCCTTACGGAAAGTCTTAGTGAATTTGTTTCAACTGTTCACCAGGAAAACAAAAAGGGATAGAATTTATCTATGGGTCTACTTTTCTAATGGTCAAGGATGGCCTCATGGACATAAACGGTGGCATAGCTGGTTATGCAGGCATTAATATTGAACTGGTTTCTGTTGGCACCCCATGCTGTAAGAACCGAGAAGTCCCAGGTTAAGGAATTGAAAGTATGTGAGCGTATGTGACACAGACCCCAACAGAATCACTAGTTTACACCACCATAGAGATGATTAAAGTCTGAGGGACTAGATGTTGTTGCAAAAATTGAAGTAAGTGGTAGAGAGGATTTTCAGTACCACACATAGCCACCCAATACAAACTTACTCTTTACTCTGCCTACCACACTCTTCCCACAAATATCTGAATGGCACTCTCCCCCAGGGTTCAAATGTCATCTTATTGAGAAGCTTTCCTCAAGCACCTGACTTAAGACACTTAAGACAGTAACCACATACACACATACACACACACAAGATACCCCATACTTAAAATTATGACTCTTATATGAATTTAACTAACATTCTTATTTGAGGGAAATTGAAAAAAAGGAACATAATAAAAAGATTCCGGGCAGTTCTCCTGCTCTTGTGTGGCTATGCAGGTGCCTCTCTTTTTATTTCTTCTTTTCCTAAAACCCTGTCCTTTTAAAATGTAAAATAAAATAAAAAGCTTCTTACATATAACCTAAAAGATTGTGAACCATTTTGAAGTTTTGGGGAAAAAACATGAGCATATGGTTGGCTGATAATACTTCTGTGAATCCTACTTAATATCAGCTTTAACTCTTAAAAAAATAGATTATTAATCAAACAGCAGGAAAATAAAATTTTCATTATACCTGATTTCCTAACCTAAGTCATGGACTTTATCACTAACACAAACAGGAGAAAATAAAAGGAAAATCTCTTTATAGAGCTGTCTGTGTGAAGCCATTGGAATGCTGTATTTAAGAGATATTAAAATCATGTCTCACCATAAACAGTAAGTGCTGGCAAGGATGTGGAGAAAAAGAAACCCTACTATACTGGCTGGTGGGAATGTAGATTGGCCCAGCCCCTATGGAAAGAAGTGTGGAGTTTCCTCAAAAGACTAAAATGGATCAACCATATAACCCAGCAATTCCATTCCTAGGTATCTATCTAAAAATCACAAAAATACTAATTTGAAAAGAAACCTGAACTCCTATGTTTATAGCAGCACTATTTACAATAGCCAAGAAATGGAAAATTTCCCAGAGCATATGAGTAGATAGGGAAGATGTAGGAGATATACACACACGCACACACACACACACACACACACAATAGAATACTACTGGTTTCATGCCTTTGTGGAAACATGGAATCCCAGACGGAACCAGAAGGGATTATTCTAAGTGAAGTGAGCCAAAAGGAAATAGATAAATGCCGGAAAGTTTCACTTTTATGTGAAATCTAGAAAAACCAAACAAAGGGTCAGACAAAGACAAACTGTAAGACTAACTCTTGAAAGAAGACTGCAGATCTGAGACACTCAGGAGGAGAGAGGGAGAGGAGTAGAGTGGAGGACAGGTGGGAAGGAGAGCGTGGTGGAGTGTGGTGGAGGACAGTGGGCACTTTGTTTTTTTGGGTTTTTTAAAAGATTTATTTATTTATGCATACAAGAATTGGGGTGTAAGCCAGGGTGGGTGGGTTAGAAGATTCACCAGAGAGAGAGAACAGGCAGATCTACTGAAATACACTGCTGAGGGGAACAGCGGGTGAGACAGGAGAGGTCTGCAGCGCCGTTTGAGTAGCTCCCTGGCCAGCCAGCGATCAAACTAGTGCTGCAAAGGCTGCGCCGCCACGGAGGCCCTGATAGTGGGCACTTTGGTGGTGGGAAAACTATCGTGACTGCACCTGAGAAATTCCATATTGTGAAAAAACAAACAAGGATGTTTAAAAAATAAAACAATTTCTCTTTAGAAAAAAAGGATTTGTAAAACTAATTGGTCTCATACAGGTAAGATATAATTGATTCAGATATAAGAGAAATAGCATGGAGATTTATTGTATTAATTTATAGTGAAGAGAATCTTTGTAATGATGACAACTCTGTGTGAAAAGTTGTTACACAGAAGTTGTAAATGGGAATCAGGTTCAGTGCCAGGTTTTAGAGTTATAGATGGAATACTGAAAACAGCTTTCAACATCTAGAGAAAGTTTAGCCATGGCGTGGGAAGGGATCTGGAGGTTTTTGTCCACCACAATGAAGAGGCACAAAGTCCTAAGCAGCCATGGTAAGACTAAACATAATGTTTAGAAGACCTGGCAAGACTAAACATGATGACCGAGGAGAACGAACATCCCATGCATCAGCTCACGTCCTCCTCTCACTCTAGTATGTCCAGTAGTGATGGTTAGGGGACATTAAGACATTATGAGTCTTGAAAAAAAAAAAATAGAAAACCCCGAAGGGGACAGCCACATGGAAAAAAAAAAGGAAAGAAAGAAAGACAGAGAGGGAAGGGGAAGAAAGGAGGGAGAGAGAAAATAGATCTTTATTTAAAACTGTATAAAAACACAAAATGGATTAAAGATTTGGATATAAGCTCTGAAACCATAAAATACAATGAAGAAAACCTAGGTGATATACTCCTGGACACGGACCACAGACATGTCTTTGGCGACAACGCCAATGGCAAGGGACACTAAAGCAAAAACAGATAAATGGGACTAAATCAAACTAAAAGACTTCCATACGCAACACCACAAAACAAAAACAAAAACTACAGTGGCACCAGAGGGAGCTGGAAGGAGGGTGGTGGGCGGGAAGGATATTAAGGGTTGACTTGATACTGAATAGGGCTTTAGACCTTTGGTGGTATGTGAGGTGTGGCTCACATACACAGAGGAGAATTATGTACACCAAAATGTATATAGTTCTGTAAATCAAATTAAAAAAGAAATAGAAGAAAAAGAAACACCAGAAGGCAGACAAGACCTATATGAAGAAACTGGTCAACAAAACTGCTTCCTCAAGTGATTTGGGCCTGTCCCCTAAAGGAGGTGAACTGAGCAACCCACACTGGTGATCTACCTCAGAAGGTGTCACAGACAACAGTGTCTCCCCAGAGTCCAGGTACCTGTCTCCACAGTTACCTCTTGCCGCCACTGGCACACATAAGGACTCCTGGAAGTTTAGGAATGAAGTATATCTCACTAATATTCCATCCTAGGGTGATAACGCATCCAACGGTTTTGTAGTAAAAACTTCTAGTAATTTCTGTGTACCCTCCTTATCTCTCACATACAGAATGCAAACATGTTAAACTGTTTCAACTGACTATATATGCCTATAAATATATTAAATGTTATTTTCTATATATAAATGAAAATCAAGATAAAAAAATTTCAGAGCTCTCATTTAAGGCAATCCTGCTGAGGGACCATCATAAAGTCTTTCAGAAAAAAAAAAAAGGACATGCAAATGTGCCCTTTAGAAGCCTGTATTGTTACTGAGAAATAATTCTATTTCATATCTAACTAATCCTGCCAAAATATATGTACATCATACCATATACAGACTTAATAAAGCTATCAAATTCTCTGTGTAACAGGCCACATATTTGATGTACATTTTTATATCACCCAGTAGTTTCTATTTTTTTCAATGTTACATGACAGTAATTTCTTTCATCCTTTCTCACAAGTTTAATTTCCTCTCATTCAACTTTGGTTGAGGATTGGTCTGAGTATTCCAGATTCCAACCCAGAATGACTTCTACAATAGACCTGATGATTTCTATGGCTGATGTTTCTAAGTTCAGGGTGGTATTGCTTCTAGAGCAGTAGCATCTGGGATCCCATTCCCTGGTCCCACCTCAACTACTAAATCAGCATATGCCTTTTAACAAGATCCCCACTGGTTCACTGCACATGAAAGTCTGGGAAGCATTATTTCAGAGAAGTCAACCTGAACAGTGCCACCTTATCTCCAACCCTCCAAGGGGGTCTAGCATCTTGACCTCTTACACATTGTTCTTTTCTTATAACCACATTTCTAGCATAAGTAATTTAGCTGTGAAAATTGGTAAAAGTATAATATCTTATTTAGCAGTATCAAGGAAAATAGCTCTCATTTAATCCTTTTTAAAAAGCTGTTTCTTCAAAGTGCCATTTATTATCCATCATACAAATGAAGTTCCATAAATGCTACCTTGCACTGTGATTTGTTTATGTCTCACACTCCCTAGATTACAGACCCCTTAGAGGGCAGGGACTGGGCTTTATCTCTCTTTGTAACTCCAAATCTGCATATATTCTGATTTTTAAAAGCAGTAATGATTGTAAAAAAAGAAGATATTCCTTGCATATTTTAAGAATTAAACCTTAAACTATTAACCCATGGATGCAAAAAGTTGGAAAGTCAAACTGCACTTATCAATTTCATTATGGAAAAAAAACCCAAATTCTTGTTAAAATCAATATAGATAAAATCTGTCATTTCCTTTTGCCCTACCAATCCCATTACCCTACCACAGTAAGAGATAAGATAGTGTGATCAGACTTAGGCCAGGCTGTCACTACCCAGGACTTCTTCAAACTGTCAGCAGATTAAATCCTTGATCACTTTTCCCTAACAGCACACTTTTTAAGGGTCATACTTTTTGTAAGTTTTAGATATATGTTCCAATATAGACAAATTCATAAAGATAATCAGTGGCACTGCAATCTTAATCAGTGTACTGCAAAATGCTCATGTTCTAACAGTCCTGAAATATGAGTAACCAAGACCAGCTAATTTTTTCAAAAGGCGAGTGCCCATCTCCATTTTAGTTCCCCTTTCTACTGAAGTTCTTGTTGGGACTGGAAGATAACATTCTTCTAAGGAATACATCTAGGCACTATGTACATTAATTGCCCTTTTCATGTCATCTTTTAGAAGATTTCCATCTTTTAAAAAGGGGGTCAACATTTCTCTTAATTTTCTCTCCATTGCTCTGCATTGCAGAGACAATAAAGGAATATTTTAAAAGTCATCTGCTTCCTGACACCCTGTTTTCCAAAGTCCTCCCAGGGAAAGGTTGAGTACAATATGAATTTTTCAAAGAGCTCTTCTGACCTTACTCCTACAAGCATTCAAAGTTTACTTGTATTTCTTGATAATATACTAAACTTTTTTACTTTGTCTAACCATTTCATTTATCAAAAACTTATTCAATGTGTTGTGGAAGTAAATAGATTCACTTCTCTTCTCTTTCATATTTTTATCTTCCTAGAATTATTTATACACACATGCACACACACCAACATAATATAAACTCTGCTTGGCAACAGATAACAAGGTAGTGCTGGATTTAGTATCACAGCATCTTTCCCCCTCTCCTCCTTACCTTCTCTTTGATGATAAAAAGAATGAAATCACTCCTGGAGTGACTCAGGAATTGTGTCCTTATGCAAGTGATTTTCAAACACTTATAGGAACTCATCACCCATTATACTTTAGGCCACAGAAGTCAAACAAACAAGTATATCACCAGATCCATATTTTTAAAAAAATTCAATCTCATCTATCCTCTCTGTTCTTATTGTTACTGCCCTAGCTCAACCTCATGGGACTTGGGTATGCTACTACATGAAATTTCTCATTGTCCTACATTGTGCCCTAATTATTGCATGTAAAACATGCTTATCTGCCCCATATTCGCCACTTGAAGGAAATCTCACGTTTTTTCTCTGTTCCTCCGCATTCAGCAAAATACCGAGGGTTTACCACCACTCAGAGCTCTTTATACAATTCTTTGCACCTAACACAACCTTCAGCACTTCCTTGTAGACTGCTCTATTGATTGACTTTTACTCTTTCACTAGTGAAATCTGAATCAGTACAGGTAATGTAAAATTAAAAGTTGAGGTAATTACCTAGCTAATGAAAGCAAGACAATCATTCTCTCCAGTCTCCATTTCCCCCCTCAATAAAACTTGCAAAATCAGGAGGCTGGAAACCACCAGCAAGAATCCACACAAAGCCACTAGCTACTTACTTAGTCCTCTGTCCAAGTATTTTGTCCAGTAGTAGCCAAAGATAGATAGCACAGAGCTTTGTAAAACATATACCTAGGATAATTGACATTTCTCCATACAACTACAGGATTTTAATTAGTGCACATAGTATATCATCACCAAACATAATAAACCATGCTGTAAGTTACTTATTCATTTTCTTTTAAAATCTGAACTCTTCCTTTTGGCAGGCCACAAATTGAAAAAGAAGACATCTTAATTTTTATAGACTGGCGGCAAATCAACAAATTTTCTAATAAAAAATATCTTTATTTTTAATTAAAATTCTGTCTGCAGCTATATTAGATTTTACAAAAAAATTTTTCACAATATATGAGTAAGCACATGGATTTGACTACAGAACAATACATATATTTATATTTATTTATGATTAACTTTTCTAAAAAAGAATTTAAGATAGCATACAGAAATGCAAAACTCCTGTCCACATACTTAAAACACATACAATGATACTTCTAGGCAATGAGAATAAACTTTATATCAAAATTCAAGTTTTAATTCTTATATAATAAAGTGTTTCATTTAATTACAGAGGCAGCATATTCAAATACTTCTAATATTTAAATAATTTAATATTTAAATTATAAGTTAAAATTATGCTTAAGTTCCTTTGTTCACTAGATTTGAGTGAATAGAGCTGCATACTTTGATTTCAGGAACATAAGTAGGGATATACTATATCACTAGTCATTCACAAGGACTAGAAGTATTCACACCTTTCTCCCAGTTTCACCCAGCCAGGACCAAAAAAGGATACTATAAATGTCATGTTGTAAATGATAAATCACTTTTTTATGGACTTGTAAGTTAATTTTGCTTAAAAGCATGTTTATGGACTTTGGAAGCTAAAGAATAAAAGCAGTTTGGTTTGTAAAATCAGAAAGTTTCTTCAAGGGAGTATATTTGTTCTTTGTTCCTGGCCATTCCCCACCATTGGTTTCAGTTTCCTCTTGATATTTTTTTTTTTCACTGCTAAGAGTTATAAGCTGAAAAGAACATACTTAATGAAGACAACTTTTCAGCCAGTCTCTCAATTAAAAGAAAAAATATTATGTATAGCAAACAATAAAACAATATTGGAAAGCCCTCCTCTCCAACTTTTTGCCATGGGTTAATTGTTTAGGACAAAAACATAAGGGAGGTGAGTACAGTGGTAACAACCAAATGAGGAGGTGTGAACCTCTTCCCTAAAATATGAAAGGGAAATAACTTTCTAAAAATAGAGGGAAGGGAAAACGGACCTCCCCAGTGGTGCAGCGGGTTGAGCACAGTGCTATGATGCTGTCCGCAGCCTCTTGGGCACAGGTTCTATTCCCGGCCGGCCAGGGAGCTCTCCACATGGCGTGGCAGACCTCTCCTGTTGTGCCCACTGCTCCCCTCAGCAGTATATTTCAGTTGTCTGCCTGTTCTGCTCCCTGCTCTGTCTCTGGTGGGTCCTCTCACCCTCCCGTGCCTCTGGCCTGTACCCCAGCTCTTGTATAAAAATTAATTAATTAATTAATTAATTGCCATAGAATTCAAAAAAAAAGACGGAAAACTAAAACCCTATAAGGTAGCTCTTTCTGGCCTCAGGCAGGTACCTGGGATAGTAGAATCTAGTCTCCCCCTTAGTGTGACTGAGTCAGCAAACAATATATCTGGGTCATACACCAAATAATTGAGGTTAATTTTATCTCACTGCCTACCTTAGAAAAATTGTATTGGATGTGCAGGAGTTAGTAAGGGGTGCCTATTGCGCATTCAAAATAATAATAATAATAATAATAATGAATAAAAGACCTATTATAGGTAAAGAGCCTACTAAGATGTAGATACCACCTCCAAGAGGCTTACAACAACTTTACTACTGTATCAAAAGCGAAAAGAGTGAACTAGAGCAGCACCAGAAGCTGCAGAGCATGTTTGAGCTCGCACTTAAACCTGAGTAAGATTTTTAACAGGCAGAAACAGGAAGAGGAAAGAATATTCCAAGTTAAAGGAACAACATGAATGATGTAATGGAGTCCAGAAAAGAAAAAAAAAAAAAAAACATGGAAAAGACATAACGCCTATGTCTCCTCTTTGGCAACTTCCCTCAGGCCCCTGACAACACCCAGGGGCCTCCACAGCACCTACCACATGTCTTAAAGTTATTTCTTTATAGATGTTTCTCCCCAGCTAGAATGCTAACTCCTAAAGATCTGAGGCTGTGATTTTCCACCTTTATATTCACAGCGCATGCTGCCACACCTGATACATAATTGGTATTCAACAACATCTTGCTAAATGAATGTGGTGTGCCTGTGTGCATCAGTGACACACCACCAGTTAGCTGGAATCTTGGTAAGCAGGGGTGATAAAATGGGAGATGAAATAAGAAATGGAACTTGGGGGCTCCCTGGTAGCCTAGGGGTTAAGTATCAGCACTATGACCACCACGGCCTGAGTCTGATCCCCTGCCAGGGAGCAACACACATGGCGCAGCAGACCTCTCCTATCTCGCCCACTGCTCTCCTCAGCAGTGTATTTCAGTAAATCCGCCTGATCTGCTCCCCACTCTGTCTCTGGTGAATCCCCTCACCCCACTGCACCTCTAGCCTACACCCCGGTTCTTCTACGCAAAAAAAAAAAAATAGAAAAGAAAAGAAATGGAACTTGGCATCAAATCATAAAAATCTCAGACTTCACAATGAAAGAGCTTAGGCTTTAGAGAGAATGCGTACTTTTTTCTCCATGAGAAGTTGGTGATGGACAAACAGACAATCAAAGAGCATGAGAGACAATGTATGGGTACATTGGACTTTGGGGTTGCTTAGAATTCAGAGCTTCCCACTTTGCACTATTTCATTAAATGTTCACAGTGCTCTGAAGTAGGTTCTACTATTTCTCAAATTAGAGACGATGAAACTGAGGCTAACGAGGACTCCCAACCCCATGTGATGCTGAAAACAAAACATTATTTTGAGCAAAGAAAGTGTAAGGAACCCTAGATGCAAGAAAACTCCAGCATTGAGGATGAAATATTAGGTTTTTTTAAAGTACTGGGGGCAGTCCTGCCCAGGCCAGAATCTCTCAAGGGAACCCAAGGCACATGTCCTTTAGCACAAATATAAAATTGTATCTTTGCAATAACTTAACTTGATAATGAAAAATTTTAGCATCAACTTTAAAACGTGCAGAGATGCATGTTCTGGTTTGTTCTTTTTAGGTGGTATATGAGTAGAAACAAAGACCTTTCCTCTGGACTAAATTTCCGCATAAAATTTTCCACGCAAGATATAGTTAGTTAACTACTTGCTCCTTGCAGGTATGGATTTGCTCTGACACATTTTGTTTTTGATTTAACACAATAGTTCACACATAGCTGAAGTTCTACAGCAAATTTTAACCCAATCTGAACCTAATCCACAGCTGGCAAGATAGATGGCATTGAGTGATAGACTAAGGACCCTAATTCTGGTCTTGTGGGTATAGCGTTGGTAATTATTTATGACAGAATGCTTTATGGCAAGTGAAGAAAACAATAGAGAAAGATAGGAAAAGAGGGAGAGAGAAGGAAAGACCAGAGAATCCACTGATGCACAGAGATATTTTCCTGGAAGCAGCCTCTTGAAGCAAGTTGCTGTCTGGAGGCAAAATGCTGAGTGCAGGTTTATTGACTTGGTCAAAAAAACAAGACAAGCAGGGAAGAGGGAAAAAAGTGAAGATCTTTAGTACCTAGAATGAAAGCATAAAGTGGTGAAATACAGAACTGAGAAGGGATGCTTAGATACTTTCTGGAAGAAAAGAAACCTCTAAGTAGTTTTAAAAAACGACCACTACCTTCACTACAACAACTGAGGGAATGAACATGGGGACTGAATTAGAAAAAACACTGATAAGGAGATGAGAAGATTATCATGCAGTTTTACCAAACAGTATTATTATTATTGTAAATGAACCAAGAAAATACCTTCACTTTTTAAAACAGTATGAATTTAATAAACTTCTTGATGACATTACATGACATCTTACTGAATCTATGTCCCCAGAACATGCTTCTTTCATTCTTTGTACAAATTTTTTTTAATTTATTTATGTATACAAGAATTGGGGTTTAGGCCAGAGGTGCGGGGGAGAGGGAAGAAAGGAGGTGAGGGGACTAACCAGAGAGAGTGGGGAGCAGAACAGGCGAATCTACTGAAATACACCAGCTGAGGGGAGCAGCGAGGGAGACAGGAGAGGTCTGTTGCACCATGTGGATTAGTTCCCTGGTGAGGGATTGAACTCATGCTTCAGTGGCTGGCAGTAGCTTGATATCACTGAGACTTTAACCCCTGCACCACCAGGGAGGCCCTGCACAAATATTTTTCCTAAGCACATACTAAACACAAGTACTCAACACTAGTGTGCCATGGGTAATATGATGGTAAATGGAACTTCCCAAAGGCAAGAAGTTTTGATCTTGTAGGAGGGGTAACATATCTACAAAGAACTATAATTCAAATAGAGCCACCAGAAAGAGATGAACATGCCCCCAGGAACTCAAAAAAAAGGAGAAATTATTTCATGCCAAGGTGATCAGGGAAAGCTTGGAACATGAGAAAATAAGTAGGTTCCTTGAACCTTAAACTTCCTCCTCACGTGGCTTTTAGAAAGATATTTTGCCTGACATCAAATTCTATTCCCTATGCTTACAAATTGGCTAAGGAAAGAAATCCTGACCTTTCTCCTTCAGAATTAGGATGTTCCAAAAATAAATAGAATATTCTTAGACTTGCCTTCTGAGACAAGTTTTCAAATAGAGGCCAAGTGGGTAGTACACACAGTGGTATGTTATGGGACAATTTACACCCTCCTATGTATTCTCTTATTCGCACAAAGGAACTGTGTTCGCTAAACCAAGCAACACATCTGAAAAAAAAAAAAAAAAACAATCTAACAAGCAAATGAACAACTAGCACTATTGTATATAATGATCTAATCCTTGAAAATTAATGATGATAACACAATATATGGCTCTAACTGCTGGCTCCCCTGGGTCAGCTAGAAATCCTCCTACCAAAGGGAGTTGGGATATTCCATCCCTACCCCTACTGCCAAATATCTGCCTGCTCCTCAATCCTTCTATTCTCCCTTTTGCAAAGAGTAGGATATAATTTTATTCTCATAATGAGAGCATGATGCACAGAAATCACCTACAAAGATCTTCAATTACAAAAGTAATGCATCTAAATTTTATGGTGTGAACATTGTACTGCGTTTTAAAAAGTAATGTATAAATTCCTCCTTTTAAAAAGGAAGAGAGAATGGTAAAAATGGTTCTAAATTTCTTACCATTTCTAAACCCACCCACTTCCCCCACACACATTTAAGTTTGGAGTGTATCCTTTTCTGCCATTTCTTTTTTCAATAAACAATATATGGTGGTGTTTTCTTTACTTTTTGACTTTATATAAATGGTATCATATTATTCCTGTCACTCCGCAGCATGCTATTTTTCCTCTAAATATTGTGTTTCTAAGATCTAGCTACATTTGTTTTGCATGTGACTATGTGACAGTGAGCTTGAGAACTTATACGGTTTCAACTTAAAGAAGCTGGAACTATGTTTTTGAGAATTCACGCCGTCTTTTTCCCATTTAGCATGTGCCATAAGAATCATTTTTGCCAAGGTTTTAGGGGAGGTAAAGAGCCACCAGGCCTACTCTCTCCAGCTCATGGGGATTTCCTTCTGCAGCTTCTCTGCTCCTGGGCCAAGTGCAAGTTGAGCTCCATGACAAAGGAAGGGCACTAGGTTCTCCCACAGGTTCCTACCATCCTCAGTTCTGAATGCTGCAAGGTGGTGAGAGACCTAGAGAGCTCCGGGCCATCATATCGGTCCCACCTGTGCTTGCTCTTCCCCACTTCATGTCTATCATTCCTTCCCAACTATCTGGCTTGCTGACTCAGGCTCCAGCACTCAACATAGACACGAGCTTCACAGAAAGTGTTTAATCAACTCTCTATATTAGCGCCCTTTTCTCTATCAGACCTAATGGTTCAGCTTCTCTGGACCAACCCTGACTAGCATACTGTGAGGATGTCTTCTCCTCGAGTCACCCCGCTCCTTCCTGCTTCCCTTGGAGGTGTGGGTGGAGAGTAGTTGACTTCTGCGTAGGGAAGAGCAACAGTTGATACCAGAGTAAGATTGCCTCCCACCTCCTCAGTTAACTATCTTTCTTCCCTTTCCAGGGCACTGTCTACTACTCCTTGCTCAGAAATAAAGTGATCAGCAGAATATACCATCCCTCCTTGCTTTCTAACAAAACTAAAAATACTCTTACCATAAGAGCTAGTAATTGTGCTCTTGGGTATATACCCAAAGGAGCTGGAAACCTATGTCCGCAAAAATCCATACGTGGATGTTTATGGCAGCTTTATTCATAACTGACGAAACTTGGAAGCAATCAAAATGTCTTCAGTAAGTGAATGGACAAATACTGTGGTGTATCCTGACAATGGAATATAATTTATCACTAAAAAAAATGCACTAACAAGTCATGAGACAAGCTGGAAGAATTTTAGGCCTCCCCTGGTGGCGCAGCGGTTGAGCACTGGGCTGCGAAGCTGCCCACAGCCTCTGCAGCGCCAGTTCGATCCCCAGCCGCCACTGGCAAGGGTCCCACATGGCGCAACAGACCTCTCCTGCCGCACCCACTGCTCCCCTCAGCAGTGTATTTTGTCAGTCTACCTGTTCTGCTCCCCACTCTGGCTCTGGTGAATTCTCTCACCCTCCTGCGCTTCTGACTGTAACCAGTGCTTATATAAATAAATAAATAAATCTTTTTTTTGTTTGTTTGTTTGTTTTTTATTTTTATTTGTTTGTTTTGCTTGTTTTGTTTATACATGCACTGGGTACAGTCAGAAGCGCGGGAGGGTGAGAGAATTCACCAGAGCCAGAGCGGGGAGCAGAGCAGGCAGAAGGACCGAAGTACACTGCTGAGGGGAGCAGCGGGCGGCAGGAGAGGTCTGCGCGCCATGTGGGACCCTCCTTCGGTGGCTGGGGAGCAGCCGGGGATCGAACCGGCGCCGCAGAGGCTGGGGGCAGGTTCGCAACCCAGCGCTCAACCGCTGCGCCACCGGGGAGGCCCCCAAATAAATAAATCTTTAAAAAAAATTGTATATATAAAAAAAGGAAGAACTTTAAATGCATGTTATTAAGAGAAAGAAACCAATCCAAATGGGCTATATTCTATTTTGGAAAAGGCAAAGGTATGGAGATAGTAAAAAGATCAATGGTTGCCAAGGGTTGGGTTTGAAGGAGGGAGGAGTAGATGGAAAGTAGAGGCTTTCTAGGGCAAGGCAAATACTCTGTATGGTATTACAATAATGAATATATGCTATTATACATTTGTCTAAACCCACAGTACAATACCAAGTGAACTATTATTATAAGCTGCGGACTTTGGGTGATAAATGATAAGTCAGCAGCGATTCATCAATTGTTACAAATGTACCTCTGTGGTGTGGCTAATGGGGGAGGTAGGGCAGGTGAGAGAACAAAAGATTACATGGGAACTCTCTGTACTTTCAGAACAATTTTGCAGTGAACTTAAAACTGCTCTTTAAAAAGGCCTTAATTTTTTTAAATTAATTCTTTCTTGTCAAGGACTCACGGAGGTGACTACCTTATTTCAGAACTAAAGGAAACTCACTTCTTTGATGTTAAATATGAAACATGTGTCATTCGAAAACAATGAGTAAGTGAACATAGCACATCACCAGGGATTTCCCCTTTATTAGGAATTGGACAATATTGAAACGGTTTATCAATTAGTTTTTAAAGTTGAGTGGTGTAGCCATAAGCCACAAGTAAAAATCCAACACATTTGATTATTCCAAGAAGAAATGGGATGTAAGCGGTTCTGTTGCATTCTAAGAGGTAGCATGCAGCAAGGGTAAACCCAACATCTTCTCAAGAGAATGCTGACAGTCAGGGCCCATTAACAGCAACACTCAGCAGTGAGTGAGAATATGACCATGGCAGCTCAGTTTCCTAAATAAGGCAATGGCTCACCCCTTCAAAACTACCAGGAGCTGAAGCGAATGAAAGCATAACAAGACAGACTGAAATATACCAAATCTCTCACTCTTTTTCAGTATGATTACTTCCTTCTGCCAAGAGTAACACTTTTCCCTCAACTTTAGTATTGATGGGGCGGGGGGCATTTCATCATTCAGAGAGAAATAAAGGGAGGGAGAGAGAGAAAGGATCTCTGAACAAACTGAATGCTTTCTTCTCACGCAGCTGTTATCAAACTGGCATATAGAACAGACATGTGAAATCATTTTTCAGAACAACACAAGGTAGAAGAAGATGGTTTTGCAAAGTAAGTAGTAAAACAGATATGTAGCCAGAGTTGGTTTGAACCTTAGGGTCCAGCTGTTACAAAGCATTCTAATGTAGTTCTGTACATGTTATGGTAAGAAATATATCTTTTCATGTGAGTCTATTTTTCTTTTTTTTTTTTTAAAGATTTATTTATTCATACAAGAACCAGGGTACAGGCCAGATGTGTGGGAGGGTGAGAAGATTCACCAGAGACAAAGCAGGGAACAGAACAGGCAGACTGACGAAATACACTGCTGAGGGGAGCAGCAAACGCAGCAGGAGAGGACTGTAGTGCCATGTGGGACCCTCACCGGTGGCCAGGGATCTAATGGTGTTGCAGAGGCTGCGGGCAGCTTCGCAGCCCAGTGTTCAACCGCCTGCGCCACAGGGAGAGGCCCCCTTCTCTGAGATTTACTAGATGCAAACCAGAAGAACAAATGTCACCTTCCCTTTTTTTGGAAGCTGCAATGCTTGCATCCTAGAACCCCAGGAAAAAATGTTGCTAATAACATACAAAAAGCAGTAGCAGAGACTGAGAGGGTGGGGGGGGGAGGTAGAGAAGAGAAAGAATGCCGCAGAGCTTGAGCCAGCTGTTCTGAATCTCTGAACTTCACAATGGTGACAGACTGCACAATGGACTCCAATTTTCACCTTCCTGTATCCACAACTTGCCATAAAATTTTGCAGTTTCCCTCACACCCACAAGAAAAGTATATTTCCTGCTCCTTGGCTTTAAGCTTGACCAGGTACCCCACTTTTTGGCCGATGGGATATTAACAGACATGATATAAACAAAGGCTTTGTCATTGCCAGGATAAATCCAAGGAAGCTGAGAGACATACTGGGTAAACCCCCAGCCACTGTTGATGCCTATGCAAAATCAGCCACGGTTGGCAGAGATGGCCCAGCCACCCACAGATGCTGAGCTACAGAAATGCTCTTGTCACATGCCATTGAGATATGTATAGTGGTTTGTTACGCAGGAATGTCTGATTCATACACAGGCTGTATGAGCCAGTAGACCAGGCCCACCTTCTCTTTATTTAATAATTTTATTTGCTTGATTATTTTTAACCACCAACTAGAGGCTCCAAAAGGCAGGGCTTTTTGCCTGTGTTGTTTTTTGCTCAATAAATATCTGTTGAATTAAGTAAGTTTGAGTTGAATTTCTGCACTTCAAACATAAACCCTGACTAACACAAACCACAAAATCAACTGTTTTTCCTTTGTTTTTACGATATACAATATATTTACATCACAAAAATCACTTGAGTAGATTTAGCCTTGTGGTTTTCCACCATGTTTGGAATATTTTCAGTGCTAACAAGCCAGTATTGTATAAAAAGGCTGGCACAAACATACAGAATAGTACTTAATAAAGTCAATCCCCAATTGTTTCTTGACAGAGAAAATGTAAGTCCTAAAGCCCTAAACTCGCCCGGGCAAAGTCACTCTGGCATTGGATGGGAGGTTATTCCTTTGCTATCTCCATCACCTCTACTGATTATTTTAGAACAGAGTGGCTTTATATCATTAATCACCATTTAATCGTTGTTTCTTACTTTTTATTTCACACAGAAAGGTTGTGAGAAAGTACAAAGATCTTCTGTATGCCTTTTACCCAGATTCATCCATTTTTAGCATTTGTTTCATTTGCTTCATCTGCTCTTTCTCTCTATATTTTTTCTCTCCTGTGAATTATTTAAGAGTAATTGCAAACATAATACCCCCTTATACTTTAAAGTATATTTCCTAGAAATGAAGACTTTCTTTAACACAAACACATAACATTACCAAAATCAACAAATGTAACATTTAATGCTGATATCCAATCCAATGTTCACTTCAAAGTTTCCAATTGACTTAACAATGCCAGTATAGCTTTTTTTTCCTGGTCTGCGATCTAATCCAGGATCACACAAATCTACTTGTCAAATCTTTTCAGTCTCCCCAAGCCTTCATTGTTTTCATGATTTTGACTCTTTATTTTTTAATTTTTAGCTAATTTTTTAGTAAGATGTTAGCTATTGGTTTTCCATATATGGTCTTGATTATATTGAGGTAGCTTCTTTCAATTTCCAGTTTTGTCTAATGTTGTATAATAAAAGGTGTTCATTGTTAATAAAGCTTTTTGCACCAATTGAGATTTAGAAAGGTAAAAGAAGCTACTATAACAGCAAAAATATATATATATGCCACACTCAGTGAAAGTTCAAATTACTCCATTCATTTGATTAAGAAATACTGAGGAAATCTTCAGTTTGTAACACACGTCTTTCTTGACACTGGAGTTTTAAAAGTGAAGAAGACATAGATATTTCCTTCAAAAGTGTCACAGACCACTGAAGGACACAGCCCCTCTCCCAAGCAGCCCATGTACTCCATGCTTTAGTCATAGCAGATAAACAATCACAACCTCCTTTCAGCTCAAGGAGTTCCCTTAGATCATAGAGCCCAAAGTCTCTTCCCCTCTTCTCTGCTTGTCAAGATCATAAACATTTTTCCAGTCCTAGATCAAACTCTACTTCTTCAGAGAAATACTTTCTGGTACCTTGTCCAAAATTAATTACTCCACTACTGAAATCTCTATTATACTTATTACTTGAAAATTAAAAAGTAAAGAGAAAGCATCAAGCATTTATCTTGCCTTTCCTTTACCATATTACTTCAAGGTTGGCAAAGAGCCGATGGAGAAAGATATTTAAAGAAATATTCGGGCCTCCCCGGTGGCGCAGCGGTTGAGCGCTGGGTTGCGAAGCTGCCCGCGGCCTCTGCAGCACCGGTTCGATCCCCGGCTGCTCCCGTCCACCGGAGGAGGGTCCCACATGGCGCGCGGACCTCTCCTGCCGCCCGCTGCTCCCCTCAGCAGTGTACTTCGGTCCTTCTGCCTGCTCTGCTCCCCGCTCTGGCTCTGGTGAATTCTCTCGCCCTCCCGCGCTTCTGACTGTACCCAGTGCATGTATAAATAAACAAACAAACAAAAAAAAAAAAAAAAAGAAATATTCCACTTTGGAGCCTCCCTGGTGGCGCAAGCTATCTTATGAAGCTATCCGCAGCCACTGCAGCACAAGTTCAATCCCTGGCCAGGGAGCTACCCACGTGGTGCAGCAGACCTCTCCTGACTTGCCCGCTGCTCCCCTCAGCAGTGTATTTCAGTCAATGTGCCTGTTCTGTTCCCCACTCTGTCTCTGGCGAATCCTCTCATTCCCCACACCTCTGGTCTGTACCCCAATTCTTGTATGCATAAATAAATCTTTTAAAAAAAGAAATATTCCAGTTTAATAAAGACAGATGACTGACAGCATGAGAAAATCACATTTTTTAACCTCCAGTGAAATTATAGATGTTCTAGGCAACAATCATCAGTGGCTTCCAAAACCATCAGGTAAAAGGCTGATGAAGAGATTAGGCTGACATCCCCTGAACCCACTGATTAATCTTAACATCACAGAAATCAGGATAACCAGACATTATGTGCTTCAAAATATAATGCCATAGCAAGTACACTATATTTCCATAAAGTATTCCTGTCTAAATAAATTGAACCTATATCTAATCAAGCTTCTAGGTCTAATCACCAATCTGAAGAAAATTACAGGTACAGAGAAACAAGGTAAATGACTCCACATGGGAAGCAATCAACCCAGATTGTGGCACATTTTGCAGGGACAAATGACCTTGTTTCTCATGAACAAAACCACGAAACAAAAAAGAAGAAATGACAGTTACAGAAAAAGACTGGTGAGCCCAAACAATGATATGCAGTATATAAACCTTATTTGGATGCCTATTCAAACCAACCAACAGTAAAAAGATATCTTTGCGACAGAGAAATATGAATGATGAGCAGGTATTAGATGATATTAAGGTTTATTGCTAATTTTGTTAGATATGCTAATAGCATAGTTGCTATGTTTTTAAAAAGTCTTCACTTAGTTTTATACCAAAGCATTTTACTGGTAAAACAACATGGATGTTGATATGTGCCTTAAACCATTATTTTAAAAAAGACAGAAATAAAAACAAGGAAATAGATAAAATAAGAATGGCATCAAGTTAGGCCGAATATATAGCTTTATGCCATTCTTATATATACAGAAAGAGAGATTCATGACTTCATGATACCATTTCTTTTAAGTATAAGTTTGAATTTCCACAATAAAGCAAAATAAAATTAAACAAAAACAAACAATAGCAAGAAAAGCCCTGTGACATGGAAGAGCATTAGAGTGTCAGAGGGTGGGCATTTGCATTAGAGTCCCAGATATGCTACTAAGTAGCCACTTGAGGGCTCTGGCCCTCAGTGTCTAAGTAGAAAGTAGGATTTGGACTTCTTAGAACTCTTCCAATTCCAACATATTTGATTGTGTTACTTCGAAATCCCCATCTCTGGTTTCTTCTCAAGAATCCTTTCCCAACTAAATAACTGTAAAACAGGAGTTTCCTCTAATTCTCCCAAGACTACTTTCTCTGAGTATGTGACTTGCATATCTCACTTTCTATTCTCTCATACATAGAAAGCACCACAACTAATTCCTGTATATCTAAATCATTCAACACTTGCCGCACTCCATGTATACATCTGCTTGTTATATGTATATGTGTCAGTGTTCTATGTCTGAGACTATATATGAGGACACTGTCAACCCAGAATATGGGTGTTCGCTTTAATCATGCTGATGACTTAGCATATTGTCAGCATGCAGCAAATGTATAAAACCATAATACTATGGTCTAATATATGAACTTTCTAAGCAATTTGTTGCAGCTGGCCTAACTGTCCACAGACAGAATACAAAAACCTGCATTTTCTGGCTTAATTTGTTTCTTTGCTCTTCCAACATTATGAACTGTTATTCATAGGATTATAGTTCCAGGGATGGATAAAGGATCATCATGTTTCATGCAAAAATAGTCCTAACTCACAAGGTTTCCCTTTCCCTTCTAAATAAGGGTGTGTGTGGCCCCTGTCTCATATGAGGAATATAAACTTCTCCAACTCTGTCTTTTATATAACTTCTAAAAACTAGGTAGTGACCACATGAAGGCTTATATTAATTTTTCTTCACTTTTCTTTCCTTTAGTGGAGAGGGGGCTTGTGCTTTTGAGTGTCTGGTCACTTCCAGCACTCTAACATGCTTGTCTATATGTAAATTTTTCCTAACCTATCCTCTCTACTCTAAGAAGACCTGGTATGAGGATATTATACACTACAGACAAGTGAATTCCATCTCTGCTGAGGTAGTGCTGGCAAAACCTTTTCTTCCTAAAAAAAAGTGACCATAAATTTCCATCAGAGGCTTCAAAAAAACAGCCCCTTGCTACTGTAAGTAACCTCACAGTTCCTGGCTTGCTGAATTACATAAAAAACGCTACAGCTTGTTTTCTATAACAGTGTAATGATTGTACCTACATGTCAGGGAGTTGCTATGAGGAATAAGATAATGCACATAAAATTATATCTACATGTCCATTACTTTTAAAATTATCTTTCGACATACACATTGCTTCCATGACTCAAATTTAGATAAGGTGAATTCTCTATATGTTCATGTTTTTCTCAAAACTTCTTTCTGGTTTCTACTTTATAAATCTTACAAGCCACTCATATGGTTTGAGGAAACAGTTGCCAAAAGTCATGGAAACAAAGGCTTGCCACATAAAATTCAATTGTTGAATTCTGATTGAACAAGAAGGAACATGAAGGCTTTGAATTCTGTTTCAAATAAAAAAGAGATTATCACAGGACCCAAAAAAATGCACATAAAATGTTTAACAGTTTTGGGGGGTAGTAGGCATACTACCTCAACTAGGACTGCTTGGGAGTCCCCAGAAAGAGTGCATTTTCAATAAACATTTGTTCAATAAATACACTGAATGACATAACGAGAAAGATGTTATTCAAAATCTGTGAGCAAATAGAAGTTGATATTTGCAGAGTGTTAAGTTATGAAATGTCCCCCAAACACAGAATTTTAAAATTAAATAACTCAATCTTGAAAATTTAACAGGGAGAGTTAATAAAGGAAAGGCCTATTTATTCAGATGAATCAAAGATGAATATGAGATGTAATCATGTTTTATTTGTACAGGTCATTCAACCTAGAATCAAAGCACTCACCACCTATCTCATTAACCCTTACAACACCCCCAGGAGACAGGCAGTATGGAAGATGATCCCCTTGTTACTGATGGAGAGAGAGCCTGAGGCCCAGGACAGTGAAGGGACTTGTCAGAGGCCACATCAAGTAAGTGAGTAATGGAGCAAGAAACAGAACAAATTTCTAGTCTTTATCCTTGGCTCACTAATATGTGTTACCTTGAGGTTGCCAAACATCTCAAGTATTTTTTACTCCAAGATTCATTTTAAAAGAAATGCTACTTTTTGTTAAGCAGCCAAAGGTACAAAAGTCAATAATTAACACTTAAAAAACACACATCAGGTGAGATTTTGCTTATTTTGTATTAACAGTTGCATATCAGTTAACAACAAGTTCAGGGAAGAAAAATTAGCAAATGTTCAGAAACTTCTGCATAAGGCAAATTACTGTATTTGAGGACAAATGATGTGAACTCTAATTTGCAACTGAAAACACAAAAGCTTGATTTTGAGTTTCCAAACGGAACTGGAGAGGCTGGGCATATTTCTTCAGTGATTTTCCTATGATTCCATCTGGGGGTAGAGGGTAAACAAACACTTGTTAATGACTCACTGAAAAGAGGAATTACCAGAATTTTCAGGTATTTTAATCTTCAAATTTTCCCAGAAACCCGCAGGAGGATGAGTAGTTGTGCTTTTACTAGCACTTGTATAAAAATAAAATACAAAACGACAAAATAATGAATTTGGTGACAATCAAAATTAATTTATATTTATCTCCTCCCATGACCCTATATTAAGAACCGCGGCGCAGCGAAGGTATGGTGGGCGGAGGGGTTCCCAGGCATAAGCAAACAACCCTAAGGCAAGGACCCCCAAATCTGGGGACGCAAGATGGAGGGCGAGGAAATTGGTTCCTACGTTCGCCCTATTTCCATGACAGAAAAATGGGTTCACAGAGTGAACCGCTTCATGTCCAAGGGATATTCCTGTTTTATTTTTGAAAAACGATGAGAACCCGAAGACAGCCGCCAGTGCCTTCCTTAAACGCACGGCGAGTGGCGGTCACCGCGCCCAGGTCGCTCCCCACCTCTTCCTGGCGCCTGTGCCCGCGCGTCCCGCGTCCCCGCCAGGGCTCGCCTGGCACCCAGATCACCCCTTTGCTGGCTTCTCCGCACTAGAAACGCCGCGCGCCAGAACTCGCACGGGCATGCCAGGGCCCAAGTGCAGTAGGTTGTCGGTGCCCGGAGCCATAGTAGCCACTTTTTACTTTCCTTATCCACACGACTTCTCCCTGGGGATCTTCCAACGGGATTGGAAGGTGGTGAGCCCCGGCTGCGGGCTGGGAAATACGCACCGTGCCAGCCTCCATCTGTCCAGCTATGTGACTCACCTGCGTCACACTGGCCGCTGCTTATTAGTACCGGGAAAATTCGAGCTGTTTGGACATCAGCAGGGAATTTGGAGAGAGGGAGATGAACAAGTGTCATCTCTGCTTAACCTCCTGGGCTGACTGATGGTGGCAAGTTCAGTCGGGTGCTGGCTGCCAGGCAGCTAGGCTATGTTTTGGACACACTTGGCAGCCAGGGAAACTTTAAGGCAGCCTCTGGTCTCCTTTCTATCTTCAGATTTTTTTTAGGGTCTGTGTCTAATGCTAACCTTCTTCACCTTCATTCAAAAGAAGGTTGGGACGCAGGCCTGGAACCCTGACCATGTGGATTCTATCCGTAGGTCTATTTATCAGCTGCTGCATGTTTATTAACAAGTTTATTAACCGTACTGGTTTTCAGTGTCTCTATTTGTAAAAATGGGAGTTACAACATCAACCTCAGAGGGCTGTTGTGAGACTGGTAGGAAAGAATGCATTTAAATTGTTCTTGTACAAGGATGGTTCAATTAATGTTAGGGGCTGCTTGACAGAATTAAATAAGCTTAGCATGAATACTCATTTAACCAACAAGAATTTAATGGCAGCAGCACTGTGTGCAAGGTAGGCCCTGCCCTAGAAACTAAAAAGAAAGCAGAGAACAAAACAGACAAAATTGCTGCTGTCCCCTTGGAGCTTTCATGGGTAGAAGAGGTGTAAGGAGTTACAGAGCAAACACATAGTGTGTCAGACGGAACAGTCAATGGGTGCAGTTGCCATTTTAAACAGGTAGACAGTTGCCCAAAGCATGGGAAGGAAGGAGCCATGGCAACAGCTGTGTGCTCTGGAGGGAAGTACACCATGGATCTACCCTTACAAAATCCTATTACCTCTCCTGCTTCCACCAGGCAAGCATATTACCATGTGAGCCCACCCTAGTGAGCCTTTCACCATGTCTGCCCAAACAGACAGGCTAGGTAGCTGAAGAGAAGCCTAATACTAGCACCACTTCCAGCCACGATGTTTAACTCAAGTCTCTCTTCGTCTACCCCATCCATACTCTGCTGCCCACCCAATCCCTTTACATCTTCAAAAGAACTTCCCTGATAGAGTCCTGAAGGGGGATAACTCACATTTTCATAAGGAATGTACTGTCCCCTTCTCTTTTCATGAAAGATGACAAGGATCATTGGTGATGATGACACAAATCAACCAAAAATTGGCATTTCCCCTTCAATTCTGCGCAGTAACAGTGGTCACACAATTCCAAGGCACTATGCAAAGAAATATCAATAACAGAAAAACAATTTCAGCTGATACGACACATTCTTATTTACATTTTACGGCTACAAGTAGAGAAATGACTTCGAGAAGGCAGGGAAGGTACAAGACACATGCACACAAGTCTATCCTGCATATATACTATCACATTTATCAGTAAAAATGACTGCCAATTATCATGCTCCTCTCCGATACTTAGTGTTTTATATGTATTTACTTATTTAATATCATCAATAACTCCACGAAGTATCTACCATCATTTTACAGAGGAGAAAACTGAGTGTGAGAACAGTTAAATAACTTCCCAAGGTCACAGAGTTAGTAAAGAGTGGGGACACTCCCTTGCTCCCATTTTATTATGGGTTCATTCATAATAAAATAAACATTTATTGACTGCCTTCCATGTGCCAGGCACTATTATAGGCACTAGAGATACAGCAATTTAAAATGTCCCTGACTATCTATCCATCTATCTGCCTATCTTAGCTTACTTTTTTTGTGGATAGACAAGCAAATGGGGTGAGGAAAACAGCATGTTCTTGAATCACACTGTTTCATTCCATGTCAGTTGGGATGTTTGAAGACCTGCTTTCCTAATACATTGCCATTTCACTAAAGTTGTAGTTTCCAAGAACCAATCCCATTAAGTGAGGGCTTACTGTATAGAAGATAAGTACAAAGGAGAAAAACAAAGCTAGGAAAGAGAAAAAGGAGGGAATATGGTTGCATTGTTAAATAAAACATCTAGGGAAAAAACTTCACCCAGAAGGTAACAGAACAGAAGCAAACTATACCAAAGTGGGGGAAAGTGCTCCAAGCAAAGGGAAAAGCAAGTGCAAAAACCTGAAGGCAAGATTAACAGGAAGTGTAGCTGAAGGGTAGTGGGTTTCAGCAAAGAGAAATATTATAGATGGGGTGAATGATGGAGTGGTCATTCAGGGGTGTAAGCTCTGATTTAGGTTATGACCCTGAGTGAGGTGGGGAGTCCCTGGGGCGTGGGCTGGGAAGCTCTACAGAACAGGATCACTCTGGTTACTGTGCTGAGGTGCACTGCAAGGCATGAAGGAAAAAGAAACATGGAGACCACTTAAGAAGCTGTCATAATAACCTAGATGAGAAATGATGATGGCGTGGGCTCAAGTAGTATTAGCAAAGGTCTGACAAATGGGTGGATTTCTAGTTAGACATGAAACTTAGAGGCACAAACTTATTTCACTGCACTCCATCTGGAATGTGAAAGACAGAGGAATCAAGGATGGCCCCAAGGTTTTTGCTCTGAGCATCTCCTGAAAAAAAAAATGGTTTGTCCTTAACTGAATGGGGAATACTGTAGATAGAGCAGGTTTGGGGGCAGAGCTTCCAGCAAGTTCAACTTGAGGACCTTTTAGATAAGTCTACTAGAGACAGGTATCAAGCAGGCAGCATGAATAAACAAAACTGGAGTTTGGAGTTAAGGAAAGGTCAGGTTGGAAATACTTTTTTTTTTTGTTTAAGATGGGATACTACGCTCTGGGTGTTGGCACCTGGAAAAGGTCAGGTAAGGGATGAGGACAGAAGAAGGGGTGATAGAGAGAAAAGGTGGGAGAACCCCCACCGTGTATGCTCCAAATTTTCCACTTCATCAGGACTGAAGAGTGAGAGACTGGCACAGCCTTGGGACATGGGGTCATCTTTGCTTCAGTTAAACCTCTGCCTCCTCTCCTGGGCAGGTTTAATAGTTTTCTTCACCAGAGGTGGCTGGCAGGAAGCAAGAGTTTGGTGTGCCTTATTTGGCTTTAAACCTCCCAAGTTCCATAGACCCATTGAATCTCTGCAGGTGTCAGTATTCCCCTCTGTAAAATGGGGTTCTGACGCCCCTTAACGTCCGTAGTCTAGGTTCAGTGAGAGAAAGGGGCCCATAAGCCACTCTTTTACTCCTTCCTGCTCTTCAGGGCTTTTCCCCAACGTTTATGTCCCATTTATCTCCATACACACGTTGTCCTGTCTTGGTCTGAGCCTCCCAGCGCCACGCTCCTACGAAACAGGGAGCCAAAGGTGGGGTGTGGACTCCCATCCCCGACGAGAGCGCTCCCTGTCAACTCTGCCTGCCTTGACGCGAGGGGACCCCACGCGCCTCGTGGCGTTGCTCTGCCCAGTCCCCCCTCACCCTCCCCGAACACACCCCCACCCGGAGCGCCTTCTCCTACCCGCAGCCCGGGCGGGGAGGGGCCTCGGCCTGGCCGCGCCGCCTCGGCCCAGAAGCTTCCTCTCAGACGCCAGCAGAGTCTCGTGGGCCGCGGCTCCCCGGGACGGGCCTGGAGGCTGGAAGACGTCGCGTTGTGGCGGGACGCGGGGTCTCGGGTCTGAGGCGCGGCACGGGGCGGCGCGGGGCGGGGGGCTCGCGAGCCCGGGTTCTGCGGGCGTCAGGCACACTCCGCGGCGGCCCCGCCCGCCCGCCCGGCGCCCCGGGGAAGGGCGCCCTTGCTTCTGGCATCATGTTTTTAAAAGAGGAATTCCGTTTTTCCTTCTCCTGCGCCCCTCAGAGTTCTGAAGAAAAGGGGACCCCCGCGTATCCTGTGGGAGAATTTTGCTTCCTGCCAGGAGGATTGACTAGGGCCTCCTGGATCTGGAGGGAGTTGTCCCGGCGGAGCAGCCCCGTCACCCGCGGGCCACGAGCCCAACTTTCGCTGGTCCGCGTCGCGGCGGCGCCGGCTGCGCCCGGGGGAACCTGAGCCTGGGGCCGGTTCCCCTGCCTGCGGGTGAAATCCCGAGGGAGTTGCTGAGGGGCTCACAGATGAAGGAAACCATTTATGAAACCAAATTTCTTTTTTTTCTTTTTTTTTTTTCCCTTCTGGTTTGACTTTTATATATATATTTTTTTTTTAATTTTTTACATCATCGTTCATTTTTAAACAATATTTGCTTCTCCCACCCCCTCAGGGGCAGTCCCCATAGTTTCCTTCACCAGTGCACCCCTGCACCATCACCTCAGTCCCCTGTGCGCCTCCCTCCCTCCCCTTGAGCCCTCTCCCTCCTCCTCTCCAGCAGTATATCTCGGATTTATAATTGCCCGTTTGTGCTTTGTTGTGTTTTGTACTGTTATTATTTTTTCACACTGATGTCTTATTGGGTTCCCCTATATTCCTGCTATAAGTGAAACCATCCGATATTTTTCTTTTTCCTTCTGGGTTATTTTAGTAAGCATAATTCCTTCTAGTTCCATCCACGTTGCCCACCGCCAATATTATTTTCAATGGTGAAAAGCTGAAGGCCTTTCCTTTAAGATCAGGAACAAGACAAGGATGTCCTCTCCCACCACTGCTCTTCAATATAAAACTGGAAGTCCTAGCCAGGGCTATAAGACAAGAGAAAGACATATAAGGAATCCAGACAGGGAAAGAAGAAGTAAAACTACCACTAATTGCAGACGATATGATAATATACATAGACAACCCTAAAAACTCCACAGAAACACTGCTCAAAATAATCAACCAGTTCAGTAAAGTAGCAGGATACAAAATCAACACACAAAAATCAGTTGCCTTCCTATACACAAACAATCAATCTGAAGAAGAAGAAATCAAGAAAACCATCCCTTTTATCATTGAAACAAACAAAAAAAAAAAATCAAATACTTGGGAATAAGCCAAAAGAGGTAAAAGACCTATACAAAGAAAATTATAAAACACTGTTAAAAGAAATATTAAACCAAATTTAGAAGGCAGTTTTTCCATACCTTCAGCAACCCTTAGGCCTAGAAGGATCCCAGAGTGGCAACAATGGAGGGACTCCTCTGGATGTTATGGACAGTTGTTCTTTAACCTTTAGAGAGTGACCCATCTCTTCAAAATTGCATGCAAGTTGTAGACCCTGGCCCAAAATCACACACTTTGGGATGCATGTTTGAAGTTCCAGGAAAACACATATACCACCACAACCCAACCTCCTTTATCACACCTGGGGGGGGGGGGGAGAGATAAATACCTGAGTGTCTCAGAGAAAATAGGCATAAGCTTTGTGATCTCCACAGGGGACAACAAAAAAAAACGAACACTCTGTTAATTTCACTGAACTTATTGGGTTGTTGTTTTTATTTTTTCCTCTCAGTAACAAGTGGACAAAAGTTAATCAAGTGACCAAGTGAGTTTGGTGCATATGAAAGGACGCAGACCTCCTGAGAAAGGAAAGATGTAATTAGAATAGAATCAGTCCCTTGGGTTGTCCTGGCCTCCTCAAACCACCAACGCAAATGTAATTAGGACAAAAATGTTTTGGAAGGAAGTTAGCAAATAAGGAAGGTTTCCTTAGACGTAATGATGAGAGTTCTGTAATTTTATTGTTCTGTTAACCAAGAAATTTCTATTATAAGCCATAAACTTATGATGGCCTCAGAGAAGCAGTACAAGTTTTCTTTTCTCTACTTTTCTTTACCTTGGGGGTTGGGGGAAGGAACAAGAATGCCATACACACTGCTCCAAGGACAGCAGCTCTCCACCATCTAACTGCTGCTGGTGTTGTATGCACTGGTGAAGGATAACATATCTGTCTTGTTTTAATTCACCAGATGGAGAAAATGCAACAATATTTGGGGGAAAAAAACATTTCCTGTCTTTTTGTTCTTAACATAAAAAGTACTTTATGGCTATTTTTTTCAGCATATTTTCTCCTCCTCTGGGGCACTTTTTAAAGCCTCAAAGCATATATTTGCCAGGAGTCTTTGGATTCTCACAATATTCCTAACTCTTTCTACAGCTAAGTCTTTCTGGATCTGCTCCATTAAGGGAAGTTGTGTTTTACAAGCTGTAGACGATAACTGCAATAGCTAAGCTTTTTTTTTTTTTTTTTTTTTTGAGGGAAATTTTTAAACTTAAAACACTTAGTATTTATGGGCCATTGCTTTTCTTTTATTACCCATTTAACCATGTCTTTTCTTTGACGCTCATCCAGAGGGACTCTCATCATCCATGGCCAGATCAGAGAAGCCAAAAGGAAAGGTCTTCATCATCTCTAATCTCCATCTCTCACCTCCCTCCAAAGCAGTTTACAATAAAGAGAACTCCCACATCCTGATCCCTGCTCTTCTTTGATCTTCCCCATCATTTTCTTATTAAAAACAACTGCTCTGTTGCCACCATCAGTTTCAAGTTGTCTGAGTAACTATTTTCATGCTTAAATTTTTAATTTTGAAAATCAAGTCATATATTAGAGTTATTATGGCAAATATAATATCCCCACTTGAAAAACAGGGGAAATCTGCAGAGAACAACCTATTAATTTTCCACCAGTTAGAAAGCACTAAAATACTACTTTCTGAGTATGGGTCTCTGGTTTTCTAGCCTGGCTTCTTCCTGTCTCAGTTACACCACCTTTCATGGTTTCCTGGGCTATTTCTTCCATCGGACATTAATTAAAAGTGAGCAAATATTAAATTTCATTCCACCAACATAATAAAAATACTGCTTTCCGTAACAAGTTACCAAACTCCAGCTAATGATGCAACATACCACCAAATTCCAGTAGAACGATTAATTTGAATAAGCCTTAGATTTCATAGTTTTGAATTTATTAACAACTATATTGCATATAAATTAATGGATCCGATAAGTTATCAAATAAAGATTTAAAAACTTTATAAAGATTATAATAAAATTTGTAAAAAGGACATTAATATTAGCCAAACTTGAAAAAAATCAATAAAGCAAGATGCTTTAAGTTTTTACATAATACATCATACTCTATACAGCTCTATAGGAGATTCTTTCATTCACAGCTAGACATACATCTTCACTTTCTGAATTTCACCATCTCTAAACCCAAAGGTAACTTTCCACTTCGAATTATCTTCCTCCAGGAGACATGCTGTCTCCCCATGACTTTCTCCAGGCTGGGTAGCTAGCTTAGGAGCCACTGCCACAGATCCCCCAGCAGCACTTTGTCGGTGCACCATTAGATGCACATTACTGACCTTGCTGGTATAATTGTCAGTCTACCCTGTTACACAATAAACTGCACAAAGGAAGGGACTAATTTGTTTTGCCCAATATTTTCCAAGTACCTGACACAGAAGAGCTATTGATAAATATTTAACAAATCAATAAACGGACAGTGCTTTTTTTAAGTCCAGGAAGCCAATATGAGAGCTTCATCTCTTCCTTTCAATCTAATGAGGAAGCCTCAGGAGTGAAAAGAAAAAAGTACAGTGTGGCATTGGCCAGAACACCGAGTTTGAAACCCAACTCAGATCCTTACCAGTTGTGTCACTTTGAATAAGAGACTTACTCTTCTGAACCTCATTTTCTCTTCTATAAAATTGGTATAATAAAGTATATTTTGTAAGGTTGTTTAAAAATTTATAAACATGCACCTGATAAAAGTAAGCAACATATGCTATAAGCAAATATTATCATAAACAAAACAAAACCTTCGTCAAGAACTAAGCCTTGTAAGTATATGGGAAATGCACTAACAGAGGCAATCACAAGGAATTATGGGAGTAAACTCGATTGGAGAGAGCAGCACAATTCAAAAGGAAGGGATCAAATGATTACACACAAGGCCTGAGCAGTATGGCTTATGGGGGTAATCACAAATAGTTGATTTTCCATTTAATGCAAAGTAAGGTCCCAACTTAAAATGGCTCGTGAAACTTCTTTCAAAAACATGCTCACACACCCTGTTTTCTCTGATCTCATCCCATACTCGTTTTTTTCTTCTGAATGTGCTAAGCAGCCTCCTACCCTCAGGCTTCGCATTGGCTGTTCTGTCTGCCTAGATTTTCCCCCTCTGTCCACATCTCACTGTTTTACATCCTTCCGTATCTTTACTCAAATATTCCCTTTTCAATAAAGCCAACCATAACCAGCCCATTTAAAATTATACTCCCTCCAAAAACTATAAAGTGTGCTTAATTATTATGTGTATTGTTTACTGACATCATCCACCCCCATCCAAACAAGTTCCACCAAGGCAAAGATTTTAGTTTTGTTCCTCAAGATATTCCAAGTGCCTGAGACAGGGCTAGCACATTGTTGTGTCAAATGAATGAATGAAGTGTGGCAGGAATGTGAAGTCAGGGTAAGAAGTGGTGAGAGGTGAAGCTGGAGAGATATAAAGAAACTGTGGTGTGGTGAGCAGCTTAGATATTTATCTGGTAAGTAAGGGGAAGTCATTAAAGGTGAGTGGCATGTTCAGATCTGCTTTTTAGATAAGTCACTCAAGGGACAGGATTTGAAGGGAATGATAACAGCAGTCTTCAGGTATGAGGCTGCTGCTGCAAATGAGCTAGACAGCAAGGCAAGGGAGGCCGAAAGTATAGCAGTGGGAACCAGAAAGGAAGGGAAGGGATATATTTGAGGCATAAGTAGAAGGTAAAATCAGGCAGTTATAAAGTAGAGGGAGAGAGAAACAGAAGATTCAAGGGTGACTCCTACATTAGCAGTACCAGCGACTAGGGGGTTGAGTTCAGTGATCTAGAATGTGAAGAAGGAGAGGTGGGTGGTCATGTGTTCAGCTCCACATAAATCCAAATACGGTGTCCCAGTTTCATTTGTGGAAAAGGAAGTTTGGAACTCTGAGGTATTCTTTCTTCCTAGTTGATAATTACACTAATTTTAAAGGGAAAACAACTTTCATTTCAAACATCCAAATTACTTCCCAAAACATCACGGATTAAAAAATAGCAACGTTTCTTAAGATTTTATGTATCTGATTGGTATATAATTCCCCCTCCCCAGAAAGTCAAAAGAACGTGACTTTTTTGTTATTTAACTGATTCTTGCTCCAGACTTCACCATTTGCTGGAGATTTCCAGCTAAATGCCCAGAGAGAATAATAATCTCTTTCCTCCACATCCCCCTCCCTAAAGTTACCATGTTTGGTTGCAAAATAACCAGTGGTACAATACAAAGACCATACCCTTTCATTTTGTAAAAGTGTAAGGGGGGAGCTGAAGGAATTCAAAGGCAATCGTATATATTCAATACAAATTTGAGGAAATACTTTCAAAATGACATGTAATTAGTTAGTGGAAGTTACTATCACAACAGACTATTGAAGCAATTTGCTTTGTAAGTTTTCCCCTCTCCCTAATCAAACCTCTAAATAAACCTCTATATAAAGCATGGAAGAAAGAACAATACCATATCATCACTTTAAATAATAAGTAAGAGGATGTGTAAATTGTTTAATTTCAATAACAACGGCAATTTATTAAAAATTTATTCTCTATACCCTGGGACCTAGCAAATCAGTCACTTGAAAATTCGTGGTATGTAGTAGCTTATGTAAATAAAAGACCAGAGAATATGTTAAGCCCACCTTAATGATCAGAAAATTGTCTTCACTGTGTTACTAATAATTGTTTTCAATATTCTGGTATATTTTCTTTCTTGAAGGTAAATTTAGTATGTAGGACAGTGGGGAGAATACTTTTTACTTGGTAACAGTCACTGGCCGCGATCTTGGATATTCTGTGATAACAAGGGCTACGTGCCCAGGCACACATATTGGAGTGTTAGCTGGGCCCGGATTCACTAGCCTATACAGGAACTAGCAACAGAGTCCTCTCCTCCACTTTTGCTAAACTATTGATAATACCAGTCAAATTACCCACAGATCAGAGGTGAAACGGAAGCTATTGTCAATTTATTTTTTAAAGGACTCCTGTCTCCCAGGTTGCCATAACAAGCTAACTTTAGTGGCCTTTACTTTAACCTAAGAAACCATGCAGAAGACGTTCCTCCTCATAACCAAATCACCAAGCCTGGGAGCAGAAAGTGAAACACGGAATCATTTTTAAGGTTGATTGCACTGCGGGTTACTCTTGTAACTTCAAAGAATGTTTTGCTCACCTGCAGTTCAGTTTTACCCTGGTAACGGTTAAGACCCGTTTTCCAGTCTTCACCTTCCAGGCAGAGCAAAGATGGGGGCAGCCCCCCCTAGGATGCACATGCAACTTTTATTACTCTAGCATGTTCCCCTTTCGTGCGGGTCACTTTGAAAACATTTCTCTAACCACCCCCAGCCACCCCCTCCACGCTACCGCGCAGGTAAGCACCCGGGTGCAGAAAGTGAAAGTGGGCGCGCCGCGAGGCTGCAGCCGCGGAGCGTGCGCTGGGGCGGGGGGCGGGGCGCGGGGGGGGGGCCGCTGCACAGGCCACGTGACCCTCGGCCGCCCAATCCGCGCGGCGCGGCGCAGCGCGCTGTGACTCGGCCTGGGAAGCTCTTCTGTGTCAAGGAAAGTTGTGTTTTGGGCCGTGGCCGTTGAAACGCGGTGTAACGAGGGCTTTGCACCTTCTTGCGCTTCAGACCCCAGCCTGTGGACTTCGAGGGCAAACCCCCCTAACTCACTGTGTATAAATCACTTTCCTCTGCCGCTCCCTACTCAGTGGGCGGGAAGATTTCCTTTCAGGTGTAAGTTTCTTGGTGGGCCCTGAGCAGGATGGGGCCCCACTCTTGTTTTATTTGCCGAGGAGGAAACGAAGCTTGTCCTGCCCTCCATCATTCGAAACAGCAAATCTAAGTGATGCTTAAAAAGAGTTCAAAGCCTTTGGACCCTCAAGATGCGACCCGGGGAGGTCCGTCTGTCTGCAACTCTCCCAAGGTGGTGGAGGGGTCCTGTGGGTGGAACTGGGCACCTGGAAAACAGGGCAGATAAATGTGGTGGTCCGTCTTTTTTTTTTTTAATTTCTAGAGACTCTGAATGTTTTTCTCCCCACTGGAGTCGTTATGTTTAATTCAGTATCTTAAACAGTTTATTTGAAAGACCCAAAGTCCTAACTTAGATAAGACTCTACCCTTTCAAAGATTTTGGGAGACTAAACTGTGGCTCTTGGTTTTTACCCCCAGTAGCTACCACGGAACAAAAGCTTGCTTTCCTAAACTCAATAACAATAGAACTGGTTTAAGCCACCTCTGAGTAGGCAACCCCCACCCCTGAAGCCCTCCTTCACACTCCAACCTGCCCCTAGGTAAGTTTGTGTAATCAGAGACTGATTGTAGCTGCATTGCCGTTTCTCCCCGGGAAAGCTTAGTTTGCATTCATCAATGTTGCTTTTTTCTAGGTTTATCTAGAGGAGCAGAGGATGCCACTCGGAAGATAGCTGGGTTCTTGGCTCCACTTCTGGAGCGGGCTGCACAGGTGTGCGGGTTCTGAAGGCCATGAGGGGGTGGCGTTACAGGGTCTCTAAAACGTTATGTTGCTCTGTTAGGATATAGATTTTTCAAAAGTGCAGTGGCAAATATTCAGGCTAGAAATTTAGTGAAGAGAATCCAGCCTAGAATTAGGGATAAAGCGAGCAGTGGTTTGGGGTTCTGCTACTGCCTAATCTGTAAACAAAGGCAAGTTGATGGTTCTCTCGAGGCATTAACTAGGCGGTATTTTAAAGCGGGGTAGAAAGAGGGACAGTAGGACAGATCATTCCAGCTTGAAGGCTAGCATTCCGAGTCACCCACTGGTAAGGATAAATGAAATACAGAATCGGATACACCGTATTTTTTGAATGTTGACTCTATCTTTTCCGAATTTATGAAAAGCGAAGGAGGGGCACCAGGAGGGCTACGTTGCTTGACCTAGAGCAGGATACTTCATTAGTCATCAGTCACTTAAAAACTGCGCCCAAAGTTTTCAAAAGCGCTGGGACGGTGGTGAGGGGGGCGAGGAGTGGGTCTCACAGCTGGCCTGTGGCGGTCGCCGGCAGGAGTCGATCGCCGTGGGAGGCCCGTGGGGCAAGGTAAGAAGCCGCGAAAGGGGGGCCCGGCTCAGGACAGGCTCTCCCCCAGGGTCTTGTTGAAGAAGCACATTCCACGGTGACTTCTCCTGAGCTCAGCGTTTATGCAATAAGCTGTTCTCGGTTGGACCACACTAGCCTAAATTGCGTAATTAAAAGAGAGAAAAAAAAAAATCCTACTGCGACGCTTCCGCTGGAAAAAGAACGGGAACGTGTGACTGAGCGGGGACGTGTGATGGAGCAGAGATAACTTCTTTATTGGGCACCTTCTCCGCGCTCGGACGCTTTTCTTTAAAGTTGCTCAGCCAAAAAAAGGGCGGGCGAGATGGGGGGGGGTGTGCAGGGGGGAGGCAATGAGAATGGCCGAGCTGTTGTCTTCATTTGGACTTGATGTGAGGAAAGAACTAGGGGTCCTGACATCTGGTCGTGAGGACTTTCGAAATAGGTTTTAGAGTTCGTCATTGTGTCTCGACGTCTGCGGGGCTCCTGGAGAAGGGGGTGGTGCGGACCAAGCGTGCAAAGAAATCCTGGCCAAGATGTCTTTGCCGTCACAAGCTTGCCGTCTGTCATTTCCTCAGCGTAGCTTTTTCCTAGGAGCAGATTTCGCGGCATGGATGGCTGCGTTATAAATTCCTAAGTCTCGCCGGTGCGCCAGTCTCAGGCTGCGTAGGGGTGACCCCCTGGCGTCGGGACCCCGGGACCGCTTGTCGCGCGAGCCTCCTAAAACCTCGGGGTGCCCTGACCGCTTGAGCTGTCTCCTCCGGGAGAGGGAAGGGCCCCCTTTTTTAAAATTAATATTTTATTTTATATAATTCTTACATCATTTTTCATTTTTGCACAATGTAGGCATTTTCATTTTGGTTATATTCCTCATACATTTGCACCCCCTCTTATTCTGACCCTAGTCCTTCCTCTCCCCTTCCCTTCCCCCCCCCCAAGTGTGTCTCTGGTTTATAGTTGCTTGTTGATTTTGATTATTACTTTGTATTAATTAGTCTTTTTCCTGGTCCCTTATTTAGGTTTTCTAAATTCCTGCTATGAGTGAGACCATCCGGTATTTTTCTTTTTCTTTCTGACTTATTTCGCTGAGCATGATCGAAGGGCTCCCTATTTGGAGCGCGCTTTTCCTCTCTCCCAGCCCTCCGCTAACTCCAACCCACGGTCGCGCAGAACCCCCTCCCGGGCCTGAAAGCCGGGGAGGTGAGCCGTGTTCCAACGCCACGAAGTAACAATCAGAGCTTGTAGCCCCGTCTCATCCACCTTCCCCCACCTTCTCGCTCCACCTTCTTTTAGGTCCTGGTTTCAGCCAAGTGTGTAGGTTACACTTGTGCGCAAGAGGGGCTAAGCAGGTGCCAGCTAGGGGCACCCAGCCAGTGTGGCCACGTTCTCCTCCGGGTCAGGACACGAACCACCGAAGCGCTCTTCCCTGGGATAACTTGGTTGGTCAAGTCTCCTACCCCCTTTCGACCCTCCGGGGACGCTCCCGGAGGGGGGTTGTTTCTTTTTCCCCTTTTTCTTTTTTAGCGGAACCATCTGGGAATTTTTTTTTTCTCTTAGTTATAACATTTTTGATACATGTATAAACGAACACAATATTTTTAAATGGAAGAAGGAGAAAAAGAAAAGGTCTGACTCGGAGGTGTTTTTACATAGTAATCAATATCCAAACTACCACTGCAGGGCAGAGGAAGAGCATTTCAGAAGAGTTGGTTGGGGAAAACCTTTAGCTGGAATGCAGTTAATAGGAAAAACACAAGTGGGAAAAATCGTAAAGTGCACAGTAAATGCACGATACGGATGATCCCAGAAGTTCTGATCCCGCTGAAAGACTTGTGAAGAAACATTCTATTATTTAGTTGTTTTCTCAGTATTACATCTCCCTTGGAATTAAACTATTTTTTTTTTTTTCACCAGCCAACTAGATTTGGTTCCTTAATTAGGAAGCACAATGAAGTTTCTAACAGCTGTAGTCAGCCAGGAACTCTGATCCAAGATATTAAGTATAGCTAATTTTAGGAGACCTCTTTAGTTTATAAGGCCTGAAATTAAAATATGATGTTTTTAAACATCGTGGTACAAAAACACAGGGAAACATATTTGTTCCAGAGTCTTGCAGAGACACCATTTTCTTGCTCTGTGTTGAGAAAGGCTACAGTAGGATATGGCCCCTTTTCTCTCTCATGCCAATACATCCTTATTCAGACTTTATTTCTTTGTGATCAATGACATCTTAGAAAATGCAACTTTAAAATATTTCCTGATCCTGATTTCTAAAAGTCAGTAAAACAAGTGAAATCCTTGAAATAGAACATGATATCCTGAATAGATCTCACAACACTTTCTCCTAACTTGAGTTTTAATAAGGAATATGCTTAAGTGGCTATTAATCTAAATATGCTTTTAAAATAGTTATAACTTACTCTGAATGTTGCCAAGCTTCTAGTACCCCCAAAATATAAGCATAAAGATCAAATTCTCTATTACCATTGGGAGATACATGTGATAATCAGTGCTTCTGCCTGGTAAAGTGAAAAATTAATGAAATATTTAACATTTCAAAACTGAATATAAAATTAAGACAAATTATTAAATGTGATGTCCAAATTTATCCAGTTCTTAGTTCTTATGGTATCATGTCTTTTAAACTTTATAGCAGTCAGTTTAAAATGTGTTACTGAAAATTATCTGTTTCCTAAGTATTGGAGAGTTAAGATGTTTTCTATAGCATTCAGCCCCTCCCCTGACCAAAAACTATGGTTTGGACTGTATTTTAATGTACACCGTGTTGTGAAATCTATTTGGTTTGGGACTAACTTCAGCCTGTGTGCGAGAACAACTTTAGTAGATCTTTATGGCTATTTTAAACAAAAGTTTTTTAAATATAAAGACTAAGGGAATTGCAAAGTGAAGTCTATCTTCTTCAGAGCCCTGTATCCATTTCAGGCTTGGGGCTCATTAAGTACCTCTCATTTTATAGGGATACCATCTCCTAAAGGGAGACAGGGCTGATCTTGTATCTCCTTTTGTCATAGTGGGGCTAGAATCCTGTGTTTCTTACACGGATTAAATGTTTATGACAAACAGACTATCTCCTGGGTTGGAGTCACATCATCAGCATTTTAGTTTGCTACATCGAAGCAAATAAGAAAACAAATGCTGCCCTTAAAAACACTACTGTTTATTTCTCTGCTGTTTTTATAACTGATTCTTTCACTTACCAGCCCTGCACTATTCACTTACACTATAAATTTATAGCCTGCTTTGGAGTTCTGAGCAGTAAAAAATCTTAATGGACAATCTAATTTAAATGACAAATTATATTGAGCACATACTATAAGGGGTGGGGTGAAAATTAGAAGTCAAGGAACCCAGTGCTTACAAATAAAAATGCCTCGCAAGTAAGCGCAGTACTAGGGTAGCTCATGTTACTTTCCCTGAAAAATATTTTAATAGTAATAGTTTTCATTTTGCCCTAAGTAACTTCATTCTCCTAGATGTCTAACTTATTTTTGAACTTTGTCATATATCATGGAAAGCCTGAAAGTGTGGGCCAGGATTATAATTTTTTAAATCTTTTCTCTGTTCCCTTTTCCATGCTAGAATATTTGCTAAATAGCAAACTTTTAATCCTTTGTAAACAAAATGACTTATTTGTTCTATAAAACTAATGACATTTCTCAATGGCACTTGATTAAGAATCTTACTGTATTTGAAACAATTCAGTTTATTCTCCATAACTGGTTAGAAGTGATGATACTACATTTAGGACTAAAGTTATGAAGTTCCCTAAGTACGGCTATCAATCCACTTAATAAACCTTTTTTAATGGAAGTAGACTGGAGAAGGTGTCCTTGAAAAGCTTGTTCTCTCCACATTTATAAAAGATTTTGAAGTATGTCTTTGCCTGTTAAATATTGTAAAATAGTTGGAGGCATTACAAACTACTAGAAATTACTGGAAAATAACTAAAAGGAAAGCTCTCCAGCATTTTTAGTGGGCATATGGAAGAGAACTGAAAGAGTATGCATGGAAAAAAGGGACCCATACCGTCTATTTCAGGAGTATTCCATCGTTTGGGAGTTAAATGTGTTGCCTTCTTGCTCTTCAAAAGTGTACCTTAATTCAAAGGATTTTCCCCCCAAGATTTTAGGCACATTTGCGTGTAACTTTTTAACAGTTCTGTAAACAAAGTTGTTTGTTGTAAGCAATGGAAGGCTTTGTACAACAAGTGTCTTTCAGCAGTTGCCTGAGTAAAAAGTATGTGGGGTTTTCCCTAATGTAATTTTAAATATGGTTGGTTCTATGAATTCTAATACAATCTGTGGATTATGTATGAACAATAAAGCATGTGTGTTAAATATTACCAGGGAAGAAAAAAAATATTTTGTTTCTTTTGACTGGAACACTTTAAACTTTAGTAATGCTGAGGATCACTGCTTTAAAAAAAGATCAGTGCATATAGTATTTATTCACATCTGACAACTAAAAGTCAATGTTTTATAACTAATTCACTTAGTAAAATGGTACTGTATGCTCAAACAGAATTAAAATACACTGGCTGTTAGGGTTTAGAAATAGTCTTGGAAAACTGTGCGTTGGTTGATTTCTATTTTATAAAAATATATAATTATAAAATGTAAATATTTGAATCTGAATTGCATTTAAAGTATCTGAATTATACTTTGAATATCAAACTGGGCTCATATTTGTTGCCAAACATTAACCCTTTTTTTATTTTTTAAATTAAAATAGTACTTAAGAGACACACTTGAAAAAAGCTTTTTAGAATACTTTAGAATACTAGAATACTATAAATAAATATTTTGTCACTGACATGAATTCATCTAAAAGATGTAACATTTTGGTTGATAATTTTAGACTGTAAATGAACCCCAGAGTAAAATGGATGTATTGAGCAGTTTCCTTCTGTATCTTTGAAAATTTTGCTTTACTTGGATTTTTACTTCTCCCAGGATTGCTGGTCGCAGTCTCTTCCACATTTAGAGAAATCAGTCAGTCCATCTAATTTAAAATAAGATGGCATTAATTCTTAACTTTTCTCAGTTCTTCCTTCTCAGTCTTTATCAGCCCAAGGACTATTGGTCAACTCTAATCAAAAGGAAACTTTAACATTTACAGTTCTGCTTCTGCTAGTCAGGCAACATCTACAACAAGGGATGATGACAAATCTCTCTAGCTATAGCTTTGCATTAGGGTTTTTTCAGCCAAATTTAGAAACCAAATTGTGATTCATTAGAACAAAATTTGTGTATAAAAATGACACATAGTGCTTTTATTTGCACTAAACTGGAGTGAGGCACCAGCTTCCCAGAAAGTATCAGAGCTAGAGAGAAGGGTAGATAGAGCGCTGTACCTGGGAAACCAGAGAGACATGCCCTTTCATACTTTCGCCATTTGGAACATTTTCCTTCAGGTCTTTCTTGCCTGCTCTGCTCATCAAAATACTAGCTGCTGCTGAGGGTTCATTGTCGACTTGCGTACTAGGCAATCTTCTGTTAGGCCAGTGGCAATCCTTCTGTGAATGTCTCTTACATGTGTCAGCATTTCTGTCACTTACCTTGTGTTGAGTCCTCTTGGACTTGAGTGCCATTATGTGATGGGTTCAAATGTTCTAGAATAGGACTTTCCATCTCTTACCTCAAGTGATGTGGCTCAGGGCCTTGATGCAGTAGAAATAAACTTGGACCCAACAAACTTATGTTACTTTTGTACTAACAAATAATTTCCCTATTTGTTAAATATAGGAAATTAAGATGAAATAATATTTGAAAAAAATATTCAACTTAAATCCGGGAGTTTCAGAGTATTTTTTAGAATACTCTCACTTTTGCCATTTTTGAAATAGCTTAAAATTTGGACCTTTTATGTATATATTTCAACGTACCAAGAATTATAGAGAATAATACAAACCAATATTTATCTTCAGTGTATTTATCTTTGTATCTAAATCCAGGACACATTAAAACCATCTTTGCTTAAGCTTTTTAAAATACATACATTTTTAATGTTAAAGTCTCCTGTGTACTCTCTCCATGTCTTTTTTTTTTTTTTAAAGATTTATTTATTGATGCATACCAGAGGTGTCGGGTGTGAGAGGATTCACCAGAGACAGAGTGGGGAGCAGAACAGGCAGATTGACTGAAATACACTGCTGAGGGGAGCAGCGGGCGAGACAGGAGAGGTCCACTGCACCATGTGGGTTGCTCCCTGGCTGGGGATAGAACTCATGCTGCAGTAGCTACGGATAGCTTCATAGGTTGCGTCTTAACCCCTTGCACCACCACAGAGGCCCCATCTTTCCATCTCTTTTCCTCTTTCTAACCAAGCTTATTTCCATGCTAGGTTATAGACCTAATACATTTGTATGTATTCATGGTATTGTTTTGCTCATTTAAAAGAAACTATCAGTAACATCCCACACTATACATATATTCTTTTTCATTTATTTTTTTTTATTATTTTTTATTTATTTATACAAGCACTGGGTACAGTCAGAAGCGCGGGAGGGTGAGAGAATTCACCAGAGCCAGAGCGGGGAGCAGAGCAGGCAGAAGGGCCGAAGTCCACTGCTGAGGGGGAGCAGCGGGTGGCAGGAGAGGTCTGTGTGCCTTGTGGGATTCTCCTCCAGTGGCCGGGGAGCAGCAGAGGCTGCGGGCAGCTTCGCAACCCAGCACTCAACCGCTGCGCCACCGGGGAGGCCCCTACATATATTCTTTTTAACAAAATTTTTTAGCGGTACCCACACCACACCAATATATGGGACTTTTGTCTATCCTGTTATCAATGCCATAGTAGTTCACTAATGGACACGCCAGCATTGATTTATGTATTTTGTTGTATTTGTTATTTCAAATGATACTATTGTGAAATTCTCATACATGCCTCCTTGTTTGTAGGTTGTCTCTCTAAAGTACTACAAAAGAATAGAATTGTGGGGCCATAGACTACACCTATTTTCACTAAATTACTTTCAAATGGTTGCATCAATTTACACTGCTACTAGCAGTAGGCAGGGGTTCCTATTACAATTGTATTTGTCATCAACTTTTGATAAGGTCAGATTTTCAAATATTTTCTTTCTTCAGATGGGTATAA
Source organism: Talpa occidentalis (assembly GCF_014898055.3). Taxonomy (NCBI): domain Eukaryota; kingdom Metazoa; phylum Chordata; class Mammalia; order Eulipotyphla; family Talpidae; genus Talpa; species Talpa occidentalis. Next base: position 108,038,365 of record NW_023602073.1, read on the forward strand.
GATGGTGACGCATCGTTGCTTTAAGTTCTGTTTCCCTAACTGCTAGTGAGATGAACTTCTTTGCACTGTTTGTTAGCTGTCTGGATTTCCTCTCCTGTAAATTGCTCCTTCCTATCCTTTGCTCGTTTTTTCAGTTTGGGTGGTTGGTTATCTTACTGATTTATCATTCATCTTTCTATTCTGGGTTCTAATTCCATATTGGTTATGTTTGCTTTAAAACTATTTTCCTGATTTAAGTTAATCAGGCATTACTGTCTTTAAAAATGCATGTTTTATTTTACTTTATTGAGATATATTGACATATAACATTGTATTCATTTTTGGTGTACAATATGGTGATTTTCATTATGTATATAATGTAAAATTATCACCACAATAAATTTAGTTAGCATCTGTTACCCCACATATTTGATAATTTTTTTCTTGTGATGAGAACTTTTAGATCTATCATAGCAATGTTCAAATATGTAATACTTTATCATTTACTATAGTCATCATGCTGTTAATTATATGCCAAGTACTTTTTCTTTTTCTTTTTTTTAGAGATTTATTTTATTTATTTATTCATATTAAGAGCTGGGGTGTACAGGGAAGGGGGTGGTGAGGATCCACCAGAGACAGAGTGGGAAGCAAAACAGGCAGATTGAGGGAAATACACTGCTGAGGGGAGCAGCAGGAAAGACAGGAGAGGTCTGCTGAGCCATGTGGGTAGCTCCCTGGCTGGGGATCTAACTCCTGCTGCTGTGGCTGCGGGTAGCTTCATAGTGCTGAGACTTGGAGACTTAACCTCTTGTGCTACCAGGGAGGCCCCAAAGACTGATTTTTCCCTCCCTCCCTCCCTCCCTCTCCCTCCCTCTCTCTCCCTCTCTCTCCCTCCCTCTGTCCTTGCCTATTTAATTATGCATACAAGAGCAGGGGTACAGGCCAGAGGGGTGTGTGTGTGGGGGGTGGGGTGGGGGAGGTGTGTGTGTGAGAGGATTCATCAGAGACAGAGCAGGGAACAGAACAGGCAGATTGACCAAAGTACATTGCTGAGGGGAGCAGCAGGAGAGTCAGGAGAGGTCTGCTGCGCCATGTGGGTTGCTCCCTGCCTGTCAGGGGATCAAACTCATGCTGCAGAGGCTGGTGACAGCTTCATAGGTTGCGTCTTAATAACCCCTTGCACCACCAGGGAGGCCCAGGACTTATTTTTCTAAAAACAAATTTGTACCTCTTGACCATATTCACCTGTTTCACACATATGTATCATCTACCTCTGTCAACTCCCATTATGTTCTCTGTATCTATGAGTTTGGTTTTATTTTAGATCCCGCATATTGAGAATTTTGTTTTTAATACGTGAAATATATTCATATTTCCATTAGTGTATGCTTTCGATGATTAAAAGTCCTCCTTAGTCTGAAGTCATAGGTATGTTTACCCTTATTTTCTTCTAAATTTCATTAGGTTTTTCTTTGTCTTTACCATACCTAAAATGTATTTTTTTGTTTGATATGAGATAGAAATCTGTTTTTCCTCCCTCATTATTTAATTGTCCAAACACCATTTATTAAATAGCCCATTCTGTCCTTACACTTTTATAATGTCACCTCCATTATATATAGGATTCATATATACATCTTTTCTTTTCATTAGTCTGTCAGCCTATTCTTGTACCACTACAGTGCAGAGTAATTTTCTTTATGTCTTGACTTCTGTCATGGTAAGTCCCTAATTGTGTTTTTTAAAAACGTCTGTTATCTTCGCCTTTTTGCTCTTCCTTTGGATTTTAGGTCAGGACGTATTCTTTTTACAAAGTGGAAATTAGATTACAACATTTTGAGGGTATGCTAATATTCATAAATAACTTTCTGTGGAATTTCAAGCTGGAATATTAATTTAATATATTTCCTAATTTGGGGTTTTTCATTAAAATGCATATGTAGTTCATTTTAAACTACAAATGTGCTGCTGCATTTTGCTGTCCTGAATTTTGGAAGAGAGCTGAAAAAGCTAATTTTGTTTTTTGAAAAACTGAGAGTTTGGCTAAGCTGTAGGTGTTTGGTTGCAAAAAAAAAAAAAGAGGGTTTTTGTTTTCTTAAGTAGCATTTGAATTGCGATGTGGAGGTAAGGCCAGGTAATCGCTTTCTTTTCTCCTTTTGTCCTCAAGTTGAGACAGAACAATGGGTGTTATTTGAGAGCTGCCCTTCTAACCTTTGCTGCTCTTAAAATGCCTTCAGGTCATCACAAGTTTCTTGGTGGCGTTTTAATTTTTTATTTAATGTTTAACTTCTCAGAGAATTGCTTAGAAACATTTACCTTGTTGAGCTGCATGGAAATGGTTAGATAATGGTGTCTATTAGTGATGATAAGAGATTTCATAACCTGTTTACTCTGGGGATTGAGTAAAAATAGTATTGTCAACATTTTATAATGGAAAATTTGCTTTGATTTCTTTCATATTTAAGCATCTAGTAATGGAAATTCATTTAAATATTAAAAATAAGATATCTAGGGCACCAATTTTTAAAATGCATTCTACTTTGTACAAAATTAGAAAATACTTTGGCTCATCCACACTGAGTATGAATTTGCATTATAGTTGTTTCATTGCAATTTTGCTTTTCTCATTTATCTCATTACCTTTGTTTACTAGAAGAAGAAATGATATTTAAGACATTCATTTATACCATAAATTCTATAATTTACCACCATTGGGCCCTGGTATTTCTGTGTATATCTACAGAGAGTACAGTTTCTGGCTCATAGTCTTGATTTTTCTCAATTTCTCATCCATTTTCTGTTATGAACTTTACTTGGCCAGACTCCTCAGCTGTGTGTGGCCAAGGGGGGGAAAATTGAAACAGTTAACCATTCTTTTTTGGGTCCTTCAACAGAATTACATATTATGGTGTTTGGGAGTTTTTACTTTATTATAATGCAATGGTTTTAGTTTGTGGTTATTTTTTGTTCTTCCTCTTTTTATGTTAGTGTGTTTATTACAAGTTAGTAAAGTAGGATATGCCTACTCAGAGAATTCATTTACAGATACACATAGGAATATATAGTTGGAATTGAAGATAGTTGCTCATTTATTCATTCACTGATCAGACATATATATATAGATGTTATGAATAGAGTAACCAGATCATATGCTGTCCAAAGCAGGACACTGTTAATGAAAGGAAGCATTAGGAATAGCAAACACAAACCAGGGTCTTCCCTGGCAAACCATCAGGGGCTCAGTATAGGGTATCTTGCTTCCTATAATCAGGAAGCTTTTTAATAACCTAGTTAATTCTCAGGATGAGAAAGGAAGGCAAAGAGTTGATTAGAAGGAAGGGAGAAGCCTCTGTATAGGCCCTGTTCCTATTAATGTAAAACAAACACCCAGAGACTGCAGGTTTATTGGGTGCTAAGTGTGCCTTGACTGTAGGTGGCTGGTTTCACTGAATTGGCATACCCGTTTTGGTCTGGCTTTTCTTGGAATGGTATCTCTACTTTGCTTCCTGATTATCCTTAGACATTTTAAGAAATTATCTTTTGCTTCTGTATTTTTTTTTTTTTATTTTGAGCTGGTAACATGCTTCTGTAACTTTTTGTTACTATTTTTCTTATTTAATATTTAGATCAACTAGATTTCCAGAATTCTCTAGGCAAAATCAGTTATTTCTTTTCACCACTTGAGAAGAAGGCCTCAGTAGCTCATATGCTTTTTATTCCTGTCGAATCACTAAAGTCACAGGTTTTGTAGGTTTTTTTTTTGTTTTGTTCTTTAACTGTAAAGACCATTTGAACAAAGCCCAGACTTCCATCTCAGGTCTGAATTTTGCTATTTTTTTTTACATGAGAGTCCGTGATTCTCAAAGCAGAATTCTTTGTGTGCTGCATTCCCACCTTGATGCTTTGCAACTTGTCTCTTTCTCCAAAGGAAGAGTCAGTGGTGAGGGAAGAGGGCTTGCCTTTCCCTGTGTAGCGAACAGGATGATTGGGGGATGTATGGACTGTTTTGGAAAGAGTCGTTTTGTTTTTGTGGGAATTACCTTCCCCCCTTTTCTGAAATCTATACCTGAAAGTTCAAAATATTGGAGTGTGTGTTTGCTGATAGTCAGATCAAAGGTTCCCGGGGGCTAAACTACCTGAAAAGGGAAAGGGGCTAGAGTGGCTCTCTGCGGTCTGACCTCTCCACTCTCATTGTCACCAAGTTCTTGATAGGGTAACCAGATAGAACACCATGAGGCATATATCCTTCCCGGGTGCTTCTGAGATGGAATGTGTGTGTCTGTATGGACATGGTAAATTTGAGCTATTGGAGGTAGAAAAAGGACAGTAACACATATGTTTATCTAAATATTGAAACAGATTATTAATTTTCATCAGAGCCCCTTGGTTTAGAACAATCCTTTTGTTCAACAATAATGAATGTAACTATTGACTAATATTGTTTAAAAGACGGGTATTTGTGGCACCAAAGATAAACGTAACCTGAGTAACTTCTTGACTGTGCAAATATTTGCAGTTTGAAAGAATATAGTTTGACAAAAGAGCCAAGTGATTTTGTAGTCCTTTACTTTCTGGTTTTCCTACAGTTTAGAAGATAACTCATCTGAAAAAAGGGAAGATTTTGCTTTTGGGGGTATAGCAGATTCTTTAAATTTTATTTTTTTACAGGTTATTATTTATTACTTGTTGTTTCTATGTTTTTGGAAACAAAATATGGATGAGCTTTTATGAAGAAGTTTGCTTGATGGTGGTAATAGAAGTGCTATTACGAATATATTAAAGTACCTTAAAATATTATAGTCAACAAAAATGACAGCTGCTTTCATTTTATACATTTTGGCATTGTGATCAAAAATATGTGGTCAAGCATGAAAGTACATTTTCTTAGACTAGATGTTTAGAATGCTTAGGAGTTTGTTAGAAAAATATACTATTGAAAAGAAGGACCACCATCCCAAGTAAATGTTTTCATGGAAACAATAAACTTGTTGGTAGATTTCCTTTTCTGACTTAAGATTCTTCTAATAATGTCCTAAATTTACAACTAGGACTGTTACCTTTAATTCTCCAGTCCCTTTGTACAGTTAAGTGCTGGCTGGAATCTACTCAAGGCTGAAAGAATGACACATTCAAGAAGTCTTTGACAGTGTTTAAACACCTCTTATCAAAACTTAATTTCCATGAATGATTGATTTTGGCACTTGATGGAAGGCTGAAGAACGTTCAATTACCCTATTTTCATGTGCTAATGAAGCCCAAAGTGACTTAAGGGGATTTCTTTACACTGTGGCTGCCTGTTTGGATATGCACATGACTTCTTAGGTTTCTCTCCCAGGGTTTGTCTCTACTAAATAGTTGTTTTATTGAGTTACTGTGGCTAATCTGTCTGCTTGACCACAGGTCTTGGCCTTCCGCTATAGAGTGGACTGTAATTAGTGAAGCTGTCAAACCAGGTGTTTAATTTCAAGAGAACTTATTTTGAACAAATCTTCCAGTAACTTGCAGAATCAATGAGGTTTAGATTTTCTGTTTGTTCACAGGCACTCCTTGGATATTAGGTTTTGAGTAAATCAATATGGAAAATATTTTAAACTGGAAAAAAAAATGGGGTTTAAAAACTTGACCAGTAGATTCAATTTTTCACACACTGCACCAAAATCTTTATTAAAATATTTAGACCCAGGCTTGGTTGGAAATACAGATGTAAAATTTAAGGATTCCTTCCCTTTTTTTAAAGAAGAATTGAATGAGGGAGAAGAAATACTCCATTATAGGAAAATTACAATCCTCCCATTAAAACATAAGCTGTTTTTGGATTTAAATCTTGATGATTATGCTTTCTATTCTTTTATAATTATCTTCTATAATTTTAGTATTAGAAACTAGAAAATAACTTCAGATATCCTTCTGGATTGAGATTCCATTTGGGATTTAGAATTCTGTGGACTCCAGAAAGTTTATTAATCTGGCTTCTGGAAACTTCTGCAGCCTGAAGTCACAGACAGGATTGTGACCCCAGATGAACCACTTCTAGCCTCTTAAGTTTGAAACAACATTCCACATCCAAACTGCTTATTACTTCCTTGCAGGTTTAGCTCCCTTCTAATGAAGGTGTCTGACTCCTCAGAGCATGGAAAGTGCTGTATTCCTGGGAGATCAGATCCTTGTTTAGATTGAGACCAATGTGCTGTGTGTAAACACTTAAGCCTCTTCTTATGGGTGGGTTCAGAATCAGCCAAGACTGTCAGTCTTTTTCTTTTTCTCCCCTATAAGGAAGGTAGAGATGACTTCTCCACATAGCAATCAAATAGCTGATTAGTGACTCTTGGCATAATCCTTATTTTTGTAGGAAGGAGGAAACATGTCAGGCGAAAGAAGCTGCTTGATATCTTCTTAGCATCCCTTCATAGTGTGCTTGCAATTATGAGAATTTAATAAACTTGCCTTGTGGGGTGAACCTAAATTCTGATTAAACTGAAGCTTGAGATTCTCTTAAAATCATTTCATTTCAGACATCATCTGTACTTAGAAAACACGGTTTTGTTTTTCTCTGACCTCCCAAGAAAAAGGAGGGGCAAAAATAAGACCTATACTAGGTATCATCAAAGTATGCTCAGAGCTTGGGTGGTACATGTCATGGAGATATTACTTTCCAGTCTGGAAAGGTGAAGGCCTTGTCCTGGTCCCAGCCATCCCTGCTTTCCATCCAAAAGTGCCTGTCCTGTTTCCTTCTCGTGGCTTCTCCACTTTGGCAACACAAAGTCGGCTCATTCTCTGGGCCATGCGGTATCACCATCTATGGTTTGAAATATCTGAAGTTTCTTCTAACTCTCAAGTTTAGTGACTGCTTATGTCACTTACATACAATTTGGTGCTAACAGACAATAATATATGCACTTAAATATTATTTGCAGTTTCTCCAGTGTATTTCACTGGGGTTTAGTCATGATTAGATCTGAGCTATTTCTCTTACTTCTGAGTAATTTCTCATTTTTTCTTTGTTTTGTTACTACTTTATATGTTCTTTAGGAGTTGGTGAATCAAAAATTATTTGAGACAAAAGGCAACTATCATTTTTTGCTACAAAGCTCTTTGAGCAGACCATTCATGTAAAATTGTCTACTATTGCCTCTTCCAAATTATATGTAATTAAAGTGAGGTGGGGGGAGGGATTGTTTTTAAAAAGTTGTGTTCAAGGGCCTCCCCCGTGGCGCAGCAGTTGAGCGCTGGGTTGCGAAGCTGCCCGCAGCCTCTGCAGCACCGGTTAGATCCCCGGCTGCTCCCCGGCCACCAGAGGAGGGTCCCACATGGCGCGCAGACCTCTCCTGCCGCATGCTGCTCCCCTCAGCAGTGTACCTTGGTCCTTCTGCCTGCTTTGCTCCCCGCTCTGGCTCTGGTGAATTCTCTCACCCTCCCGCGCTTCTGACGGTACCCAGCGCTTGTATAAATAAATAAATCTTTTAAAAAAAAAAAAAGTTGTGTTCAAAATTAATTTTCTTGGTAATTTTAATCTTCTTAATTTCTTAAGTCTCTTAAGTGAAAGGAATGATATATACCTTGGGTATATATCTGGACCTTTCTCTCCTTCTTTGATCCTAAAAACTTCTATTACTCCTCACTTGAAGATTAGCAATTTGGTGCTTGCCTATCTCTTCTGTTGTATCACACTGGTCATTCTTCTTTATATTTTGCTAAATTTAATTACTGAATCTCTCTTCAATTCCTGGCTCTTAAGGGTGTCAGCTTAAGCTTCCTAAAATACCAGATATTTCACCCTGTGAGGTCAGGGGTGGCCTGTCCTCACTGAAGCTACACCTTTCACTCTCAGGTGTAGCTTCAGTGAAAAATGTATCATTTTGATAAAATCTCTTTTTACTTATGAACGATTTTAAATTATATACAAACTAAACTTCAAGCATCTTAACTCTACCTTCTTATCAAAGCCTTTTAGGAAATAGTTCCAATGTTTCTCTCAAAGCTCACAGTAGTGGGAATTCCCTCCCAGGCTTACTTTCCTTCCTATCCTGTGTGGAGCTGGGGAACTCCACTCCTTAAGAGCTCCCTGTTACTGTCATGAAACCCCCAAACTTTAAAAATTGTATTATTTCTCTTGTTCCTACTGTTCCCTTTATAACACCAGTGAACATTTAGTAAGGGCCTGACACAGGCGATACAGACAGTGTAGATTGAACAGCTCCTACTTTCTAGGTTTTTCCTCCTTCTATTTGAGCAGGCAGAAGGAATGGGCTGCATTAAGTAACATCTGGGTGTAGGAGAGAAGGTGTAGGTGTTTGGTGGTGCCCCCTGATTGAATTAGGGCTGAGACTAATGGCTGATTTTTTAACCCTTTACTGGCGATCTTTCTCCTCTCTAGCTTGCCTTGTTTTCTACTCCTACCATTTGGAGTCTCCTCCTTTTCTGCTCTGCCTTTCCACCAAGGTCCAGATCAAGTACCACTTTTTCCACATAGCTGCAGCCATTCTGTTACAAAACATCATCTTTCTCTCTTGAATAGTCCAGATACTGAACATTAATCCCCTTGTGGCAGGGATCACATTCTGCCAGAAGGCAGTGTCTTCCCCTTCAGTCATGCTACATTCTCCTGCTTTATCACCTTCTGATTAATTTTATCTCCCCTAGAGATGTAAGGTATTTGATTTCCTTCTTAGCAGAAAGTAAATTCACTTTGATAAAAGATAGTGGAAGCAAGGACATTGACAGATTCAAATGAACGAATTACATTCAAATTACATTTGTGACAACCAGGTTTTAAAATGTTGCTCAAATGCTTCAAAGTGAATTTATTCCATTTCCAATTTCTAGTAGTAAATATTAACATAAAGTTTTAAGATTTCTTTCTCTATCTTTGGCCCAGAAAGCTCAATCACACTAAGATGAAGAAAAAGTTTAGACAGACTATAAATTTACTTGAGTGAGTAATTAGCATTCTTTAGGCAAATCATTCCCTAGGGTTATGTTTTGCTTTGATTTTTCTACAAACTTTGCTCATTCAAAAATTCACACATATACTGAGCTGTAGTAAATGGGAAAAGAGGCTATAGACAATATATCTACAGATAGACATATGGAGGAAGGACGATGTGTCAGGGAGAGAGGAAATTATGAATCAGAGATACAAATAGGGGACAAAGCACTGAAATGAAGCAAGGAGCTAACAGAAGTTGAAGGAAGCCAGAGAAAGTTACTGAGAGCTGCCATGGTGGGGGATGTGATTATTTTCTTCCTCCCAAATGTGAGTCAACACTGTGCATGTCAGCCAGTGGAGGTCAACCAGCCCCCAGCCCACTACAAAACCTGTGGGGACCCTAAATATGCCCAGTGCCCTTCTTCCGAGTATGGTAAATCTAGTTTAGGCCTTTTGCAAGCTAATTTAGTTTGTACAATTAAGTCTCACAGCTTGAGATACCCAATAATCTGAAAGAGCATGCTCCTAAAGGTTTTCCAATCCTTTATTTTTTTTTCAATCAGCACATTCAAATCTGTTTTTTAAAGAAACACCTTCTCAAACTCTCAGTAAGTAAAATATATGTAAGTGATAGTTTAAATTAAATAATGTACATAGTAATATAAATATGCTTTATATATATAAATTTGGCACACTTATTTATTATTAGTTGGATCAGTTAAACTCTTGTTGAATCCCAAATATCCAATGTATTATATTTATACCCTTGCAACAGCCTGGACATCCAGTTAATTTTTACATAATCTGTGTTCACTTTATTAAATAATCCATTTTGTGAAAGCATTGCCCAATTCTTTTCATCTTAAGGCAATGAATTTTATTACACATATCATCAAGTTCTCTTTTTAAATTTTTTAAAAATTTCTGATTTTAAAGTCAAAAAAGCATCTAAAAAGTATTAAGTGCTAAAGCTAGAGCTATCTGCAGCATATTGCTATAGACCTGTATTTTCACAACGTGCCATGTCCTGTCGGGTGTTCATTTGTTATCACACAACTCCTTGTTGGTAGAGAATTTGCTTGGGCTGATACCCCCAAGCTTTATCTGGGATTTCATTGAGCTCAACCTGTGGGGACAGGAGATCCAATCAGATTACTTTACATGCATGTACTTGCTCAGGACTACATTTTAAAAAAATGATCTATGTAAAGCAAGTGTCCTTCTAATCAGTAATCTTTCAGGGACAGCCACAGAATAACAGCAGAAACAACCTGCAATGCCCTGCTTGAAGACAATAGTTCTGATAAACCCAGTACTATTTATCTAGTACAGTGTAACTTTTTATCTTTATTGATCTCTTTCATTTTATCTTTTTGTCTTGGAGTAGTTCTAATCTTTTTCTTTGTTTTGTTTAGCTTTTTTATTTTAAAGATTTAAAATGCATTGTTAACACTATTACCCAAGATAAACAGAAGGCTGAAATTTGTCACTTTTTATAATAGACAATCCCAGAGGTGGGTCTAGAAATATCCTCTGACATCTGATTTTATTTGACCAATGGAAGGGGAAATTGACACTATGCTGGGATGTCTTAATGTTGGCCACAGTTATCTTAAACTTTACAAAATGAACTTTGGTCCTTTTTTCCATGAGACCTGAATTCTTCCTTCTCCAGGGTATAAATAGTAGGACTTGTTTGAGTCTTGCCTGGGTTGGAGGGTGGTAGTGTGTGAGTGGAATAAGTCCTGTAAGTATGAGGAAAAGAGTTATACTACACGTGTTCTCCCTGAGCAGAAGCACATAAGGATAGAAGAACTCCCTTGTTCTGCCCCACCCTCACACTCAGCCTAGGAAGCTGTGCTATGTGCTGGAAAGAGAGCAAATGTCAGAAGTCCTTGTTTAGTTGCTCACACCAAATGATGAGTCAAAACTTTATCAATAGTGGCATTATCAAAGGGGGTAACTGGGAAGTGGCCCAGTCTCACCTTAATATTCAATTTAAATGAAAACTGCTTTGTTAAAGCCCCCAACTCTCAATCAGCCTTCTGCCCAACTTCCCACCCTTAGCCAAAAGAATCCCATGGTTATATTTGTTTTGAAAGTAAAAGTTTCCTCACTCCCAGCATGTGCCCCTGCCTATGTATGCAGGTGAAGGGTTTTCTAAAATAACTTAAGGGGCATCCCTGGTGGCTCAACGGGTTAAGTGGCAGCACTATGAAGCTACCCATAGCTACTGCAGCACTGCACAAGTTCCTTGGCATGCCAGGGAGCTAACCCACATGGCACAGCAGACCTCTCCTGTTTCATCTGCTGCTCCACTCAGCAGTGTATTTCAATCAATCTGCGTATTCTGTTCCCCACTCTGTCTCTGGTGAATCCTTTCTCACACACCCCGCCCCCGCACCTTTGGCCTTTACCACAGCTCTTGTATGCATAAATAAATAAATCTTAAAAGAAAAAAAGAAAATAAAAAAATCTAGTAACTGCAGTTGGACCTGCATGAGATATATATATATATATTTTAAAGATTTATTTATTTATACAAGAATTGGGGTACAGGCCAGATGCATGGGAGGGTGAGACGATTCACCAGAGACAGAGTGGGGAACAGAACAGGCAGACTGATGAAATACACTGCTGAGGGGAGCAGTGGGCGAGGCAGGAGAGGTCTGTGCACCATGTGGGACCCTCGCCAGCTGACAGGGATCGAACTGGTGCTGCAGAGGCTGTGGACAGCTTCACAGCATGGGCTCAACCGCTGCTCCACCAGGGGAGGCCCCTGCATGATATATTTTAAGGAAAAAATTACTTGTTCCTCTATTTGTTGAAAAATACTGTTGTTTTTTTTTAAGTTTGAGTTTGTTATCCTTGTTTGATCTTTTAGTTTAGTAGTTGGCAAAATCAATACACAGATGCATAAGATCTGCCTTGTCCTGTTTTCCCCTTTACATCCTACTCTTGAACAATAAATTCTTAATGTTTGTAATTGTATAACCATCATCCTTCCAAATTCTTCAAAAACAGAAATAAATTTCTAGGCATCTGTCCAAACTGAGTTATTTTCATCATGTGTGTAAGCTGACCTCTGACTTCCTTGAAGTTCCACCTTTCAGTGGAGGTCATTTACATAAAGAACCAACACTTCTCATCTTCCTTAGTGCTGCCATGAGTTTTGGAGGCGCTCACATGTACCAGTAGAGATTGGGATGCTGGAGTGGCTCCTGGGTCTGCCCATTTTATCGTTCTTGGGCGTAGGTACCCTCAATCCATCAGCACCCATCTTTGGATCTTAGTAATGTTACATAAAAGATCTGTTGAAAATGAATGACTCAGAGACCTTCAGGTTGCTCAAGAATGTCAAAAACAGTTTGAATGGGCAGCTCTCCTGACCACCTGTAACTCTGCAGGTGCCTCTCTTTTTCTTTCCCCTTTGCCCTAATAAACTTGTCCTTTTAAAATGTAAAAAACAAACAAATTATTTTGAATGATCCAAACAGATCCAAATATTAGGTCTGCTCATTTAACATGACCTGAACTCATTTTCCATCTCATAGGATAAAATCCAAGGCCTACAACAGGAGTTGGCAAACCTTTTTTGTAAAATGTCAGTAAATATTTTAGGTTTGTGTGTGTATAATAGTCTCTCTGGGCTATCATACTGAAATGCCACATACTAGGTGGTTTAAACAGCAGGTATTAATTTTTTCACAGTTCTGGAAACTGGACATTTAAAATGAGGGTGTCAGTAGAGTAGGGTTCTGTTAAGGGCCTTCTTCCTGGCTTGTACATAGCTGCTTCCCTCTGTTCCTCATGTAGAAGAGGGGGCCAATACGGACAGATGAGCAAGGTCACTGGTGCTTCTTTTCAGAAGGACACTAGTCCCATCATGAGGATGTCACCCTCTAGACCTCATATAAACCTAATTATCTCTCAGTGGTCCCACTTCAAATACCACTACACTGGGAATTAGGCTTTCAGTGAATGAATTGGCAGGGGACAATTCAGTACATGGCACTGAGACAGATAGTCTCTATCATAACTTTTCAACTCTGCCCTTGTAGCATCAAAGCAACCAGAAAAATAAATGAGTAAATGAATGAACAAAGCATACTGAAATTTAAATAAATTTGTGAATTTTCATGTGAAAACTTGTCATGAATTATTATTCTTTTCATTTTTTATTTAACCATCTAAAAAATATCTTACTCAATCTGTGCTCATGACCATATAAAAACAAATAGCAGGCCAGATTTGGTCTCTGAGCCATAGCTTGCTAACCCCTGACCAAAGACACCACACTTGTCTGTCCTTTCCTTCTCTTCTGACTTTCTCTCACCATTCCCCTTTCCTCCCTCAGCCCAGCCTCTCTCTCAGGCTCTTTTCTCTGGCCCCTAATCTGGATCTGGCCCTCTCTCTTCATTTGGGGTTGGTTTACTCCTCACAGGGCCTTTTCTGCTGGTTCAGTCTAAGGGAGCTTCCTCTGTCCCCATCCTGTCATCCTGCTTTATCTTGTTATTTCATTACTGTTGTCATTGTCTGTCTGTTTCTGTTTACCTTTTTTTTTTTTTTTTTTAAGATGAAATCACATCGCATTATACCAGTATAAGTTTTGGGTATGCATTCTTTAAAAAAACATGTTTATATCTTTGTTCCCTATCTCTCCATCTAGAATCCTAACTCCATTAATACAAGGAATTTATTTATTTTTTATTTAAAAAACTCTTGAATGAAATAACAGTGAATAAATGACAGGAATGAATGCACATACTGATGTGTTTAAAATATTTTAAGTTTAAAATGTATTATTTTAATATATTTAATCTACCTTGAAAATACAAAAATTACCATTATCACATTTCTAAATTTTGGGTTTATCCTGAGAAAATATAAAGGGGTATTTTTTTATAGTACCTGGAAAGGCAGCTGTTGGTTTTCTGGTGACAGGTGTCTCCCTCATATGCACTCTCTTTATCTCTCTTTTAAATAGCCAAAGCTGTAAATTATTGTGACCAAAATAGTTTGGGAAGATGACAGCCTGGATTTTCCTTGTATTGTCTGTCTTTTTTTATCGAAAGCGTTTGAGGAGAAGAGAAGGAGGCCCAGGGATGCAGTAGGTTCAGAGAGTTCAAGACATAGTTCCAGTGAATTTAAAAGAATAGAATCTTGCTCTGGGAGTCTAAGTAATGATCATCTCTAGGCCACCCCCACTCCGACCTCAGAGTCCTTTGCCTGTGATGGAGAACTCAAAGGTGGGGAGGTTTCATTTCTTCCTTTCTTTTACAAGGTGGTAATCTCTTAGCTGCCTATGGAAATAAGGCTGCTTTGAAAGGGGAGCTTTACACATTGTAAACTTTTCCTCCAGGGCAAGCAGCCATCTAATGCTGCTTGAAGTTAAAAATCAATCTCTCTCTCTCTCAACAAAGTAGAAAGTGAACTTCTCTGCACTTGTTAAAGTGCTACTTGGGTAAAGAAAATGCCTCTTCTTTTCCCCTATAAATATGTAAAATCATTACTTTTGAGTTTGCATAACTTAAAATCTTCAAGATTTAAATGAAAGGCTAAGTGCTAAACAATATAATACGTGAATATTATATAAGAAAGAGAGAAGATGAGAATTTTGTATTTAATACTGTTTGCTAAAAAAAAAAAAAATCACTGGAAGAGTGAAGAAAGCAATATGGTCCATAATGGGCAGGTAGGAATGTGAGGGGCTAGTAAGAAAGACTAGGTTGGAGGCAGGACCTTGGGTGAAACTCTCCCTGTGTATCATTTTATATCATTCTGATTTTTGAATCATGCATTCTATTGCCTACTCAAAAAAATATAAAATTAAATTAAATATTTTCCAAATTACTAATTCCTGTCTTATTTTGATCTTTGCTGCTTATTCTAGTGTTTTCAAGCCTCTCTTCCCTCCCTTCCCTGCCTCTTCTCTTTCCTTGAGAAAGGTACAAATAAAAAATATTTGTGGTAAAGTTAAAATACACATAACATAAAATTGAATGTTTTCACCATTTTTACGAGTAAAATTCATTATCATTAAGTACATTCAGTGTGTTGTACAACTGTTACCAATATCCATTACTGGGATGTTTTCATCATCCCAAACAGAAACTTTACTACACATGAAACTATAGTTCTTGTTCCACTCAACCCTTAGTAACCTCTATTCTACTTCTGTCTCTATGAATTTGAATTTTCTAGGTACCTTATTCAAGTAGAATCATACATGTATATCTTTTTTGTCTGGCTTAGTTCATTCAGTGAATGTCTTTGAGGCTCACTCATGTTGTAGCATATATAGAATTTTACTCCTTTTATGGCTGGAAAATAATTCATTGCGTGTATATACCACATATACATACAATTTTATTCATTCATTTGTTGCTGGACATTTGGGTTGTTTCCATCATTTAGTTGTTCAAAATAATACTGGTTACTTAATAATGTTATGTACTAATAGAGTATAATTATTTGCATTTTGTCTTTCTTCCCTTCCAGAGTGGGAACTTTGAAAGTAAGGTCAATGCCTTATGTGTCTTATTCATCTCTATATCCTCAGCACTGACAGTAGCAAGCAGGTGTTTAGTTGGCACTTAATAAATGTCTGTCTGTCAAATGACTAAACACTAGGTTGAAAATGATTTTCGAGTTTACTTCATAAAGGACAAAAGAGAAATCAAAGATATTTGTTCAGTTCTGTCAGCTTTGAAGCAATGATCTTGCTTATTTGAAATCAGTTTTAAGTTGAAGCACATTTAGATGATAGGAAGTAGCTACAGAAATGTAGCCATTTTCCAAACACAACATGGCAGCCAGGAGGCAATATTAATGAACACAGGCTAATAGAAAACACTCCTGCTCTGTGTGTGTCATGGAGTGGGTATGTGACTCCACTGTGAACTGGCTGTAGAAGGTGACCTGTGTACCTCCACCCTATTCCTGCTGGAGGGCACCGCCTTAAGAATAAAGCAGCTAAGTTTAGAAACAGACAAAGGAAGCATGAATTGGGGCTAAGTTCATGCAGTTGCTTGGCTAGTCTGACCCTGGGCAGATGTCCCCTCATCTTACTATGATGGATGATGCAGTAGCTTTGACCATGCTGAACAATCCTGTCTCCAAAGTCAGCTGCTGGAGTCTTTGCCTTTTTGCGATGGGACCCTGAAAGGATGTTGATTTAGTGGCAGACCCTCACGGTTGACTCTGTCAGTCATGGTGAAGATGTAGAAGCAGGCTTAGATTAAAGACCAAACCCACTTTTGGAATGAAAAGCAAAGCTTATGGTGGGCTAAGAAAGAGGGGATGGGTAGGAGTGGGGAAATTATCTGTTATTTGGGGTGTTTGCCTCTGGCTTTTGGAGAAATAATGTTGAATAAACGGAATTGTAGAGCTGTAAAGATCTGTACTGAAAATCTAATGCAGCTTCTTGGATTCATTGGTGAGGAAATTAACTGATGAAGTTGTTTAGGAGGCCATTTTACTACAACTTGGGTATATACCATGACACATTTATCTGAACTGCCCAGTCTTTATGAAACAACTTGGTTTTCTCGTGATGGCTATTACCTTAACAGGACACCCTTTCTCTTGCTGGGAATGGAATGTATAGTTATTAAAATAATGCAATGATTTTTTTTTTTTTTTTGGAACAGACAGATTTGCAAAAAATTGGTAAGATGGCCTATGTTGTTTTTGTTATTAACCTCTTACACTAGTGTGGTTCATTTGTTACAATTAATAAACCAATACTGATACAGTCTTATTAATTAAAATCCATTATTTATTCATATTTCCTTAGTTTTTACCCATTGTCCATCTTCTGTTCCAGGAGCCCATCCAAGAGAACACTTTAATTTTAATCATTCTATCTTTGTAGGTTCCTCTGATCTGTACAGTTTCTCAGACTTTCCTTGTGTTTCAAGACCTTGATAGTTTCAAGACCTTGATAGGTTGTCCCTCAGTTAGGATTTGCCTAATTTTTTTTTTTTCATGATTACACCAGAGTGACAGGTTTGTTGGAGGAAGACCACAGAGGTAATGTACCATTTCATCACACCATATAAAGGTGTGATGGACAAACTTGCTACATACTATCAAGTTGATATACAACATTGTTGCTATTTACCTCCATTACCTGGCTGAGGTAATATTTGTCAGGTTCTCCACAGTACTGTTGCTCCCCCCACCTCTCTCCATACTGTCCTCTTTGGAAGGAAGTCATTATGTACAGCCAACTCTTAAGGAGTAGGGAGTCATCGTCCATCTCTTTGCAGGCAGAGCATCTATATTAACTATTTTGTGTAGAACCTTCTTTTTTTTTTTTTTTAAAGATTTATTTATTTATTTATACAAGCACTGGGTACAGTCAGAAGCGCGGGAGGGTGAGAGAATTCACCAGAGCCAGAGCGGGGAGCAGAGCAGGCAGAAGGACCGAAGTACACTGCTGAGGGGAGCAGCGGGCGGCAGGAGAGGTCTGCGCACCATGTGGGACCCTTCTCTGGTGGCCGGGGAGCAGCCGGGGAATCGAACCAGCGCTGCAGAGGCTGCGGGCAGCTTCGCAACCCAGCGCCCAACCACTGCGCCACCGGGGAGACCCATGTGTAGAACCTTCTTATAGTCTAAGAAAAGCTTGATTTTTTAATGTGTTATTTGCTCACGTTGATTTACCCAGCTGGCATTTTAAAATTACAAGAATAATTAAAAGATTAGGTAAATCACAAATATGAACTTAGTCTATAACTTTGATATTTCTTCTCCCTATTTTTTTATTACAACTAAAAGTTTGGTTATTTTGCATTTTCATTCATTGTGGCAGGAACAAGCTAGATAAAAATGGAATGGATTGGTTGGGGGAATAGATATAAATATTTGGCCCCTATGTAAATGATTCATTATAATCATACTTGCATAATTTCTTTTTACTTACTCTCTTTTATTTTTGAAATTTCACTTAATACTAAGGGAAGAGAAAACCAACATTTATTGAGTATTGAGTACCTTTTGTATGCCTGACAGGTTACATTTGTATTATTTGACAGAAACTCCAAGAGCTGATTGGAGTTGGGAGGGGTAGAGGCATGATAAAATATATTTGCCCCTGTCATGGATGAGCAGGCTAAGACTTAAAGTGATTAAGTCATTTACACAAAGTTTATATGGACTAATCTGGATCCAGTGAAGGTTAGCAAAATTCTTGAGTGCTCTTTGAACTCTGTTATGTTCCTGTCCTTCATGGTAAATATGATAGGAGTGAAGGCAGAATTTGTTCCAAATCAGAGACTGTTTTGGCATTCCATACAAGACCACTTTTCTATGATTTATATAATTTACAAACTGATTGTTGGTCATTAGTTACGTGGCTAAATCCATCATACCTGACTCTCCATTTCCAAATGATTAAAAGAACTTTAAGTAGGTCACCCTACAGTGCCTGCACAACTAGCACACCTGCATAATATTCTGAATCAGCCCTAGTCCATTCTTGTTTAGCTTTATATCCTCTGATGATTGTAATTCTGTTGGTGTGGATTTGACTCTTATAAAAGGCAGTCTAGCCTTAACAAGTAGAGTTGAAAAGTAGGCCATATATGCCAAGAACTTATTAAAGATAGTTTTATTTGGGCCTCCCCGGTGGCGCAGTGGTTGAGCGCTGGGTTGCGAGGCTGCCCGCGGCCTCTGCGGCACCGGTTCAATCCCCGGCTGCTCCCCGGCCACCGGCGGAGGATCCCACATGGCGCGCAGACCTCTCCTGCCGCCCGCTGCTCCCCTCAGCAGTGTACTTCTGTCCTTCTGCCTGCTCTGCTCCCCGCTCTGGCTCTGGTGAATTCTCTCACCCTCCCGCGCTTCTGACTGTACCCAGTGCATGTATAAACAAAACAAACAAACAAACAAAATAAATAAATAAAACATGCCTCTATAAAAAAAAAAAAAAGATTTAAAAAAAAGATAGTTTTATTTGGTTTTTGATAAGGGACAAAACACGCAAGTGTGCACACTAAATCAAGGTGGCAAGTGTGTATAATCTGATGCCAAGTGTAAACTGAATAGACTTCAGGTTTGCTGACATCAGATACATTTTTTTGTTTTTTTAAGTGCTTTTAGTTTCCTATGTTTGAGTGGTTTCTTGCATCAATCTCTTTCCCTATTCCCATTCTAATTTCAGCAAAAGATGCAGATAATGGAGGGGGAAAAAAAAAAAGAAAGAGTGTCTATACAGGGGTGAGTGGCAATGCAGGTCATCAGTAAGTCTCTCTTTGATTGAAATATGCCCCAGTAACTAAGACTACACTCTGAGGAAAGTAACTCAGACAGGATTGGGTTTTCTCTGAGTTTCCTATGAGGCTCTTACTCCTTTACTTGGGGGCAAAAGGAAGCCTTCCTGAGTGCTATCATAGGAAAAGATAATCGTGGTCATGCCTTTAATTAAGAAGCAAAAGAAACATTCTAGGCCTTCTCTCAAACTGGAGTGTTTATTTTGTTTAAGTGGGTACCAACAATCAGGAGATTTTCTTTAAGTAAACTGAGGATTCTAAGAAAGTCATTCTATACCTGATGTTTCAATTTCATCATATCTGAAACAGGAATTTCATCTTGCCTTCATACCCAATAGAATAGCGTAAGGAAAAAATAAGATGGGAAAGAGCATAAGAAGAAAAGAGGTTGCAGTGGGAAGGCATTTCTAAAGAACAAGCTATTCTGACAAAGTTGGAACTAGGACATTTCGTGTATTATCTTTTGGATAATAAAGCATGTACCCTTAAATGCTAAATAAAATATTTTACTCTAAAGATTCAAGGTTATCAGCATTGGTTATATAACTGGTCAGGGTCTTTGCCCTTCACTTTCAGTGACTTTAGGCTGCTCTGATATTTTTTAGTTCTTTTTTTTTTTTAAGATTTATTTATTTATGCATAAGAGAACTGGGGCACAGGCCAGAGGTGCGGGGGATGAGAGGATTCACCAGAGACAGAGTGGGGAGCAGAAGAGGAGGACTGGCTGAAATACACTGCTGAGGGGAACAGCAGGAGAGTCAGGAGAGGTCTGCTGCACCATGGGGTAGCTCCCTGGCTGGGGATCGAACTCGTGCTGCAGTGACTGGACAGCTTCATTGGTTGCGTCTTAACCCCTTGCGCCGCCAGGGAGGCCCTATTTTTTAGTTCTTAATTGTGTGTTCTGCTTTTCCATTTCTTACTGAAAGGCTGGGAGTTGTCCCTCTTGTGCAATTAATGTGGTTTCCTTCATTCTTTCTGATTGTCTTTTCGGATTTTCTGCTTCAGTGCTTAGAAATCTGATAGTTAATTTGTTAACGTTGTCTTTACTATAAACATAAATGCCCAGCAGTGGGGACTTACCATGATTTGTGGCCTATAGGTTATTTGTTCTATTACATATCATAGACATTAGTCTTATTTTCTGTCTTTTCCTTAACTATGGTGTATTTTCTGTAGTGTTTATGTGATTCTGGCTCTTTACTATCTTGATATTTAATGGTAGTTTCAATTTTAGTGATTTGAGGTATGTTCTGATCAGCTCTCGTCTCTTCTAAGAAGAAGCTTTTCTTAAGTAGGCAAAGGAGGTCATTACTTTTTCTTCAGTTGACAGCTACACTGCTTAATTTTTTGTCTTGTCACTTGTGTCAAGTTAGGCTGGATTCTTAGCTTTTCTTTAGGGTAGGAACCACACAAACCTCTAGCCTGAAAAAGCCTTTCCTTTAGGACAGGCTGGCTCAGCTTTACATAGTACTGTCCTCATTTACAAACAAGGAGAACGGGGCTGGTTCAAGTAAATGGCACAGATCTCTACTGCAGGGCCAAGACTGGTACTGATGGAATCTATAGGACTCTAACTACAACTTATTTTTCTACCACATCTCAACTGTGACTTGAATCCTTTCATTTTCTTTGATAAAAGATTCAGAAAAGTCAAACCAAATGTCATGTGTCCACTTAAGTGTTCCGCAAGCCTGTTTGGTTCCTTTTATGCCAAGCAGATCACCTCTCCCTGTGGAGTATAATTGTATGGCTGTCTCAGGATGGATTGAAATCCCAAAAAATGAAATGCAAGAATTTGTGGACTTATGACTATGACCATGGTTTTCTTCAAAGTTTTTGAGGACCTTTGGCCTTTAAAAAATCCTTACACACTAATGCACTATTGTTCTTATTTTACAGATAACATTGCTCCCTCCATCTAATTCATACCATGTCCCTTTCAGAGGCTTAAAAAATACTTAACACACCTCATTTTATTTGCATGGTATGGTAACAGATTGCAGTTGAAATTTTAAACTTGTCTCGGACTGCTCTTCTATGAAAGGAAATGAGTTTCTTATGTGACAGACATGTGACTTTTGAAAATGTCATTATATTGTAAATTCACACTATCATTTTCTGAATTCTTAATCATCTGTCCAGTACAAGAACTCAAATAAGAAAATGTGGAGTTTTAAATTTTTCATGACATCTGAGCCTAGCTTTTTCAATCCAGTAGAGTGCAAATGAAGATTTGGTTTTTCCATGGGGCAAAAGAAGAACGTTAACATTGATTTTTATCCACCACCCACCTAGACACTGTGCTTATTATTAGCTCATCCTTACAGAAGTTTATTTGCCATGCTCCAGAAGGAGAGGCAGTAAAATCTCCCTAGCTATCAAATTTGCAGTTAGAATTTGTGTGAAGTGATATGTCCATGCTTGTAAACAAAACTAAACTATATAATGCATAGGGCTCTGTGCATCTGAAGGTGATGGTGATCTCGAACTTGGGAACGAATCCCGCTATTTTCTCTCTGCTACATATTCTATTTCTTACCTCTAAAAGGGAGCCCATCATTGATATATGCAAGGAAAAAAATAATATGTAAAAATAATGATTTTGTTTAAAGTCACTACATGTAGTTAAGGTCTTTTTTAAACAAGCACACCATGTCTGAGCTATCTGGTAACGTTGAAATATGTTATCAATCAACTTCTTTCACATTTGAAAGGAGAAAAGAAGGGGAGGAGCAGTGAAGATGGAGACCTTATGTTAAGTTTGAAAAGCACTAAAGGCCTAAATGTTAAAATGCAAAATTGTTATTGTGTAATTTAGGCTCTTCCACAGCTGTATTCCTTTGTGTTGGTGAATTCATTAACTTTTATGCCATATGCTTGACATAATCCATAGCACAGAATAATCCAGAAGCACAGAGGTCTGAATTTGCCATAGATAATATAGAACTTACAGCTCACTGACATTTCTCAGATTCAGCATGCTAAAAAGTTTTTATACTTAAAAACATTTCATTACTATTTATTACCCATACTGAAGCATGTTGAGGACGGTGCTTCTTTTTTGAATTGCTTTCCAGTTGGAATGCAGATTTGGAATATTCAAATCTTGACTCTGCTTCCAAGAAGCAGCGTTTTAGTATGAGACGAAGAGGATGCTTCAGCGTTTTCAGACTTAATGGAGAAGAGCAATACATATAAGATCTAAAGAATAATCTATAGCCTCCTCTAAATGGAGTTTTAAAGGTGTAATAACCTGGCATTATTATGCATCTTTTTACTGTCAATAGTTACTCTTAGTAGGTTGCTTAGGTTTTCTCCCAGTCAGCTGGCCATATAGCATACTAAACTGATGTCTTTCTGGTGTTTAGTCACAGAGAGTAATAAGAACAATAAAGATGACTAAAAGTTGGTGTTCTTATATACAGAATTCAGAAGTTTTGAAACAGCTCTCACACATTCATAAAGTAAAACATTACTAAGGCATGATTTACTTTCACATTTTCCTTTATTTCCTTCAATAATCTTCCCTCAAATTCTGTATTGCATGAGAGCTCTCTACAGAGGCATCTATGATGTATATTTTTCTTTGTGAGCGACATTAAGGAAATATATAATCAAACAACTTTTTTGAAATTAGGTTGTTTTTGTTTTTATTGTAATAGAGTTTTCCATCAGGAGGAATCCTATTTGTTATTTGATTTAAAGAGCAGAAAACTCATCAATATGTTTTTCTGATACAGTGGAGAAGAGGGAGGAGCTTTAATTTTCTTCTCCATAGTGACAGTAAGTGCAGAGAATTTTGAGCTTCTGAGTGGCTCTAGTTGTTCAGCCCCAGATGGGTATAACCTAATAATTTCTTACTGCTTACTCAGTTCAGCCCCTTGTTATTTTTCTTATCTTAGGTAGAAAGGTATTTGTGTGTACAAAGAGGTGTATTTTGGGGAGCAAAGTCGTAGACTAAGAATGAGTAGAGATCAAGACAGTCATGGATGAGAAGAAGCTAACAGAAAACTCCCCATCTGTGGGAAAACATGGGACAGCGAAACCACAGACAGGAAACAGTGCTAAATCTAAACGAGTCACAGCAGTAAGTTTCAGCAAATGGGAAAGAGAATGTAAGATGTGCTGTTCTTACCAAAGACATGTGTCAGAGTTTGAGCATTGCCTACCGCAACTTCCATCTTTTCTCTCCCTCAGCCCCCACTACTCCCACACTGTTGAAATTCAGATCCCCACCACCCACCTTATTTTTCTACAATATGTCCTATGTGATCTATTCAGATCTCATTAAACTGATTTACTGGGCCCGCTGGCTCTGCTCACCCTCAGTTTATTCCTACTTTGTTTAAAATTCGGGAAGTGCTGGGGGAGGGGTAGGACATTAATCGCTGCACTTGTGCAAACGGAGTGCCAGCTGATTTATGGCAAAGGTTATAAAGGAAAAGTATTAAGTGTGCTTCATTCCATTTGGCAAAACCATCCTGCACAATGTCCACAGAAACCCCAAGAGTCCTGTTTTGTAGAAAGAAGGGGGGAAAAACTCCACCAAAGATGTGCTCTTCTTCTTTTGAGCATTAATTAAGACTGTAAATCACAGGCCACATGAAACAACTGTATACGACAGAACGTGGATGGTCCAGGAGTTCTGCTGGTCTTGTGTGATCAGTCTGAATACCTACACCAAAGCACTAATGGGAGGGCAGACTTCAAAGGGCAGTTTTGGCATGAAGGAAAGGTCTGCTCCAGCACGGCAGGGAGAGAAAGAGTTGTAAAGTACAGACTGCCTGGGAAATAGGTGGTGGGGGACAGGGGAGGGGTGGGTGAGGGGAGAGAATGAGGATGGAGGATTTTATTGGTTTTTTTTTTAGAGTGCCAGATAAGTATTAAATAATGTAGTATTCCTCTATCCTAAAACTGGGATTTTTACTTCATTTGGGAAATACCTTCCAAATAAAAAAATACCTCTGCTTGGGGGAGAGAAAAGTATTACATATATTCTTATTTTTCACCCCTGTGAAATGTCCTTTGGCTGCTTTGCTAACCATTCTAAGCTATCTCTTACTGCTATGGTGTGTCAGGCTATTACAAGTGGGTTTGGAAATAGTATTTTTACCTACTAGATTTTCTGATTCCATTTCTTTAGTGCAAGATCAGCTTTCAGTATTCTTAGAGCTGAGATGGTATTATTTTCCTTGGCAAACTCTTCTACATTCCTCTTCTACCCTAGAATACATCTTGGATTCCTCCTAATAGATATTTTTCTTTTATTTTTTTAAAGCTGATTAAACATATTTTTTGGCATTCAGAGATAATGTGGTTGATATTCTGTTTTAGCATATGCTTCTTTCTCTTCTTGTGGGGTTGGATTTTTATTGTTTTTCTTCACATTGAGCTGGTCTAGTGTCTGTTGGTCCAGTTGCACGTACTTTTAGCACTATTCAAGACTAAGGTGAAGTCCAAGTTCACAGTTAACGGAACACCGTTTTAATGTTGGTCCTTGGCTTCATGAGTGTAATATTCTAGCTAACTGTTATAATGCAACTGAGAATTATACATAGCCTCTTATTGGGACATTGTTGTCCATGGGTTGTAATAGTGAAAATTTGTTGAATACTTGAATATTCAGCAACAGGGGTTGGCAAAATATATAATGGAATAGTAAAATGCAGTAGAGAAGCATAGGCATTAATATAGAAATGTGTCCACATCGCATTATCAAGATAAATAAAATATATGATCCTACGTTTGATTTTGTTTTTCCATTTTATGGAAGTATTATTGAAGCAAACCAAACTGTACATATTTAAAGTGTATGATTTGATAAGTTTTAACATCTGCAGGCACCTGTGAAACCTTCCCTACAATCCAAGATAATAAACGTTCTATCAGCCCTCCTCCCAGAAGTTTCCATTAATAATCCATTAATCCTTCCATCCTACCTTTATCTGCAGGCAAACACTGATCTTCTTACTGTCACTATAAATTAGATTGTATTTTCTAGAATTAAAATAAATAAATCATGCCCTGTGTGCTTATTTTTTAGCTTCTTTAGAGATTTGCCCTATTGTGTCTATCAAGATTTCTTTGTATTGCTGAGTAGTAGTGTGCACATTCATATTTTTGTACAACCATCAGCACTGTCTATCTCCAGAATCATTTTCACCCTGCAAAACAAACTCATAGCATAATGTCCCCAAGTTTCATCTATATCACATGTCAGAAAATGTTCCATTTTAAGTAATAATAAAATTAGCTTACCCATTCATCTGCTAATGTACACTTGGGTTGTTTCATTGTTTCAGTTGTTGTAAATAATGTTGCTATGAACATGGGTATACAAATAACTTTTTGGTACTTCACTTGTAATCTTTTAGGTATCTATTGAGAAGTGGAATTTCTGGATCATTTGGTAATTTTAATTTTTTGAGGTATCACCATATTGTTGTCCACAGTAGTTATACCATTTTACATTCCAACAGTGCATGGGATTTCAATTTATCCACATGTGCTTCAATACTTGCTACTTTCTGGTTTGTTTTTTTTGTTTTTTTGTTTGTTAATACCAGTGTGTGTGATGAATTTCATCATGGCTTTGAGTTGCTGTTCCCTAATAATTAGTAATACTGAGCATCTTTTCATATGCCAGTTGGCTCTTTGAGTATCTTCGCTGGAGAAATGTCTACTCAAGTCTTTTGCCCACTTTAGAGGAAAAAATTCAGTTTCACCATGGGTTATATTTGCTTTGGTTTTCCTTACATGACTTTTATTATATGTTAAGATAGTTTCCTTTTGTTCTTAGTTTGTTCAGTTTTTATCTTGAAAGAATTGAATGTTGTCAAATGCTTTTACTGTATAAGTGAGGTGATCATGGGTTATTTTCTTTATTCTGTAATGTAGTTTATTAGATTGGTATGTTGATCCATCCTTATATTTCCAGGAATAATCCCTCATTCTGGGCCTCCCCTGGTGGCGCAAGGGTTGAGCACTGGGCTGCAAATCTGCCTGCAGCCTCTGCAGCGCTGGTTCGATTGCCAGCAAGGGTCCCACATGTCGCGCAGACCTCTCCTACTGCTCCCGCTGCTTCCCTCAGCAGTGTATTTCGTCAGTCTGCCTGTTCTGCTCCCCGCTCTGGCTCTGGTGAATTCTCTCACCCTCCTGTGCTTCTGACTGTACCCAGTGCTTATATAAATAAATAAATAAACAAACAAACAAAATCTTTAAAAAAAATCCCTCTTGCTTATGGTATATAATCTTTTTAATATGCTGTTGAATTTGGAATTAATATTTCTGTGTCCTTTGTGTAAATACCTAGGAGTGGAATTGCTGGATCATATGGAAGTTCTATCTTTAGTAGGTTGAGGAATCTCCACACAGCTTTCCATAGTGGTTGTATCAGTTTGTGCTCCCACCAGCAGTGCAGGAGAGTTCCTTTTTCTCCACTTCCTTGCCAGCATTTGTTGTTGCTAGTTTTTTTAATATGTGCCATTCTCACTGGTGTAAGATGGTATCTCATTGTAGTTTTGATTTGTATTTCCCTGATTGCAAGTGACGTTGAACTGTTGGCCATTTGTATTTCCTCTTTGGAGAAGTTTCTTTTTAGCTCTTCTGCCCATTTTTTGACTGGATTATTTTCTTTGTTTTTGTTGAGTCTCATCAGCTCTTTGTAGATTTTTGTAATCAGTCCTTTATCATTAGTGTTGTGTGCAAAAATTTTCT
Source organism: Talpa occidentalis (assembly GCF_014898055.3). Taxonomy (NCBI): domain Eukaryota; kingdom Metazoa; phylum Chordata; class Mammalia; order Eulipotyphla; family Talpidae; genus Talpa; species Talpa occidentalis. The sequence goes on from NW_023602073.1 coordinate 108,065,260, forward strand.
CCCAGTCGGTGGGGTTTCTCTTTGTTTTGGTTATTGTCTCTTTTGCTGTGCAGAAGCTCTTTGATTTGATGTAGTCCCAGCAGTTTATCTTTACCCAAAGAACACAGAAACATTAATTCCAAAGAGCACCTGCACCCCTATGTTTATAGCAGCACAATTTACAATAGCTAAGCTTTGGAAACAACCCAAATGCCCCCAAATAGATGACTGCATCAAGAAGATGTGGTACATATACACAATGGAATATTACTCAGCATTCAAAAAAGATAAACACATGCAATTTGCAGCAACATGGATGGAGCTGGAAGAGATCATGCTCAGCAAATTAAGCCAGAAAGAAAAAGAAAAATACCAGATGGTCTCATTCATAACAGGAATCTAGAAAACCTAAATAAGGGACCAGGAAAAAGAATAACTATAAGAAAGAAAAAAAATAAAAATCAACAAACAACTATGAACCAAAGACACACTTTGGGGGGCGGGGAAAGGAGGGATTGGGGTCAAAATCAGGGGGTTGCAATTGTATGGGGAATATAAAAATAAAATTATAAATAAAAAAATGCCAAAAAAAAAAGATGTTTCTGAGATGTAAAAAAAAAATGCTATTGAATTTGATTTGCTACTATTTTGTTGAGGATTTTTGTATCAGTGTTCATAGGGGTAATGGTCTGTAATTTTCTTGTCTTGTAGTGTCTTTGTGTTGCTCTGTTATCAAAGTGATACTGGCTTCCTAGAATGAGTTAGGATGTGTCCCCTCTTTATTTTTTAGAAAAGCTGGAGAATTAGTATTATTTCCTCTGAATGTTTGGTAGAATTCACCCATGAAGTCATCAGATTCAGAGCTTTTCTTTGTCATATTTTTTATTACTGATTCAATCTTCTTACTAGTTATAGGTTTACTCATTTTTTGTTTGTTGCTTATTCAGCCTTGTTAGGTTTTGAATTTTCAGGAGTTTGTTCATGTCATTTACATTATGTCATTTACATTATCCAATTAATTGGCATTCAGATGTCTATAATACTTTCTTATAATCCTTTTAATTTGTCTAGAATGAGTAATAATGTTCTTATTTTCATTTCTGACTTTAGTTATCTAGCCTATTTTAGACAAATTTGTCAAACTTATGAAGAATCAGCTTTTTGTTTCATTGATTTTCTTTGCTGTTTTCTATTTTCTCCTTTATCTCTGCTCTAACCTTCATTTTTTTTTCCTTCTGTCAGTTTTATCCTATTATGGTTGCAAAGATATGTTGTTTATATCTGCTTCTTAAAACTCTGTTGAGACTTCAACGTACCTTATATACTGGAGAATGTCTCATGTGCATTTGAGAAGAATATACATTCTGTTGTTGGGAAAAATGTCCTGTTTATATCTCTTATATCTAGTTTGTTTATTGTGTTCAAGTCCTCTCTCTCCTTACGCATCTTTTATCTGTTTATTCTATGTATTGTAGAGAGTGAGGTATTGAACTCAAAACTATTATTGTAGAATAGTCAACTTCTCACTTTAATTCTGCTCATCTTTGCTTCATATATTAATAATATACTATTAGTACTATCAATTTTTAATGTATATAAACATTTAATTTAGATAAACATTATTTATATAACTGCAAATAATTGTTAGGTCCTCTTCTGTACTGAATCTTTATTGACATATAAAGTTTCCCTTGTCTCTTTTAAACTTTTTTTAATTTAAAGTCTACTTTATCTGAAATTAGTATAGCCATCTCTACTGTTTCTTTCATTTCATTTTGCATGGAATGTATTTTCCCATACCTTGACTTTCGACCTATTTGTGTCTTTGAATCTGAAATGAGTCCTTCTATAGAGAATGTATAGTTGGATCATGGGTTTTTGTGTTTGTTTGTTTGTTTTTAACCTGATGTGTCAAACTTTTGTCTTGATTCCATTTTAATCCACTTACATTTACAGTAATTACTGATAAGTAGGAACTCATGTTGTTTTGTTATGTGTTTTCTATATGCCTTATAACTTTTTGCCCCTCATTTCCTACATTACAGTTTTCTTTTGTCTTTAATTGACTATTTTTTTGTATTGAAACATTTAAACTCCTTATTTTGTGTATATCCTAAGGATATTTTCTTTGTGATTACCATGAGGTTTACATTTAACATTCCAAAGTTATATCACTCTAATCAGAATTTGTACCAGCATAACTTTAGTAACTGGTAAAAACTGTGTTCCTTTAACAACTTCATGCCCACCTCTTTCAGTTGTCACAAACTCACATTTTTAGTGCACCCAAAAACAGGCATTGGCTCCCACTACCTGCATTGCTGCTTCAAAAACTCATGCCCCGCTCTGTCTGCTATAGATTGGGTCGGGGTAAATGTATGGGATGGTTAACTGTTGCTGAGGTAAGAGCAAAAATTGACCAAAATTAACTGCAGTTTACTGTCTAAATGTTCAATAGCAAGAATTAAGCCTTCAATAGACTCCAGAGTTCCAAAATAATGTCATAAGGCAGATTTTTACTAGTTCGATTGTTGTCTTGGTGGGGAGATGAATTCCAGGTGCTTCCTATTCCACCATTTCCCAGAATCCTCTTCCCCAATTATGATTTTGAACACATATTTTTATCCTTCTACATGGATTTTCTGGAATCTTATTCAGATGTGCATAGAACTTGTCAATTCTACTGAAACATGCTAGAGAGTAAATGAGATAACATAAGTATGAATTTAAAATATTTAGAAAATAGGGCCTCCCCGGTGGCGCAGCGGTTGAGCGCTGGGTTGCGAAGCTGCCCGCGGCCTCTGCGGCGCCGGTTCGATCCCCGGCTGCTCCCCGGCCACCAGAGGAGGGTCCCACATGGCGTGCAGACCTCTCCTGCCGCCCGCTGCTCCCCTCAGCAGTGTACTTCGGTCCTTCTGCCTGCTCTGCTCCCCGCTCTGGCTCTGGTGAATTCTCTCACCCTCCCGCGCTTCTGACTGTACCCAGTGCATGTATAAACAAAAAAACAAACAAACAAATAAATAAAGCATGCCTCTATTAAAAAAAAAAAAAATTTAGAAAATAACTAATATATCTTATTTCTTGGTCACATTCTTTGTAGGAAGGGTGTAAACTTAGAAAATAGTAGAAGTAACTGCAATATAAGAATTTCCCTTAATTTCTTTTTTTTAAAATTTTTTAAATTTTTATATTCCCTATACAATTGCAACCTCCTGATTGTGACCCCAACCCCTTCTTTCCCCACCCCCTCAAAGTGTGTCTCTGGTTCATAGTTGTTTGTTGATTTTGATTTTTTTCTTTCTTATAGTTATTCTTTTTCCTGGTCCCTTATTTAGGTTTTCTAGATTCCTGCTATGAGTGAGACCATCCTGTATTTTTCTTTTTCTTTCTGGCTTATTTCCCTTAATTTCTTTAAGCGATCTCTTTTTCAGTTCATATTGGAGGGGTGGGAAAGACTGAGATTTCTTGAAAGAACAAAGGCATTTATTAGAAAAGACACAAATGGGGATCATATCTGTGGAGATTTTATTATATCACAATATAAAATTATATTCTATTTCATGTATTCATGGGATTGTCTTAGGTTTAATTTTTTCATCAAAGAGAGATCAATCAACTCTTGTTAAAGTCTCAGAGGTATCTGTATTATCTAGCACATCAATTATAGGAACATGAATTACCCTCTATAGCTATTTTGGTTACTCATAAATGTTTCCGAAATATCTTGCCAACTTATCAGACAAGTCTATATTCCTAAACCCACTCATTTCAGAAAACATCCACAGCTATTTGTCCTTTTCATTGTTTTTATTTCGTAAGGATTGAAATTCAGGTCACCTGGAATTTGCTTCCTTCTGTTTCTCCTTATCATTAAATTCAGTTGTATAATTTTATCCCTGATTAAATGTTACTTAAAAAAATTAAAATAAGCTAGTTTACAAAACAGTAGTACTAAATGGGTTAGTCACAAATCTGTTGCTATATATTAGAAATAAGTACTTACTGACATCCCTGTCTTAATCTGCTAGTCCATAGCAGCTTAGTGAAATTGTGTTTAGCCTATTTCCCATATGGCAATTGAGAAATGGCTTCATTTCCTAATAAAGGTTTGCCTTTGAAAACTGACTTTTTCACCCCTGGGAATTCTGTCTCCTTCCTTCCCCACCCTTCCCACACCTCTCTACACACCCTTCTTGTTCCCCCCTCCCTAAAACCAAGACTTCCCAAATATTCCCCATGTGTTTGGGCAGTGCATTGCAAGAAAGAAATGATTAAGCAAGCAAATGTTTGAAGCCCAGCTAAAGGCAGGGATTATCATCTGTTTAACTCTTTCTTATCTTCAATTCTGCTAGGGGCTTAATGACTGGGATCCATTGTTCTTCTTTTCTTAACATTAATGAGGAAATCATCAGAGCATTCAGCTGATTTCCTAAGGTGGCTGAGTTGCCTGCTGAATTGATTTGTCTACCCCTTTCCAACTAGATTGGATCAATGGGGAATGTAGTATTGTTAGACTAAATACACATGTTACACACTTGCTCACACACACCAATACAAATACAGTACTTCTGTCAATACTATAACCTCTAGTAGAAAGTGTACTTAGTTTCTAATAAAAGAATTGAAGAAGCTTGTAGTAGTCTGCTTAAGAGATACATACTCCTAGTTTCTGTTCTGCTTTCTCAGTGATAAGGAATCCTATCTGCAGCAGCCTGTAGCTTCTCTGTGTAAAGCAGCCTGTCCAATTTAAACCAGTTTCCTATAGACCCAGGTATCTCAATACATACCGGACTGTCCTAGATCAGAAAGTTGTCGATTTCTTCTTGTTGTTGTTTTTTTTTTTTTTCCATAATTGGAAGCGTTACTATTAACTTGTATTTTGTGAATTAAGAATGAAAAACTTCCTTTGCAAAGTTAACAATATGGTCTGTGTCTTTTATTACCTTCCATGTTCATAGAATTATAGAAGACTATAAAGACATAGACTTTTCTATCATTGGTTTTGAAAAATCAGGTCATATTATATATCTTGCTTTTTTTTTAAGATTTATTTATTTATGCATACAAGAACTCTGGGGTATAGGCCAGAGGTGTGGAGGATGAGCGGATTCACCAGAGACAGAGTGGGGTATAGAACAGGCGGATCTACTGAAATACACTGCTGAGGGGAGCAGCGGGCAAGTCAGGAGAGGTCTGCTGCGCCATGTGGGTAGCTCTCTGGACAGGGATTGAACTCCTGTTGCAGTGGCTGCGGATAGCTTCATAGGTTGCGTCTTAACCACTTGCGCCACCAGGGAGGCCCTATATGTTGCTTTTCTTAGTGAATGGATGATGAAAATTCTGTTAAGGCTGCTATTACAAATTCAACTTCTATTTAATTTGTGCCTGGCATTCATTAGTATGATTGTACTATTGTGTATTCCTCTATTCCCTATTAATAGTCATTTAATTTCCTATTTCTTTCCGCTATAAAGAACACATGATTCTAGAAGTATTAATAGCAACATCCATTCTGAAGTTTAGCTGTTTGGATTAGAATTCTGTAATACCACTTACTAACTTTTGCATGTCTGATAAGTTACTCAATCACTCTATCTCATTTTCCTCCTCTGCAAAATGGAGGAAATGAAAGTATTTACCTCCCATATCTCTTGCAGCAAAGTCCATGGAGCATGTGCTTAGCCTTAGGGCAAAAAGTAAGTCTGCTCACCTGTTTCTTCTGCTCAGCTGGAAGAAAGGGTCAAGGTAGACCTTCAGGCTTTCTGTCCTTGGATAGGCTGAAACTATCCAAGGATCCTATTTGGACCCTCAGGACTCAGGGTCCGGTGGAGATTTATAGCCCAGTGGAGATTCCATCCAGACTTACTCAGTTATCTCCATTCAGTCTTAACTTCAGACAGACAGAACCCAAAGTCTCCCTCCCATCTTCCTAGTTGCTTCATACTTCAATTTGGATTTAGAGAAGCAGCAGGCCCACTGTAAATCATGATCTTTCCAGAATATCTGTCCAGAAGAAAGCTATCTAGCTAGACTTGACTTTTTAGAAATATACTTTTGTGCTTAACAAATTAAAAGTGAAACACGTCTTGAATCTATTTGCACTGCTGGACAACCTTGATATCTATAAATTTGTGTTACCTAGTTCTTGTACTATGCAAAGCCTGGCATTACTTGCATACATAGAGGTGTCATCTCAATAGCTACTTAGTGAACAGGAAAAAGAACTGGAATGATCTTTGTGTTGAATTGTTTCTTCTCCCCCCAGATCTTTTGAGCTGGTATTACCACTGATGTTAAGTAGATGTCTCTATTACATTTCATTGCTATTGTTCATTTGAGATAATCTTCTGTACAAAGTGTCACCCAGTCCCTACCACCAACAGTGATATTTTTCACATTGTTCAAAATATTTCTGGCCAGCAGCAATATGAGGTCGTTGAGTAAGATTCTAAAATTAAAGAATAACTGAAGCATGTCTATCTCAACAATGATTAACAAAAAAACCATTGTTTTAGGGAATTGCTATTTATTATGTTGTACTTTTATTGCCATTACTTCAGATTATCTTTTTTTCCTAAAAATTAAAGCAGTGCATTGCTAATTACAGAACATTTAGGAGCTACAGAAAAGTATAAAGATTAAAATAAAACCATCAGATGTGTCTATAAAGGAGAATAGCATTGGGGGGATTATTTTGCATGGTGGAACTCTGTATTCTGATAGTGGTGATGATTATTATAGGAATCTATATCTGTCTTAAAAATCATAGAATTGGACATTCCTCCAGAAGTTCTCTTTACTGTATCACAATTGAAAAAAAAAAAAAGTGAAATAGAAATATCTATAATTCCTCTACCTAGCATTAATCATTTTTAATATTTTGGTGTATTTCATCTAGTATTTCTACAGATATAGCTACAGATACGTTTTTCTTTTACAAAATTTGTAGTGTATATTTAGGTATATGCTGATTTTTAAATATCCTCAACGTTATTTGTATCATTAAATATTTTTTAAGACATAATTTCTCTAACTGTTCTCTGGCTATAGTACATTTCTCCATCATTACATTAAAAATTGAGTGTGCATGGGAAGGCCCACCACTACAGCCTGAGTTTGATCCCCGGCCAGGGAGCTGACCCACATGGAGCAGCAGACCTCTCCTGACTCGCCCACTGCTCCCCTCAGCAGTGTATTTCAGTAGATCTGCTTGTTCTGCTCCCCATTCTGGCTCTGGTGAATCCTCTCACCCCTCCACCTCTGGCCTGCACTTCAGTTCTTCTACACAAATTAAATAAATAAATAAATAAATAAATAAAAATTTTACAATAAAGGAATCATTCTTTTAAAAAATTGAGTGTAGGGCCTCCCTGGCGGGGCAAAGTGTTAAGCACTGCACTATGAAGCAATCCCAGCCTCTGCAGCATGAGTTCGATCCCCAGCCTGCCAGGGAGCAACCCACATGGCGCAGCAGACCTCTCTTGACTCGCCCACTGCTCACCTCAGCAGTGTATTTCAGTCAGTCTGCCTGTTCTGTTCCCCACTCAGTCTCTGGTGAATCCTCTCACCCCGCCCCCCACACCTCTGGCCTGTACCCAGCTCTTGTATGCATAAATAAATCTTAAATAAATAAATAAATAAATAAATAATTGAGTGTACAATAAAAGTCATTAACTTAATAATAAATGTTTAACTTTTTCTCTTATTATAATTGCCTTGGAAGAAAATACAAGCTTCAGAATAAATCTCCTTTTATTACCATTGGCTGTGAAATTCTGCCCACCTCTGCAGATTCAGTTCATATCACCTCCACCCTCTCCTGCCCCACCCCACCCCTTCCCACCCACAACTGTGGTCCCTCGGTTCTTTCCATCCACCTTTGTGTATGCACTGGTGTGTACTTCTGTACTTTCTGTCTATCTCCACTCTGTGAGGCTGACATTGTCAAACTTAGAAGTTGTTTCACAAAGTGGTCTTCCTGCAACACCATTTCCCCTTCATTCTGTTTTTGCTTTCACAGAACAGAAGCCTCTCTTTTGTCAGTCTCATATTTGGTAATTATTATTTTTACCTTTATTCGTTTAATGTCAGTCCCTCCCATTTAACCATAAACTCTCTTGAGGGTAAATAAGGATCAGGTCTGTTTTGCTGAATACTTACTACTTAGCACAGTACCTGTTACCTAGTGGGCATTAAATAAATAATTGGGGCCTCCCTGGTGGTGCACGCGATTGAGCGCCACCGCACTGTAAAGCTGTCCGCAGCCTCTGCAGCGCAGGTTTGATCCCAGCCGGCAAGAATCCTACATGGCGCAGCAGACCTCTACTGTCTCGCCCGCTGCTCCCCTCAGCAGTGTATTTTTTCAGTCTGCCTGTTCTGTTCCCCTCTCTGTCTCTAGTGAATCCTCTCACCCTCCTGTGCATCTGACCTGTACCCTGGTTCTTGTATAAAAATAAATAAATCCTTAAAAATAAATAAATAGTCACTGGCTGGCTGATTAAATTAATAAATAAGAGCTCTCAGAAAGAGACTTAGACCTAATGATTAAGAAAGTTTGGAGAGTTTACATTTTAATATTTTTAACTGTAAATGGCATTAAGATTGGTTAGTGACCATAAGTGTGTCTTAACCTAATGAAATGGGTTGAAATCCTCTTATCCTATAATGAAGTGACTATTTTAAAATTTAAGGAAATGCTTTTTCTTACTCTCAGTTCTTTTCTGTATTGTTTTATGGCTCTACTCCCCATCCCTTTCTCTGTCTACCTCCCTCTACATATACATACACATACACCTTTATTTAGCTATGTATATTTGTATTTATATATATATTTTTAAGATTTATTTATGCATACAAGAGCTGGGTACAGGCCAGAGGTGTGGGGTGGAGGTGACCGGGGAGATAGGGGTGTGGGGGGGAGGGTGAGAGGATTCAGTGGAGACAGTGGGAAACAATAGGCAGATCGACTGAAATACACTGCTGAGGGGAGCAGCGGGTCAGGCAGGAGAGGTCTACTGCACCATGTGGGTAGCTCCCTGGCCGGCCTGGGGATTGAATTCGTGCTGCAGTGGCTGCGGATTTCTTCATTGTGCTGTGCTTAACCCCTTGTGCCACCAGGGAGGCCCTGTATTTATATTTTTAAAGTTACTACTTGTTTTACAGTTTTCATTTTCTTTGGAAAACAAAAGCTTTTAAATTCGTTTTTTCTTCTATCAACCATTTCCCCCAGTTTTCTTCTTTCCTTTTGTGTTACCTTTTTTCTGTTCTTTCCCCATAACAATTCTGTTGCTGAAACCCTATGAGTCTGCCTATTAAGATTCTGATTCTATTTTTCTTCCTTTAAACTATTAAGATTTTGAAAATCTTTTATAATTAAGTAAATTGAATAGTAGTTATTGTGTGTGGGTCCATTTAGTTGTGTTGTTGTTGTTGTTGTATTTGTTTAATAAATAACTAAAAAAAATGTGCCAATTGAAGCCTGGAACTAACCATCACTGCAGAGTTTAAAATAGGTCATATCCAGGGCAAACTTTTGGATGTGGAAGGAGCAGTACTGTCGAGTGGCAGCAAATCACATAACTTATTGCTATCCTTCAATTCCTTCCATCTTTTACTAATGTTTCTAGAAACTTAGCTGACAGATCCAAAGTCCATCAGAGACCTAGAGCTAAAAAGGCTTGGATCTCTGCTGCTTTCCATGCAGGGAATGGTTCATCATCCTTTTTGTGATTGTTAAGCCCCAAGTATAAACTTGGTAGTCATCAAAGACAGAGAGTTAAGTCAGGTTCTTCTCAAAGCACATCCTTGTAGGGGCAGGAACGGACACAGTGCAGGTTTTCTATGATCCAGCAGACTGGGTAAAGGAGGAGTCAGAGTCCTCAGTGCCTTTTGCAGGTTTTTATTGGGATTTACCAGGTACAGGGCAGGCAAGGGTGCTGGGGGGCTGGGGGCTGCCAGCCTCCCAGCCCCCAGCAAGTCTTCACTCTGGGCTCTCCGACCTTCTCTCACATTCTCTTTGCTCTTCTCATGGCTCTACTTCTCTCTCAGCTTCTGCTGGCGTCCCCGTGATGCCGCCCTTAAAAGCCCAGTCTTAGCCCCGGTGAATCCCATCTACCTATGCCCACACCCTACTCCAGGTGCTGCCATCAGGCATGCATTCAGGACCGCTGGGTTCTGTCATCTATCCTGATGGTGGGAGGGCAGAAAAGCCTGATACTTTTTACCTTACCCCACAATCCTATCTACCTAGATAAAAATAAGGAAAAGAGGAAAGATCATTCTGATTTCCACAGAGAATCAAGTGATGTTAAAGAGGCAGTGAACTTTTTTTTTACTGAGGGTTTTTTTTTTCCCCTCAAAAATGGAAAAAAAAAAGTGAGTGCATAGACACCTTCAGGAACTTCACTTTCACTTTAAAGTGACTAGAAAAGCAAGTGTCCAGAATTGTTAAATCCAAGTTAACCCTTAAAGATAAGATAATTGGATACATTGAAAATGGAAAATATGATATTATAATATATTTTTAAATAATTAAAAAGAAACTTTTACATTTCATTTTCTGGTAAGGCACTGTGGCCAGAAAAATGTGGTGGTGTTTGTTTTTCGTTTTGTTTTGTTTTTTTCAGTTGTCTGTTCAAGGTTGCAGCCGATTTAGGAACTATCCCAGTAAAACACCATTATAATTACAACATTGCTCAGGTGAGGGAAAATAGCAGCCTTAATCCTCAGGGACATGGCTATTGCACAAGGTGCAGGAGGGAGATACGGGTGTCAATAGGATTCAAAACTTGGATTAGGGTCGCAAGTCCACGCTTTTACTGCTTTCCTTAAGATACGTGGTTAAAAAAATTAGTTTCATATTAGACTGTTTAAGAAAGCAAACAAACTTTATTTAGTTTGGTAGATTTTCTTCCTGGTATCTGGAACTATGCCCTCATTTATTGTGGCTTATTTAAAACAACATATTTTAAACTAATAATTTTGGTACAGATGATCAACCAACGAGGCTAAACATACGTGTCATGCTAATCTTTTTACAATGTTCTGAGAAATCAGTGTTGTTCTATTTTATTAGTGTCTGAAAGTAGTTAAATATTTTCAGTAAAAACCTTGTTGATATTCAGATATTTTTATCCCAAGAAGCAAGGCAGAAGCAGAGGTTAAATCTCCGTTGGCTTTTGTGTGACTATCACTGGTTCACTCTGAAATGCAATGAATAAAATAATAAAAAGAAGTAAGAATCTATTTTTGTGCTTTAATCTGATGAACATTTGGGAGAAAAATTTAGAAGAAGCTGGATTTTCAAAACTCAGTGTAGTGTTTACTAGGCAAAGACTAAACAAAACCAATGTTTGTGTTCTAGAAAAAGGTTTTAAGTAACAATCTCTTCTCTAATGCCAATACTCACAAGATAAATGCAGAACCTACTCCAGGTCCTCGTGGTTTATCTTATTATAAAATACATCCTCACAACCGAGGGTCACCAAATGTCTGATTTGTTATCTTGAGCAAGGAAAAAAAAAAATCATTGTTGTTAGAGGAAAGTATTAGCCCTGATTCTAGCAGAACTGCTTTAGAGAAGAAAAAAAAGAACACAAAAAATCCTTGGTAGGATGCTAATCAAGCCTATTCAGAAAAGCCCTAATTAATGTAATTAAAATCTGCCAGATCAAACTGATTAGCCTGATACTCAAGCAGGAGTGGAGGGAATGGGGCTTCTGGTGGGGAAGGGAAGCAGTCACCACCAAGGTGGAATAAGCTTTCAATACAACAGGGTGATTGGTCTCCAAGGTGATCAAAGCAACTTGTCTTTCATTTCCGTGGAATATGTGCAGTTGGGCTCCTTGCCAGAGATCTTATTTCCTGTGTCTCTAGTTCCTCACATACCGAACCTTTCAGGTGGGAGAAGCAGATCCTTTCTGGGCTGGGATGGAAGGCAGAGGAAGAGGTCACTCATCCTACTCTTTGACAGCTAATGTACAGATGAGGCATTTTTCATCCCTTGGCAATCCCCCGTCATAGTCTTTGGCCATGACCACTGACACACCAGCAGGAAGGAGACAAAGGCCATGTCATGTGATGGTCTGATAGGATTGTTGACACAGGCCTCTTGCAGATACACATTTAGGATAGGAGAGTGGCACCGAGCCTCTGCCCAGCCTGTGCTCTGCATTGAGAGCAAGCAAGCCCTGCTGGGGGGAATCCCTTCCTGGGGTCTAGAGGAGATTTCCAACCTGCTTGAATGGAAAAGTGAGTATTTCATCACTTTGGAACAGTCTTATTCTAGCCAATTAAAGAAGAATGAAGGACAAATAAATTCAAGATTAAGAAATTCTCTGAGCTTTTAATTATGTCCTGAGAGTATATTTTTTCCTATAGAGGGAAAATGTCATTCTTCCTAATAACACATTGTGAAGTTTCAAGTAAGATTATCATAGGAATTTGTGATTTTTTTAACTGATTTTGAAATTTGAAAAGCAATTCACACGATTACAATATGAAGTGACTTATGTGATAGCTACTAGTTTCTTAATAAACTGATGTACAGAACCAAGTATCCTGGGTTCTTCATAGTACTTAGTCCACCTTGAATCTATTTGTTTTCTCTGCTAATACCCAAATCACAAATACAAGGGAAGACAAAAAGAACAACTACTGGAGGTAAGGAAAGAATTTGGAATCTTAATCTGTTTTCTTAATCATAAGTACCAGATGTAGTATATCCTCATTTTGAGTCACAGTTAAGTAATTTAAGTTTATGTGATTTCTTCAGGCTTTGAAGACAATGAGAGATAGTAGTTAATTTGGATTTTATTAGCATAGTACATTTTTAAATGGTCTTAGCAGTGAAAGAGGTTTTTGGTGGAAATGTCAGTGGAGAGACAGACAGACATGAATTTCTGGCTAAGGGTTACACTGAGAACTGCATATCTTCTTTTCATTGTGTGTGATTTAGCTCACACACAAGGGTTAGAAGACAAGAGGTCATTCTTTTCTGTGGGAAGTTGATTGGGGCCCTCAAAGGGCAAAAGATGTCATTAGTGCCACTGGATGCCCTCTTCTGTCATCCTTGTCTTGCCTGTGTCTTGCCCATGTGCTCCATTTTGCAGCACTCTCTCATAATGATTGGACCCAAGGAGTAAGGATTACTAAAATTTTTAAAACTAAAGAAAATTAGGGCCTCCCTGGTGGTGCAGCGGGTTGAGTGTACCGCTGTGAAGCTATTCCGCAGCCTCTGCAGTGAGGATTCGATTTCTGGCTGGCCAGGGAGACACCCACATGGTGCAGCAGACCACTCCTGTCTTGCCCCCTGCTCTCCTCAGCAGTGTATTTTGGCCCGTCTGCCTTTCTGCTCCCTACTCTGTCTCTGGTGAATCTTCTCATCCTCCTGCACATCTGGCCTATACTCCAGTTCTTGCATAAAAATAAATCTTGTAATTAAGAGAGTAAATGCCAGGAGTTGAGAACCCTAGGTAACTATCAGGTTTTGCTGTTGATCAGCCACGTGAGAGCAAGTCCTGTCTCTTGTGATGCTTAGTTTATCAGGGCTAAAACGCAAAGGCTGACTATAGGAAGTACACCATTCTAAACATCTGGGATATTTGAATAAATAAATTTTAAGTAGGGGGACACACTTTTTTTGTTTTTTTGGGTTTTTTTTTTTTTTTGGTTTTGTTGGCTATAAAACATCTTCAGATTTGATAATTCTTAAACAGTTCATGCCAGAAATTAATAAATGAGGGTTATGCCTTTGTTCCTGTCATTTGGTATGAATGACTAGAATTTGGAAAACTTCCTTTCCTTCCCCGGACTTCTGATGGCATGGGCTCTGCATTTCTTAAAAACATCACTAAAGGAAGCAATTGGTAAGTGGCAATAGGCAGCACCCGGGCAAACAAAACTGACCACATTGCATTATTGTGATGTCAGCAGCTTGGCTTGTCTACACCTGTGCAGATCAGGCTAAGCCAAGCCTATGTTTGACTTAGCCCCCTTTTCTCACAATTTCACAATTTTATGGCTCTTCAGGTTGCATTGATATCCTTGAGAAAGACAGCTTAGTTCAGTTTGTGGGCCTGCAGTAAAGTGTGGTTGCCTGGTCAGCACAGGGTCTTATCAGGAGAGAAATTGTGTTTTATGGAATTCTGAAGGCCAGAAAGGAAGGGGAAGGCTTTCTTCTTTTTCCTTGTTACTTTTGTCTTGCTTCACATTTAACCGTTTACATTCCTTGGTAACTTGGAACTCTTTTTTCTAAATATGATGGAAAGACTTTCCAACTCTATGTTAGCACTTTTTGGAGGCAGCAGGATATGGGGGTGGTGAGTTGTAAAGACACTGATTCTAGAAAGCAAACCGGCTGCAGCCCCTGAAGTCAGTTATGCTACCTGTACTGTTTCTGTACAAAAGAGCTTGACAACAAAGATTGAAATCTATAACTGTCTTGTGCCAACAACTCTTAGGTCATTGATTTTACACATCTACTTCTATAGAGATGTGATTTCCATGCATTCCTTTAATAAACACTTTTCTTTGCTCCCCAGTCCTAGACATACTTTCCACAAGTGTGTACAAGTCCTTCAGTTTAGCTGGTGTGGAGGGGAGAAAGGTCTGGCACTTGTTCTTTCCTTCCTTTCCCCTTTGCTAGTCCCCCTGCACTGCTGGAACCCATCCTAGGTGCCACCATCCCCACTGAATTTCTTGGAGGCTCAACTCAGATGAAGTCTTCTCTGTCACCCTGCCCTGGTCACTGCCCCCACCTCCCTAGTCTGTCTCTCTTGGGTCACTTTTGTCTGGAACAACATGTACACTGTGCCAGACTGGAAGCGTCTGCCCAGAAACGATGCCATTGTAAATGTCAGGATCTTTCTGAGTGCCTGGTGCTGTCTGTGACTCTGTCCCCTGAGTGGTGAATGTAGGAGAGAAATGATGAATGACTGCCTGTGCCCTCCAATTTGGACCTTCTTGCTCCTGATTTTCTCTTTTCTTTCTCTTGTCTTTTTGGTCTTGAGAACTCAATCAGGAACTTTAAGCACACTCTTTCCCTCCCCACAATAATCTTGGTATTATATCACTAAGTTTCCTTACGGGATTCTAAAATTGTGCGATTTTTTAAGAGAGCATGGGAAAAGCTTTTCTTAAAATGAAAGCCTAAAAGGACACATTAAGACTTGTCTTCTTCTTCTTTTCTTTTTAAACAGTTTTAAAATCATTTACTGTATTAGTTTTCTGGAGAAACGTTCTTTTTAAAAAAAAATTTTCCTTATCACCGTTCCTTGTGTCCTCTTGTCCCTCTCCCTCTTAACCTCAGAGCCCTCAGGATATTTGCTGATGTCTAGTAATTTTTGAAACTGTCTTACATTGTTGAATTGTCTGTTAAATGAAAATCTAATATTTGTTTTTATTGTTCTGACTTGCTTTGCTGCATAATTCCTTCAAATTCTTTCCATTTTTTGAAAATGACTTAACCAGGGGTATTGGTTGGTTTGTTTGTTTTTGGCACTTTAAGTTATAAGTAATCAGGTCCTTTTTAGAATTTTTAAATTATTTTGCAAAAACATACATTTCAGAATAATGTACATTCTTGTACTGTCAGTTTTCTGGGCATGCTAGGTTCTCTCTCTTCATTCATTTCACTAACCAAAACAACACTTCCCTCTTTACAGAAATTTCTATAGGAACTCATTAGTTTTATTACTATTTTTAGAGATTTATTTATTTATGCATACAAGAATTGGGGTATAGGCCAGAGGTGTGGGGGGTAAGAGGATTCACCAGAGACAGAGTAGGGAACAGAACAGGCAGATTGACTGAAATACACTGCTGAGGAGAGCAGCGGGCGAGACAGGAGAGGTCTGCTGCACTATATGGGTAGCTCCCTGGCTGGGGATCAAACTTGTGCTGCAGTGGCTGCGGATCGCTTAATAGTGCTACAACTTAACCCGTTGCACCACCAGGGAGGCCCTGGGACTCACTAATTTTATGTGTTAGATGTCTTTACAAAATTACACTTTCAAAAACATTTTATAAAAGTACTTAAAACATAGATTTTGGCTGTTGATTCTTTCGTGTTCCTTCCTGGAGATAACATAAAGCAAAACAATATACCAACACAGAAGGAACTGAGAGAAACACTATTCAGAAGATACAGGCAAAGTAAAATGTTTTAAAAAGTCACACCTTAAAGAAAGAATTGTATGTTTTGTCCTAGAAGTGTTAGGTGGCCTAAGTGTTAGGTCTCAGCACTATCACCAATATGGCTTGACTTCATTCCCCAGCCAGGGAGCTAGCCCACATATGGCGCAGCAGACCTCTCCTGTCTCATCCGCTGGTACCCTCAGCAATGTATTTCAGTAGATCCACCTGTTCTGCTCCCCATTCTGTCTCTGGTGAAGCCTCTCACTGCCACCCTCCCCCCAACTTATAACCTAACCCCAGTTTTTCTACGAAAAAAAAAATCTAGAGGTAAGATGTTCTTGGAAAAAAATATGCAAAAATATGTGAAAGAGGTACACTCACAAAATCTTTACAGCTGACTATGTGGCCATATATCAGTTTAAAAAATTCTTTCTGGGGAAAAGTCAGATTTCACCTGTCATAAGTCCACAATGTTATTCAGTTTGTGTATTTTTTACACTCAGAGTCTTTGGGTCCAACTGAAGAGAAACTTAATGTCAGAAAGCAAAAAGCTTTCCTTAATATACCAGGGAGTAAAAAGAATGGTAACAGGAAAATGTGACATGTAATATGGTCCTTGTTAATTGTTAACTCTTTGAGCTGGACCTGGTTCCTTAAACAAACATAACCACAGTGGGAAGGGTCTTCTTTCCCCTATAGATCCAGGCTTATGGGTCTAAGCTGAAGGATTGACACTGCTTTTTCCCCAGACTTAGAGAGTGGACTCCCAGCAGGAGGGCTTTCACTGTCTCTTCAAACAGGAAGGGACGGAATCATGTTACTTCAACTGCTATTTTCACATAAAGGCAGAGAAGGGGGACTGCTTCTGTAAATGTCTTTCAGAGTATAGGGTAGCTGACCTGGCTTTTCCAGCTGTTATTTTGCTTGTTTAACTGACCCGTTGTCTGAACAGGTGTGTGGTGTAGTAAAGGATTGCTTAGGATAGCTGGCATAACTTTCTTTTCCGGGCAAGAAGTAGACCACAACATGGCTTGTCCCGGAAGATTCTGAAGTCTGAGCCCTTGGAGGGGGGAATGATGCTGAAACCAGAATTTTCTTTATAGAAGGCAAAAATTATTGTTTGGAAAGGTGAGTGGGTATCCTATGGTGGTTACACCAAATTTGGGGATTGGTGTTACTTATATATTTTCTGGGTAAAAAGTTTGCTTTCTTTCTTTTTCCATATATAAATTGGATTTACATTAAAATTAATGCTGTGCTTAGATAAATATTACACAAAATGAAAAATATTTTATCATTCCACTTACAATGAGGTACCTGGAGTACAACAATTCATAGGCACATTAAGTAGATTAGAGGTTACCACAGCCTGGGGGTAGGAAGGAATAGGAAGTTGTTTAGTGGGTTTTGCTATGATGAAATGGTGGTGATGGCTGCACAGCGATGTGAATGTTCTTAATGCCGCTGAAATATGCACTCAAAAAAGGTTAAATTGGTAAAAATTTTGTTATGTATATCTTGTCACATTAAAAAAAAAGTCACAAATATAATTAATTGCTTTACATTTGTCTTAAAAGATACACCAAAAGAAATCTGTAAAAACTTAGTCCACTGACTTAGAGGTTATCATGATTAAAATATAGCAAGTTTTTTTTTTTTAAAAAAACTGAATATTTTGGAATGTGTTTTACTCTAGGGAAGGTTTTCTACATCTTTTGTATGTGTTAAAGGCATGATCTTTTTAAATTGCTAGTTAACAGATGTTGTTTTATACTTTTCGTGCTTTATTTGGTTCACATTTAACTAACAGTTCTAAAAATAATTTCAAGTTGATTATAATTTACATGTGTTACCTCATCACACTGGCATAGTAAAATATCTAGCATTTTAAGTGCAACAATTATTTTGGCTCCTTTGTTGGGACACAAGCTGTCTCCTGGTGGTTAGCAGTTGACACATTTGATGGCATGACAGATTTACACCCCAGTACTTCTTTACTAGAAGTGTTTAAATCACAATAACTTTAAAAAATCCACAGTCATCATTAAGAGGTCATTGAAACCTAAAAATTACATTATTATTTTATATAACTTTACTACAGAATTAAGTCATTTTAGAGTGAACTTATTTTGACTAAATTTGAATTCTAAGAATAATGTCATTATTTGATTCAGTTTACACAAACAAGGACCCAGTTTTGCTTCCTGTTTCATTTGATTTTGTTTACATCAGTTATAGAAGTGTGATCAATGAGTATGTCCTTAGCCACCCCCTTCTTCTCCACTCTTCCTCACTCCCCAAAAAAGAAACACCGGTTTGCAGTCTAGCATCAAATAATTTAAATTTGTAGTCAAAACATCTTTGAACCTAACAATTCAGATGTCTCAATGAAAACTAAAACTCAATCGCAATTAAACAACCAAATTAGAATGAAGCAGAAATGCTAAATAATCATCTATGTTGAGTAGCAGTCTCCCCTTTATACATTTTTCCTGTGTTTCATTTCCAGTTTAATATAAAGAAAACACTGTTGACACTCAGACTATAAATATAAAAATATTCTATTATGTTCTGACTCTTTTAACTCCTTTAAATGTATTTTTTATTAGCACCTAAGATCACTTACAAAACTTTATAACGTCCTTGCTCTATAAAGAGACTTGCTTGTCCTCATTTGGACTGAGCATTTGAAGTAAATTTAAGTTGAAATTGGGTTCCCTGAACTCAGAATGGCTCCCTGAATAAATGTGTCTCGGCTAATGTTCTTTTTTTATGGTTTATTTTAGCAGTAGCACCCTGCCTCCCCCAAATGTTTACAATACTGTGTTTGGGTGGAAAGTTCATGCCTTCGAGCATCCTTAGCCCTCGTTTACAGAGTGGTGAGGTAGTTTGAATGAGTGTCTAGAGTACAAAGGTTATGAACTACTTGTAACAACTTCCAGAATAAAAGCCCCTCTGGGGTTTCACTGCCAAGCAAGATCTTTGGGTTTGTCTCTTTCTCTCTCTCTCCCTTTTTTTTTTTGTCCATGGAGACTAAATTCTTGGATCACAGGTCATCTGCTTGCAGCATCAGTCTTCCCACTGCTTGGTGAAGTTGTTGACCCAAAGACTGATGGTGTCTGGAGGTAGCTGTCATTATTTGATTATAGCAGGATCATAGAAAACAAGATCATCTAAATTTTATCACAAATAGGTATTTATAAAGAAACTGAAGGAAGATACAAACTCAAGTATTTACAGCAAGGATTTATTTGAAATGCTTTTGGACTTGGAGTAAGTGAGTTGCCTCTTAATTCTTCCTGAGAGTAATTTTGAAACTTTTGTCTGTTTGCCTAGTTAAACTTCTGCTTGAAATCAAAAATCAAATTGCTGCTTTTGTTCCCTTCTGTCAATCTGTCATTTAAAATGAATTCTGAATTGTGTGAATATTTGGAGAAGGGGGTGGAAGAATATTTGGCAGTACTCAAGTTTTCTTTCAAGAATATGACAAGTATTTAAAAGACCATTAGATTTATAAAAAGTATTGTTCTTCATCTAAAATAATAAATTTTAAGTGTTTTCTCTTGTGCATTGCAAACTAATATATGAAAGACGTAGACCTTTCAGCCTATGATCAGTATCATATTAACATGTAAATTTTAAGATGATAAAGACCATATGCATTTTAACTTTTTGGGTCAAACTAAGAATAGCTACATGTAGTTTAATCAATTATTTTATGGTGATTATAATGAACCATAGTTACACTTTTCAAACAGAAAGAAGAAATTTAATTTAATCCCTTTAATTTGTTTTAATGCCAAGGAAATGTTACATTTCTTTTATCTTTAAGGAAATCATGTATATGTGTTCATTTATAAGCAAAACATACTACTTATTGATCCTTTAACAGAGGAGACAAATATTTTGAATTTGTAGTGTGAAAAAAGCTTGGTATATCCATACATACCATTTTGCTCAAGGCATTACTACAATGAATACTAGCACCTGGTTTATACCTTTGAAACAAAATGTGTTGAAATGATTCACACTTCTGTTGGATTTCTGACCTGGTTTTCTGCAACTAACCAGCACTTGTTAGTGCGGTCTGTCCTGGATGATTTGAGTCAAGGAAGGAAACCATTCCTACAAGAGCATGACTTTACCTCCTGTTGCCCGGCTTTTAATGAGTTACAACTGGGTTCACCACACCCAAACTGCTGACTCTCACCTGAGTGGTATTTTTGCAGAAGGGGTTTTTGGGAAGGATGACCCTTCCCACACTGCCCTTCGTGATTGAAACATGCCATGAAGTTTTAACTTAAGAATGTTCAACAATTAAAAATCGCTGCTAATTGATAGTACTTTGGCTTTAAGAAGCTGAGTGGGGGCTTTAAATATATATCTGATAATTCCCTGCTTTGCAATTTGGTGAAACAAAAAGAGGATTGCTTTTAGAGGAATAGTTTTTCTTTGATTTAGTTATATTTGTGTGAACAAAATGCTGTCATTATGTTGGGAGGATGTATGCATGCCCTGCATTATTATATACATGAGACATGTTATCACTCTGGTTGAGGCCTACTGTGTGATTAGCAGCCTGGTTCAGTTATGACTAGTTTTCTTTACATCTCTAATGTTTTACCTACTTGTTAGAATATTTTAAATGGAAAATGTCATTTGAATGACCAAAATCTTAAAAAGAAAAGGAAAAAAAATAAGAATGGATGAATGATAGATGGAATATGTGTCCCTTTGAAAAGCCTGAAGATTAGATTATCAGTACGGTTAATACTCCAGGGACCTTGTGTCTTCCCCAACTTGCCAAAATCTATTTGTTGAATGTTGCAAGAGTTTGCTAATTAAACAATACACAAGGTGTTTTGAGCAGAACTTGTGGACATTTCACCAATTGAACAATTTATTGCTGCACTTGAAAAAGTTAGGTGGTTAAAGTTTATTAACTTTCTTGCCACTTTTATGGAGAATAACGAACACAGCTCCTGGCCCAGAACTAGATGTTTAAAGGATTCATAGTCATTATTGACATTTTAATTGCCAATGTACCTGTTGTAATTTCAAGACACAAACATTTTGTTGAATTTTCAAATTTGGGTTAAGTAATAAGACTCTTGCTTGAGAGGACCAAAAAAAAAAAAAATTAGAACTTTGTATATGGGAGGGGGATTTCAAGAGGCTGGTTCATTCTTAAGAACAAACATCAAATTTTTCACTCAAGGAAAAACACATTGTTTCTGATAGGAAGGTAGAAATTGAAGTTTTTAAGATTAAAAGGAAGCCCTTTCAACTTAAGAATTTCCATATCATAATTCTTTACAGATGAAGCTACAAAGCTGTTTAATTTCATTAGTTAAGCGCAAACTTCCATCACCAACTCTTTGTTGTTACAGCCCAGCAGGACTTCGGCTATTGGTCTTCTACTCAGATTGTCCAAGGAGTGGTGAGTTGAGGAACACAGGGAGTTTGGACAGGAGCCCACAGATCCCTTGGGATAAAGGCACTTTCCTGTCCTTCCTACTTCCCTCTTGCCTTTCCTGCATTGGTGATTTGATGTGAACTAATTGGCCATTCCTAAAATGCAATTAATAGAAATAGTAATCTAGATTTGACTGGAGTGGAAAACTATCTCATTCACCAGATGTATCATATCTAATCCACTCCAATGTGTATAAACTGGTGTGGAGCTTAATTCCCTCTGACCCAGTAGTTTTATCAGCTACACACGAACTGCTCAGAAGCAGCAAGAGAAGCTCCTGCAAAGGAAGTGGGTTTGAGTCTATTCTGCCTTTGTTGTGGTCAGTAAAGGAACTACTTGTGCTTTTTAATTAGAAGGGTGGGACCAGATTCTTCTCAATTGCCATTTGAGCTGTAATGTAAAGCATTTAAAGAAGAATGATTTTTTAGAAGAAATCCTTTTACATTTTCTCCTTTATTCCAGCGCCAGCCTTTTCTTTGAATGACTTCTCAGTTTGACATTTTTTATTTAACACCTCCTCCATGACATATTGTTTCTTCAGTTCTGAATACAGTTTTTGGAAGCCGTAACACTACTTGCTTGCTATGTAGCATGGAAAGATCCCTGAAGTATGCATGGCCCTGGTGTGTGTGAATTCAGGGAAGCTGGCATGCCTTTTGTTTCAGAAGAGAGATTCAAAAGTGCCCATGAAATATGAATTCAGTAGTGCACATTTAGAATAACCAGAAAGGGTTCATCAAAAATTGCAGACAGCTGCTTGTGCTAAGTAGGATTTATCCTTAGAACTAGACAAGGAAATTTGTATTTCCTGTTTTAATTAGAAGGGACTTTCACAACATAAGAATAAAAGGCATGGTTTGCCCCAAAGACACGCATCTGCTTTATATAAAAATAAATGCATTATAAGTGTGAGAAATTGCTTGAAGATGGCCATGATATTGAGAATATGCTGTGTATTTACTTTATAGTCATCTGAGGTTTTCTTTTCCAGTAAGGTTAAGAACCTCAAGAATTTTTATGAGTGGCTTGGAGAAACGCATGTTTAAGCACTCTTGTTAATGTTATATTTGTACAGATAGGTGAAAAGAAGCCTTTTGCCTCATACACCTGCCAAATATATTCACATAAATACAGATGTTTCTTGTAGACCTTGAGTGGAGGCAGTGGTTCTTAATTTTTCATCACAATTGTTGATTTGGAATGCGTACTATATAAAGTATAAGTTGATAGGAATATACGTGTGTGTGTTCTAAATTTGCAGGATAATTTACTGGTTTGTTACACATTGCTGCTTTTCTTTTTTTAATAAATCAGTTTTACATGTATCTATGCCAAAGTCACTGTGTTTTAAAGAAAAGCATGTCAAATAACCACTTAAAACAATTTCAGAATTCTTAACAGAACCATTTATCATTTTTTAAAATGATAGTGGGTGTAATAATCACTTGGTCTTGGTCCTTGCTATATGTGAAACCTGGTTTTCATTCCTGTGCCCCTCTTACACTAAGAAAATTTGTTTTAAACCTTAGATAATTCATTTTTCTCATGAAATATACAAATACAGACAAGTCAGAAAATAAGGAGTGGTATATTTTGAAAGTGATAGTTCAACTAATGTTGAACTTACTCAACAATGTTTTCCAGTCCTGATTAATTTTTGTAGTCTTCCTCTCTTTTGCCTATGCCAATTCCTCCTAACTTTCCCAGTTGGGTAAGGGCATCTCTTGGTTGTATAGGTTTACATTCTTGAAGTGCTTTGTGACTCTTCCTCTCCTTGGCCCCTCCTTACATTACATAAAACTCTGCCAAATATTTAGCAGTATTAGGCAAAAGTTCTTTTCAACTATCAGTTGATTCTTGGAATAGCCTCTGAGCAAGTGATTCTGGCCTCTGTTTACTTTCACTTTAGTATTCTCATATAAGTAGTTAGCCTAGGGCCTCCCCGGTGGCGCAGTGGTTGAGTGCTGGGCTGCGAAGCTGCCTGCAGCCTCTGCAGCGCCGGTTTGATCCCTGTCAGGCAAGGGACCCATATGGCGTGCAGACCTCTCCTGCCGCGCCCACTGCTCCCCTCAGCAGTGTACTTCATCAGTCTGCCTGTTCTGTTCCCCACTCTGGCTCTGGTGAATTCTCTCACCCTCCCATGCTTCTGACTGTACCCAGTGCTTATATAAATAAATAAATAAATCTTAAAAAAATAATAATAATAAGTAGTTAGCCTATTTCTCTAACTCCATTCTTTATAATGTCAGTGTTCCTGTTCAAGAAATCACTGATTCAACAAGTTCTCAATGAACTAAATTTAAATTTGTGAATTTAAGTTCTCCACTCATTTATTTACTAATCCTTTCATCCAACAAGTATTTCTTGAATATCTACAAGTATTGTTCTAAATTCTGAGGATATAGCAATAAAACAAACAAAATAACATGAAAAACAAGACTTTTTTGTTTTGTGTAAGTTAATAAGGAATATGTGTGTGTGTTCTAAATTTGAAGGGATGAAGAAGATGAGATCAGAGAATTAACCACTCATTTGATAAATAAAACTCATTGCTGAACATGTGGAGTGATTTTAGTGGATGCGATAACTTGATTGCAATGGACTGAGGCGATGTTGGGATGAAAGAAAGTAGAGCTATAGATATAGATAACATTCTTGAGTACTTGGGGTTGGGGTGTGACAGAGGAGGGGCCATGTAATTGAAAATTATATGCAAGGGTGGGTGGATTATAGACCTGAAGTTGGGTGATAAAGGAAATCAGGATAGGAGGTAAATAGTGGATAATAAAAGAGTAGGGCAACTGGTCATTAGATTGTAAAAGCTGATGTAATTTTTAAAATTTATGTATCTAAATATTTTACATCATTGTTCATTTTCGTACAATGTTTGATTTCTCCTCTCAAGTGTTGTCCCCATAAAATTACCACCATCAAGACACCTATGACCCATCACCATAGACCTTAGTGCACTTCCCTCCCATTTTGATCCCTTCCCCCCACTTCCCCTGATGAATGTCTCCAATTTATAGTTTGACTGCTAGTTTTGTCTCCCCCTGCCACCTCCATGATCCTTTGTATGGTTTCCCTGTGTTCTTCCTATAAGTAAAACCATCCAGTGTTTTTCTTTTTCCTTCTGACTTATTCCACTGAGCATGAATGGCATAAGTTTATCTTTTTTGATTGCTGATTAGTATTCCATTGTGTATATATACTTCATCTTCTTCAGTGGTATGCCTGAAATGCCTTCAGTCAATAAGGGGGTAGACCAAGGGAGTCTCTGATTAAGGTAAGAAGCACAAGTACTGTAGATAATGGTACTTCATGTACAGTAGTTCATGTACTTCAAAAAAACTGGTTTTGGGGCCTCCCTGGTGGCGCAGGGGGTTAAGTGTAAATACTATGAAACTATCCACAGCCACTGCAGTATGAGTTTGATCCCTGGTCAGGGAGCTCTCCTGTCTCTCTTGCTGCTCCCTCCAGCAGTGTATTTCAGTCAGTCTGCCTGTTCTGCTCCCCACTCTGTCTCTAAATCTCACTCCCCACACCTCTGGCCTACACCCCAGCTCTTATATGCATAAATAAATAAATCCTTAAAAAAAGAAACTGGTTTTGGGATGTGGAGAAATGATCTGGAAACAGTCACAAAAAGCAAGAACCCCAACTTCAATGCCAAGCCTCCTGCACCCCTTTTTGGTTTTTAATCCATGTCTGCAGATTTAACTAGAATCATTAAATGGTTCCATGAACCTGGGCAGAATGCTTTCCAGCAATTGAACTATCTTTCAGCTTCCTTGTCCTTAAATATCTGTATCAGCAGTTACCACCTTAGCCATGATGATCCCTCACCTTCCTACTGACTAAATTCATCTGTATTAAGCATGATAAATTTGTACCATAGCTCATTATTATTTCAAATATATTTCTTAGTATGCAGTTAAATTGTGGGTCCCTCTACTTCATTTCAGTCAAATTCAGCAACAAGTACTGTAGTGTAAGTAACACGCAATCTCTTGAATCTGAGTTGGGGGTTTTAATAAGGAAATTGAGACTCAGTTAATTTGGGGCAAAGAACCTCATGCATTTTAGAGTCATTTCAAAACTTTAATGAAATCAAAAGACAAATTTATCCTGGCTCATCCATGTCAGTTTCTGACTTAGAGAATGGACAAGAATTTAGGCCTGTCTTAAGGCCTGGGAATGAAGTATGCAGGCTCTGAAACATAGTTACAAGATCTATTCAACAGAGACTCTACCACTTACTGGATTGAAAATGATGAAAATAGACAAGGGTGCGAGAATAAACAGCTCTCATTGAAGATGTAAATACATTCATTACTGTTGGAGAGTGAGTCATGTCTATTCAAAAATTCTTGTGACTTCCAATGTCTACAAATGTTGTCTTATCGCTCTCTTGTGCTATTTATAAAGAGGTTTTTTACCATTTCTAATTTGAAACTCTTGATAGATATAGAATCTTAAAATATACGTTTTTTGTTACTTGTATTGGAACACATCACTATTAATACGAAGGGTTCCTTTTATTCTTAATTAAAATCTAAGTACCGGGGCCTCTCCGGTGGCACTGCAGTTGAGTGCTGGGCTGCGAAGCTGCCCGCAGCCTCTGCAGTGCCGGTTTGATCCCTGGCTGGCAAGGGACCCACATGGCATGCAGACCTCTCCTGCCGCCCGCTGCTCCCCTCAGCAGTGTGCTTCGTCAGTCTGCCTGTTCTGCTCCCCGCTCTGGCACTGGTGAATTCTCTCATCCTCCCACGCTTCTGACTGTACCCAGTGTTTGTATAAATAAATAAATAAATCTTTAAAAAATAAAATAAAATAAAATCTAAGTACAAGGATAACTTTCTATTTCTTTGTCCTATAGTTCATTTAAAATCCTTACTTTTCTCTTATATGGAAGGAAAATATGTAACCTCTTCCTGCACAACATCATTCCTTAATCTGAAAATTCATGGCTGAAACTGATTTTTCCACAAATATATACTACAAAACAACATAAAATGCATTTTCACTGCTTCAGACACCACTGCCAGTACTGCTGCTGATGGGAGTGTGAAAAAGCAGAATCTTACCCAAGTAAATGTAGTGTGATGTATACAAAAACTCGTTGGCTGCATCTGGCCATTTCTAAGTGTGAAATAGCCTTGATTTGGAATTGCTATAGTGGGAGATATTCTATATAGAAACAATGTAGATAACTTTCACCACTTTTATACTTTCCCTCCCTCAGTGCACACACCTTTAAATTGTAAGTTTTGACTAAGTTGTGACTTGCCGATGCTCCCCTTACCACTGTTGGTTAATGGAACAACTGCTGACTTGCTAGGCCATGTTGATTCTTCCCCAGTTATACCTAGGAGGGTTTATGTGGTGGGGGAGCACTGGGGTTGAAATGAATGATCACTGCTAGCTTCTGTTTTTTAAGAGCCATAGGAAATGGCAGCCCCCTCTTTTCCCCACCCACAAAAACCTAATGAAGATGGATGGATTCCCTTCCCCACAAAGGGTGGAGGGGATGCCCTCCCTATGCAGTAAGAATGGTGGGTGACTCTAGGGATCCCGTAAATGTAGTCCTTTCCTTGTGCTCTTTTTCCTGGGGTTTCCTGACTCCGGCTGCTGCTCAGCTCTTAAAACCTCTACCTCCAGGTCAGGCTGAGGTCAATGTAAACTAACTCAACACCTCCTATCCAGATCATTCTTCAAAAGGCAAAAAATAGCCGAGGAAATAATGTGCTTAGATTGTCAAAGGCCACCACGTATACCAAGTATTTGTACACCCAATGTTTTCTCATTGTGTCTAGAGAACAGGTAATCATGGCACCAACTAACATGATCTAAAGTTGATACAGTGTCGTGATTTTAATCTATTGATATATTCTGCTTCAAAATGTTCTCTCCATCAAAATCCCCCAAAATGAGCAATCACACTTTAAAGTAGGAACATTAATTACTAATATGCCAGGCATGAGTTTTCTCCATGTTTCCAGGTATTTAAGAATCAAGTATGATTGCCTGCTTTGTGTGATAAATTTTTTCTCTAAGTCATTAATTTCCAGTGTGAAGATAATGAATCAATTCAGCAATTCTTCATTCCTTGAAAAGTAACATTAGCAAAATATGAAAGGCATAATGATGAACCCCAAAAATACTTATTGGCCGATTTTGGAAATTCCATTTAAAATTTGCTATGTGCTAAGTCGAGTACTTCATCAAACATTTGTTAGTTTAAAATTAAAAAGATGGAGTGACAATAACTGCTGAGAAAGGAGGATTAGAGGGCAGAAAATGTCAAGAACCTTTTTGTTGTTATTTTGGTTAATTTCCCCCTTGTATGCTAGTCTTATTTAAAGTAAATTATCTTTCTCCATTGTGTCATGGAGTGTGGTTTGTAGGGATTTAACCTATATTCTGTTTACTTCTTTGTCTTAACACAGTACAGTAGCTTTGAATTTAAAAGTATCTCATTCAGAGTTCATTTACCTTGCAAAGGGTAGTAAAGCCCTTATATTAAAATTTTACCACAAATCTAGCATCTGGGATGGACTTGACTGTGAAAGGAAGTATATTTCTCATAGATGAAAAGGAGCAGTCACTGTTTTATCT